>NC_091828.1:123052500-124257500 GCF_038994185.2 Dermacentor albipictus
TCGGACGCTGCCAGAGAACTTCGCCTACTTGCGCGCAAGAAGTCCCAGGATCTCTGGACATCAAGTGGCTTCAATTGCAGATTACGTCAACTGGACCCCACGCTACGGCTACAACTGCCACCTAGCCTTTCCCGCGGCGAAGCAACCTTGTTGTGTCGCTTGTGGTTGGGAGTGGCGTTCACGAACGCATACTCCTACCGTATGGGAATGGCCGAGAGCCCGATGTGCGACTCCTGTGGGTGCGAGGAGTCCATCGAGCACGTATAGTGTACCTGCCCTCGCTACGATGTCCAGCGCCTCTCTCTGCGGGCAACTTTACACAGACTAGACTCGAGACCATTCACCGAGTCAAAGATACTCGGACCGTGGCCACAACCGTCACTGGCTCGAAAAGCGATTCGTGCACTAGTGCGGTACTTGAAGTGCACGGGCTTAAGAGACCGCTTATAGTGTCATTGTGTAAGGTGTCCCTCCCACATGTACTCAGTGCTGACTCTCTCCCTTTCTTCCTCTTTCTATTCCCATTTCCCCCACCCCCAGTGTAGGGTAGCAAACCGGATGCTGTTCTGGTTGACCTCCCTGCCTTCCCTACCCTTGCTTTCTCTCTCTCTCGCGGATATACTTATACATCGAGGGTGAGCGGCTAGCTAAAGCACAGCGAGGTGGCAAAGCACGCTCTGAAAAACAGGCGTAGGAACAGCCACTATCAAACAGCCGTGTCGTCGGCGCTAATTGTTTCTCGCAACGTCGTAGCCGTCGTCGTAGAGACAGACGCCTTGCCTCGACGGTCGGCCTCATCAAAGAACAGCCCTTTGGCTTATTATTATTATTTTTTTACCTTTAACCGTGATTTAGCGCGCTTCTGTATAGCATATCCAGGATGTCGGTGTCATGATGTAAGCGCGCGCGATATGAAATCGAAATCATTGGAACGCGGAGTCGCATCAAATGAACAACGAACCCTGGTAAGCTAGCAATTCGTAACGAGACATCGCGAAGAAATATGAAATGGATAACGAAACTCGAAAGAGGTACCGACACGTTGCGCAGTATACGCGCCCGTGGATTGCAAGTCACGCAGTTTGTGGTTGCGCGTCGCAAACGCGACGGCGGCGGGATGCGCGCGGAGCGGCGGTTGCGTCCGCGTGCCCCCATCGATGGACGGTGCGGCACGCAGCCGCAGCTGAACAGAGTAGACGCTACAGTAATTTATTTATTTATCCATTCATTTATAAATACTACAATTCGTGGTCGGGATTTTAATAGGGTGGGAAATGAGTGATACACGATCTGATACAATAATATTGGCGGACAATGTTCCCAAACCGACTGATTATGGAAGGCCAGATTTAGGCGACGGTCGTTCTCATTAAGTTTGTTTGTGTCTTTTTTTTGTTTCTTTTTCTTCTTAGACCAGCGGTTGTAACGAGTTGTTGATCTCGGCGATAACGGCTGTTGCGATTCCGCGGCGACGAGCGATGTCGTACGGCGCACGAAGGAAAGACGCCCGGGCACAGCAGCGCATGCGCCAACAGCCCAGATTCGCGCTTAAATTCTGCTGTAAGAAGCGGCTGCCGGGAGTCCCGCTCGTCATTCTGCGTTTCACGCCGCCACCGCCCGCGTCAGCCGAACCTCTGCGTCGTACCACGTATGCTTCGGCACCGACTGTCTACGTTAGGCGCGGTGCCTACCACTTTACCGACTCCGAAACAGCCATGGGTTCCGCCACTCACTTCTGCTGCAAGGCGTACTGCGAAGCTTTAAGTCGCGGCCACTTCACTCAAGACCTGCTGGACTTCTTTCTGCAAATGCGGTTACGGGACTGCCTCTCTTGCTCCGGGATTCTCGCACGGCCCGTTGGAGCTCCCGAAATACGTATGCGACGCACGGCAGCCATTCCATCTGTTCTCCCGCACGAGCTGTCGCGCCTTAGCCGTCGCTGCCGATTAGTTTCAAGTCGCGTCTTCCGCGGTCTCTTCTTTTGTGCGCGTGTTCCCGCGGACGAACTGGAAGGGACAACGAAGCAGCTGTCGTCGTCAACTAACGTCCGAGGTGAGCCAATACGTATGTGCGTGTATAATGTATGTAGCAGCTAACTTTCTCAGAGCCGTCTAAAGGGAAAAAAATGTGCTTAAGAGTTCACGGTGTAAGATAACATTACAAAACCATAGTTCTCTATCGTCAGAATTCTGATCACCGAACAGCGTAGGCCTTAAACTGGCTTGCACTGTGCGCTCTTCATTATTTTTTTTTCTGCAACAGCTTTTCTAACGTTAGCTGGAACGCCCCATACATATTACGGTAGCGCGGCTATTTGTGATTTTTTTCTCTTACACCTGCACGGCTGAATCTTCCTATGTTTAGCCGTTAATACGGCAGGAGCGTATTTCCACGAATATCACGCGTTCCCCCCCCCCCCCCCCCCCGATATTTCTGGCCTCTAAACGCGCCTCCCGAAGTCTTCGGATTCTTTGCCAGAGTGTGTAGTCTATGACGTTGTCGCGTACAAAGGCGCGCCGCCTTGTTTAGGGCGCGCTGCCGGTGCCTTGCGAAGCAAGTCATCCTACGCTAACCGCGGGGCTCGAATTGGGTGTCCACTGCGCACGCGCCGCGAGAAGCCGGGTGCCTGCTCGTCGCTTCGTTGTCCAGCTTGCCTCGCCTTAAATTTTGTGCGTTCGCTTGTCGCCGCCGTGGCCGCGCTGCATCCCTGTGTGGCTTTAAGACGACGTTGCCATGGCGGCCAGCACAGCACCGTGCCGCCGTGTCTTGCGCGTATAACGAGGCGGCCGGGCAAGCAAGCGCGAGTGGTGGCGGGTGACCGCGTCTCTTATTGAAACCACATAGGCGTTCAGCGCAGCCATGGCGGCGGGAATAGGCGAAGGCACAAGGAGGGAACTGGACACTGAAGCGACGACGCACCCAGCTTTTTTTGTTTTGTTTATGCGCATGCGCAGTGCTGCTCGAACCCAGCGGCTAGCGTTAGATAGCGCTGTCTTGCACCTCACCACCCGGGCGGCGCGTTCTAGATAAGGCTGCGCAACTCTGTACTCCAGCTCTCCGTGCCCGCGCTGCGACCGCGTATTTTTGAGCCGTATTCTGATTTACGACGCTGTATTAGTGCCGCATGAATGTTGTCGCGGTGTGTTTGCGCAAGGCAATAGACGTGGATGGGGAGGCACGTCAAGCGGTCTTGCAAGTCGCGCGGTGAATCGCCGGGAAAGGCTGTTTCGTCGCGTTCGATTGCGTCGCTGGCATATTTGAGGCGCTTGTTTGTCCACTTACATTGGGGGGAGCAAAGGGTGACGCCGTTCTCGCCGGCACGCGAAACGTCCGAGCCCGTCCTTTCACTTTCACGGTAACGGTCATTCACGGTCATTTCACGGTAACGATGAATAAAGCCCTGCAAGCATACGCTTTTACACATTTTTCTTCTTTGACATGAGTTCCCGTTATATTCGTTACGCGCATGCAATGTGTATATATGCATGTATATATTCAATTTTCTGGGACTGAAAGTCCCAGCGCCCGCGCTTTGTATTCGTGGTCGCACTATTTACGTGCGAACACGTACGTTTCAAAATGCCCGTGCTTGCCTTGACTTCTTTTTATCTTCTCAACCGCAGGTGAATCTCGTGCAACCAAGTGACCGTGACTCTACCTTGGGGGACAACGGAACAACCGTCGTCGCTGCGTGGCTTCGGCATCTAACCCACGAGGTGGGAAAGTGTGTGTGCGTGCGTATAGTGTGCGAGGGCTGTGCGGCTATTAACTTTATCAAAAAAACTGATTGACAATATTGGCAAAATAGGTGCAGTTAACTGTGGTGCTTCGTTAAGCACGAGTTTCCTAGGACGGCCGCAGCCACATCGGGTCGTCGCCGTGACGGAAGCGGAGAGGACGGGGTGGGGCGATTGTAGCTTCAGGCTCGGCTAACACTAGGAAGGTAGCTGGCCCTGCGCGTAGGCAACAGCTGGCAGGAATCCTCTCTCTCGCTTGCGACACGGATGTCGGCCCGTTCCGGTTGCCATTGCTTCCCGGCCACCATTTCGCGACCACGCGCGCGAAAGGGCGCGAAATGTTGAACCGCGGAAGCAGATGGCATCCGGAAATTGAGTGTGTGGGATAACCAGTGGCGTATTCCAGATCATCACTGAAGAATGGACGTTGCCTTCGGTCCGCAGCGCGGCGCGTTGCGGCCAAAGTATGTGGATGATTTTTGTTCTCTATTCTTTGTGCTGCGCTGTGGTTTTGTCGCTCGACGCGCCGACCATGTTTGACGAGTTCATCGATCACGCCTCGCGCGACGACGCCTGTCACGGTGAGTACCTACTTTCTGTTTCTATTCATTATTCGAGAAGTTCCCCCTTTTCAATTTCAGATACGTAACCTAGGCCTTTGCGTATGGCACACTCCAACAGCGTCCAGAGCACACGTCAGTGTCCCAGACGGACGACGTTCAGCGCTTGTCGTGCATCAGCTGACTGTCTGTGCACTTACGCTCCAGCCTCACGGCTACTAGTTTCCTGGCGAATGAAGGTGCCTGCCCTGCAGTACGTCGACTGCCCGTACGTAAATAGTTCTCCCGACCCGTGGCTTGGGCTGACGGGTGGTTAACACAACGCCTCTTTGTCGTTTCGTTTCCCCAGACTCGGCCATCAGTCACGTCCGACGGAGTGTCCTGCGCCCTGCGGTCTCCCAGATGGATGACGTTCAGCGCCTCTTCGAGCGCGGCTGACCGTCCGTGCACTTCTGCTCCAGCCTCGCAGCTCCTGGTTTCCTGGCCAGTGAAGATGCCTGAACAACCTGCCCCGCAGAACGTCGACTGATCGTACGTAAATAGTTCTCCCGACCGCACTGCGGAATTGTGCTGAGGGCTGCTTAACACGGCACCTCTTTGTCGTTTTTTTCCCCAGCTTTGGCCATGAGTCATGTGCGGTGGAGTTTCCTGCGCCCTGCCGTCTCCCAGATGGATGAGGTTCAGCGCCTCTTCGACCGCGGCTGACCGTCCGTGCACTTCTGCTCCAGCCTCGCAGCTACTGGTTTCCTGGCGGATTAAGATGCCTGTACTACCTGCCCTGCAGTAAGTCGACTGCCAGTACCTAAATTGTTCTCCCGACCCGTACCGTTGCATTGGGCTGACGGGTGATTAACACGACGCCTGTTTTTCGTTTCAGCCAGCAACCCTTGCCTTGACATCCACCGCCCGTCAAGATCTGCCCAGCCGGCGTATATAGGCCTAGTGCTGACCGTAATGAGATGGGCCTTGCTCTCGTGACATTTCATGACATTGCTACGACCGTTGACGTTGAGCTGCGGGAAAAGTCCCTTTCTGCGTGCTGCCTTGACGATGCTGCAAGGCTGTGGAGACGTGACGGCGACCGACGACGACGACAGCCCTGTAACAGTTCCTTCCACACGGTTGCTGTGTCATAGTAGTTCGATATACACTCGTATTGAGTCCATGGCTGTTTCACGAGTGCACCAAAACGATTTCAAGTAACTATGCTGGCTCATATTCAATACACTACTCAGGGTCTAGCGTTAGTTTGATCTGGGGTTTCATGCACGTTAATTCACATTCTGTGCTCTCGTTATGGTACGCTGATGCTGGTTCGCATTGCGAAGTTGCGCGCGTATGTGTTCGTGTGAGCATGCTTGTGTGTGCGTTGCTGCATGTATGCTGTCTATTTGTTATACGCGCGTGCGACATAGCTCATTCCATCTGGTTGGTGGCTTGATTTCCGCTGGGGGTCCGTTTTCTCTTCCATTGAATCTTTGCTGGCTGGCCTCGTTTATCAGGTGATTTCCTTCGGAAAGCTCGTTGGCGGTTCTGCAGTGATGGTCGCAAATCTTTTCAGCAAAACATTAGGACTGGGCATTCCCCTTACCTAAAGGGTGTCCGGCCATCCACTCGCATATTTGTCTGGACCTTCCATTATCAAATTGTTTTGTACTCGATGGGGTCTCTGTTGGTATCTTTTGCTTATCCACATTGTCCTTGTTTGTCCAGTGATTCATCATGGCTAATGCGAAACATCAGCGTACCATTACAAAAAGCATATTGTGTGAATTAAAGGCAATAAAACATCCTCGTTAATTTGTGAAAATCATGATTATGAGCTTATCCTTTGCAAACTAGTGCTGGCATGGCACCAAGTTTATTCTTCAACCTGTAGAGCCTTTATTCATTGTAGCGGTACAGCTCCGCACTTCTACACGGCGACACACAGCAGATCCTGAACCTGCCTTCAGCAAGATTGCACATTGATCTGACACCACCACCACACATGCCTGCCGTGTTAGGTCTTGATCACACTTTTTCATCACGATTCCTTTTGTCCTCGAGTGTTCGCTGCCCTGTATAAATTTGCCTGCTTACATCCACTTACTGTACTTCGCTACAACATCTACTCGCTGTACCATGCTACCTCTACGTAATAAAATGGCAGATGTATTTTTCCTGCCACTATTTTCCCCTGGCTGGGAACATTGTTTATAACTGTATAATTTGGCTTTTTTTTAAAATCCATATTCTTGTCAACATTTCTGCGTTTAGTTGTGTTCTATGCGAACAGAAATAAAATTTTGGACTTTGTTCCAGAGTAGATAACGCAGCTTCTGATATCTCTTGCATTTGAAATGCCTCCAAGAATTTTCAGCCTGCATGCAGCATGTTGACAGCCTTGGATGCTGTGGCGTGGGATAGTATCCGGTAATCACCCACTAAGGACTATGCCTATTCGCTCTCTAATAGTTACCCTCCAAAGTTAATTACGTCGTGTACGGCATTGCTACTCCACTGGTGATTCTGTGTCGGTGCGGTGCCGAGTGCGTGCGTAGCGTAAGAAGCTATTCCACTTTAAACCAGGAAGTGGTCAGGGCTTCGTGGGTACCACGCCGTGAACCACGCGATTTCCACCTTTATTTGCAGGCTAGTTCATTTATTGAAAAACCACTACCTTAATTTTGGGCAAGACTTCAACTGTTTGTTGCTGATGAAGTCTTCTGGCAGCGTCGGCTCTCAGTTGCTTGTGGCAGCGTGTGCCTGGCTTCCACTCGTTTGAGGTTATATACAGACTACGGCACAAGATGCTGGCGTCAAGGATTGGCCCACTACGCCTCGGTGTGTCTCTGAGACTACGTTATCATACTCCAGGCCGACAGCTACACAACCAGCGAGCTCGAGTTGTCGTAGTACGAAAGGGCTTCTTGTCGACGGCACAGACAAAATCGGCCTGCCGACCATGACTGTAAAACCGAACCCCACGCAATCGGCTGTCGAACCGAGCATGCGATAGCCACAGCGCCTTCGTTTGTTTATATAATTTGCGCTGAAAATGAGTCTAAATGGCATTTCAAAATTTGAATGCACAAGCCTCGGCCCTCTCAAGACGTGCACATAAAATCTGAGCCAATGTTGATCCTTTTAGCGAAGGTGGGCGTGGCGCCGTCAAGTTCGTGCACCCGCTACCGGCGGACCCGAACTGAAAAGCGAGCAAGTAAGGACGAAGGAAATTGTTTTCGTAGTTCAGGCCGTGGAGATTTGAAATCGACTACTCCTCTATCGTGCGTGCACATTCAGCGGCCAGCGGCGACACAGCCCGGTGCCAACATATTTAGACGTCTCTGTTACCGAAGGCTGCCGGTCGCATTCGATACGTGGACTGGCGGGTCTGTGCGTGTTATGCTGGCACATCTAATTCCATAAGTGCATGTTTACCGCTGTACAAAACGAGGAACAATAGACTGCGCACTCGGCACAACAGCATAAACAACCACCTTGCTCAGTTACCAACGGTGTCAGCGCGCTGGCATCCGCGCTTTCGCAATAAAACTACACGGCATCAAGCGAGCGTTAATGTCGTGCACAGGTTGGCAGCGACGTTGTCTACGGATGGGATACGGCGGATTGCGTCCGCGCGTGAAACAATTTTCCATGCGTGGGGCGATTCTGAAGATAGCGCAACAGCGGGCCGACCTGCGGCGGAGCTGGCGCTCACGTTAAGCGCTCCCTATACGTGGGCCGATACCGAAGGCAGTGAAGCAGGCATTAAGCCCTTCCCATCTGTGGGCCGATCCCAGAGATAGTGCAACACCGGGTCGACCCGTGGTGGACGTGAAGCAGACGTTAAGCACTCCCCATACGCGGGCCGCCCGATCCCTAACATAGTGCAATGCCGGGCCGGCCCGCGGCGGAGGTGAAGCAGGCATTAAGCACTCCCCATACGTGGGCCGATACGGAAGATAGCGCAACAGAGGCGGGGGTGTAGTTCGCCTTAAGGGGCCCACGTACGCAGCTTCGATGGCCATCCTTATTCATAGAGTGGAAGGACGCTGTGTTATTTTTTGTTATACTTTTTGACACGCGCAAACTAAGTATGGCGAGTTTTAAGAAAAGCGAGAATCAGAATAATAGCCCGTAATAGATGTATGTGGATCAGAGTTGCCGCTGTTCTAATCCATTACGAACGAGTGTTGCCTACAGGCAACATAACAAAATATATTTCTTTTATTGCGATAGCAATTACACGGACACTACAAGCGCATTTCTGCCGTCGTCGCCGCCGTGTGCTGTATGTGCGAGTGAAGGTGTGTGAGGGTGAGCCCGCGGTCGCGGCTGAATCCCCCGCACGAAAGAGAGAAAGCGCGCCGTGTCTCTCCAACACCACCCAGATAGCACAAGGCCTGTTTACTCCGATCCATTACGTCACGCTACCTGGCCCCAAATTTCCATTTACAAGGCTGGCGTGATGAAAGCGGTGACGTCGAAATCACTGTTGCCTGGTCGGGAGCGTCTCCATTAGGTTCTATGGCAGTCGGGCCAGGTAACATGACGTCATGGATCGGAGTGAAGAGGCCTTGTGCTATCTGGGTGGTGTTGGTCTGTCCCGCACAAGGTTCTAGGGGGAGGGCAGGGAGAGGGGGGGAGGCGTGTTCGGTCCCACGCGCCCGTCCGCATGGGCCGCTGTGTCATGGCTGTGTCATGGCTGTGTCTTGATAGCCATTTGCGACGTGTACAGAGTCCGCCGGACGCAAGAGGAAGTGACCATCTCGTCTCAATCTCGCGCGCTATATAAGAAGCAAAGCGGGGAGACCGCGTGGACAGCAGGGGGAGGGGGGGGGGGGGCGGTTTCGACAGCGCCAACAAGTGCATAGTTTACGTGACCGCGCGCGTCATATCTTGAAAGGGATCTGCAAATGGCTCACACTTTGCACTGCGCTGTGTTCACGTCGCTCTTGCGTTGACCGCATGAAGGTCACTTCGCTCGCTGCTGTTGCTTCCGTGCTTGCTTGTTCACACCAGCATTTTGAAAGCGACTGTCCGGGCTCATCGAGTGGGATGTGTTCACGTTTGCTTGGACTTGCTTACACCATGCTTCTTAATTCTGTTAGTAAGAGAACGTTTCCAAGTTTATGCGGCCGACAAAACTACAATTCTTATTTCGTATATCTGTGTACTAATTTGCTGTCGCAATCGATGTTTCGGTTTTCGGACGAAACTGCGACTTTGTTTCTTTGCCGAGTTTCAGTTTTCAGTGCTAAATAACTGGCTAAATGTCTTCAAACAACTTTATATAGCTGGAAGCAGGCGCCATTTGTTGGTTTAGAGTAGGAACGATGGACGAGGAAGAAGTTTGACACGCTACTCACTGTCTCTTGAAAGCAAGGTCACAGGAGACAGGTCGATGCAATATATCCAGCTGCAGTGGTGCACCACGCGCGATATAAATCACATGAAATGTACATCTATTATTCACACATGATGAGAACTCTCTACACAAATTGAAAATGAAGTCTTAGGTTGCTTGGCGCGAAGCCCATTTCAAGTTTCCTGCCTGGCGTTTTCCCCCTATTGCTGAAAAAAATTCCGCAAGATATTTTTCTTTCTTTTTCTTGAATATGGAAATCCTTGAGGTGTTCTGCACATGTAGAATGAAGATCGGCATTCTTTCTGGGTATTTATGTCTCGTCCTTAAAGGGTTAAGTGGCTGAGTCGCTCATACTGACTCGTCTCGGGGTACTACAGCGTGGCTCATATGCCCAGATATGTATATGTTTTGCTGCGTTTTGACATTATTTTATATAATCGAAGCGCCGTTTTGACAATATTTGAAGCTAATAATCAATGATCTCTGGTTGCAGATGAGATATACACCGCTTTGGTAAATCGGACGTGGAAGGCTACTCTCTAAAACTTCTTAAATATGCGAAATGCCTAAAGAATGTGTAAAAGCAATACAAGAAGCGAGATGGCAAGTGCGGAAATCAGCGACAATAAAGTTGAAGACAGCCGCGTCGGCAGGCGGAACTCGGCGTGCCTTTTCCTGCCGTTAGCACAACAGCGAGCTAAGACTTGCTCATTCAGTAGAAGCTAGGTGGGTGCGACATGTCTTCCAAGTACCACATGTTGCCCCGTAGAAGCCAACAATAATTAATCGCGTTACACGATATGCACAAATGACTCGCACTCAACGTGAGTATAGGTACGTAAATAAACGGGCGAGAGCACCGGCGCCCTTCCAAAACGTTTCCAGTGGGGTGCGGCAGAGGGGAGCACAGGAAAATGAAAAAAGGCTGATTCTAACGAAACCACTCAACTGGCGTGAACATTCTTTAACACTTGCGATTGTTTTTGTTCATTCCTTAACAAGTTATATTAGGCATTTGCGGGTTAAAGAGACGCGCATTAAGCCCAATTAGAAATTTCGATTTCAGGTTGGTAGTGTTCAAGTGTCGTCAAACGAGCGTTTATTTCAATCATCTTCGCACTCACGGCCATTCTTAGGGTGTAGGGAAACAGAATCTGCATTCTTTCTAGAAGATATCAGCTTTTCAATCTGTAGCATAGCGTGTAATCTCACTATGATCCTTGTTAACGTCTCCATTAACCACTCATCAAAATAAAAGCAGAAGCCAATATTCAGAAGAGCAGTCCGAAAGTGGTGATGGCCATGGCATTACCTTCGAACGATGGTACTCCACTGTCGCAATCCCTCAGTGCCATAGTACATAACGATATGTGAAACTACTTCGGCACGTGTCACTGTCTTACACGGACAAATATTTTAAAGTGAATAGCTTTCTCTTTCGCCCGTTCCTCTAGTGAGTGGTGAATGTTGCCGGTAAGGCTTTCACCGCCAGTGCAAAAGTGATCACGTAAAGGCCACATGCTTCCGCGCAACCGAGTTGTAGAGCGCGTTCACCACCGAACGGCCTTCTATGACAACCATTCCGGACGCACAGGATCTAGCGCGACAACTATGGGCCATCGGAAGATTTAGATACTACCGTGGAGCGGTCGAGCAGGGCAGCCCTCTTCATCTTCCGCCGTCCTCTTCCTTGTGGCGGCTGCGGTAGATGACTTCGCCTGTGGGAGAGGACGATATGACACATGAGGAATTGTCCTTATACGTATAAGCACATATACTATAAATACAGATGCGCTGGTTAGCTGTTCTGCTCCATATAGGCCTTTTATTTCTATTTCCTCTTTTTCGTCCCCCAGAGCAGGGTATCCAACCGTGCGCATTTGTGGTTAACATCCATGCCCACTCTTTATTTCCTCCTCGTCCTCCTCCTCCTCCTCCTGTAAGCTTTTACGTAATAAGAGCTAGCTAAATGTATTCAGATGCCCCGCCTTCAAGCGCATCATTCATTGATTAACGGAAATTGCTTTCTAGAAGCACTTGGTTATTTGCTTACGTTGACAGTCATCGCTGATATTTCCTGAAAAAAACTTTTTTCACCCCACATTATCTTATACGAAGTGTCCTAGCTATCTATCATCCAGCACTAAAAAATAGGCTGATCGTTCTACGCAAAGACGACCTAGTGAATGTTGTTCAGAGCACAGTTGAGAAACCGCCGGTAAGTTTGTTTGTAGCACGATTGGTTTCCAGCAGAACGCACTGACACGTACAGATAAGGACGACAACACACACGTGTGTCGCCTCCCTTTCTCTCCTTGTCAGGAAGTCCTGCGGAAAACCAATTGTGCTTATTACCAATTTATTACTTATTGACCAACTTATTACCTTATTAAAATAAGTAATTATTCTTTACTTTTATTAGCTTTGATTGTCAGGATATCAAATGAGGTTTTGTAGATAATGGTAGAAGACACGAAAATAAAATGTCCTTAACAAGGTACGCGCCACTTGCTAATTTTGCTCTGCCGAGAGAGTACCTGTGAAATATGAAAGATGCCATTCCACCACGCGCCCACTGCGTAGCGGCATCGCCAGAGGGCACCAAGCAGTGCGAGCGGAAAAGGAAGCTGTTTATCAATTACTGGGCTAAGTGCTACGACAGCATCACGGGTGTTCTTTGCGCGACATGTGGACAAGTCTGACTTCCAGAAAGCGTACAAGCGTGTCCAATGACGCGGAGAGCGAGACTGCAAGTTGGTACTGGCACATCTGCGGCCCCTCTTACGTGGTCTTCGGGGAACTTTTTGGTCGCGAGGCTAAGATAGTTTATTAAAACTTAAAACTTTTTTCTGGGCGAGTTGGTGCATACTTGACATAAAAGTTGTTACAGCGCAAACACATGCAACCACAAGTATCAAGAACGGTACACAAGCGCTGTGTCCTGTCCTTGATACTTGTGGTTGCATGTGTTCGCGCTGTAACAATTTTTATGTCAGCTAAGATAGTGCTCTAGGCGTCATCGTTTGCTCGATTGTCTATCGGTAAAAGCATTCAAGGTCACCGGTACCACATGGTGCTATTGATGTCAGAAGACCCTCCTTACGATTTGGGGCTCCTGATCTGGTATAGGTTCTCTCTTCTTTGCATGAGGGTATTGCGCCAAACGAGAATAAAGACGTGAGTATAGACTCGCAAAATAATGTGCTGGCAGTGTATGCGTTTCACAAGACGCACCTCCAAAAGTCCTTCGAAGACAGATAATTTCTCAGTGTGATGTTAAAGTGCTAAAGTGTCAGTTGAACGCCGTTTTGACTAACGCCCTTTACGATGAAAGGACCTTTATAACGAAAGAAGAAACATGGCCTGGCGAGAATTTTGCACACCGTTGAGATGTTGCGCGTACAATGTCATAACGAAGAACTTCAAGACAAATGTACCTGCTTAAACAAATAACTTCCTTGCCCCTAGTTACTGTTTTGGTTGATCAGAACAATGTTATGCCATAGAGCCTGCTGATGCAGCTGTTACCTGGCGTTGGAAGCATGCGAGCTGAATGGGCACCTCAGTCCGAGAAACAGGAACATTACATATCGGCACTTCTTCCCTGAATCGCCAAGATGCGAAAGTCTTCAGGCGTACACGGTAGGATAGATAGACGCTTTTGTAAGCGGCACACGCCGCGCCACCGCAGTACCAGTCGGTGTACTCGTGCATTCGTGAAATGAACTTTACCCGCCGTGGTTGCTCAGTGGCTATGGTGTTAGGCTGCTGAGCACGAGGTCGCGGGATCGAATCCCGGCCACGGCGGCCGCATTTCGATGGGGGCGAAAACACCCGTGTACTTAGATTTAGGTGCCCGTTAAAGAACCCCAGGTGGTCAAAATTTCCGGAGTCCCCCACTACGGCGTGCCTCATAATCAGAAAGTGGTTTTGGCACGTAAAACCCCATATACTTTTGAAATGAACTTTGCCTCACAACTGAAGGAGGTGTGCATACTGGCATGACTTCTTCATGCCCATGCTGTTGCCGTTGACAGTACTGCGCCAACAGTTATAGTCCGCTGCTTTGTGAATCTGTGCATGCAGGAAACGCAAGTATGCTACGCCGAAGCGATCGGGTTCTCTAATTAATGCCGTCGTTATTATATCTTTCCATATGTCTGTTTATTATCGCCAATGGGCGTGTGAATTGAAATGCGTGCAAGCCATTTGGTTGCTTTCACGAAGCACTTCTTTATTAAAGTGGTTGAAAGCATTAGGCGGTCCTTATTCGCAGTGTTTTGTAGTATCCTGAAAGATATATGCGACTCCACGCATATAATGTTCGGGGGAAAAGGGGAGGAGACCGGAGGGGGGCGTGGCATTTTAGGGTAATGTATGCAAATATTCAACGTCTTCTTGCTTAAATATGACCTTCGTAAATAATTGCTGAGTACAATTTATCGGTTTTTCCAAGCGTTACAACAAGCACGTTCAAGGTTTGACCGCTCTACTGTAGAAGTGGAGCGCGTTATTCGCAAGGCGGGGGTGAGTTATGCGTAATGAGCGGGACAAGTTTAACATGTGTCGGCAAGCTATAGCCACATAGGATCATTTTACGCATGCTTTCACGTGTCCTTAAAGATTTAAATGTTACACAAAGCTTAAGTTCGCACTAATTTATATCCATGTTATGGGGAATAAGTGGCCACCTTTAAGGTTGTGTGGTTTCTTAACAGGAACTTGGTGGTTTAATGGCAAGGGCTCGAAAGACACATATTTCCCGGAAATTAGGCTATGACTCTTCAGTGTTGCCCAAGTCTGCTGTGTGATGTAAACCCTTCCCTGTGTTTCACGGAGCAGGAATAATTAATATAGCTCGCATCTTAGGACACGTTACAGCAAAGCCTCGTTGAAATAATGAACGTGCCTACAAGCATTGTCTACCAGTAATGCACTCTAAGTCACCTATGAAGTAAAGAAAGGTATTTATTAAACATTACAAAAATATTTCTGTCCCGAACAAATAAAAGATTTAGGCCCACACTGTGCCTGCATAATATTTGGCTGAGTAAGGAAAAAACTAAAGTGGCCTTCTCTGGACTGCCTTAAGCCACAGCTGTATGGCTGTCATTTCTTCTATTAGCACATGGTTGTCATACCAACTCGGCGGCCGTTGAGGTTATTGTGATGTAAGCAAGGATGCGACTTCCTAAATGTGGCGACAGTTCGCCCAGCAATCGAAGTGAGTTCCCCATCCGTAGCCTTCGCAGCCGCTGGTGTCGACGCCGAAGCAGCCATCAATCGCGTAGCTGTAGAAATAGAGCGTGACGTTCTTCACAGCTGTGGGGGGCGGGCACCCTTCTGGAGGCTCTCCGCAGGTAATGGCAGTGCATGACTTCGCCGCCAAAATAAGAATTCCTGCGTAAACGGGGGAAAAAACAGAAGAATCCCAAAACGAATGATTTAATTTACGTAGAGGGTATCAACCAAGTGACATTTGCAACACTTTTTTAAATGTTGCTTTCTTCTCGAATCGGCGATAATTGTGTCGATCGACAAATTATATTGTAGAAATTTATATTGCAGAGCAAACATGCACGTATTACTTGCGGTGGCGCGCTTTTTAATGGCTCGCTATCAACACAATCGACTGTATTGCTCAACTGGGAGACAGCCCATATCCGTTACTTTATTGTTCGAATCACCGTTTAATTGCAAGGCGATCAATGTCGCAAGTTAAGAATTGAGCTTATTCCACTAAGGTCATCAAGTAGTGCTTAACGCGAGAGGGCATAATTACAACTGCTGGTGCGTACACGATGCCTTGTTTCGGTGTTTAATGCGGCGAAAAGCAACTCAACCCAACACAATTTGCATTGACTTGTGATTCACCAAGTCCTTGATTACGCCCCGTAAATAACATGGGCCTACAGTGATACCCACCTAATTCTTCTCAATGTTTTACAAAGAAAACGCTGATTATGTCATTACAATACCCATGTTTTGTTCCTTAGGCAAATACAGAAGGAGATGTAAGAACATTTAGAATATGTATCGGGAAGTTGCTGCAACTGATTGTTAGACGCCACCGTTTTTGGCCAGGTCCATGACCGCGTATAGATGAATTACTGAAGGACAGGTGCAGCAAGGACTATTATCAGACTGCTAAGCTTGAATCGCATAAGAATGTTAACTCAGTCTCATAGAGGCCCCGCATTCCGCACCTCAATCTCGATGGTAGGCCCGCGTCTGACAGGCCTGCCATCCACCCGCAAATGTGTCGGCGTGCTCATCATGCCTATGGTCAAGACATCTCTGCTGACGGCTTTACTCATCACTTGTAAAATCACTAAGTAAGCCTCGCCTGCTTGAAACAGGTAAAAACCTGTCGCTCAGTATCTTCCCATTGCGTACCTGTTAGTGCGATAAGGAGTACCGTCACAGCAGCTTTCATTTCTTTCTGGTGCGCTTGAACTAGTGGTGGTCGGACTGAAAGGTTGAAGAAAAAAAAAAGACGCGAAAGCCAAAGACACATTGAAGTAAATGGTTGCTGTTCCTATCACGCAAAAAATAGAGTACGAGGATGATTTAGACATCCGGTTTAATGAAACTCGGCACCACGGTGGCTACCACTGGGGCAGCGCAACCACACAAGTGTGTAACAGAAAGGATCATTCATTAGAATGAACTGTACCTTCCGTCAACCTACCGTCAAGAGGCAGTCGTGTTTCTAGAACTTTTAGGAGCACAGTAGCCCGAGACCTCTCAGATCGGTGGTTATATACATACATACACACACACACACACACACATATATATATATATATATATATATATATATATATATATATATATATATATATATATATATATATGTGTGTGTGTGTGTGTATGTATGTATGTATTTTTGCCCTTTCGTAATACTGAAGGGAGACGAGGAGGGCGTACTCGACGGACGCGCGTAATAGTAGTGCTCTTCTCCCATACTGAATCCCGCAGGTGAGCGCGACAGAAATGCGTGATTCCCAGTCAGTAGGTTTGACTGTTATACATTACTGGCCTTTGCCTCAAGGCTCTTTTTAAACGCGAATAGTGTTCTTACGCTCGTTCACGCACTTCACGGGACCTAACTGTTTTTATCTTCATCTGTCTGTGTGTAATAGTTTACCCGCCAACTTGAGTCAATGAGTAGTGCATGGTCTATTGATAGCGCATCCACCTCTGTTTTTTGCAAAAGACAGTGTTCGAAAGCAAGAATCGTACGCGCTTGGTTCGCTGGGTGCGCGTCGCCGGGTATATGCCGGTCTTCAACGAGCCTCTTTAAGGCCGACTTGAGCCGTTGCGTATGTGATACTTCGATTGCACCCATGTTCCATGGATCTATTTGAAGGCCACTTGCCATATTGGGCATGTGCCGCCCGGTCGGTGCCGTTCTTCAATGAACCTCTTCGACGCCAACTTAAGTCACTGAATATGTGTCACTACAAACGTGCCGCTCTGCAGTGAACCTCATTGACGTCTACCTGTAACAGGGCATGTGTCACTGCGTATTTGCCACTCTTTGATGACAAAAGAGATCCTTTACGAATGCTCCGGTGCTAAGCAGAACCAAACCCGCTCTACACGCACAGCTCATGGCGGCACTGGAAGATGAGGCAGCGTGTGCAAGTGGGAAGCGCGAGAAGGCAGCCCGGCTGCATACACTCTTCGGCTACGCGATGTGTTGCAACATTGCTTCAATGCTAATCACAGCAACATCGACATTCATCGCGAGATGGGTTCGGCCGGAATATTTTAGTGCGTTAGAATTCTGAGGGTGCTTCATGCACTTTGCGGACACTGTATTTATCTACGTGTGTATCAACGCTTGCTTTCCGGGAACTCTATATTCATCTATCTATGTGTGTATCTACGTTTCCATCTGTTTTCCCGCCTGCCTGAATAACAGGGTATTTCATAGTCGAGTGGGTAGCGCATTGGGCTGCTTTCCTGAAGAAAGATTGTATGTACGAAACCAAGCGTCGGGCTAACTTGGGCCACTGAGTACGGGCCACTGAGTGTGCGGTAAGCGAAGGAACAATTCTCAACAACCAAGTCTTGGGCAGCTCGCGTAAAAACGAAACCACGAGAAAGAGCGTAGGGCAAGTGTCGTTCCGTATTCTTTCTCGTGTTTCGGCTTTCGTATGGACAGGTTCCAACTCGCACGCTTTTCAGTCATGCAATTCTCAGCGTACGCAAGTACCGGCCCGCCACCGCTTCTTGGGTCCGCCGTGCTTCTCGTCTCTTCGCTTCTCGCCAGTGTCACTAAATTGCCCAGCGTATCCAGAAAGCAGCGCCGAAGAGGAGCCCCGGTTGCCACGAGACGTGTTCCTCCGCATTTGCCCGCACCGGCGCGGCACGCATCACGGAGGCCACGCGCAGGCTTCGAGGCGGTGGCACTTGGGGAGTTCTTGGGGAAGCGTCAAAGAGGAATCCCACTGCAGTACATGCGTCATACTTAGTTCGTTTCCACGGTGCCAATACGTTGTGTCGCTATACTGATTCAATGCTAACGCATTACTGGCGACAGTCGTCGTGAACTAAGTTCGGCTGCAATATTTTATTTTTCACTTTGGACAGGTTCAAACGGAATTATTCTAAAGTATGCTCTTCGCTTACCGCGACAATCTTCTTTCCGATTGCCTGACAAACTCAAAGCCTAGTTTCTCCTCCCCCTACAATCTCTGCTCATTCAAGCAGCTCATACTTTTTGTTGTCTTTCCACCCCCCCCCCCCCCCTCCTCCCCCTCCACACTGTGGCTGACGTTCATTCACCCCACCAGTAATGAAAGTGTATTGTAAAGTTGGCATAAGATTGTGTAAATGTAGCTCACTCGGTTGGTGTAATAGACTTACAACACACAGTAAATTCAGTAGCACGTCGTATTGTAATTGCCCAATACAGCAGCAACGTTTTCCAGGGTGACTGTACCTGTTTGAAGTCTGTGGTACTATGAAAAGGAACATTTAGTCTTTCGTAAAATATATATTCCTCTAAACGCGTAAGTTACAACCTGTTCCGTTGCATTTCCCTACGCAGTTCTCGTGTGAAATTTTGTACCATGAAACTTTTTTTTTAGTTAGGGCAAGAATTAGCAGCGGTCAAACAGAATATGCTCTTCCATTTCATGTTAACGCAACGTATACCGCGCATGGTGAAAAAAAAAAAGAAATAGTGCACAATTTTATATTTACTCTGCCTTTGCTTATCAAGATGTGCTCACAAAATAAACAGTATGACAACTGTATCTTGAGGAAATCAGGGCAGCGAGAAAACCCTTGTGAAATGCGAAGCTAGCACCCACGAGGAAAATTAAGCACCCACCTTTTGCGGAATCTGGTGTCTCTAATTGAGGTTGCTTGGTTCGTTGCTGATCATCATCTGTGTACCTTATCTTTGGGTGCCTCCGCTATAATTGACAGTCTGATGGCAAATACTACTGTATTATTTCATCTAATGCATCCACGCCTACTGGAAACGTGACGCACGCTTCTTGCTCCTTATCAGCGTAATGAGTAATGATGGAAGTCTGTATCTGTAGAAAAGAGGGGCGCGGGGTGTGAATCATCTATTAGCAGGCTACGTAAGCAGTTTTAGCCTGCATGATTGAGACATTTTGGCGTTAATTTCCTGGCAAGCACATACGCTGCAATGCGCTTATTTGAAAGGAGCCGTGGCATATGCTTATCTGGGTGCCAACCCCACCCCGTCCGCTTCGGTTAAAGGCAGCGATAAGGTCAGTTCGTCACACCACGTTGATGAAATACATTCCAATGATTTATTAAATTGCCGCGCGACTGGTCGCTCGAGTCACTTTGCGTGTATTCGCGGGCTTCTTTCACGCTCGGGAATAAACTATTATGTAGCACGTATTGAGAAACGGTAAACAGTATCGGGAGTTTTTCGTGTCACTTTACAGTTTTATCATTAACACTTTTCATCCCAGTATAACATTTGAAAATTTGATTCAATAATTAGCACTAATTACGTAATGAGGCGGAGTAATATATATATATATATATTATATATATATATATATATATATATATATATATATATATATATATATATATATATATAATATTTTTTTTTTACTTTATGTTCACCCCCATCCCATACCCCTGTATGCCCTGAGGCATTAAACAAAAATATATATAGTTTGAGTATCTCCAAATGACGGCAACAACATTACCTTGCTTCTGTCCAGCTACGTGGAATTCGCACATTTTTAAACTCTGGCTACAGCTAGCTGGAACACCCTGTATAGGCCTCTCAGGGACGTCCGCGTCTTTCGTTCTATACTGATTCACTTTGTTCTATCTAGTCATTGTATTGGTAACATTTATTAAGTTTGAGTTCCGGTCTTCAGTGCACTTTCCTTTTGTTCTCACGAATGGTTCGATATTTAAAGCGCGCAGGCTCCTTTCCCAAGCGTACCACTCCTGAATTGATCGAAGCACAAGGCTCATTTAAATCAATGGGTGGCTGCCGGTAGTTTGAGCTAATTTCTTACATAGTTAAGAGCTAGACAAGAACATATCTCAGAAACTACGACAGTGCATGAGGTCGACGGCGGAGAAGCTGATGAGAGCCTCCACTGGTGCCTTGCCTGCGGTGACATTTTCGCTTCGAAACTGTGATCTCTTCCATGTGAATGACTCTAAAATGTGCACTGGATGACTTCCCTCAATGCACAAAAATTATCAGTGTTTGGTTGATACTTCATCTTCCCCTGCCTACCCCCTCCCCTGATGGACCACTTTCACATGACCTAATGTTTGGACGATGCCGGACTATAAATCTGGTAGGGGTTGCTTGAGTAGGAAGTCGTGCGAATAGAATAGAATACGAATGTTCATGAAAAATGCCAACAAATAAGTTTTTTTGATTTCTGATCCAAGTGATATCGTTACGAATTGTATGTCAGGTCAACTTAGAACGCTGTAAGTGATTAACCAAGAAAATGTTGCTGATATCTGGTGCAAGGCAAGAAACAGCACCTCCCAGATGCCCTTGATAGAGTGTTGCGGTTCCTAAAGGAGCTGACGACAATACCACTCATCGTTTTGAAGGAATCCCAGGATGAATCGCTTTGCCGAAAGGCGGCGAATTCTTAGGTTTCCTAAGGCGTCACACCTGGCAATTAATCTGAAGAATTTACTTGCGCCGCTTGTTTGTACAGGAACTGAATCATCTGCGCAACAGTTCCGGTTCTCCTGCAAGTATGGCTCGGAAGAGCCCCTACTTGCATCATTCTTTCTTCCTGTAAGCTGCAGGAACTGTTGCACCTTATAACGCTCGAGCAAGACAAAATTTTGAGCAGTTAATGCTCATTATCGAAACGAATGCGTATCGAATAGCAATTCTACTTCTTAGGACATCAAGGTTTTGCATGATTTTTAATGAGTACAGGCATCGACTGTGGTCTGCGAGTAAGAAGAAAATGAGTAACAGGGGGGAACAACGGTACGTGACTGAGACGAGCGAAGCGTTCTCAACCAACATTTTATTACGCAGTATTTCATCTGTCTTACTCACGTCCCGTTGCCCAGCGCTGTTAACCGTTTCCTTCAGACATGCATCAAACAGCCCGAGTTAGCACGTTATTGTAATTTATGAGTAGACTCTCTTTTTATGCGCTTCGCATTTTCTCTCCGTCATAATCGTCACCCATCTTGGTCCTCTTTATTTCCCTCTTCCCCTGTTATCAGCGCAGAGTAGCTGGTGAGATGAATGCGTTTCACGGCGAGCTCTCTGCCTTCATTATCACTAAATGTTGCTCTTTATTTAAATTTATCTACGTAGGTTCAACAAGAGGCGTGAAACCATTGGCCCTCGCTCTTCCGATGGTCCCATCTTCGTAGGCGAGTAAGTGGCGCTCTTAAACAATTATAACGGCATATGCTCGAAACTATGGTGCGGTGTCTGCGAATGCGGCGGGGTTCGACTAGTGGCCTGTATTTCACTGTAGGTCGCCTGAAGTGTGCTATCGGCTTTGAACATCCGTAATACTTATCTCTCTACGCCCATGGTTATTGCTAACTTGCGTCATCTTGCAACAAGTGCTCTGTCATGAATCACATTTTCATTACCGCATATTTTTTATATTTCTAGAGCAGTGAGTTCTGTTGGCCGGCAATAAAAAACTCTCCAATACCCAGGTGTGCTGCTTTTTAATGTGCAATATAAGGAATCAACCACTTGTGTCTGAGCTGTTCATACATGTGCACATGTCTTAGTTTATCCCGTGCCTTTCGTGCGCGTTTAGTTCCAAAGGAAGAAAAGCTTCGCCGCCACTTTTATTACTACAGTTTGATCTGCCTCCATAAAATATTGAACGAACCCTCATTTCACCCAAACTGAGTTTTCCTTAAGCTTGTTGGTTGCTAGTCGCTGATGGCGTCGTGGTCCCCGATCTTGTGTTGTTCGGGTTAGCTTTATTTGCCCTGCAGTGACCTCAATTTTTTTTTCGCTATTGTACATTCGGCGTTGCATCACTGCGGCTGAAACAAAAACAAACAAGGGACAGAACAAGGCGGGAAGTCGTTTAGGCCATAAGTTTGAACGATACACTTTAATGACGTTACTCGTCTGGCGAGCACCTGCTCAGGCACATTCACCGAGAAGAATGAAAGCGCGTGCTAGTCCATGGGCTGCAAATGCTCCTTGCGACGCTTCGGCAGCCGAGCTGATCGCGTGTTCATAGCACGGGCTTGCAGAAAAACTTGCAGTGGTACAGCGTCGGCCAGCCGTACGGTCCGCACCCACTCGTCTCAATGTCAATGCACCCTTGCCACACAGGCTCGAAGAAGAATAACCGGACTGATTTCTCAGGCGTCGGCAGTGGGCAGCCGCCTGGCGGTTGGCGGCAACTGTAAGCCGAGCAGACGCTCATCGCTTGCAACAAGAACGCTGTAAGGAAAGAAAGAAATGACGTCTTGCACGAGGCGCCTTAAAAAAATGCAGGTACGTGAGATTTTCTTATGCAAGATTGAGATTTTTTTTGTCCACAATTTAATAAATGCCTTCACGCCTGTTCTTCGCCCAGGTTATTGCTCTTCACCGAAAAGCGCTCTTGAAGTAAAAACACGATATTTAAGGAGTGTATGCATCTTATTGGCATGTCAGCAGCTCATCACAATTTCGCTCTTTATAACTGTTAAAGATGCACAAATCTAACTGCTCTTTTGTGCAGGAGTTCGTATTGCTCATTAGTAGGTAACGACAACAGATTAGGTTCCAGTTCTTCCTGAAATATTTAGCATTTATAATGAGGCGTGTATAAACATAAGGAAAGTGCTTTTTAACATTTAATTGAAGTTCAATTGAAAGCAGGTCGAGAAAGCTTCCCGTCACAAAAATCAATTTGTGCCTGAAGAAAAATGTCCAGAAAGATCAAGTGAGGTACTTAACGATGTGACGCAATATTGGTAATACAAGTAATAAACCCCTTGAAGCCGGTAGATGTGGTGCCGATTGTAAACATCGGGTAACGTAATGAAGTTTCTCTAGTGGCAGCCAGTTCCCGCATCTTTTGTGCCGTACCATTTAGACTACGATGAACACTGACTGTATTCTGAGCTGCGCCTTTCTTTTTGCTTGGTATAACTGGTGTAAGGACAAGAAATGTAGGCATTGTGTACACGTAATAACTTACTGCACTGAATATTTGAAATATAACAGTACTACGAATTTAAAAAAAAAATCAAGGAAATCTGAAGTGCATAGCTTGGATGTAAAACAGAAGGGGAAGCAAAGGAAAATCGAAGTATGTACTTGAGTCAAAACTATTATTGGAAGTTACAGAGACCCGGTAATGCTGTTCAATGTCCATCTTGAAGAGACAGAGTGCACGAAGCGTGCCGCTCCCGTGCAGACGAAGGAATGATGCTGATTACCAGCTTCCCTCGTTAGGTGGCTGTGAAGAATGCGCCTAGCAAACAACACAGTAAATTATGCCACTTGGCGACCCCGAACTGCGCGGGGGAGTCTGGAGGGACGGCACAATGGAGGGCTCCCGAATAGTTGTGACCACCCGCGTTCCATGAATGTGCACCCCAAATACGATGCACGAGTGCACGACTGCTTTTTTTTCTTTTGCATCCCCCCCCCCCCTTCCCCAACGAGATGTGGCCACGCATTGAACCTGCGACTACGTGCTGAGCAGCTCAACGTCATAGCCACTGAGCTCCCGCGGCAGGCAGGCCAAGAATACAAAATGCTTTATGAGAACAACTCAAGGCATCTGACGCTAGAAAATGAGTGTTTCGTTCACTTACGGATGAGCAGCAAGCCGGTTCTAAAGCACACGAACTTCATGCCTGGCGGCTGCAACCGTACCACTGATAGTGCACCGGAAGACTACCGTAGCTTAGAACAATGGCGAAATAGAGGTACAACGGAGGAGGCGCAGCGGAAAATGATAAGATACGTACACGTCTGACAATGAAGTATGACGCGCTTGTAATCGAAAAAAAATAAATAAATGGAATTGTTTCGACGTCCATTGAGCTTATTCTCAACGTACCAAATTGTGGGCTAACTGCCACCGGAAAGGTTAGTCGGGAAAGAAAAGTAAGTATGAAATGCAAGACAGCTCGAAACCTTACATAATTTGAGAGCCACCTCGTCGTACTAAAAGGGAAAATGTGGCTATATATAAAATTATGACAGCTATACTTATGCGTTATGTGTGGCGAACTTCGCTGCAATTCATTTGCTTATCTATCTCTCTTTTCTTTTATGAAGACAGCGCCATCAGAAGGGATAGAAAAGAGAAGAATCCCGCTTTACGATAGTGCGCCGTTGAAATTGGACGAAATATCAGGTATCCTCAATTTTTGATCTCCCGCTATTGGCATTTAGCGGTTTGAATAGGCACGAGAGCATATTGATTGGAGACGTTATCAACAAATTAAATCTACCATGTCAAAGGAGCGGAGCAGCCGGCGTTAACTATAGGCACAAACCTCCGCTTAAATGCAGCCAATAAGAAAAGTCTATCTCGCGTAGAGGGACTCGGCCTGTTTGCGACTCTACTAATAAAACAAACGCCTTTGTTTGCTTGTTGGTTTCCTACGGAAAACCAGCTATCAAATGAATACCATATAGGTGCTAGGTTTTTTGTAACTTCAAAGCCTACAATAAGACTTCACTATTCATATAGAAGATCGCTTTTTATACTCTTTTGTCTTAGTAGTCAGCATTATACCTTAAATATAGCGTAAGAACCACAGAGCTTTAAGAACCTGTTCTTTGAATAATTGCGAGACTTGGTTCTCTGTCCCTTTGTTTATCATTAAATGTCCAGCTGAAACAGCTTCGTTCCTTGAATAAAAATAAATAAATGCACACATTGCAACCTTCGGCTAACATCTGTGAACAATGACGCCTTATATGGTCCGCTGGATGAAAAAATGTAAGTGACGAAAATGTAAATTTTTAGGGGAACTTTTTCCATGACAGGGACAATTTCGTGGGGAAATACATTTTGAACTATATTTAATCCCCTTGTTATTTTACGTATAAGCAGTAGTGGCATGCGACAGGGGAAAAAAATCAAGAAAAAGAAAACACAAAATTCTAACATCTAGCATAAATGAAAGGAGCTGAGATGTGGTATGTAGCTCCCGTAGTTCACGAGAAAGGAAAGCAATCATTTCTCTTTCACACGATCTAGGGGAACGAGATCACCATCTGGTGCCCCAGCAGATGTGAAGGTCAGGTCGAGGGTGCTTTGCAAGAGGCCATCGATGAGAGGGAACGGTGTCTCATCCCCACCGGGCTAAGGTGCTCGCGCGCTAAATCTGAGCTCCTAATCTACAAGAAGAGGCCCAGACACGGTCCTCACCGGTCCTAGAAGCCAGCAACGGAGAGCCACATTACGTTATTCACCGGTAACGGCTCCCCAGTTCCGCAGGTGGAAACTATTAGGGTCCTAGGATTGTTTATCGAGTCTAACGGGGCCAATGGAGCCGCCCTCAAACGCATTTGTTCCAGGATCGAAAGCGCCCACGGTCTGATCCGAACAATCGCCAACAGGTACCGCCGAATCAGGGAGGGCAATCTGATCCGGATTATCCAAGCGTTCGTGCTATGGCACGTCGCTTATTCGACGGCTATGCAGAACCGGCTCGTGTCCGAGCGCAACAAGATGAATGCCTTAATCAGAAGAGTCTTCAAGCTTACCCTCGGTCTTCCCGTCCGAACGCACATAGAAGACCTCCCCAAGTTGAGAATCCACAACACGTTCGAAGAAATTGCTGAAGCCAAGAGTTTTCTCAGTTTGTCAGACTCTCTGGTACTGCACTGGGCCGAGCCGTACTTGGCCTGCTGGGACGTTCCCCCACGGTCGTCGGTCCCGACGCTATGGAGCTGTGCAACGACGTAAGATCTAAGATTTCCGTACATCGGATGCCACGTAATATGCATCCGACCTACAAAGAAGGACGAAGACGAGCCAGAGATAAAGCTCTGCTCACCAGTGCCCGCTTGGACAAACATATAACATGCTTCGTAGACGCTGCTTCGTACGCTTAAGAAGCCTTCTCCTCAGTGGTCATCGACTGTGATTCCGAAGTCTTCAGCTGCGTTACCATCCGCACTTCTAGTTACTGCGTTACAGAGCAGGTTACACTTGTTCTTGCATTGATGGATGGTGTACATGAAACGATTTATTCAGACTCCAAGGCCGCTATCAGGGCCTTTGAGATGGTAATGGTGGCTCTCCAGGCCCTACGTATCATCCAAACATCACTAATTGGCCTAGTTCTCTGCGCACCTTGGAACTATTGAGGGTGCCTCGTTCCACCCCAACGAAGAGGCGCACTCGACTGCACGAGGTTTGACTGACCGTGCGCTGGGTAACGCGTCCTCTCCTGGGCGACCCGAACCTCTCTGCTTGTACAACGAGATCTGCAAGCATAATTATTTATCAAGAAGACTCCTGTCTTTGCCTCACTCCTCGCGGTGCAGGGCCCAGGCAGTCACTCTCAAACTTCCACAAACAAGCACTTACCCGAGACGTGCGGCACTGCGCACAATATACCCCGAACGGTTCCCACGCTCGGACTGCCCCCTGTGTGATGTTTATGCGGACTTCGAGCATGTCGTGTGAGGCGGCGCCTCTGCCGGTCCCCCTTTCACCGAAGAGGAAGTGATGAAGCTTATTAAGGCCCAGAACCATACCTCTCAAATCCTGGTAGTCCAGAGGGCCAGCGAGAGGGCCGTCACGTTTGACCTGATGGTTCCCGAGTGGGTCTAACCTGGTGACGTTGAGTTTACTAGCGTCTGTAGTGGACCGAATAAAGTTGTTTCACTCACTCACGGCCAAGAATTGAAATGTGCAGTTAACTCCAAGTAGAATAAAGGTATCGCGGAACAAACGTGTACGTAGAGGATGCCAAGAACCGCAAACGAAATATATGCCCGCACCGCGTCGCTCTCTCCCAACGACCCCTCAAGGCACAGCACATATAATAATTTGGAGCTAGAGCTTCTAGAGATGAAGTGCTAGGTACATTTTAAGGGATCTTGCATTACAAGAACAAACTATGATACAAATACTTGCATATTGGCTGTAGTGAGTAAAGATACCTTCAGCACACTGCAGTGGCTACGACGCTGGGCAGCTCAGAACGAAGCAATGGTGACCGCATTTCCCAGGCGACGGAATGCAATAAACTCTCGTGCACCTGCATTAACAGTAATGTCTCACATACGCCAGCTGGTAAAAATTAGGCCGGAATTCCCCAAAACAAAGCCAAAAAACATGGATGGTTGGATTGATGGACGTTATGAGCGTCCCCTTTGGAACGGGGTGGTGGGTTGCGCCACCAAGCACTTATTTTATTGCCTAACGTCCTACCTATGCTAAAAAAAGAAGAAAAAAGAGAAGCAAAAAAAAACCCACGCTGAATTCTCAGAACCGAAGTTTCGGAACCCCTATCGTGAACTTTGTTTTTGTACGCCTCCGTTGCTTGTCCTTTCCCTACTTTTCTTCCCTACTTTTATTGTTTGTCGTGATCTCGCTTCGAATAGTGATGAGCTTGCCTTTGAGTTATCATAAATTGGTTATTTCCTCATTCCGTTTTTCCCTCTTAAGTGGTTACTCATGGCAGCTTTCTTTTCCACTGCCGCCACACATGAGAATATTTTAGCCTCTATGACTTTCCACTTGACGTTCTTTGTTGCTGTCTTGCTCCCCCTACAGGCCGCATACTTGCTGGTAAGCTTCCTAGTTATTTTCCTCCACTGTGAATCAGTGTTTTTTCTGTACAAATACCTGAACACTCCCCCAACCCATTTACTTTCATCCATATTCCTCAGTCGTTCTTTACAAATAATTTTACGGTGAGCTTCCCTCACTTTAAAACTTGTCCAGCCCACATCACCCTGCCCAGCTTCATTTGTAGTCTTCCCGTGAGCGCCCAATGTGAGGCGTCCCACTGACCTTTGATTTGCATCGAGTCCTGATTGTACCCCTGATTTCAATCAAGCAACCAACCGCATTTCTAAATGTCGACGTTCCGCCTCGGTACCACCCCAGGTGTTGTGTGAGGGTAAGGGGCATTGCCGCTACACCACGTCGCCCTCCCTTTTGGATGCCGGTGTTATCCGCACTTCCCTTAACTGTGCAAGCCCTCGCCTGCACTCCAACTGCGCCTCCGTTATCGCTGTAAAACGTCATGTTTGAAAAAAAAAATTATCCGACGATTACGATACTCCCTAATGCGAAATTTGAGCGCAGCTCTATACGTGTTTCCATTTCGCGATATTTTGAAGCAAAGAATTTGAGAGAGACATGTAGCAGGGTCGGTAATGGTCGAAAATCTGATCTGCGGATCAAGCGAGCCGGCGTTTATACATGACTCGTCAAAGGTTCCAGTGTGATCGCTGGTGCCGCAAGGCTTCCAGAAAGTACTATACAATTCGCATAGCGCATACAATCAGATTAAGAAACAATCTCACACAATAACAACCAAAACAAGCGCGAACGAGACCGACCCAACAGAACCAAACAGGCGCGGGCGAGAGCTTTGGCGCGAGCAGACGATAGTACGAAACGAGCGGATCGGCTGAGACCAGACACGAGTGCGCATCGAGCCGTAAGGAGGGTCCGCATGACACCAGCATCGCGCGCGCACGTCACTGAAGGGGCCGCTCTCATTGGTCTCCGCCATTCGCGGCTCGCGTCCTTCGTCTCCCACTCCAGCGAAGGGGGGCGGAGCTGGTTACGAGGCCGACGACAACGCCGACGCGAAACCCAGGAAAGGACGCCAAAGAGCTGCGCTCTAAAAAGAAAATGATTCGAAAGGAAAAACATTGGCGCTGGGGAGGTTCGAACCTACAACTCTACGAGTGCCTTAGCCACTGTGCTTAACCGACGCCACCTATAGACACTAGGCTTGTGCACTCTATGCCATCATGCTACTTGGACCGAAATTGCCATTGCCAAGCCCTGCGTGACGAAACCAGTGACGTCAAGATCACCGCGGCTTACTCGGGAGCGTCCCCGTTAGATTCTACGGCAGTCGGGCAAGGCAGCATGACATCAGGGATCGATGTGCGCCGGCCTTGTGCTGTCTAGGAGGCGTTAGCCAAATATCTCAACGGGGTCTCTTGCTTGCAAGGAGTTCATAACTCAAAGACCGCTCAGCTGCGTTCGATTGGACGTCATTGGTTTCTCAAGTGCTTAGGTGGCCTCGGATTTTGTACCACAAGCTACTCTCGCTAGTTGTAGCAGCGTTGGAAGCGTCCTAGCTTCTGCGTCCTCACTCCCTTTGAAGAAGCGGCCTGATGAGACGGTAGAACTCTTAGAAACTAGTTTGATGCATGTTTTTTTCTTGTTAGTTATTGTCCCTTCTAATATTTATCGTCACATCGAATACGCGCCCACAGATTTTACAGACTATAATTTTGAGGTAATTTTTGCTGCCAGTATCATCTACATAAAACCACCTTACACAGGCAGTGTTTTATAACATCGTCTCGCAGCTTCGAGAACATCGTTCTGATGCAATTTTCACTACTTGACAATTTGACCATTACAAATCGCCCATCAATCATATCTATAATCGACTGTCAATTTTTCCAGGTATTTTGTCGCTTCTGGCCACCCATCTGGCCCATGTGTTGGCACAAGACTGCTATAAGAGCCGATATGGTAAGTTACCTTGATTTTGCATATTAGAATATTAATAAGCGTTAAATATAGGGTAGCCTTATTGTTCCAACTCCTAAAGCCTCCGTTCTCTGTCTCAAGGCCCGATTGTGTTGTTACTAATTATTAAGGAATAACAGGTGACTGTCTATTTCGCGCGTATCTTAGTGTGACTTCTTGTAGTTTTGCTAGTGCGGACAAAGCTCATTCCAGTGACGCTTAGTGCGTAAGCATAGTAATTGTTCTTACGCTAATTAGAACAGGCGCATCGGGGAGCCGTCAACGGTATCCACAAGCTATCAAAAAATTATACCGGCTTTCACCAACATTTCGTGACAGTCTATACTCAGGAACACGCGCATACTTTCTTTCCGCACTTCCATGAAGTTGTGCTGAGCAAAACGAAAACAAGGTAAAAGCAGGAGCCGACGTTTCGACAATTGGACTTCTCTTCTTGAAGCCGACGTATTCTTTCCTCGCCACAGTATATATAGGTGGGGTTCTTTTTAAGTGGAGAGGGCTTAAGGCACCCATCCGCCTTACGCCCTCTCCCCTAAAAAGAACCCCACCTGTACTAGCGTCGCGAGGAAAACATATGTCGCCTTGAAGCAGACAAGTCCACTTGTGGAAACGTTGGCTTCTACTTTCGCCTTGTTCTCGTTTTGCTTATCGTCTTGACTTTCCATCTCCTGCCTTCCGTGTTTTCCCTAAAGTTGTGCTTGTGGCGTAAAGCACTAGGCAATAAAGGTTACTTTTTGGCATAGCATTGTGGCGGGAAATTGCATTGTCAAAGGATGTGAGAGCAATCGTATGTATTTAATTATTGTCAAAGAGGGGTCCACTTAGCCGCATAGTTTTCTTTGCCTAGTCGAGCACATTACTTGAGCACACTAGGTATCAATATAAACGGGCCACAAAAGAAGACAGCTGAGAATGGCGATGCAAGTACACGAGCATATATATCAGCATTGTCCCAAAGTGCATGTGTGTGACTTTGGGTAATGAAATTCACAGGAATCACTAAAGTGATAGGTGTTATTTGATGGTTTGTATTATTCTGACGGGAAATCTAACAATGCAAAAGCAACGATAGTTATCGATGGTGAACAGCATCGAGTTCTATTATTAGCCTTCATACCAATTAATAAATAGACACACATTTGCTATCAGTCTGGTCGGAAACATTTAAACCTCTCTCACCATCCCCCCTGCACCCCCCCCCCCCAAAAAAAAAGAGCTACAGTGAGGCATTATGACCGCTCGGCGGCCACCTCTAATGTCTTTTAGGCATTCGGAAGCACCTTCACTCTCCCGACTTTATTCATTTACTTAAAATATATTGCTTCGCATTGTTTTTCTGCAGTAGCAAGACACAATCTCGCCGATCTGCTTTAGGTTGCCGTTGCGATGCTTGGCCATTTGAGAGACGCGCACGTTTATGCAATAAGCGCACCTGTAGAAAGCGGGCACAAAAGTAGCGTATCTCCGTGTGCAATTATGCCGAAAGCAAAATAAGTCCAAGCTGTGCCATATTTATAGACGGATCACTTATTATGCATACTTGCGTCGCAGTAAGCCATCTGTTATTTTCACTTCAATGTATTTTTTGAATGTAATTACCTATGCGAAGGTGATGACGCAGAATACATGTTACATATGGCGATCACACTGGTTCAGCTTCCGAAGTGAGTTTTCCCTTAACTCGGATAAAAAATTATTTCTTAAATTTTTTTTTGCTATACGTGGTTGTTCACCTTGTCAATATGATTTCCCTAAAGTGAACTTTGTCGCTATGCAAATCGGCGAAAAACATTAAGGGTAAATCGGTTTCTAAGTACGTCTGAAAGTATATAAATAATTAAGTCATTGCCCTCAAGCAGAAGTAATGTCACTGTGCAAGTCATTGTGCGAACAACACAGCTTTTCTGCTCGAAGCCATATTCAGAGACGTACATGGCCAGCTCACATTTATTTTACTCTGCGTGAAAAATAGATTTTTACAACTACAAGGTGCCGAGATTGACGGGCAACATTACCGGAATCGTAAGGAAGTCCAGCGCATCCCCCTCCCCCCTTAAAGAATGTAGCGGTCTTAAAACAGTGTGCGAGTTTGTGACAACAGTAGAAAACATGGCCAACAAATTTTTCATGCATTCAGTGCACTGACGTCGCACTACCACGCTTACGCGCTTACTCAAGAGAGAGAGATAGATAGATAGAGAGAGAGAGAGAGAGAGAGAGAGAGAGAGAGAGATTTACAGGAAAGCACAGAGGTCGGCCTGAGCTAGAACTTGATCTGGCCTTCTCGACACTGGGCTAAAGGGATGGGGAGGAAAAGTGCTGATGATTGATGATGATAGCATGAGGAAGGGATGCGTACATACAAGTTCACAGAGTTGAAGCATCTCCAAAGTGGTGCGTGCAGCCAAGTTGCTTGGAGAAAGGCTGTAGCGCTGTTTTTATCAGGCCAAGGTCCTAAAAGAAATTCGTCTGATAGCGGCCTCTTATCGACGTTTGCAATGGAAGAGACCAGTTGCTGTCGTTCTTGCGCATACGCGGGACACACGACCAATACATGATCAACTGTTCCTGGTACCTCACAGTATTCACAGTTGGGATTCACACCGGATTCACCTTGGTGTTACATTCACCAACCGTCATAGACATCTGATAGTTTGCAGTGATACGCGCTTACTCAACACTTGCAACAAAGGATATATTTATGCACTCATTTTCTGTCTTGCGTTGCGAAGCTCACGCAAACACTCTACCGCAGGGTATTTACCATGTGACTCAGGCCATAGTTGCTCCGCTTATGATCATGTTACGGGCAAAGTTTCATGCATTCGCGGCTGTGTGAAGTGTTACGACCGGCTTGTCGTGCTCAGCGCTGGGAGTGCGTGTACGCTTGGCCGAGATTTGCCTGTCCTGATGCTTGTTTAATGTTTCAGGGTGCGCTAGTTTTGCCAGATTCAGACAAATATTCAGTTCAAACGGCACACAAATCGGCATCGCAGCGAGAGATACGAACGATAGATGTGTAGTAGCTGTGCGCCGTTCGTAGGCCGAGCAAATTCACAAAGGAGACTGTTTGGGCATGTTGGTAGGACACGAATGACTCTTTTTGTGCACAAGGCGACGGCGACGAAGAAGAGGCTGATACACACGGGTGCTGCACTCGTGTCTCAGCCTCTTCTTCGCCCCAGTATTGAGCGCAAGAAGAGACATTCACACCTTGGCGTTGGCTTGTCGAAATTGGTTCTCAGCACAGCAGTACAATCATAAGTCACGTTCCGCGGGCGCCTTCATGTCAGCAGTGCCACATATCGGTCATCGCGGCATTACATCAGGACTTTCTGGCGTGTCTAAGCTTTTGTTTTCTCCACATGTCGGATGAAATATTGTGTAGACCTGGACCTATCCCCCCCCCCTTTTTTTACACAAGGCTTATAATCTCTCGCTATATGGAGATGTCCCTAAGGTCGATGGCACTGGACCATAAGATGCGATTATCGTTTGTAGAAGTTGTATGCTATGTTTAGCCTTGCAGTTCGATATACACATGTTTTGAATTTTGCGTGTGACATGCACAGAGGCCTTCGCCAGTAAGGTATCCTATATTTCAGGTGGCGACCCGCCTACGAAAGACCTAGGTGAGTCTAAAATGCATCGCAACAAGCCTAACTGTTCACGTTAGCTTCGAGCTCAAGGGCGTTCTCATAGCGTAAGGGAGAACAATCGCCGTTGAAAAAATACTCAAAGTTGACTTAACCTGCCTTACTCTACTTTGCTGCTGCATATGCTTTATCACAAGAGGCAATAGCTTATTCCAGTATCTTGCATTTATGTATTCAGTCGTCTGTACCGATATTGTTCGAACAAAACGGAAAACATCAGACCGTCCCAATTGTATATAAGCGCCATTTTTATGCGAGTAATAAGCGCAATGTTCTGCTCTCAGAGTGGGAATGAGATAGCCAAACATGTACACTCGCTATGTTTCAGAGCAACTCGTCTGATGCCGCTTATTTGTACTTCAAAAAATTGTTTGTTGATGTAGTAAACGAGGATTATTAATAAGAAGCCACGCATTTCCTGTTTGCGGACAGCGCGACGTTGCAACTACTCCCCGACAGCGTACAGAATACTTAAACGCGCCATAAGCCACTTTTTTTTGGCACAATTTTTTTTACTCTATGCACTGACTAACACATGAAATATTTGAATTAGTAAAGGCAAGGCGCAGAAGACCAGGACTCAATAAGAAGATGAACGACAGGACCGGCGCCGGTGTTCATCTTGAGTCCTGGTCTTCTGCGCCTTGCGTTTACAAATTGAAGCATGAACCAACTAGCTCAAGCAAGAGTTTTACTTGAACTTACTTTACATGAAATATGCTCGAAGCACTTTTCCCTCTCTTCACTCTTTGCTTTCGAAAGCGGCTGCCAGGACCAGCACGTTCTTAGAATACCTAAATGGTATTCCGTACTTCAAGCAGACGACATATGTGTCAATAGTATTGCTTAGAGGTGTGCATTGCATTCTAATTGCCAAATGAGGTGCTAATTTTGTAGAGGCACAAACGCCTTGTAGAGGCACAAGCTCAATTTTACAATAAAAAACTGTCTTTCGAACATTTTCAATATGTTTTAGTTTTTCTGCGTAAATGAAGAAAGACATCCACCGAATCGTGAATAATTCCTACAAAAGGAAAATTCGTCCTGGTTCGAGACGAGCTTTTCTTTCGAGGTACACGTATGGGTTTTTTTTTGTAGGAATTGCTACGATTTGGTGGATGTCTCATTTTTCTGTTTATTAATTTCTTTCATCCACCTTCAGGATATCTGCAGAACTATTACATTAAAGTTTTTCTGCGTGTATTGCTTTCTTATTTTTTTTTCAGTTTTGGCCGCTAAATGCAAGCCGTATGAAACATACGGATGTGGCGGTGCCGATCCGCACTGTGGAGAAAACAGATGTGGGGCGGGTCCAGAACCAGCAGGTTTGAATTGCAATTTAACCTGCATAAAGGGTTGCTGGTGTACCGGAAACTTGTACCGCCGCCCGAAGGACAACCTGTGTGTCACCAGCAACGAATGCTGAGTGCTATCCTAACCTCCGTATTCAGAAATGCATCTTAACTTGACGCCCGAGCTTGACTCAATTTCAATGGCCCCTGTCGTGAACGCATCAAAGGAATCTCAATGACCGTCTTGGGCGCGTTCAAACAAGGCATCGTTTATATTAAGTCAAGCAAGGGCTTCAAATTAAGATGCATTTCGGAATACGGGGGTAAGACTAGAGAACTATTTTACTACATGTAATAAGAAATACTGATCAATGTTTTGTTTCCCAGTTCACCAAACAAACGCTTCATGAACGTGCTAACGCTAGGCAAACCTAAAGCATTACAGCATTAAAGACGTTTCACAAGCATGGGTGGATATTGTATGTAACGTAGAAAAAGAAAACGCAACATCCGAATACTGCGACTGTGATTTTTGGAATCTATGCAAGCGGAAGCATAGTTTCCTGCTTGAATAATTAGCAATTCTAGTGCGTCAAGAGCAAAACTGGCTGTGAAGAAAAAAAAAGAGTTTGGCATTACTGGGAAGACCGCAGCCATAAAATTTAAATGTGTGACGCTGCTTGTTATGAAAGCTCAAATAGCAAGTGTCCGGCCTTTCCCATTAGGCGGCATAGAGGAGGCCGATAGCACTTCCCAGCACGCACTTTTAAATTGGTGTTGCTGCCATCAGGTGTCCGTATACTGTGCGCGATTGTGCACCTGAGCTGTCCGAGTCTTAACATACTTAGTTGCCCCTGCCAGTCCTCACTCGCCTACTCGTCAGGAGGTGTTGCTAACAGCTTTGCTTAGGTCATTCACGGTTTCAATAAAACAGTAATCTCTAAAGGTTGCGTTGTTTACGGATCAGATAAAACTCTCCCACGATCCTGCGTCGTCAAACTCACGCTGGGGAGAAGGAGGCGCCGATGCTCGTATTACTCACGGTACTCCCAAGCTCCATGAAGTGGTCCAGGTCCGAGTCTTGCCAACCGGATGGTCTGTTCTTCACGTAGAACGACTCGTAGACGATGTCGCACCACCCAATCTCCGGCAACAATCTCGACTCCGCGAAGTGCACGCCCACCGTACACAGAAGCGGGCCTCGGACAACTTTCGGCTCCTCCTCTGCGTGAACACGAGCGTTTCTCAGGTGTTTGAGCTGATTTGTAAACATCTTGCAGTTTTCGGATTATCTAGTTTGCGAAGACGTGGACGGCAGGTGATGATCGTGACGAGTTATTGGCATCCACTTTGAAACGAGGCGGCGAAAAACAGTCACCCTGTCTGCTTGAGTTGATCAGGTATGCTATGCGAGCTTTTCATTCTAGAATTTCTGTATGCCGGCCCTTAATGTTTTTTTTTCTCTGCCTCAGATCTTCTGTATACACCTTGTAGCGCTCGCTATGTCTTTCTCGGATCCGGTCGTATATATCTCTTTCCTGCTTTCTTTTTTTTTCACTGATACTCTAAATGTATCTTATCTCAACGGCTGTCTCCTTCGTGGTTCCGTCCACTTTAACTCCAAGCATTTCTGGAAGGTGTACGTTATCTACGGGTCTCACTTTGTGAACCCCTTTACATTCCATTGAATGTGTTGAGTCCTCTCCGCATTTTTGTTGCACCCGCTGTGATTGTTTATTAGCGGCTACGGTGTTACGCTGCTAAGCACGTGGCCGCGGGATCAAATCGCGGCGGCCCCATTTCTATAGGGGTGATATGTTAAAAAGCCCGTGTCCCCTTCATTGGAGCCACGGTAAAGATCCCCTGGTGGCAAAAATTACGGCGAAGTCCCTCCCAACGGCGTGCGTCATAATCAAATCAAGGTTTTGGCACGTAAAACACCAGAATTCTGTTCAATTTTTGCTGCAGCCATCAGATGCGCAATCTTGTTGCGAATGTTTACTCCGGTATGTTTTTGTACTTAAACATTCAGCTCGAGCATCGAATAGAAAGACGCTGCCATTTGTGCTAACGCACAGATTTGCACTTCTAGTTTGTTTCTTCCCATTCTTGTAGATATCCATGATCCCTTTTGTTTTAGTTCTTTGCATGAAATTCACTGTTTTTCTGATGACTCTTGGTTGTCTGCGTACGCTTTCAGACACCCTGTATTTATTTGATTGCCAATTCATTTGCGCTTTTCCTCAATTGTGTGCCCACACTTTTCAGGTGCAGGTACTTGGGCACATTAGGCGCCCATTTATTTTGTGCGTCTTCCCGAGTATTTCCTCAAAACTAATTTTGCTTCGCGCTTCTCTGACTTAAGAGGAGACTGAACTCACTCCAACCTGCCCTGCCTCATTTGTGGTTTTAGCGTGGGCTCCTTAAGCCAAACGCCCTGCTTATCTTTCGGTATCTTTCAACCGCGACAAGATTTCTTATTTTTAGCACACAGTGGCATTTGCGAACTTTAGAGTTGGAGCCATACCTGCTTTCCAGATTCCATGCGTTACCTTATACTTATTGTGGCCCCACAGTGCTCCTTGTTTATTTATTGTGTAGCGAAGAGAGACGCTAGTGGGTTCAGCGCTACTGGCTCTAAACGCTAGTGGGTCGAGCGCTCCTGCTCAGCAATGGCTCTCGTGCTTGGAAGCTGTGACTGCCCTGCCCGTCGACGTTGCGCTGCTCCGAGCTGTGCCAAATAAACAACTTTAGAATTGCAACATTCCGCTTCCCCCTTATTTTCAGTGTATTTTGGTGGGTGCTTGAGTAAATCTTTCTTTGGGTTATGTATACACCGAAGTATCTATATTGCCAGACAATGAACATGACTTGCTGTTGAAGTGACCCAACGTAATTACTCGTCTCCCCCTTAAGGAATAAACACCTAACACCCAATAAACGCCAAATAAACACCTTTAGAATTGCAACATTCCGCTTCGCCCTTACTTTCAGTGTATTTTGGTGGGTGCTTGAGTAAATCTTTCTTTGGGTTATGTATACACCGAGGTATCTATATTGCCTGACAATGGACATGACTTGCCGTTGAAGTGACCCAACGTAATTACTCGTCTCTCCCTTGAGGAATATGATCCCCAATTACTCTGTGCTAAATTTTAGGCGTAGATTTCTCGTTGCGTTGCCATACATATTCGCAAGGCTGTGTAAATTTATTGCATTATTTTCTAATAGAAGCATGTCAAACTTTGGAAAAAAACTTCGGCTTGCTTACCTTGCCTTTAAGAGTCGTGTTAGAAGATGACGTCTGCGCGCAGTAATTCCAAGAAAAGTAAAGAACTGGCATTTGGATTGGAATAAGATAAGTGAAAGAAGCTAGAGAGCAAGTGAGAGAAGCTGACACCTTCTTTATGATTGTTAAGAGCACATGCGGTGTGTCACGTCTTGTAATAAGTTCAAGATACTTGTTCTTCTTCAATTACATTAAAAGAACGCGTGCATGGGAAGGAAGGCATAGTCGTGGATTTCGGAAGTTCAGGTGGCGCGATGGGATTAGGCAACTTGCTAGCATGGCATGGTGTTCTTTAAAATTACAGTAAAGAAAAGCACAGAATCACTTTAAACTGATAAAGTAGTTAACTCTATTTTTGTTGATTTTGATGCAACGAAATTATCATTACGAGAAAATTATGAAAGCAAAGAAAATTCCATGTTGTGGATCTCGCACCAAAATTTCAATACCGGGAGTCAGCTTGACGTCACAGGATTCGAAGTAGTACTTCTTTATTTGGGACGTCATGGGCTCACAAGAACTTCTTGACACTTGGTAAGTTCATCTCCTAACCCTTTCTGTAAACAATGCAGTCCCCCTTTGCCGTTAAAGAGTTAACTATCGGCAGCTATAGACACCGCCGAAATCTGTAACGTTGTGGCGGGCTGGTGCGAGCATTTCAAAGTGGTGATACTGCGCGTCTTGTTTGAACCTTTTCTGGCATATTAAAGCTCTTCCGGCAGTAATAGGGTCTTTTTTGGTATTGTACAAGTGTAATTTGCAATACAGCTCAGGGTAAGCTTTTTCTTTAGTGTGCCTTTAACGCGACATGTACCCTTAATCTGACCGTCTGGCTATGGTGTCGAGCTGGTAAACACACGTTCGCGGGATCAAATCCTGGCCACGGTGACCGCATTTCAATGGGGGCGAAATGCTAAAATACACGTGTACTTATATTTACGTGTACTTTTAAAAAACCCAGGGTGGTCCAAATTTCCAGATGCCCCCACTACGGCGTGCCTCATAGTCACATCGTGGTTTTGGCACGTAAAAACCCATAATTTTTTAATCGTACAGTCATAAACCTATTAGGCGTTTAATCACAGGGCAGAACGCATTACTTCAGGGCACATAGAACGGTAATCAAGGTAATTATCATGTTCGCTGGCAACAATTGTGCCCGTTGTTTCGTGATCTGCGTAGTTGTGGCAACGCAATGTCTGGCATTGGTAAAATTTTGCCGCTCTCACCGCTGATGCCATCGAAAGCTCGTACGAGACACGGACCGCCGGAATATATGACGTTGTCGCTTGAAGGCCTAAGTAAGTTCGCTTTCAAGCAGCCCTTGTGCCTACTGCCACAAATACCAACTGACCGTTCCAAGTTACTTACGCGCTGGCTGGGCTCCAAGGGGGAATCACTCTGAAGAGAGCACCGACGGGGTGGCCATTCTTGTTTCGCTGCTACTGCCGTTACGTCTAAATATGACACGTACTCAAGAGAGCTACGCGCAAGTAGCACTTACCCACAGGACAGTAGATTGGTCACGAAGCAGATGATTTCAAGCATTTTCGTAGTGTTTCGCGTAAAAATAATACAACACAGAAATATTGAAATTTGAAATATTAAAATAACGTGTCCAATACTTTCACTGCGGCAGTGAAAAATGGTGGCAGGCATTTGAGGAAACATGCTGAAGAAATGTCACAGAAAATGTTTTAACCTTATTTATAAAATGGGAAACGAAATAGGAAGTCACTTTTGAAACTTAACAAGGTAATCGTTTTCTGTATCCTGAATAAGCGACTGCCATTGCGACTCTAACATTAAATTCTCGTTTGCCACGCCTTCTTTTCTCGAAAGCTTGATTCTAATTTTAGCAGAGTTTGCATCTGCAACTGAATAATGTCCTTGCGTAACGGCGAATTTCCTAAGGATTGGAAGGAGTGTGCAAACCAATTTCATTGCATAGGTCAAGGTGATTAAATTCCCACAACGTAAATAGAATGCAGCAATCCGTTCAGAATTCAGAAATTCGTCGAAAGTTCAGGGAAGTAACATTGACACGAGAGGACTCACAAAAAAAGTAAGAGTTAGGTAGACAGGAAGAAAACGCCAAGCGGTGAGACAGAATGAAAGAAACAAATTCAGAGCTATTTACAGGAAGAAAACGCCAAGCGGTGAGACAGACTGAAAGAAACAAATTCAGAGCTATTTCACTCTCTGAAGGCGGATGACCCACGGAGCTGTATGCAACCATAAATAAAATAAAATAACAATACCATATGTCACAAAAATATGCACGGTGTTATGTTTATATGTATTTACGTTTATCTCGTGATCACAGTAACTATGGCTTTATTTAATTAGGAAGGAACAGCGCCAACTAAGACGATCACAAGAGGGGAGAACGACACAGGACATTGGCGCTTGTCTTGTGTCGTTCTCCCCTCTTGTGATCGTCTTAGTTGGCGCTGTTCCTTCCTAATTCAAGTATGCACCATCTAGCCCAAATGAATGTTCTCCTGAACTATGGCTTTATCGTCCCTACGATAGACGGCCATGGGCTCTGTGACGACACCGGACGTGTTCTTAGCGCACGTTAGGTCTATGCACGACTGATGGCGCGTCGTGGAGACATTTGTCTTGGTGCAACATTGAAGGCCGAACCTTTCCAAGAAAAAACGCCAAGAACAGCTTTCCGTCGGTATGAGACACATCGACGTTAAAGTCACCCACAATGACCATAGGAGTGTAGTGCACCGGGAGGTTCCATGCAAATGTGTCGATCATAAACTCTTCAAAGTCCCTCGCTGACGATTCGGGATGAACGTATAGGGTGGCCGCCATCGTTTGTGCCTACGCACATCACGAAACGCTGGAAACTATAGCCTAAGGCAGCTCCGCTGTAAAAATGAATTTATCGGCAATCCGCAAGCTATAAGAAGCACTGCGAAGGAGAACACGCGCCATCAACCCGAAGGCAGTACCAAGATGAAATTGCACAGCATGTTCTTCAGAAAGAATGTCCTTGTTCTAGACAACATCATTAGATTGACGTCCTTGTCTATTTAGATGGACGACACCACCACCGTTTACCCGGGCCTTGGGGCAGCCGGCACTATAGAACAAGAATATCCCTAGTAGCTCTATCGCTTTTCTCACTGGGAAACGCGTAGCATGTGCACATCAAAGCGTGTACAGGCTAACGGTGACCCGAGGGGAGCAATTGACATTTTAATAGTGCGGGTGGCACCAGATCGCCAAGACATCCAAGGGCTCGAAACTGGATCCAGATTTGTTGTCCTCGTTGTCCCTGTGGTATCCTGGATCCACGGCCAAAGTTTGCCAGACGACACGTTGTTTGTACTTAGCATTGGCTCAAATGCAAATGGGTGCGCAACATCGAGCACTCCTCCAGACAAAGCCCGATCCCCAATGCCCAGATACGCACTGGCGGTGAGAAGCTTCCCTTCTCTTCCCTGCGGCGAAGCAACGGTAGCCGCTGTACTGGGAGCATCACAGCAGCCTAATGCTCTACCCATTCCGCCATGGACGACTCAGTGACCAAAATAGACGGGAAATCGGGTTGAGACCCGGCTTCACAGATAGGCAGGCAGAAGGACGTGAGCAAAAATTGGAGGACGCTTAAGCTTCGCCTTCAAGAGTGGAACGCGACAGCGTTCCCGTCGACCCGCCAAGGGGTGTAAGACAGTGGGCTACGGCGCAGCGACTACGCGCGCCGCATCGGACGCGGTGAGCGTCGAGCAACGCAGCGTTCGGCGCGGCAACGAAATGTGCGCCTGAGCAAGCGACGCACGCCTGAGCCTTAGAAACAGCTCGTGGCTAAGGCAACACCGCATTCACTAGAGGTGCTTTTGTACCGCTTTAAGCATCGAACTCGTGGCTGAGTGGTAGCGCCTCCGTCTCACACTCGGGAGACCCTGGTTCGATTCCCACCCAGACCATCTTGCTAGTTGTTTTTTATTGATAAAGTGCCTGCTGGTATTTATCGCTCACGGCCAACGCCGCTGACGCCGACGCCGACGACACCGGTATTTCTGCGACACGAGCTGTTTAACGCTGTCGCGTTAAAAGAAATATACGGATCCGGCGCACTGTGGAGATCGTTGTAAGCGATGCTTTCTGAGCTGCTTGCTTTGGTTGACGATAATTAGCGGTGATGTTGACGGCGAACGTTTAATTTCTCTCGCGGTTAGTAAAACGCGAGAAGGGTGTGTTGATGGTAAACGTTACCTTGCGCGCACCACTGCTCGTTGTCTTCGTAGTACACTGAAAACACGCGAAGTGTTTGCTTGAGGCGTTAACGCGCGCCATACTTCGTAACCTCTGAGAGGGCTCAGCACGTTCATTGCCTCTCATCCCACATCGCATCGTCGCCGAAGTATTAACCATTATTTGAATTATGGGGCTGTACCCTCCAAAACTACAATCGGATTATGAGGCATGCCGTAGAGGCGAATTCCGGATTAATTTTGACACTGTGGTGTTCTTAAACCGGTTTCTAAATCTAAGTGCATGAGCGGTATTTATTTTGCCCCCGTCCAAATGCAGCTGCCGCGGTCAGGATCGAACCGGCGACCTCGACCAATCGCATAGCCGCAACTAACCCTTGCTCTAAAGCGGAATGCGTCAACGACAGAAATTACTCCAATCGCTCAAGATTACACTATCCGAACGCGCATTACAATCGAAACGAGCGAGAGGAATTTGTGCTGCCAACGAACTTGATCTTTTTTCTGCCAAGCAAATGCAGCCCATAGGCAATGGAGCTTGTTGTCTTTTTTTGGCATTTAATGTCTATCAAATGCATTTGGCTAACAAAGATGACACGCGATTGAGCGCTCGTATAAATTGAAGCGATAATTTCTTCATCTTGTTATCCTCAGCGTAAAATTGGACGCTGGCCGTTCGTCTATCAATGCGTTCCGCTTCGTGTAAATTAAAAACGGTGCATGCTCACATTACACGAAGGCGGTTTCTGTAACGAGCACAGACGCGCTTTACGTAAAATAAACTGCTAATCTCAATTTAGGCTCGGATCCCGCCTTACAAGGTGAATACGACCCACCCACGTCTTCGGTTTTTGCGGAACACTGCAATGCTTCTACCTTCCAAACTGAAGCCTCCTTACTATTCGTCATGGAATCGCAGTGGAAAAAGAAAACATTAGGTTGGCATAGGTGGGCGCGGATTTGGCTCGTTATTTAAGGAAGTGTTGTGTATCGAAAGAGAAACAACCGTCCCCAAGCCCAACCATCTGGTTTGGGCTTGTTTCCTTCCGTCTATAAATATTTCAGTTTATTTATGCATACTGCGATCTTTCTCAAATGATCACGACAGGGTGTGCAGAGAAGTATACAAAAGCTAAAGGCAAGAACCAACCAACAAGGTAGAATTTCCCGGCAGGCATTGCCGAGAAACACGCTGCCCTGAAACTGATATCGAAGTGAGGGTAATAAGTAGACTTAGACACTCTCATCTCGCCGTATTGGACATATTTTATATCCTCCATCTTCAACACCGCAGTCAGCTATGAGACGGGACAACAAGGAGTAGCCAGGGAAGCGTACTGCCGTTTAAGGCATATGTCTGCTCGAAGGATTGGGACGTACGAGTACACGTATGTGCGGCCAGAAATCGCGGAAGAGATTGCCCTCACACGTCTGAAGGAGCCGCGGCCAATGTAGAAACTGAGACATCTCGTGTCTTCCTGGTCGTACTCGATGTCGTAGACGGCTACGCTAAAGTTCAGGTTGCTGTAGATGTCTTTGGCACCGCAGACCTACGAGAGCGCAAAGATAAATATGAATGAAATGAAGGCGGATGCCAAACATAGTCAAGGTGACTTGATAAACAAGCCATATGGCGCTACAAAACACCGCGCCCTAAGACTTTCCAGAGAATACGTAAAAAATATGCATCTCGAACACACACGTTACGATTTATTTCAACCTAATGTTTCCCGGAGCTTTTGTTTAAATATAATAACTAAATGGAATACGTGCAAGTGCTTTTGCGTTTACTCTATGCAGCCTGAAAAGTCATTTAAATAATATGATTATGCAAGGTGGAAGTCACAAAGTCCTTTCATTTCATACAGTTCGTGCATTATTGCGCTACAGCGTTCCCAAGCTGTATGCCTAAATTTCAGCACTGATTCAGGCATATGAACAATGCGAGACGTATCAATGTAGCGATATGACGATCACGAAAGTAGCGTAATAAGAATCGTCAAGGCTAAAATGGTAACTGGAAGTACACCGAAGTACCAGGCATCTGTAAACACGTTTAAGGATTCCCCGAATCTGAGACACAGTGCAACATACCTACTCTGGAGGCCAATACCGAGGCATTTACGCAGCTGTAGTTACCCATCGACTTAAGAGTGAGTCCAAATACGAGGTACTGAGGTATTTCCGGCAGAATTCGTCTAACATGATTGTCCAACACCCCATATTCTCAAGCGATCCGATCAATGCGGGGCACTCCTCCTACTTGACCGAGTTAAGGAGAGCGCTGCCTTGCGACTGACAAAGAAAATACAGTTGTCAAGAACTGTTGCGGACCATCATGAATGGCGGCGACCACTTCAGTCGAGGGGCTGGCCACCTATCTAGTTTCCCGAGTCGAGGCTAAGTGTTGAGTGGTGGAACATTCTAGAACGCCGAGGTAACATGCGTGAAAGCATTCGCACAGCGCGCATACTTCAAAATACTTCGCCGGCGATTGAGCGGAGATTCGCGGTGCATCCTCTCCGCTTCGTCCTTCTTTGAGCCAGATGCACGGCGTGTATAATTTAATCATTCACGCCTGAGCCACGCATGCGCATCGGTATTGCGAAAATCCATGGTGGCGGTGTTCTTTCACTCCACTGTCACGGGTATGAGCCGTTTTTTTTTTCGCCTGTTGGAGTGACCGACATTTTGATGCTCTCATGCTGCTATGCTTGTTAAATCGCATGAAGCATATAGGCGGCGATGTCGACGAGCGATCTACTCAGGTCTGCTTTCCCGCTTTGACAGTGGAGTTTATGGAATCCTAGCACCGGAAGCTATTTTCTTCTGGCTAAGCCCGACCGGACCAGACTGACCACGTCTGCTCAAGAGCGCTAGCTGAAAGTTCAGTCTGGTCGTGAACAGAGTTGTTCGCTTCAAAAAGCTCAATGCCCTTCCGCAGTTTTCTAGAGTTTCTACCATCGCCGATTTGTGGGGAGCCTTGCCTCGTTTCATTGCATGCATTACCGAATAGTAGTGAATTAAATGAAGTGAATTCTGCTGTCTTACGACCCAAAACAACGACTTGATTATGCGGCACAGCTTAGTGGCGGATCCGGGATGAATTTCGACCACCAGGGGCGACCTAACGTTCCCCCACTGGATGGGACACGGATGTTTTTGCTTTGCGCCTCTAAAGAAAGGCGGCCGCCGCTGCCGGCATTTGATCCCGCGACCTCGTGCGTGGCAGCGCAACACCATAGCAGCTAACCAAAAAAAAAAGAGTCCACTGTGGCGCATGCATCCATTCCTGCCCGCTTACCACGCTGCAGTCCCGGCTTATAATCTTCGAAGGTGCTTGAATTCCCAATTCTTTTTTGACGTGGTCATCGTATCGAGACTGCAAGGCGCGATCCCTATGGGGTAGGGGAGTGTACCAAAACACTCCCGCGTTTAAACAGCTTCGCTTTAAAAAAAAGCAGGCTTTCGTAGTTACTTATGTCCCAAAAGCCTTTTGTACGGTAGCATCAGCTTCTCACATGTGTCGTTTTCGGTATTCAAGAAGTACACCTTAGAGTGCAAAGCATTCGTGTCCGAGGCATGCAAGCTTTTATTGCGTATTTGACAATCTCTCCATTTTCGTTGGTTTGATCGCTGCTTGCTCTCCCTGGTTCCCACTTTGGCTCGCTCATTCCCTCACTTGTTCGTTCTTTCGTATTTGCCTTCATTTGTTGATTCAATTGCTCATTTCGTACGTTTGCATGTTCGCTCGTTTGTTTGTTCGTTGGAGGTCTTAAAACAGTAGGCAACAAGAAATAGGCAAAGCGAGCCTCTTGACGCTGGAGCCCTGCAGGCTGGACTATAGTGAAGGCATCTCGTGCTGCAACGATTCCCGCAGAGCTTTGCATTACGTAGGTGTCGGCCACAGTTGCGTCTGCTAAATTTTGCGATGAGCGAAATTTAGCAAAATTTAGCGAAATTTGTCTTCCGTCGGAGACCGCAATGAATTCTTTCGGCTCTGAGATACCCGCATCAATCACCTCAGTGTCAGGTTCTGCATATCACACTAATTGCAAAGGTTTCGAGTGGTGCTACAGCCCATAGTAGGGTTGTGCATCCAAGAATGCTGCAGCGCGATGACGCAAATTATAATATCATCGGCGATGATGATCGGTTCTTTGTTTTGCCTCCCAATATATCCGAGGGTCAAGGTAAGGACAACATGGTGGCCTGACGATGGTACTGACCACACCGCGGCTAAAGAAGGGGTGTACAAAGCGTACTGCAGACGTATTTTCGTGCGTGCCTTTGACTGGCTTTGCTATAAAATTGTGGACGATAGAGTACAATGAGTGTTCGCTTCTTTGCGCTTCCTCCATATAAACAACACTTCCAGGTAGAGAACAGAAGAGTTAAAGCGTAGATTTCCATAGGCACATATTAGAGTTCTCTGCAACTTTTCTGTCGAGATAACCATGAGAGAAAACAAAGAAAGGCTTCTGATCCCTAAGTCAGAATTTTATGACTTGAACAGACGATGACCTTGTGCCTGTACTGCATGTGAACACATATCCCATAAGTTTCAAAACGTTAACGTATTCGCGCAAATACAAGAAGCTTTGGCCTTCTTTAACATGGGCATCGTGTTACATGTCACACGGATGCGCAAAGGTTTTCATTTCTAGTTTATTTTCGCCTGCTCTCCATGCTCTGGGAACCCGCTGCCACTTGGACTCGCGCAAAGATTTGTGAGCACCGCATTCCTTCTCGTGATTTTAGACGAGGTTGGTTGCAGCATCAACGTGGTTTCTGTGTCCTAATCGCATGCTTGGTGCATGACGCCGGGTGCTGTTGTGCAGCCGCGTCAAGCAAGCACTCTTTGAAGTCGTGCGACGATCGGTGAAACGTTTTGCTGCCTTCGATTGCATGGCGGGCATTTCTGAAGTGCTCGTTGTTAAACGAGCTTGATCAGTGTCAAGGAAGGTGACGCAGTTCTCGATGAGAGTGACAAAGGTGTCAGCACTCGTACTATCGCGGTATTCTGCGATGGCATTTCGCGGTAACGATATAAATCCCCGCGGGCTGCCGATTTTACCTGTCGGTTTCTCTTTGCTTGCGGCATCAGGTCCCGGTATAGTGGTATTGATTTCCATTTCATTGTCTGAGAAATCCAAACCCCTCTTTAGTATTATGTTCGAGGTCACGTTACTTACGTACAAATCTGGTACCTGCGAATGGTTGCTCTTGCTTTCTATTAGTTGACCAAAGCGGCGTATCAATAACCGCAATCCTGTCTGCATGTTACCAATTCAAGATAAAGACCTCGCCACAGCGCATTTGTGATGTCATGTTGCTTGGAACGAAGGTAATTTCCATGGAGGACAGGTCATTTAATTATCTCAGGAACCTCAGTGCAGGTATGGATGGAGAGGGAACATATTTCACCAAAAACTAAAAACGTATGTAACTAAATACGCATGAATTGAAATTTATGAAACTACAGAACTTGGGGTTAAGCAAGCCAAATAAAGTAATCATCATGAGAAAGAGGAAAACACATCATTAGCTTATATGACACCAACGTTTTCTGTTAAACGTTCTATTTTGAAATTGGGCGAAGAAATAAGGACTTTATGGACACATCTCTTCGACAGCTGGTAGAATGTTTAACCGCATTTCCGTGGTCTTCTGGTAAGAAAACAATGGGCAGGTTCTACGGGTATATAGATTAACTGTTGACTACAATTTCTTGTACATACTAGCACGAACTAATTTCGACAATGCTTTCCGCTTCTCAAGTATGTCCCAGTGAAGACGGTAGACACTAGGTTATGTTGAATATTTACTGAAAACAAGCCGCACCGCTAGATTTTGTGAAATTCTTAAGAGGAAGTTTTAGCTCGGGTGCTCATATATAAATACACGTAAAAAGAAAATTCCCTTTTCTTGGCAACCACTACACCAAATTTGGCTAGGATTATTACATTTAAAAGAAAAACTTAAAATCTTGTAACTGATGGTTTCGAATTTATTATTTGGGCTTTTAATTCTTTATTAAAAATGAAAAATATCAAAGATTTCCTGAAAACGAAACTATCAAGTTTACAACTCTGTAACTCGGCAACACAAAATGATACCACAATTCTGTTAATTGCTTCTAATGGTACATCTAAAGTGGGCGAAATTCACATGTTAAACACCAATCTAAAAAAGTTCACTAATATGGAAATACAACTTTCGCAGAACCCTTGTACACATTGTAACAAATTCACGTAAGATATCAATTGACATATTGAATTTGTCCGCTTTTTATAATCTAATGGATGCCGTCTACAGAGCTACGTTATGGGTTCTTGATGCAGAGCTAATAATTTGTAGACTTCGTGCTTCTATTTTCTTTTTTTCCATTGTTCGATTTTTTTGAAAATATGGTTAACAAAATACAAGCCTTAAATCGAAGGTCCGCTTCCAGCAGTTACTAGAATTGAACTTTCTCTCTCAAATGCAACAAATTTTGTTAAACTTGGTTCAATGGTTATCTCAGAAAAACGATTTTGAGTTTTGCATACATTGGTATTGGCCGCGTCGTAGTTCGGCCCTAGCGAAAGCTTCCTCTCAAGTTACTGACGTTTTTTCGTTCTCCACGATGAATTCCACTCTGTAACGAGCTTCCTGCGGACTAGCATTGCAATAGCTACAAAATTAGTATCTAATTTAGTCATCTAGCGAAACATTTTTGATCTTGATGGAAGGTTAACGACATGCGGGCACGTCTCTCATGCCCTCCCCCCCCCCCTAAAAAAAAATGACAGTCACTTTAGCACAAGCAAATCAGGATGAAGGCGAACGCCTGCCCGGTCACGAGACATTCCTTACACGACCTGACATTTTCATTAGAATTTGCTGTTACTTTCAATTAATTGCTCTCTCCGGCCAAAGATTGTGAGGTCGCATACATTAAAATGTTGTGCCTTAATTACCTGCGTATTAATTAACATCGCCCTAGTTGACATAAAAGATCGCAGGTTCAACTCCAACGAGAGGTCGAAGGTTCAGCTCGCACCAAAGGTGTAGAGTTCGTCTCCCCATGAATTTTACCGCCATAACGCCGGAAGGCGGTACGCCGGACATGGGATTTTTCGTCCTGTGAGCCATCTAAGACTTTCACCTTAATAATGGGAAAGGCTACATGCGTAAGGCGCAATGAAATAGAAATTAACCATTCTACCATATATGCTCGCGCGTTAACAGTTAATGGCGCAGCTTTGTTAACGTCGGCTCTGATTACCTTCTCCTTGAGGCCCTTTTCCGAGTCAAACGTCAAAGTGCGATTGTCAATTGGGTCAAACGCGTAATCTGCATCCACTTCGGAATCATGGCGGTAGTATTTTCCGTAGTCCTCCGAGCAAACCTGGCGAAAAAGAATGTTATGCATTATTACCTTCACAATAACAAATGATGATGTTTTATCAGTGCGTTGTTGTTACGGACATTTCACTGCCAAGTCATTAACTTGCAAAAATTAGGAAAAATAGACATAACCTGAAATAAACGAAGCACCACGTACAGACTAACAAATGCTCTTTGATTCGTGCAGAGTTATGTAAACGTTTTTAACAATCGTCTATACATGAAACGCCGAAAAGTGTCAAAAATAAAAGTAGAAAATTTGCATACATTCAACCAATCAACCTCAACCAATCACTAGCCAGCTCACTAACAAAGCATCGTGTGCTACCTCATAGAGTCAGCGCTGCGACAACGTAACAAAATTTCGAGCTCAAGTTCTTGCGTGACCTTCGCAGCTGCGTGGAGGTTCGTTGCACGAAACGCCACCATCGCAGTGAAGCATAAGTGAAACTGTCGAAAAAACAGCTACTTTTAGTTAATGGCGGTGATTCCAAGCAGCTAAGAGGTTTTTATCATTTAGAACACTACATTTTTCGAAGACTACTTCCAACTGCTATCTCGATCAGCTGTGTCTTCATCGGGTATGTGCAAAAAAAAATATTGTGCTTGCTCCGAGCGGTGAAGCATAGAGAGTGACTGCAAGGCCTAGCACTGTGCTTGGACTTCTCGGACGTTGGTCAAACCGTGCTACATGCGGCTGCGGCACGCTGACGCGACGAACCCCGCAAGGCAACTGCTGCTGTGTTGAAGGAACAGCACCCTGGCGGCTGCCGGGCATCCCACTATGTCGGCAAGACGAGGCACAAATGCAGTTGCGTTCATGGCATCTCCGCTCGATAGCGGAAGAGATGAGACCGAGGGGACACCATCCGCTTTAGTCAGCGCCCAGAAAAATACTAGTTGCCGTTGTCTTGAAGTTTGCTCTCGATTGCACTCGGGTCAGTGCGTACACAGAGCAGCTGAGCAGCAACACTTGTGTGCTCGTAGTGTTAGCACGCACAGCCATCAAAGCAGCACTGGAAGGCGGAACGCGTCCCCGAGTTCACCACCGAACCAATATCGAAGCATTCAATATGGGTCCATTTCGCTTCGTCGCTCGTGCAGCCAAACGCATTCCGCGTTTTTGGAAGCTCCCCTAAAACCCGGGCGCCGGCCTGGCATGCACCGTTTATCGTGGGACGATGTGCGGCCATCACGGCGGTTGCGCTGACGCCACGAACGCGAATCGATCGTCGGTGTAGCTGCTATCGTAACAAAAGACTTACTTGTTTTGGATGGACGTCTCCGTGATTCTGATCGCCAGGCGAGTCAGTGCATGGATTAAATAGGCTGATGGATGCTTCTACGTCATTGTCTAAAATATGTTCCCGTTTGTACTGCTGCGCCCGCATCGAGAAAGATATATATAATAACATATTTCCTTGATTCCGCCGCTTCAGCCATCTCAGGTTGTCGAGAGCTTCCACCTGAGGAAATCAGAGCAAAGAAACCAAACGCAGTTGAGTCCATGGGTGGAGGGGAAAAAATGGTGCACGTGTGGTGTAATCCTCAAAAAAGCCACTCCGCAGTACTTGCAGGCAATGTGTCATAAGTTTTCACTAGGAAATCGTCTAGTAGTGGGACGCGACAAACTGAAGCAGGAAAAAGCAACATTGCCGTGTATTAATGAGTTTATGGGACTAGGTCCGCAATCTTAAGCTGTCAAAATACCCCAAAATGATAAATACTCGCTGATTTCACCCTTTATATTCAGCCCCTTTCAAAGGCACCCTGAGCAAGCGTTGGCGCAGAGAGAGTGCATCAGAATAAAAGCACTGATAAACATCCTGAAAACACACAGGCCGCCTATAGAAACTGACCCTGTCAACCTTTAACAGCCAAACTTTGTCGTATGAGGCTAGATTAGCAGGACTCTTAGAGGAACTATCAGACGCTGTTGGGGATATTATCCGCCTTCGTGGGATTAGAAGAACTGGTGAGGCTTACACATTGCTGAATAACAGCTATGTCCTCTATTACTGAGGTCTCCCTGATAAGGAGCAATACGGGGTAGGATTCCTAATCCATAATGACATAGGGGGCAACATTGACGAATTCTAAAGCATTAACTAGAGGTTAGCAGTAGTCGTAATCAAACATAACAAGAGGTATAGAATAAAGCTAGTACAAGCCTTGGCAACTACGGCAGTTGTTACGGCAATTGTTAGTACCATCAATGGGCAACTACAGCGTCGTTTCTAGAGACGCTTGAGAAAAGATGCTGGTAGAATTCGCAGAAAGGAATGAGTTGAGAATGAGGAACACCTTTTTCAGAAAACATAGCAACAGAAAGTGCACCTGGAATAGCCCTAATGATGAAACAAGAAATGCAATTGATTTCTTACTTTCTGCCAATCACAGCCTAGGGCAGGATGTAGAAGTTATAGGCAGGGTAAAGTGTATTGATGATAGGTTAGTGAGGGCTAATATTCACCTCAGTTTGAACAGAGGAAGAGGAAAATTGGTGAAGAAAAAGCAGGTCAACTTAGAGGCAGTAAGGGTAAAAGCAGACAAATTAAGGCTGGTACTTGCAAACAAATATGCAGCCTTAGAACAAAGAAATGACGTTGATAACATAGAGGGAATTAATGAAACCATAAAGAGGCTGGCTTCAGAGGCAGCAGTGGAAGTGGGAAGCAAGGTACTAAAGCAACGAGTAGGCAAGCTCTCTCAAGTAAGAAAGCACCTAATAAAGAAAAGACAATGAATGAAAGCGTACAACTCAAGAGATAAAATGGAATTCGCGGAACTGTCAAAACTGGTCATCAAAGCGAAAACAAGAGATATTCGAAATTATAACGTGAGAAAGGTTGAAGAAGCCGTAAAAAATGTACGCAGCCTGAAATCAGTGAGAAGGACACTTAGCATTGGACAAGGCAAGATGTATGCACGGAAATATGAGCAGAGTAATATCATCAGCAATCTCAATGGCATAATAAATGCAGCGTAAGGTTTCTATACTTACCCGTACAATACCCAGAGGACTTAGGAGAACTCTATTCGGAACGATAATGAACAGGATACAGAAACTGTTCCCATAACTAAAGATGAGGTCAGAAAGGCCTTGCAGAGCATGAAACGCGTAAAAGCGGCAGAAGAAGATTGAATAGGAGTGGATGTAATCAAAGATGCAGGAGAGAAAATGCTTGCAAAACTGGCAGCTCTTTATACGAAGTGTATATCGACTGCATCCCTGAAAACTGGAGGAATGAAAACATTATACTAATCCACCAAAAAAAGGGGATGTTAAAGAATTGAAAAATTGTAGGCCCATCAGCTTACTCCAATAATTTTAAATTATTCATCAATTATATCCAATAGAATAAGGCCAACAGTGGACTTTAATCAACCAAGGAAACAGGCTGGCTTTGGAAGGGATACTCTACAATGGATCACATCCATGTAATTTATCACGTTAATGAGAAATCCGCAGAGTACAATGATCCTTTCTATATGGTTTTCTAAGATTACGAAAAAAGCATTTGATTCAGTAGAGATACCAGCAGTCATAGAGGCATTGCGTAATGAGGGAGTACAGACCGCTTTCGTAAATACCCTGGTATGTATCTACAGAGATTCAACAGCGACCTTAATTCTGCAGAAGAAAAGTAGGAAGATACCTATAAAGAAATCGGTCAGACAAGGCGACAGTCTCTCCAGTGCTATTCACTGCGTGCTTGGAAGAAGTATAAAAATTATACAACTGGGAAGGTTTAGTACTGAGGATCGACGGCGAATACCTCAGCAACCTTCGCTTCGCAGATGACATTGTTCTATTCAGCAACACTGCGGACGAGTTAGAACAAATGATTGAGGACCTTAACAGGGAGAGTGTGAGAGTGGGGCTGAAGGTTAATATGCAGAAGACAAAGATAATGTTAAGTAATAACAGTAATAACCGGTCCAAAGAACAAGAGATCAGTATCGCAAGTGAGCTTCTAGAGTCTGTGAAAGAGTACGTTTACCTAGGTCAACTAGCCACAGGGAACCCTGACCATGCGAAGGAAAGTCACAGAAGAATAAGAATGCGTTGATTCGCATACAGCAAACATCGTGAACTCCTGACTGGGAGGATACCGTTTTCATTGATAAGGAAAGCATACATTCAATGCATTTTACTGGTGCTGACACATGGGGCAGAGACTTGGAGACTGTTAAAGACGCTTGAGAACAAGTTAAGGATCGCGCAAAATGCGATGGAGCGGAGAATGTTAGGTATAACTTTAGGAGCCATAAAGACAGTGGTTTGGATCGGAGAGCACGCGGGCATAAACGATATTCTAATAGTAAGAAAAGAAATGGCGTTGGGCAGGTCACGTACTGCGAAGATTAGATAACCATTGGACCATTAGGGTGACAGAATATGTACCAAGAGAAGGGAAGCGCAGTAGAGGACTGCTGAATACTTGGTGGTGCGACGAAATTAGGAAGTGTGTTCAATCGAGCTGGTTGGCTCATCTCGAGAATAAAATCAGGACTGGCACAACACTGGACAAGCAAGTAAAGAACTCTTTACTCGCTCGTCCTGTGTTGCGCTATTCCTGTTTTTATTTGAAATAAATGAGCAAATTTCAGGGTGCAAGTTGGAATCCGTTCGCGCAGGACAGGGGTGATTGTAAATCGTACGGAGAGGTCCTCGTCCTGCAGTTGACATAAAATAGGCTGGTGATATTTATTTATTTATTTATTTATACACATGCCTCAAAGGCTGAAACTGAAGTATTCCGTGAGGGGTGTAAGAAAAACAACATGTAGCGAAAACAGGAGAACACAGCCAACAACAATTAAACAAGTGAAACAAAGACGTCGTTTAACATCAAGAAAATCAAGAACAACAACACTCTAGACGATCAGAAGCGCGCATAGCTCATCAAACTCCTGGCAAAGAACTGCAAACGCATATATACCTATAATTAGCTTGCAAGAAGTGAGAGGAGAGGTGATACTATTAAACATCCTGGCGTTCAAAACACCAGGCAACGAGAACGAGACGCTAGACCGAGACATCCAGACGTGGGAGTCAGAGTTGCCCTGCAGGATCTCAATGGCAGGTCCGCCGCGGGTCCCGATCGAGTGACCAAAAGAGCACTCAGGAACCTCAACGAAGCGGCCATCCAAACGCTCACGAAATTCTACTTCTTGCACTTCTACTTGCCAGCACTTCATGCCAGCACAAGAAGTGCTGGCAAGAAGGAAGACTGCCTAAGCAATGGAAAGCAGAAAAGACGATCCTCATCCCCAAGCCTGGCAGGCCGCCCAACTCAGAGAACCTCAGGCCAATCTCGCTCACTTCGTGCGTGGTAAAGGTCCTCGAGCACGTTCTCATGAACAGGTGGCAGCGTTACGTGGAAGAATCGGAGCTTTACCCAAATTCTATCATCGGGTTTCGGAACAAGCTCGGGACGCAAGACGCCATGATCATACTGAAGAACGAGATCATCGACGATGCGATGGGCACCAAGGACAACAGAGCCATACTCTGGCTGGACTTGCAGAGCGCTTTCGGTAAAGTGAGGCACTCGGCTATCCTGGTCCAAGTATCCAGGCTAAACATGGGCCGGAGGACGTACCAGTACATCAGACTTCCTGATGGAACGGACCACCGAAATCTGCGCGGGAGACCTGCAGCTCGAAGAGAAGAAGCTGGGCAGCGTCGGAACTCCGCAGGGCTCGGTGATCTCCCCACTACTCTTCAACCTCGTGATTATCGGGGTGGCCAACAGGCTAGAAAGAGTAGCGAGAGTGCGGCACACCATCTACGCCGACGAGGTTAAGCTATGGGTACCAGTAGGAAACGACAGACACATCGAGACAACGCTGCAAGAAGCGGTCAAAGCCATCGAGGAGCAGCTCGACGGGTCTGGTCTCGTTTGACCTCCGGCCAAGTCAGAACTGCTGGTGATCCCACCGAAAGGAGGGGGCAGGAAAAGAAAGAATATGGAAGTGAAGTAAGAGCGTCCCAAGATCACGGTCAAGACGGCGGGAGGACAAGTAATACCGGAGGTCGAAAAGATTCGAGGGCTCGGGCTGCTCATCCAGCGAAACCGAGTCAACGGTGAAACGGTCAACAAGCTCGCGTTCAAAGCGGCTGCGGCAATGAGACTCATCAAGAGGGTGTCAAACAGAAGAGCGAGGATGAAGGAGGAGAGGTGGACTAGGCTCGTTCAATCCTTCGCAGTTAGCCACATTACGTACGTGGCCTCCTTCCACAACTGGAGGCCGAGCGAACGTAACAAGATAGACGTCACCATACGCAAGGCGTATAAGGCGGCACTCGGTCACCTCGGGAGCACGAGCACCGAAAAATTCATGGCGCTGGGAGTCCACAACACGCTGGACGAAATAGCCGAAGCACAGAGAACGCCGGAACTCGAGCGTCTCTCTGAAACGAGAACCGGAAGACAGATACTGCGGGACCGTGGCCTCGAGCCGAGGGAAGGCAAGCAGCAGAAAGACGTACCTATACCGGATAGCATCAACAGAAAGCTCAGGGTCTGCCCGATGCCGAGGGACGTGAACCCCGAGCACAACAAGGAGCGGAGGTTGGCGAGGGCCAGGGCTCTCGTGGACCTCCACGCCAGAGAAGAAGGCGCCGTCTACGTGGACGCGGCGGAGTACCGAGGGAGCAGCGACGCATACGCGGTGGTGGTTGTCGGGGCATCGATGGGTGCAACGAAGACCGCGGCGAGCGTCCGGACTTGAGAAGCGCACAGGGCGGAGGAGGTGGCCATCGCCTTGGCCGTCTCCGACCCCGGATGCACTACAGTGTTGTGTGGCTCTAGAACGGCAGTGAAGAACTACGCCAAGGGTAAGGCATGTAGTGAGGCCGCGCGCTTACTGCGCACAGCCGAAGACATCGGATGCAAAAGTGCTGTGGTGATCAAGTTGTTTCCGGCCCACATGGGCAGTGACGCCTCGGAACGCAGGAAAGTGAACGTGAACCACAACGAGACGGCCAACTCGGCCGCGCGGAAGTAGCGAAGGACCAAGACCTCGAGGAGCACAACGCACGAGACTGAGGTAGTGGCCGCGTCGCGGTAAAGGTTTGTCCTCCCTGCGTGGAGAGAGCCTAGCCGATTCTGCAGGCATTTTCAATAGAGTTGTTCTCTCTCTCTCTCTACACATTGAAACGATTCTGATTGCGCCTAGTTGCACTGTAATTTCGAATATGTGTAACACGTTTCTTACTAAAACAGTCTGGAAGGTAAGCGACTTTGGTGTTGCACTCGGTGTCAGCATGGCATGTTGCAAATGTTCCATGCATGTGTTTTTTTCATGGTGCTTTACATTAGACGTATCCTTCGTGTGGCTCGATATGTTGTTTTGAATTTTCACGACATGAAATTGTTATCACATCTCAAGTACCTGTGCAGAATTCCGGCGTACAGTCTACACCCTGGAACTTAACAAAACACAGGGAAGAATCAAACATTCTTAATCTGTTCTGAAGGTGCGCTCTTTTCGCATTTCTGAAGATGCAAGAAATGAGGTGAAAATAATTTTTGAATTGTCAATATCAATTTCTATCTGAGGCAGCCACACATTAAGCAGGCAACCTTCGTACAGATTGTTTGCAGCGCCAAGAAAGCTAGACCTCGCACTTGTATTCAACGAAATCAAGGTAAATACGGGAGAGTATTTTATATAATGTAGAAGCAGCTTCCGTTTTAAGCAAAGCTTCAATGTGTAGAAGAGTACCGATTTCTAGGCTCGCAAGCTTGATATTCGCAAGTATTTTTCAATATTGTTTCGATACAATAAACAAAGAGTTCTAGTAAACGCTTGTCAAATCTTCCGCCACTTCATGTGTTGAAAAATGTAAACACAACAATACCACGAAAACTTACAATCGAGGTAGTGCCGTTTTCGAGTTCCTGGACCTGAAGAGCCTCGGTAGTGTTCATCATAGACATTGGAAAGACCCAGCAGTTGGAGTCGGCACTACGCGGGATTGACATGTGGGTGATGGCTATGTAGTACGTAGGCCGAAAGACTTTACTGAAACATAGAGCATTCCACATCACCACGACAATTATACGCTGTTGTGCATCAGTACTGACCGAAGCACTATTTCCCAGCGCTAATATTAGCAGGTGCCTGTGTCAGCAACCGGTGCATTGTTGGGGAAGCTAACCGCATGGATAATCGGCACATGACATTTTTTTTCGCTGGTGATGACAACTTTTTATTACAGTGTAGCCATATGCGCTCACAATCGTTGCACGCACATATTTTCTAAAGAACGCTAGCGAAATATTTATCTCAAGACTCATAGACTCTAGAGACATTCACTTAGATTAAGCGTATTGAATCATAGACTACTGCGGCCTCACTCCACATAGATTATTGTTTATCCATGCAATTCTCGTCTAGGTTGTCTCGCCTGTCCACGCACAAATTTAAATGAAAATATTGAGCTAAGCGCCTTCTGCTGATGATCCACTCATTGTTGAAAACAAAACAGGCGTAAGATTTGTTTACTGCAATACCATTTGGGAACCATATACACGAGTGTTGGCGTAATTATATGTAGCCTTCAATGTATATTTTATTAGAAATGTAACACTCTTCATCCAGTTTTTATTTTATAACCCTCACTTTTACGAAGAAAATTCAGGGTGATTAGACAAACAGAAAAAGATTGTGTGCAAGAGTAGCATAATAAATTGTAAACATTTCCGCATTTGTTATACATAAGCACCGAAGTTTTAGCATGAATTTCAAGCAGTGAAGTTAACGCACGAAAAACTGCATTTAAGTTAAGTTTCTTGCTGTCTTCGATGTGTTGATGTGAAGAGAAAAAGAAAGTTATAAGGGAGCTAAAAGTTAAAAGCATTATCTTTAGCAATTATTGGAATATTTACTAAAACTGATTAGTACATTTAAGGGTGGTTAAATGACAGTGCTTGCCGACAAATATGAATGGATGACGTAACAGTTGTTGGGTTCCTTCTTTTTTGCGGGTAAGGATTGTCCCACAACACAGACCAAGTAAGTCGTTCATTTATTACAAATACAAAAAAAAAAGTGTTGGAACGACGGCCTCTGTAAAACAAAACTAAAACCACACGGCCCACATCGGGATGAGGTGAAAACATAATCTGTCAGGCTTTGGACTCTATTGTTTCGTGTCAAAAGATATGTAAGAAACCGGAAAATCCGCTCTGCCGTACATTTGCTCGCAATCGGAAACGCATTTAGTCCGTCCGTAGGCACATTGCAACTTGCCTATCCAATGCAAGAACAGAAGGTACATTACAGATAGCAGCAGTGTTGGTACTTCTGTCTTGTGACGCGTTCTTCAGGCAGAATACGCTATAAACGTTTTCTGTTTCGTAATTGTTGAGCCCAAAGAAGAAAAGGGAATCCACTCTTCGCCATTGATTGTTGCTACCGACGAACTTGCACCAGCAGATTGTTAGAAGAAAGTCGTCGTAATTATACTTTTGAGAGGTCTAGTTGGCGCAAGATTCCCAAGCTGGAGCCCCAAGCCTGTTGCCCGGAACGCGTGCTTCTCAGCTTTAAGCAAACAGCAGTGCTTCTACAGAGGGACGAAATTTATTTGCTGGTGCAGAACGCCTGCCAAATAACTGCTTCGGGAGTGTGTCTTCTGTCTATGCAAAATTAAAAATAACGACGGTTATTACGTAGGCTCTTATGCATGTCAACGTTGTAATGTGCATTCCATCAGTTTCAATCTTCTGGAGAGCTTATCAGAATGAGAGGGCACAAGATAAAAAAAAAAAGTTTGTTTTGACTTTTCTTATACATGCATGGAGAAACCTAGTGATCAAAATAGTTTGACTGTATGTTATATGTACGTCTTCATCTTCTAGCGTTGTGGTATAACAAACTGGTTTAGCTCATTGATGCTCATTACAACGGCAGCAAGAATAGGAAAACGACACAAAAAAGAGAAGCCCAAAGGACGAGCGATGAACAAACAAGTGAAAGCTTATTGCAATTACAAAATAAATACAAAGAGTCCATGTGTATTCGCACCTCAATGTCGTCCACCTACAGGTATGAAGGACATTTTTCCAGAAGTCTGGTCTCAGCCATTGTTCTAAAGCCTGCATAACTATTAGAAATAATTACGGTGTCCGACAAGCGCTTGGCTGACATTGCTAAACATAACTTTATTCCGGGGCTGTGAACTGTAGTCAAGCTATCTAAGACACCCCCGTCTTTTTTTCCCGGTCCTTCAATATGTACCTCAAGAGAGTTATAATTAACCTTCATTGAATTTACGCTGAATTGATTTTCTAGGTCAAAGCTGGTGGCACGCAAGTAGTGAAAGTATATGAAAAATGAACTGTCGCCTACCTGAATTTGTTTGTCCTCAAGAAGATGTAGTGGCGCGAGAACTGTACACCGAGAGCCGTACGGACGTCAGTATCGGGCATCATGCTTTTTATGTGAATCACAATACTCTGCGACAGAATAAAAAACGGGTAATTTTGGACAATTTCACTTCTTCATCAGAAAGTTATAAAAAGTGCAATAAATAAGCAAAGCATTCACGACGAAGAGAAGGCGCTGAAGACCGAAACAGCTCAGAAAGAACTTGGGGGCTGCTGTTACTAACAGAAAGATTTAGTTCAGCGGCTGACGTGTAGATACGTTGGAAATAAGAAATCGTTTTTCATGTCGAGTGGTGCACAATATCTGATCGACTTCCTAAATAAAAATTGTGAATTGCAACATTTCCAGAACAAAGCTCTCATTTTTACAACTCTGTAACTCAGTAACAAGAACAATCCTCCTATTCTTTGTACTGCATTAATTAATGCATCAAAAGCAGACAAAATTGATGTATTTTCTGGCATACCACTAATCGGAGTACGACGTAGCGATACCTTCCTGAACATTCTAACAAACTCATGTAACCTGTGACAATGCGTGCCAGATTTGTACACTTAAGAGCGTCTAACACATGCGTTTTACATAAAAGTGGTACTTTTTGCAGAATTACCGATTTGTAAACATTGTACTTATCCTAGTATTTTGTAAAACTTGTCAATTGCCAACAATTTTTGTAAACATTCCAGGTTTCTGTGGAAATTTCGCTTCTAGAGCCAATGAATTGACTACCGTCACTAGACCTTTATTTACTCTCAAATAAAACAAATTTCGTTCAAATATTATAAGGACAGCTTGTCTCGAAAATACATTTCTGTGTATCAGGTGTATTGAAATACGCGGCATTGGATTCGATAGAGCGATGAAGCTTCCTCTTCTAGTAATTCTTCGACAGTTCTCCTTACGAATAATGTATGGTACAAGAATACATTTGCAGCGCTCAGGGATACAAATAAAGGCTTATCAAACGTTCACGACCTCTTCCATGATATTAACTTGACACTGTTTTTCGTGAAACACACAACTGCAAACACGAACCGTCTGTTCATTGACTTGGAAGTATCCCTGCTACTTTATAGCCACAGTGTAACACGCCTATACTGTGTCACCGAAATTCGTTTCATGTCCCCAAGAGAAAATTTCTGGAAACTTTTGAGGGCGCTAAGATTGCTGATATAATAAATAACTGAAAACAAATATTGCTGCCGTATTTGTCAACTTCTCCATCTCTCTATTAAACGCACATGTTTAAGCTTGCCAATTATCTCAGATTCAAGCGCTAATTGGGTGAGCAGTTAATCGAATACTTAGTGCTTAAACATGCAATTAGGACGGGCTATGGGAAACGCGCAACGTTCAATGGCGACTCCAATGACTGAAAACGCAGCTAACGCAGCAGCTAACACAGCATCTGAAAACGCAGCTAACGAATATCTACTGAGGTTCGATTTCAAGTACCAACACATTTACTTTATAATTAGGTCACATTTCATTCCCACGAAACATTCGCGCGAATACTTAATACATTCCGTTCAATAAAGAAGCAACGAACGAACATCTCCATCAAACTCGGGCCAAATTGAGAAACATTTTTTTATTCATAAGAAATGTTTGCTATTGTGGGGTTGCTTTTGGTTGAAGCGTACATTTTGGATGTTGGATTGCGTGTGCAATTGCGCTTGCGAAAAATTTTATTAGCGCAAGCTCAGACTCATTTCTTTTAATTTTGCCCTTAATATTGTGCTCAATGTACACCTTTTAGAAGACCAATACTGCGCTCCACGCAGTGACCAAACCTTCGGAAATGACGTCTACGAACCCTAGGACAGAGGAGTCTCTCAATAAAGGGGAAATCTGCATTTGAAGGACGAAAATTTGGGCCGGCATTTGTAATTTCAATTTTCTCATTCTCGCGCGTCCAGGCCTTTCGTTCATATCGATAAGATTGATTGCTTAACACTCCATGAACCTTAATATGAATTGCGTGTTAAAATATTTGTCGCAATATAGATGGGGCGGCTTTCGAATGCTTTTTCTTAATTTCTTGAAAGAGTAATTTTCATGTCGTTTCCGCTCTGTAGGAGAAATGGGTTTTGTTCTATTGGGCTATCGTTAAAATTGTTTTTCACAGAAAGGTAATGGACGCGGTGAGTTCTGAATGAAATTTCGTTAAAAAACTTATTCGAGGAATATTTCAACGTTAACACCTTTTTTATATTGAATTAAAGTGAGCATTTTAAGTGTAAGTTTGACTGCCTATAGCCTCACTTCAACATGACCTAAAACTGTGACTCATGGCTTACACGCAGTATGAGCAATCAGATTCGATTGCGCGTATTGTACTTTAAGTGTGCAATTTTCTGCTTGTTAGGTAATTAGGACTTAGCGAGCAAATTCTAGTTTTGAATATCAATATAGTGACCTTAAGAAATAAATAATTGGACTTTTAAAACACGTGACAAAAAAATTCGCCTATGATTACGATAGTCCCTCATGCAAAATTTGTGCGCAGCTCTGTACGTGTTCTCGCGATAAATTCCTGGCGCAGACAATCTGTCTCCTGCAGCGCATTGCAAACGGGGCGATGTGTGGCGTGACTGCCTGGCTTATCGTGAGATCGCGAGAAGGGGCGCGTGGGTGACGCGCATACTTAAAGCTGCGATTAACACCAGGCGCCGCAGACAGACCTCCGCTCATGCAGTGCTTTGTTTCCAGGCATCAGCGGAGTGCCCGAGGCTCGAGGCTCTGCCCTGAATCACCTTTGTAAATTCCGGCAAAATTGTTTGGTTAGTATTGCAATTATGTGAAATACAGTTTGGCAATATGCACCATCCGGAGATGTTTAAAGTGCAGCCCAATGCATGGCACACTGGTGCTTTTGCACTTCGACAACATTCAAATGCGGTCCCCGCAGCCACAAATTTGAACCCGCGTACTCGTGTTCAGCAGTGCGACACCGTAGCCGCTGGGCCACCATGGCGCGTATTGGCCTAATGCAAAAGCACTCGGTCATTGCAGAGACGTTTTATGCGAAGCATATTACTAGGCCTCAGCCCAGCTCCTCAGGCGCGCTCGGTGTCGCCTTCAATACCACGTGACACCGTGACGTCACGACAGAGGAGAAACGGGGCTCAAGCTCGCGCCGTCGCTCGCGGCGTCGCGGCGGTATATAAGCAGCTGCGCCTGCCTCTGCTAGACACTCACGAGGTGAAATGCCTCCTGGAGACAGAGCTGCTCGTTGGAATGAGAAGCGAAGGTTGCGGCGTGCTACAGAGACTGTTTCTAGGTGGCTTTGCTACGGCGCAGCGACTACGCGCCCCGCATCGGACGCGGTGAGCGTCGAGCAACGCAGCGTTCGGCGCGACAACGAAATGTGCGCCTGAGCAAGCGCCGCACGCCTGAGCCGACGCCGACGACACCGGCTTTTCTGCGACACGAGCTCGTTAACGCTGTCGCGTTAAAATAAAGGCTAGTATGCTTCGCATCCTGGGCTTAGCCTTAGCTAAGCCACAGCCATTCTTTATATTTTATTTAGTATGTATTTTTTGCATCCCGAAGAAAAATGGAATCAATAAAGGAATGCTAGGCAAAGACTTTCGCATCTTGTCAGCTAGTGGCTTAAAGAGATGGAATTTCAAGGCGCTACCTTCAGAACTGTGAGGCATTGTGTGAGTTTGTCACCGTCGATCGCCAAGTCCCCGTACACGTTCATCATGCCGAAGTGCTTGACTCCCAAGTTGCTCAGGCGATTGATTGCTTGAAATAGGACATGTGTAGTTACGTCGGCGAAGAGCTGGCCTCCGCTGTCAAAAAAAGGAAACGCCTCAGTCAGACACAGTGAGTTTAGCCGTAAGAAGGGAAATGATGCTTTACGATAACGAATTGTCACCGAAACTGCGGTATTATTACTTTTATTTATTTCTCTACTGTATGGTGTTCCACGACCAATGCCCAGGGTAAGAGGTTCGCTGTTTCACCACGGAAGGCGCAATTCACAACGGCCGCGTGATTACCGCAAAGCAAGCCTCAAAGAAAACACTGCCTTATCACAACAAACACGCAGCCTACTACTCCGACGCGTGTACGGTATGCATCCTTTCTATCTTGATTTACAAAGTTACAGCCACGTACCAAACAACGATGCTGTGAATACCTTAGAAATAGCTGCGCGTACGAAAGAATGAACGCAGAAAAAGAATTGTTCAGACGAAAGAAAGCGCGAATCATTTCATAAATAAAAATTATACCATTTCTCGATTGTGTAAGACCGTGCGCCGGTGGGTAATGGCACTTTTGGTCACTGATATATTGAAAACCCTGCTTCTGTGTTGTCTTCATTTTTTAAGAATATAATAAAAGAGATGAAAGTAATATTCAAGAGCCATCTTGATCTCATGCAAAATCATATTTTTTTTGTGGGAGTGTAAACAGAAAAAGCTCTTTCAGGCCATCGCAGGGAGGTTGAGAAATGATTGCTCCCCTCTAAAGGGGGGCAGGATATTTTACTTGATAACAGGTTTGACGTAGGAATAGTTAGATATAAGTCTCGATGAGGCAATAAATGAGCGAATGCACGTAGAATTTATAAAATTAGTAGAGCCATGTTCATCACGTTGTTGTTCTACTCGAATTAAAAAGCGTAATCCGGCCATTTTCGTTATGGTTAATGTATACGACAGCTAAACCGGACTCAAGATGTGCAGTACTTACACTACATGCATGAACTGCTTTTTGTATGTCCGCTTTCTACAATATTTCTATTCAACGATTATTTTTATGTTGAGAGCAATGCATGGGTAGCTTTTCTTTCTACGCTATTGGACATCTTCTAGGAAGCAGCTTCAATGATTATTTATATGTGGTTCCAGCAGTGCCTGCGCAAACTTGAGGCCGAGTGCAAAAAAAAAAAAAAGCTTTCCTGCAGTTCATTAAGCGAATACACACCTTTATATGAATGCTTCCAGAAAACACCACCATGTATACTTAGCGCTAGGACTTAGAACGACCTTGATTTTGATTGCCATGGTGAGAGTTAAGCATGACACTCCCGCCTTAAGCGCGTTTCTATAAGTGTTCTAATTGCATCTTACTCACAGTTAAAACACACTCACTAACGCGAACTCACAGAGCTCACAAAGTTCTGATTTCACTTACTAAGGAAGAAAGATCAGGTGAGACGAAGGGGCTCAATTTTTAAATTCGGAGACATCGTGAGCACCAAGAACGATCTGCATCACTTTCGCATGTACATTGTCAGCACCACCACCCATCGCCTTCGCTTTGTACATTGTTGAACAGGCATTTTTCGCTTATGTGTTCACTCTACCTTTGTTTGTTGTTGTAAAGAATACGGGAAGTAACGACAGGTAAAGCAGGTAGTGTAAGTTTAGAACCAATAGTGTCTTTATTAGAAATGAACAAATTTATTACGAAGGCCGAATATATTGTGATAGGCTCAACTTCCGTAATACCAAAATAAAATGAAAACGGTATTAAAAAAAAAGCTATATATCTCGCATTCCAGAATGATAACGCAGTCGAAAAGACTGCTTTCCTCGATGTTTCTGCCGCGAGAGCAGTAGCATACGCTGCATAGGCAGATGAACAAAAAATATCAACAATGTGAAGTTCAACAAAGCCTCAGTATGTGCGCTGCTAGTTATGAATACAACAGAGACCTGATTGCTTGGCTGCGAGAAGCACACGTCTGCATATTTATGCGAATAAGTCTAACTGGCACGACCAATCCTACCAAAAAAAAAAGTCAAAAAGAGCCTCCTTTGATACACGTTCCCCAGATCCATTATTCTCGCATGACGATACGCGAACACTTAACATTACCACACCATAGGATATGTCACGCATGGGATGCGTGAGAGTATTTATACAGTACAGTTATTAAACGTGCTGCATTTCGAACGCCATCGAGACTTGAGTGCACAAGGGACACCATGCAGCAAACACCTTGATGCAATGCAGGCGCATTGTATAGCTTGTCAATACAGTTGGATAATGCCGGGCTACCGGAGAGGTGTACTGTAGCAGCAACGCTGGTAGCGGCATCTCACGCAGAGTTATACCAGAGAGCACGCTCAGCTACCACTGCGACGAGCTGCGGTATTCTACTTAGCGGCTGGTGCAGAGCGCTAAACTACTACAGCGCTCTCGTGATTTTCCTTGGATGAAAGGTTTCGCGCAATACGAAAATGTTTGAAAGGCATAGAAGTTGGACACATCGTCTCGAAATGTGGCTACCAGCTTTGCTCACGCCATTCGTGGCTTCAGTGACCCAGTAATCTCTGAACTTGACGAAGTTTGCGGATCAGATAAAACACTCTCATAACGCTGCGTCATCGAACTCACACTGGGGAGAAGGAGGCGCCGATGCTAGTCTGATGCATGGTGCGTCCTAGCTTCAAGAAGTGGTCCAGACCCGAGTCCTGCCAATCGGATGGTCTGTTCTTCACGTAGAACGATTCGTAGAATATGATGTTGCACTCTCCATCCTCCGGCAACAAACTCGTCTCCGTGAAGTGCACGCTCACGGTGCAGAGAAGCGGGCCTCGGACAATTTTCGGCTTCTCTGCGTGAACACGAGCGTTTCTCACGGCGTTGGAGCTGATCTGTAAACACCTTGCAGCTTTCGGATTATCGAGTTTGTGAAGACGTGGATGGCCGGAGATGATCGTGACGATTTATTGGCATCCACGTTGAAACGAGGCGGTGAAAAAACAGTCACCCTGTCTGCTTGAGTTAACAGGTACGCAGGTCAGGCTTTTCCTGCTAGCATTTTCGTTTGCACCTCGTTAATGTCTTTATATTCTCCGCAAAGCTTCGCTTGCCTTGTAATGCTAAGTCTGCCTCGGATGTGTTCGTATCAATCTGTTCGCTGCTTTTCCCCCCCGCCAATGCTCTAAATCTGTGTTGCTTAACTCAACTGCTGAGTGGTTGATGATTCCGTCCACGTTAAATCCAATTACTTTTGGAAAGTGTACGTTATTTGCAGGCCTCACTGTGTGAATCCCTTCACATTCCATTCAGATGTGCAGAGTTGTCTCCGTATTTTTGCTGCAGTATGCGAATGCCTAATCTAGTTGTGAATACTTGTTCCGGTATGTTCTTGTCTTTAGGCAACCGGCTGGAGCCTCAAATATCAAGGTGCTGCCCTTTGTGCTCACACCCAAATTAAGCATTATAATTTGTTTCTTCCCATTCTTGTAAATCTCCGTGGTCTTTTTTTATATCCACCGTTTGCATCTAAATCGCTGTCTCTGCATCGCTCACATTCCTTTTGATCACTCCTGGCTGTCTGTTTACACTTTCAATCACACTGTGCTTGGTTGCCAAAATTCTTCACTTCCACCCCTATTGCCTGTCCACGCTTTTCCGGTACAGATACTTGTGCATTTTAGCCGCCTATTTATTTTCATCCATGTTCTTCAGTCTTCAAAACTACTTTTGCTTTGCACTCTTCCAAGCTTATTTTGCTGTGCACTTCTCTGACTTCAGTAGAGGCTCAAGCCACGTGAACCCGCACTGCCTCACTTGGGGCTTTATCATGGCCATCCAAAGCCAACCGGCCTACTGATTATTGGTTGACTTTAAAACCCGGTACGATATCCCTTGTTAAGCGCAGAACGACATTCCTGAGCGTTAGAGCTTGCACCATTACTCCCTTCCAGATTCCACAGACCACCTAATACTTAACGTAGCCCCAGACTGCTCTATGCTACATTATTGCTGCATTGCACTTGCCCAATATTTTCAATATATTTTGGCGGGAGCTTGGCCTAATCATTTCCTGCTTTATGTGTATACCGATGTATTTAGATTGCTCCAATATGGAGATGACTTGCTGCTGAATTGACACGACGTAGTTACTTTTGTCTGCATTAAAGAACAGATTTCTCAATATCTCTGTGCTCAACTTTAAGCCTATTATTGTCACTGCGTTGCAACACATATTTGCCAGTCTCTGTAAATTTCTTGGATGCGCAAATAGAACCACGTCGTCCGCATACATAAGTCCTGGGAACTCCTGCTGCGCTATATGCCCAGCACGGACGTAGGATAAATAAAATCCTAATTAACTGTTTTTAATGCTGTTGCCAACGCTGACAGCGACATCTAGTGACGTTTTCCAACTACAGCATGCACTTAACTCCAGCAGTTTCGTAATATATACTTGGTTACTGCAATTATAGTTATGTGTCTTCTCTCGTTAAATTCTGCGCACATGAGTGTCGCAAGCGACTTCTAGGGTTGACGTCTAGGGTAACCGGTATTTCGTAGAGGTCAATGCGATTACGTGTCACTTAGTTGGGCCGAGTTCGACAAGAAAAGACGTCGAACGTTGTCCGCAAAATGATGCCCGATTTGGCGGCTCGGGCACTGATACACCGCACCGGTCGTTGGTGCTTAGTGGGTTTGGCGTTGCGCTGCTAAGCAGGAGCTAGCGGGATCAAGTAAACGCCACGGCGGCCGCATTTCGATGGCGGCGAAACACCAAATATATCAGTGTAAGAAGATTTAGGCGCACGTTAAAGAACCCCAGGTGGTCAAAACTAGTCCGTAGTCCTCTACTTGGCGTGCCACGCAATCAGCTAGTGGTGTCGGCATTCAAAAGCCCATAATTTATCCTTTCATCCAATATGCGGGGTTGGCGATGGGAGGGGATTGAAGTTAACATTTAAATTTCCACCCGTCTCCTCCTTTGTTTCCCTGCCAACTATACCTCGCCATGAAATGTCAACTAATGTATCTCCCTGCACCCCAGGTGAAAATCGAGACTCCTTTACTTACACTACCCACTTCTTCTCTCAAATTAAAATTGTGATGCCACCCTTGGTACCTGTATACGTCAACATGAGTGGCCACGTTCCTGGCGCCACCTGTGTCCGGCAGAGTTCACGAGGAGCGAAGACTGAGATTCATTCTCGTAACCAACCATATTTTTTGAGCATTTATTGTAAAGCCTTGGTAGCGAAGGAATAATTAACATAGAACATCTTTGTTCCCAGTTTTGTTGGGCAAGAACTACCATGCAGGACGAAAACGTTGTCGTCGGACAAATCGTCACAAGCTGCCAATATCAGGTGCGTTGTTTGTGTTTCGGCCTCGGTAATCTGGTATTCCATGAAGATGATACGTTTATGGACACGATAAAGATATGATATTTTATGCTGGTGTTACCGCGCCTCTGATAATGGGTATCGTATTCAGCGCGTTTGTTGGTAAAGGCCGCATATAGCAAGAATCAGTTATCATTCTTTTTCAATGGTCAGATGAACATTGTGCTCATTTTCTTGGTTAGCGTGTACCGCAAAAGCAAGCTGCGACTAGAAACGGTTCACTATTTTAATACTTCGCTTTGAAACAGCGAAGGGAAAACGCTGGTACTGCTTCGGCCTATCGCCGTACCATATAGATACAACTTTTTCGCTCCCCAAAATATATTCATTTCCTACGCAGGCGGTCAATGAATTGTGCTGTCTCCCAAGCTTTTGACTACCTTTCGCTTACGCATCAGGTACGAGCACTCTGTTGATAGCAACAGTGCGAATGTCGAACGCCTTAAATGGACAATAAGAACAAAAAAAATGATTTGACGTGTTAGTCAATCATCATCATCATGATCATCATCATCATCAGCAGCAGCAGCAGCAGCAGCAGCCTGGTTAAGCCCACTGCAGGGGAAAGGCCTCTCCCATACTTCTCCAACTACCCCGGTCATGTACAAATTGTGGCCGGGTCGTCCCTGCAAATTTCTTAATGTCATCCGCCCACCTAATTTTCTGCCGCACCCTGCTACGCTTCCTTTCCCTTGGAATCCAGTCCGTAACCCTTAATGACCATCGGTTATCTTCCGTCCTCATTACATGTCCTGCCCATGCCCATTTCTTTTTCTTGATTTCGACTAAAATGTCATTAACTCGCGTTTGTTCCCTCACCCAATCTGCTCTTTTCTTATCCCTTAACGTTACACCCATCATTCTTTCCATCGCTCGTCGCGTCATCCTCAATTTAAGTAGAACCATTTTCGTAATCCTCCATGTTTCTGCCCTACGTCTCCTACAATAATAACGCAGGTTCTTATCCAGAGAAGATGTACGCTACGCCAGAAAATACACTCCAAAGGCGAATTGCAACCACACTGCTACACTGATCCTTGAATCCTTGACGTTTGGGTTGCGGCGTTAAGTGCAAAAACGAAACTTTGATCGCCATTTTTTTTGTATGGGTCGACTTATAACCGCAAGGTTAGCGTCACTAGAGTTCTTCAAGGATTCTTTATCAGCCTAAACTGATTTAGGCTTTCACTTGAGACATTGTTTAAACTAACAAAACATTAATTGGAGCTGGCACGCTTACAGTCAGCCAAATTTGGTTCACAAGAAACGAGATTGATAACTTACAAGATTTATGTCGGTAAGTGTCAAGACTGAATATTCTCAGAAACATTTCAAGACACGTTAAAAACCAGCATGCCGAGAAGTGTTGGTAACATCAAAAACGTCGCATTTAATAAGTCTGGAAAGAAAGCTTACAAAGCGAAGAGCTCCTCAGTTGTAGGACAAAATGTAAAAACAGAAAATTTCTGAGCATTGGTGGAAGCTCACCTTTATATCCGTACGTTTCTGTCGTTTCCGTCGCGTCCAATTCTGTTGTCTCCGTTGTCTCTGTTGTCTCTGTTGTCTCTGTGTGCTCAGTCTCTGGCGTCGTCGTTGAACTTATCTCTATGTCCTCAGTGTCTGGCACAACAGTGGAACTCACAGTTGAACTGCCTGGTCGGACACTTTTAACGGGTGGAATAACAATGGTCGTCGTATCTGCGCCTGATCCGCCTGTGCCATGTTCAGGTTCCGCAACCGTTGTTCGCTCCACGGTTTCTGAAGTGAGCAGAAAATGGCGCACTAGTTTTATCAAAAACAGGTCTAACTGATGGCTTCAGATCCCCCAATTGAAACGTTATAATGTTTCTGAAATTTCTTAAAAGCGCAGTGAGGAGGAAAGAAGGTAAAGCTTTGTGCAGCGGGCTGGTCACCAATGGGGGGGCGCTCGATTTGCAAATTCATCCGTTCACACTGTAAATATTGTCAAGAGGCACCAAGATCACACGAGGACAAGTGAGGAGCACGAAAAGCAGATTTCTCACCTCGAGATAGAAGGATAAAAGCGCCTACCAGGCACGCCAGGAAGACGATAGTTCCCAAGATGCATCCGATGATACAAACGAACTCATCCTGTTGGTTTTGCCTGCGCATAGAAAATTACGCTACCTAAGCCAGTCGGTTCCACCGGCAGTTTGTGGCCTTTTTTTTTTCTTGCTAATAATTGCACGCGGAATGTGTTCATCGCCACGTGGCATACGTAGGTTCAGATCGGGTGAACTAGGCAGAAGAGAAGAAAAGCGCAATGTATTGATGATTATTGTTCAAAGCAGCACAAACTGACCTCCCCCTTTATCATCCCCCATTACCCAATTACCCGTGTGCGTACGTTAATTGCACAATGCATCTGTAAGGTAATGCCATGATTGGCTGTTGAAAAGCACATCCGTTCGTTTCTGTAATCATACTAATACTGACACAAAGGCACTGGTATCGCGGCAAATATTACTGCGTTCCGGGAACACATGGAGCTCGAAAATCGACAACTACGCGGTTTACCATCGCGCCCACGCCACGCATGTACTCACAATTTGGTCGTCTCCACTGTAAAGAACGAGAAAGAAAGTGAGTTAAGACGCGTTAGTCGCAGCGATAAAAGCAAGAAGTGACCACGTGATCTTACGCTCGTCAATTGTCATCGAACGCCGTCCTGTGAGGAAAAAACAACGATACTTTCGTCCGTACTTGTGTACCTGATGTATGAGTGGGTAGAGTGCCACACTTAGTAAGTCGCCCACCATGTATGTTCCGGTGGGTACACTACAATAAAGCATCTGTGAGCACATGCCAAATTCCTTTCTTACGCCGTCCACTGAAGCAAGCGCCTGCTATCGAGAGATGACTTTGGGCATGCCCGTCGCTTTATGCTCTTGCGCCTTCCACTACACCCGCTCATTGGGTGCCTGCTGTCGGTATCGTGATGGTTGTAGAAAATTTCGCTAGGAGAGTGGTGACGGTTTCATTGGGGAAGTGCAGTGCATAGCCACTATGCCGCCATGTTCCGGAATATTGTGCGACAAGTTGGGGGTAAATTGCTTTTGGAACATCATAAAACTCTCTGCAAACGTCACAATTTAAATTATATTATTGGGGTTTACCATGCCAGAAACACAATCAAATTATGAAGCACCGCGTAGAGGGCAAGTGCGGAAATTTGGACCAGCTGTGGTTATTTAACGTGTACCTAAATCTAAGCACGCCGCTGTTTTCGCATTTCGCCCTGATCCAAATGCGGCCGCCGTGGCCGCGTTTCGATCCCACGACCTTATCTGCAAACGTATTGTTTCTTTACTCATATTGCATCATTGATACAAGTGATACAGGAAGGTTATTCGTTAAATATGCGGTAGGAGTAAACATTAACCCGCAAAATATAACGATACCACATTGGTTACATTTACACTTCCTGGTAACTGTTCCACGGGAAATTATTTCCCTGTCTAAGATAACTCGTTTATTTTTTGTGAGAATTGCGGATCTCTCGTAAGAACTATAATATGCGAATAAAAAAAAGCCTGATTGTACTTACTGCTATATATGGACTCGGACGCCACCGAATCCTCGAGAAACCTTCTACCTAAAGATGAAATGAATACGCGCTGTTAAAGCGTGTATGCCTCAACACAGCATCGTCAAAGGCATTCAAAAAGTGCGCTAGTGACGAGGATCCATAGCAACTTCACGTCGACACATCCTGGTTATCGCGAGTACGTACGGCCATCTTTTATTTAAGTCACTTTTATCATTCGTCAACATATTTCACTCGTTTTTGGAACTACCATAAAAAAATGCGGTGGAAGAGCGTGTTGGATTCAAGTATCCATGGCCATGGTGTCACATTTGCACGGCCTACGCAAATGCATTTATATTAAAAAGCGTAGCGCTTTTACTCAAACTTGAAGCTATTTCCAAAAGCAGCCATTATTGTAGGTTAGCGGTAAGTTGTTAAGTCAGTTATGACAATAATCGCCGTTTACTTTTAGTAGTTTGAAAAATCCAATCCACTGAAGTAGACCAGTGGCTATGGCATCGCTCAGCTGAATTCGAGGCTTCCAGGGCAGTGGCAGCAGCGTCCGGTGAATTTCGACGACGTCAAATCCAGAAAAAAAATATTAGCATTGTTTATTTACAGCACATTTAGAGGACGTTTCACAGGATGAGGCCTACATGCAATAATTCCAAGAAGGGAACAAGAACTTTGCTTTGGAGGGAAGATCAGTAAAAACGCAAGACGAACTAGAGAGAAAATACGAGAGGCCAACGCCATTCCTATGATTAACCAGAATGTATGTGGTTTCACGCGGCTTGCAATGAGTTCAAAACGGTATTCCTTTTCTATTGTAGTCCAATTACAGGTGCAACGGAAGGGAGAGTCGTTGGTTGCGGATGTTTATGTGATGCGAATTGATTAGAAAACTAGCAATCTAAAGGGAAGCAGTATATCGCTTTAGGCTAATAAAGTAATTTTTTGTACACCCTTGTAGGTAATTTTCAAGTCACGTATTACCTGAAAAATATGAAGGTAAAGATTTCGTTCCTTAGATTTCGCGCCAACATGCCATCGCCGGCGCGGTAGCTTGAAGTGATCGATTTCGAACTAGTACTTTGTGTACACCACGCCGTGCCTCAGTAGAACTTGTTGGTACTAGCTAAGCTCACTCTCTGACCATTTTAGAAAACAATGTTGTCCACCTTTGCCGATAGAAACTTCACTATCGGCCCGAGTAGACAACGCCGAAATCTGTGACGTCCCGGGGGTTGTTGTGAGAACTTCCAAGGTGGCGACACCACGAGTCTTCTTTGAGCCTTTTCTAGTTTACAAAAGCTCTTCTCAAGGTAATGAGGTATTTTCGGTACTCTATAAGGGTAACTTGGTAAAGAAATCAAGATTTCTTTTTCGTAATTGTCCCTTAACACGACACACAGCCGTAATCTGATAGCCATACACCTATTAGGCCTACGATCATAGTGCAGAACATGTCAACGGCACCGCGAGTGGTAGACAAGGTAATTCTTATCTTCGCTTCGCAATAATTGTGCCCGTGGTTTCCTCATGTGCGTAGTTGGGGCCGCGCAATGTTTAGCATTACTAAATTTTACCGCTGTTGCAGCTCAATTCATAAAAAGATCCCCCGAACAGGGAGCACCGGAAGACATTTCGTTGTCGCTTCGAAATCGAAACGAGCTTGCTTTCAAGCAACCCTTGTGCCTGCTGGTGCTAGTACCACCGACCGTTCCAAGTGACTTACGCGCTTGCTGGGCTTCGAGGGGAGAAGGCATGTTTGGAGAGATCACCGAGGCGGTTGTCATTCTTCTTCCTTTGCTGCTGCACTTAATTATGGCACGAACTCGGCCACGAGACGTACCCGCCTGTGGTGATTACCCACTGCAGGTTGCATTGGCCGCAATGCTGGCAATGTCATGCAGTTTTTTAGTGTTTTATGCAACATTATCCAACCAAATTTAATGTTAGAATAATAAAGTATATGTGTGCAAACCTATTGGGTACGCGGTCAAAAATACTGCAGACTGTATACGGATATCAAACGGGCAAATCAACTGAAACAGCCATATTACATATTACGGATAACTTACTTTTAACCTTTGAAAAGAAGCTGTATATCATTGGTATTTTTATTGATTTCCGCAAAGCTTTCGATGCCATTAAACATGACATACATTCGTGGACTGTCTGGCCAACTTATACAAAATACTTGAGTGGCAGAAAGAAAACGGTACACACAACTTCACGAAACTCGGTCTTAGACCGGCAATATAAAATATGGTGCTCCTCAGGGATCAATTTCTGGTAATTTGCTCTTTATTATCTACGTAAATGATATTGTAAATATACCTTTAACCCCAGATATCGTTATTTGTGCAGACGATACAAATGTTTCGTTTTCCGGAACTGACGTTGACTTGCTGGAATCGCAAGCTAATGCCTGGCTTAGCAAGTTACGCGTTTGGCTGATTAATAATGAAGTAGCATGTAATGTAAACAAAACAAAAGATATGATTTTATCTCGGAAAAATAAACCCATACTCTATAATGTCAAATTACACATCAACAATTCTAAAATCATGTTAACAAATGGCTGTCCATTGATTGGGGATTGCTTGAAATCGGATTTAAGCTAGCCGATCATGTAAACCATGTACATACGTTTGAAAGTATCTTGGTCCATAGGCTTGATGTACCGGCCGAAAGAGTTTACACCGATGCGTTTTAAGAAACAATTATATTTTTCACTAATTCACTAACATCGGGGGTACTATCATTTAGTTTGAGGTTTACGCAACAAGACTGATTCGGACCAGCTCTTAACACTCCAGAAAAGAGCTTTACGTATTGTATGTTTTTCATTGTCTGTACCAGACCACTGTACATTCCAGATTCTAAACATATTGCCTTACGCCGACTTGTACAGTTTCTGCCTAGGAATTTTCGCTTATTGTCAAATGAAGAATAACTAGAGAGTTTTCATTCAAAAATATTTAAAGCGTGGTGTAGAATATAATTTACGTACGAGTACTCTGGTTAGACATAGACCCCGGACCAACTATGGCACCCAAATCATACATAATCAAATAATATCTCTTTGTAACAGACATACTTCTGTAATTGATCACGCTTTCAACAGCAAAACTGTTTGGCAAGACAAAAGGAAACTAAAGCTACTATTTTCAAAAATACCCGATCCTAACTGATTTTATTTCATGCTTTAACCTGCTGTGTCATCAAATTCATTGCTGTATGTTGTGCATAGCTTAACTTGTGATTATTTCATCCCATATATTCATATATGTATATTGACACAACGTATCGCACTAAATTGTATGACTTGTTACTCTATATGTATTATTCAGTTCATTACAATCTTTGTCAAGTGTGCATTTGCTTGTGTTCCCTATGTAGGATACGACCTATATTTTGTTCTACTCATTTGGTATATCATTGCACACTGCACTTGATTTGGTGAAAATGCTGTCGAATGTGTACTCCCAAGGCGAAGGCCTTGTCAGGAAACCTACATGTTTCCGTTTGCCACGCCTCGTGGACGTTCCTACAACATTGTATTTAAGTGCGTAAGAAAGGTTGACTAATGAAAACGCCAAGCGGTGAGACAGAATGAAAAAAAACAAATTCAGGGCTATTCCACTCTCTGAAGGCGGATGACCAACGGAGCTGTATGTAAACACAAATAAAATGAAATAACAATACAATGTCGCAAAAATATGCACGGTATTATGTTTATATGTAATTACGTTTATCTCGTGACGACAGCAATAATGGCTTTATCATCTCTAGTATAGACTGCCATGAGCTCTGTGACGACACTCGACATATTATTAGCGCACGTTAGGTCTATGCACGACCGATGGCGCCTGGTTGAGACATTGGTCTTGGTGTAACATTGATGGCGGATCTTTTCCAAGAGAAGCTCCAAGAACCACTTTCCGCCGGGACGAGAGAAATCGACGTTAAAGTCGCCCGCAATGACGATAGGGTTGTTGTCCACCGGGAGGATCCACCCGAATGCGTCGATCCTAAAATCTTCAAGGTCCCTCGCTGACGTTTCGGGATGAACGTACACGGTGGCGACAACGATTCCTGCCCCAGACTGTACGGCGCATGCGTCGGCACATTCCAGGGCTGGGGTCTCGCCCGTCATCGGTAAGGCAGGTGGCCGAACTGCCACGCTGTCGTTGTTTGCGTAGACTGCAACCGATCAAACCGTCATCCATCGTCCGTCTCCGGTTTTGACACATCTGGCCTCAAGCGCAGCTGGGACACATACCCTGACGCGATGTTGCCTTATTCTTAAGCTGTTTTAGCTCTGTAGACGCCGACGCTGGAAATTATAGCTTAAGACAGCTCCGCTGTAAAAATGTATTTATCGGCAATCCGCCAGCTATAAGAAGCACTGCGAAAGAGAACACGCGCCAACAACGCGAAGGCATTACCAAGATGAAATGGCACAGCATGTTCTTCACAAAGAATGTGCTTGTTCTTGACAGCATCCTTAGATTGACGTCCTTGTATATTCAGATGGACGACACCACCGCTGTTTACCTGGGCCTTGGGGCACCCGGCACTATGGAACGCGAATATCCCTAGTAGCTCTATCACTTTTCTCACTGGGAAACGCGTAGCATGTGCACATCAAAGCGTGTACAGGCTAACGGTGACCCGAGGGGAGCAATTGACATTTTAATAGTGCGGGTGGCACCAGATCGCCAAGACATCCAAGGGCTCGAAACTGGATCCAGATTTGTTGTCCTCGTTGTCCCTGTGGTATCCTGGATCCACGGCCAAAGTTTGCCAGACGACACGTTGTTTGTACTTAGCATTGGCTCAAATGCAAATGGGTGCGCAACATCGAGCACTCCTCCAGACAAAGCCCGATCCCCAATGCCCAGATACGCACTGGCGGTGAGAAGCTTCCCTTCTCTTCCCTGCGGCGAAGCAACGGTAGCCGCTGTACTGGGAGCATCACAGCAGCCTAATGCTCTACCCATTCCGCCATGGACGACTCAGTGACCAAAATAGACGGGAAATCGGGTTGAGACCCGGCTTCACAGATAGGCAGGCAGAAGGACGTGAGCAAAAATTGGAGGACGCTTAAGCTTCGCCTTCAAGAGTGGAACGCGACAGCGTTCCCGTCGACCCGCCAAGGGGTGTAAGACAGTGGGCTACGGCGCAGCGACTACGCGCGCCGCATCGGACGCGGTGAGCGTCGAGCAACGCAGCGTTCGGCGCGGCAACGAAATGTGCGCCTGAGCAAGCGACGCACGCCTGAGCCTTAGAAACAGCTCGTGGCTAAGGCAACACCGCATTCACTAGAGGTGCTTTTGTACCGCTTTAAGCATCGAACTCGTGGCTGAGTGGTAGCGCCTCCGTCTCACACTCGGGAGACCCTGGTTCGATTCCCACCCAGACCATCTTGCTAGTTGTTTTTTATTGATAAAGTGCCTGCTGGTATTTATCGCTCACGGCCAACGCCGCTGACGCCGACGCCGACGACACCGGTATTTCTGCGACACGAGCTGTTTAACGCTGTCGCGTTAAAAGAAATATACGGATCCGGCGCACTGTGGAGATCGTTGTAAGCGATGCTTTCTGAGCTGCTTGCTTTGGTTGACGATAATTAGCGGTGATGTTGACGGCGAACGTTTAATTTCTCTCGCGGTTAGTAAAACGCGAGAAGGGTGTGTTGATGGTAAACGTTACCTTGCGCGCACCACTGCTCGTTGTCTTCGTAGTACACTGAAAACACGCGAAGTGTTTGCTTGAGGCGTTAACGCGCGCCATACTTCGTAACCTCTGAGAGGGCTCAGCACGTTCATTGCCTCTCATCCCACATCGCATCGTCGCCGAAGTATTAACCATTATTTGAATTATGGGGCTGTACCCTCCAAAACTACAATCGGATTATGAGGCATGCCGTAGAGGCGAATTCCGGATTAATTTTGACACTGTGGTGTTCTTAAACCGGTTTCTAAATCTAAGTGCATGAGCGGTATTTATTTTGCCCCCGTCCAAATGCAGCTGCCGCGGTCAGGATCGAACCGGCGACCTCGACCAATCGCATAGCCGCAACTAACCCTTGCTCTAAAGCGGAATGCGTCAACGACAGAAATTACTCCAATCGCTCAAGATTACACTATCCGAACGCGCATTACAATCGAAACGAGCGAGAGGAATTTGTGCTGCCAACGAACTTGATCTTTTTTCTGCCAAGCAAATGCAGCCCATAGGCAATGGAGCTTGTTGTCTTTTTTTGGCATTTAATGTCTATCAAATGCATTTGGCTAACAAAGATGACACGCGATTGAGCGCTCGTATAAATTGAAGCGATAATTTCTTCATCTTGTTATCCTCAGCGTAAAATTGGACGCTGGCCGTTCGTCTATCAATGCGTTCCGCTTCGTGTAAATTAAAAACGGTGCATGCTCACATTACACGAAGGCGGTTTCTGTAACGAGCACAGACGCGCTTTACGTAAAATAAACTGCTAATCTCAATTTAGGCTCGGATCCCGCCTTACAAGGTGAATACGACCCACCCACGTCTTCGGTTTTTGCGGAACACTGCAATGCTTCTACCTTCCAAACTGAAGCCTCCTTACTATTCGTCATGGAATCGCAGTGGAAAAAGAAAACATTAGGTTGGCATAGGTGGGCGCGGATTTGGCTCGTTATTTAAGGAAGTGTTGTGTATCGAAAGAGAAACAACCGTCCCCAAGCCCAACCATCTGGTTTGGGCTTGTTTCCTTCCGTCTATAAATATTTCAGTTTATTTATGCATACTGCGATCTTTCTCAAATGATCACGACAGGGTGTGCAGAGAAGTATACAAAAGCTAAAGGCAAGAACCAACCAACAAGGTAGAATTTCCCGGCAGGCATTGCCGAGAAACACGCTGCCCTGAAACTGATATCGAAGTGAGGGTAATAAGTAGACTTAGACACTCTCATCTCGCCGTATTGGACATATTTTATATCCTCCATCTTCAACACCGCAGTCAGCTATGAGACGGGACAACAAGGAGTAGCCAGGGAAGCGTACTGCCGTTTAAGGCATATGTCTGCTCGAAGGATTGGGACGTACGAGTACACGTATGTGCGGCCAGAAATCGCGGAAGAGATTGCCCTCACACGTCTGAAGGAGCCGCGGCCAATGTAGAAACTGAGACATCTCGTGTCTTCCTGGTCGTACTCGATGTCGTAGACGGCTACGCTAAAGTTCAGGTTGCTGTAGATGTCTTTGGCACCGCAGACCTACGAGAGCGCAAAGATAAATATGAATGAAATGAAGGCGGATGCCAAACATAGTCAAGGTGACTTGATAAACAAGCCATATGGCGCTACAAAACACCGCGCCCTAAGACTTTCCAGAGAATACGTAAAAAATATGCATCTCGAACACACACGTTACGATTTATTTCAACCTAATGTTTCCCGGAGCTTTTGTTTAAATATAATAACTAAATGGAATACGTGCAAGTGCTTTTGCGTTTACTCTATGCAGCCTGAAAAGTCATTTAAATAATATGATTATGCAAGGTGGAAGTCACAAAGTCCTTTCATTTCATACAGTTCGTGCATTATTGCGCTACAGCGTTCCCAAGCTGTATGCCTAAATTTCAGCACTGATTCAGGCATATGAACAATGCGAGACGTATCAATGTAGCGATATGACGATCACGAAAGTAGCGTAATAAGAATCGTCAAGGCTAAAATGGTAACTGGAAGTACACCGAAGTACCAGGCATCTGTAAACACGTTTAAGGATTCCCCGAATCTGAGACACAGTGCAACATACCTACTCTGGAGGCCAATACCGAGGCATTTACGCAGCTGTAGTTACCCATCGACTTAAGAGTGAGTCCAAATACGAGGTACTGAGGTATTTCCGGCAGAATTCGTCTAACATGATTGTCCAACACCCCATATTCTCAAGCGATCCGATCAATGCGGGGCACTCCTCCTACTTGACCGAGTTAAGGAGAGCGCTGCCTTGCGACTGACAAAGAAAATACAGTTGTCAAGAACTGTTGCGGACCATCATGAATGGCGGCGACCACTTCAGTCGAGGGGCTGGCCACCTATCTAGTTTCCCGAGTCGAGGCTAAGTGTTGAGTGGTGGAACATTCTAGAACGCCGAGGTAACATGCGTGAAAGCATTCGCACAGCGCGCATACTTCAAAATACTTCGCCGGCGATTGAGCGGAGATTCGCGGTGCATCCTCTCCGCTTCGTCCTTCTTTGAGCCAGATGCACGGCGTGTATAATTTAATCATTCACGCCTGAGCCACGCATGCGCATCGGTATTGCGAAAATCCATGGTGGCGGTGTTCTTTCACTCCACTGTCACGGGTATGAGCCGTTTTTTTTTTCGCCTGTTGGAGTGACCGACATTTTGATGCTCTCATGCTGCTATGCTTGTTAAATCGCATGAAGCATATAGGCGGCGATGTCGACGAGCGATCTACTCAGGTCTGCTTTCCCGCTTTGACAGTGGAGTTTATGGAATCCTAGCACCGGAAGCTATTTTCTTCTGGCTAAGCCCGACCGGACCAGACTGACCACGTCTGCTCAAGAGCGCTAGCTGAAAGTTCAGTCTGGTCGTGAACAGAGTGGTTCGCTTCAAAAAGCTCAATGACCTTCTGCAGTTTTCTAGAGTTTTTACCATCACCGATTTGTGCGGTGCCTTGCCTAGGTTCATTGCATGCATTACCGAATAGAAGTGAATTAAATAAATTGAATTTCGCGTGTTTTACGACCCAAAACCACGACTTGATTATGCGGCACAGCTTAGTGGCGGATCCGGGATGAATTTAGACCACCAGGGGCTACCTAGCGTGGCGCCATTTAATGGGACACGGACGTTCTTGCTTTCTGCCTCTAAAGAAAGGCGGCCGCCGCTGCCGGCATTTGATCCCGTGACCTCGTGCGTGGCAGCGCAACACCATAGCAGCTAACCAAAAAAAAAAAGAATCCAATGTGGCGCATGCATCCATTCCCGCCCGCTTACCACGCTGCAGTCCCGGCTTATAATCTTCGAAGGTGCTTGACTTCCCGACTCCTTTTTGACGTGGTAATCGTATCGAGACTGCAAGGCGCGATCCCTATGGGGTAGCGTAGTGTACCAAAACACTCTCGCGTTTAAACAGCTTCGCTTTAAAAAAAGCAGGCTTTCGTAGCTACTTATGTCCCAAAAGCCTTTTGTACGCTAGCATCAGCTTCTCACAAGTGTCGTCTTCGGTATTCAAGAAGTACACCTTAAAGTGCAAAGCATTCGTGTCCGAGGCATGCAAGCTTTTATTGCGTATTTGACAATCTCTCCATTTTCGTTGGTTTGATCGCTGCTTGCTCTCCCTTGTTCCCACTTTGGCTCGCTCATTCCCCCACTTGTTCGTTCTTTCGTATTTGCCTTCGTTTGTTGATTCAATTGCTCATTTCGTACGTTTGCATGTTCGCTCGTTTGTTTGTTCGTTGGAGGTCTTAAAACAGTAGGCAACAAGAAATAGGCAAAGCGAGCCTCTTGCCGCTGGAGCCCTGCGGGCTGGACTATAGTGAAGGCATCTCGTGCTGCAACGATTCCCGCAAAGCTTTGCATTACGTAGGTGTCGGCCACAGTTGCGTCTGCTAAATTTTGCGGTGAGCGAAATTTAGCAAAATTTAGCGAAATTTGTCTTCCGTCGGAGACCGCAATGAATTCTTTCGGCTCTGAGATACCCGCATCAGTCACCTGAGTGTCAGGTTCTGCATATCACACTAATTGCAAAGGTTTCGAGTGGTGCTACAGCCCATAGTAGGGTTGTGCATCCAAGAATGCTGCAGCGCGATGACGCAAATTATAATATCATCGGCGATGATGATCGGTTCTTTGTTTTGCCTCCCAATATATCCGAGGGTCAAGGTAAGGACAACATGGTGGCCTGACGATGGTACTGATCACACCGCGGCTAAAGAATGGGTGCACAAAGCGTACTGCAGACGCATTTTCGTGCGTGCCTTTGACTGGCTTTGCTATAAAATTGTGGACGATAGATTACCCTGAGTGTTCGCTTCACTGCGCTGCCTCCATTTAAACAATGCTCTCAAGTAGAGAACAAAGGAGAAAAAGCGTCCATTTCCACAGACACTTAGCAGAGTTCTCTGCAACTTTTCTTTCGAGATAACCATGTGAGAAAACAAGGAAAGGCTTCTGATCCCTAAGTGAGAATTATCTGACTTCAACTGACGATGATCTTGTGCCTGTACTGCATGTGAACACAGATCCCAAAAGTTTCAAAACATTAACGTGTTCGCGCAAATACAAGAAGCTTTGACCCTTTTAACATGGGCATCGTGTTACATGTCACACGGATGCGCAAATGTTTTTGTTTTTAGTTTATTTTGCCTGCTCTCCATGCTCTCGAAACCCGCTGCCACTTGGACTCGCGCAACGATTTGTGAGCACCGCATTCCTTCTCGTGATTTTTGAACGAGGTTTGTTGCAGCATCAACGTGGTTTCTGTGTCCTAATCGCATGCTTGGTGCATGACGCCGGGTGCTGTTGTGCAGCCACGTCAAGCAAGCACTCTTTGAAGTCGCGCGACGATCGGTGAAACGTTTTGCTGCCTTCGATTGCATGGCGGGCCTTTCTGAAGTGCTCGTTGTTAAACGAGCTTGATCAGTGTCAAGGAAGGTGACGCAGTTCTCGATGAGAGTGACAAAGGTGTCAGCACTCGTACTATCGCGGTATTCTGCGATGGCATTTCGCGGTAACGATATAAATCCCCGCGGGCTGCCGATTTTACCTGTCGGTTTCTCTTTGCTTGCGGCATCAGGTCCCGGTATAGTGGTATTGATTTTCATTTCATTCTCTGAGAAATCCAAACCCCTCTTTAGTAATATGTTCGAGGTCACGTTACTTACGTACAAATCTGGTACCTGCGAATGGTTGCTCTTGCTTTCTATTAGTTGACCAAAGCGGCGTATCAATAACCGCAATCTTGTCTGCATGTTACCATTTCAAGATAAAGACCTCGCCACAGTGCATTTGGGATGTCATGTTGCTTGGAACGAAGGTGATTTCCATGGAGGACACGATTTCCATGGGCGCAGGTATGGATGGAGAGTAAACATTTCACTAAAATTTAAAACGCATGTAACTAACTGCGTATGAATTGAAATTTATGAAACTACAAAACTTGGGGTTGAGCAAGCCAAATAAAGCAATCATCATGAGAAAAAGGAAAACACATCATTAGCTTATGTGACACCAAAGCTTTCTGTTAAACGATTCTATATTGAAATTGGGCGCAGAATAAAGGAGTTTATGGGCACATCTTTTCTACACCTGGTAGAAAGTTTAACCGCATTTCTGTGGTCTTCTGGTAAGAAAACAATGGGCAGGCTCTACGAGTATATAGATTAACTGTTGACTACAATTTCTTGTACAAACTAGCATGAACTAATTTCGACAATATTTTCCGCTTCTCAAGTATGTCCCAGTGAAGACGGTAGACACTAGGTTATGTTGAATATTTACTGAAAACAAGCCGCACCGCTAGATTTTGTAAAACTCTTAAGAGGAAGTTTTAGCTCGGGTGCTCATATATAAATACACGTAAAAAGAAAATTCCCTTTTCTTGGCAACCACTACACCAAATTTGGCTATGATTATTACATTTAAAAGAAAAACTTAAAATCTTGTAACTGATGCTTTCGAATTTATTATTTGGGCTTTTAATTCTTTATGAAAAATGAAAAATATCAAAGATTTCCTGAAAACGAAACTATCAAGTTTACAACTCTGTAACTCGGCAACACAAAATGATACCACAATTCTGTTAATTGCTTCTAATGGTACATCTAAAGTGGGCGAAATTCACATGTTAAACACCAATCTAAAAAAGTTCACTAATATGGAAATACAACTTTCGCAGAACCCTTATACACATTGTAACAAATTCACGTAAGATATCAATTGACATATTGAATTTGTCCGCTTTTTATAATCTAATGGATGCCATCTACAGAGCTACGTTATGGGTTCTTGATGCAGAGCTAATAATTTGTAGACTTCGTGCTTCTATTTTCTTTTTTTCCATTGTTCGATTTTTTTGAAAATATGGTTAACAAAATACAAGCCTTAAATCGAAGTTCCGCTTCCAGCAGTTACTAGAATTGAACTTTCTCTCTCAAATGCAACAAATTTTGTTAAACTTGGCTCAATGGTTATCTCAGAAAAACGATTTTGAGTTTTGCATACATTGGTATTGGCCGCGTCGTAGTTCGGCCCTAGCGAAAGCTTCCTCTCAAGTTACTCACGTTTTTTCGTTCTCCACGATGAATTCCACTCTGTAACGAGCTTCCTGCGGACTAGCATTGCAACATCTACAAAATTAGATTCTAATTTAGTCATCTAGCGAAACATTTTTGATCTTGATGGAAGGTTAACGACATGCGGTCACGTCTCTCATGCCCTCCCCCCCCCCCCCCTAAAAAAAATGACAGTCACTTTAGCACAAGCAAATCAGGATGAAGGCGAACGCCTGCCCGGTCACGAGACATTCCTTACACGACCTGATATTTTCATTAGAATTTGCTGTTACTTTCAATTAATTGCTCTCTCCGGCCAAAGATTATGAGGTCGCATACATTAAAATATTGTGCCTTAATTACCTGCGTATTAATTAACATCGCCCTAGTTGACACAAAAGATCGCAGGTTCAATTCCAACGAGAGGTCGAAGGTTCAACTCGCACCAAAGGTGTAGAGTTCGTCTCCCCATGAATTTTACCGCCATAACGCCGGAAGGCGGTACGCCGGACATGGGATTTTTCGTCCTGTGAGCCATCTAAGACTTTCTCCTTAATAATGGGAAAGGCTACATGCGTAAGGCGCAATGAAATAGAAATTAACCATTCTACCATATATGCTCGCGCGTTAACAGTTAATGGCGCAGCTTTGTTAACGTCGGCTCTGATTACCTTCTCCTTGAGTCCCTTTTCCGAGTCAAACGTCAAAGTGCGATTGTCAATGGGGTCAAACGCGTAATCTGCATCCACTTCGGAATCATGGCGGTAGTATTTTCCGTAGTCCTCCGAGCAAACCTGGCGAAAAAGAATGTTATGCATTATTACCTTCACAATAACAAATGATGATGTTTTATCAGTGCATTGTTGTTACGGACATTTCACTGCCAAGTCATTAACTTGCAAAAATTAGGAAAAATAGACATCACCTGAAATAAACGAAGCACCACGTACAGACTAACAAATGCTCTTTGATTCGTGCAGAGGTATGTAAACGTTTTTAACAATCGTCTATACATGAAACGCCGAAAAGTGTCAAAAATAAAAGTAGAAAATTTGCATACATGGCGCAGATGTCGCATAACGACGTCACAGAAATTAAAAAAAAAAGGCTTTGACTATGCGAAATGGGATGGTTTTACAATCATGAGCGTAGCCTAAGTGCATAATGCATTCATTGGTTGAAACTACCTGCGCTTGGAAGATGAAGCTGTAGGCGGCAGATGCAATACAACTGCTCTTAGTTGAAACGACGAACCTGAATCGACATGCTCAGACTCTTATCCTGCTAAGTGATTAATCGAGGGTTGGAATGTTCCTCTGAGAGAGACAGCTGTGTTAATGGCAGCCATAGATGCAGCCGCTGGAGAGCAACGTTCAGCAGAAGGCATTACGTTGTACCTCAACCAATCACTAGCCAGCTCACTAACAAAGCATCGTGTGCTACCTCATAGAGTCAGCGCTGCGACAACGTAACAAAATTTCGAGCTCAAGTTCTTGCGTGACCTTCGCAGCTGCGTGGAGGTTCGTTGCACGAAACGCCACCATCGCAGTGAAGCATAAGTGAAACTGTCGAAAAAACAGCTACTTTTAGTTAATGGCGGTGATTCGAAGCAGCTAAGAGGTTTTTATCATTTAGAACACTACATTTTTCGAAGACTACTTCCAACTGCTATCTCGATCAGCTGTGTGTTCATCGGGTATGTGCAAAAAAAAAAAAATATTCTGCTTGCTCCGAACGGTGAAGCATAGAGAGTGACTGCAAGGCCTAGCACTGTGCTTGGACTTCTCGGACGTTGGTCAAACCGTGCTACATGCGGCTGCGGCACGCTGACGCCACGAACCCCGCAAGGCAACTGCTGCTGTGTTGAAGGAACAGCACCCTGGCGGCTGCCGGGCATCCCACTATGTCGGCAAGACGAGGCACAAATGCAGTTGCGTTCATGGCATCTCCGGTCGATGGCGCAAGAGGTGAGACCGAGGGGAAACCATCCGCTTTAGTCAGCGCCCAGAAAAATACTAGTTGCCGTTGTCTTGAAGTTTGCTCTCGATTGCACTCGGGTCAGTGCGTACACAGAGCAGCTGAGCAGCAACACTTGTGTGCTCGTAGTGTTAGCACGCACACCCATCAAAGCAGCACTGGAAGGCGGAACGCGTCCCCGAGTTCACCACCGAACCAATATCGAAGCATTCAATATGGGTCCATTTCGCTTCGTCGCTCGTGCAGCCAAACGCATTCCGCGTTTTTGGAAGCTCCCCTAAAACCCGGGCGCCGGCCTGGCATGCACCGTTTATCGTGGGACGATGGGCGGCCCTCACGGCGGTTGCGCTGACGCTGCGAACCTAAGTCGATCGTCAGCAGCTGCTATCGTAACTAGACTTACTTGTTTTGGATGGACGTCTCCGTGATTCTGATCGCCAGGCGAGTCAGTGCATGGATTAAATAGGCTGAAGGATGCTTCTACGTCATTGTCTAAAATATGTTCCCGTTTGTACTGCTGCGCCCGCATCGAGAAAGATATATATAATAACATATTTCCTTGATTCCGCCGCTTCAGCCATCTCAGGTTGTCGAGAGCTTCCACCTGAGGAAATCAGAGCAAAGAAACCAAACGCAGTTGAGTCCATGGGTGGAGGGGAAAAAAATGGTGCACGTATGGTGTAATCCTCAAAACAAGCCACTCCGCAGTACTTGCAGGCAATGTGTCATAAGTTTTCACTAGGAAATCGTCTAGTAGTGGGACGCGACAAACTGAAGCAGGAAAAAGCAACATTGCCGTGTATTAATGAGTTGATGGGACTAGGTCCGCAATCTTAAGCTGTCAAAATACCCCAAAATGATAGATACTCGCTGATTTCACCCTTTATATTCAGCCCCTTTCAAAGGCACCCTGAGCAAGCGTTCGCGCAGAGAGAGTGCATCAGAATAAAAGCACTCATAAACATCCTGAAAACACACAGGCCGCCTATAGAAACTGACCCTGTCAACCTTTAACAGCCAAACTTTGTCGTATGAGGCTAGATTAGCAGGACTCTTAGAGGAACTATCAGACGCTGTTGGGGATATTATCGGCCTTCGTGGCATTAGAAGAACTGGTGAGGCTTACACATTGCTGAATAACAGCTATGTCCTCTATTACTGAGGTCTCCCTGATAAGGAGCAATACGGGGTAGGATTCCTAATCCATAAGGACATAGGGGGCAACATTGACGAATTCTAAAGCATTAACTAGAGGTTAGCAGTAGTCGTAATCAAACATAACAAGAGGTATAGAATAAAGCTAGTACAAGCCTTGGCAACTACGGCAGTTGTTACGGCAATTGTTAGTACCATCAATGGGCAACTACAGCGTCGTTTCTAGAGACGCTTGAGAAAAGATGCTGGTAGAATTCGCAGAAAGGAATGAGTTGAGAATGAGGAACACCTTTTTCAGAAAACATAGCAACAGAAAGTGCACCTGGAATAGCCCTAATGGTGAAACAAGAAATGAAATTGATTTCTTACTTTCTGCCAATCACAGCCTAGGGCAGGATGTAGAAGTTATAGGCAGGGTAAAGTGCATTGATGATAGGTTAGTGAGGGCTAATATTCACCTCAGTTTGAACAGAGGAAGAGGAAAATTGGTGAAGAAAAAGCAGGTCAACTTAGAGGCAGTAAGGGTAAAAGCAGACAAATTAAGGCTCGTACTTGCAAACAAATATGCAGCCTTAGAACAAAGAAATGACGTTGATAACATAGAGGGAATTAATGAAACCATAAAGAGGCTGGCTTCAGAGGCAGCAGTTGAAGTGGGAAGCAAGGTACTAAAGCAACGAGTAGGCATGCTCTCTCAAGTAAGAAAGCACCTAATAAAGAAAAGACAATGAATGAAAGCGTACAACTCAAGAGATAAAATGGAATTCGCGGAACTGTCAAAACTGGTCATCAAAGCGAAAACAAGAGATATTCGAAATTATAACGTGAGAAAGGTTGAAGAAGCCGTAAAAAATGTACGCAGCCTGAAATCAGTGAGAAGGACACTTAGCATTGGACAAGGAAAGATGTATGCACGGAAATATGAGCAGAGTAATATCATCAGCAATCTCAATGGCATAATAAATGCAGCGTAAGGTTTTTATACTTACCCGTACAATACCCAGAGGACTTAGGAGAACTCTATTCGGAACGATAATGAACAGGATACAGAAACTGTTCCCATAACTAAAGATGAGGTCAGAAAGGCCTTGCAGAGCATGAAACGCGTAAAAGCGGCAGAAGAAGATTGAATAGGAGTGGATGTAATCAAAGATGCAGGAGAGAAAATGCTTGCAAAACTGGCAGCTCTTTATACGAAGTGTATATCGACTGCATCCCTGAAAACTGGAGGAATGAAAACATTATACTAATCCACCAAAAAAAAGGGGATGTTAAAGAATTGAAAAATTGTAGGCCCATCAGCTTACTCCAATAATTTTAAATTATTCATCAATTATATCCAATAGAATAAGGCCAACAGTGGACTTTAATCAACCAAGGAAACAGGCTGGCTTTGGAAGGGATACTCTACAATGGATCACATCCATGTAATTTATCACGTTAATGAGAAATCCGCAGAGTACAATGATCCTTTCTATATGGTTTTCTAAGATTACGAAAAAAGCATTTGATTCAGTAGAGATACCAGCAGTCATAGAGGCATTGCGTAATGAGGGAGTACAGACCGCTTTCGTAAATACCCTGGTATGTATCTACAGAGATTCAACAGCGACCTTAATTCTGCAGAAGAAAAGTAGGAAGATACCTATAAAGAAATCGGTCAGACAAGGAGACAGTCTCTCCAGTGCTATTCACTGCGTGCTTGGAAGAAGTATAAAAATTATACAACTGGGAAGGTTTAGTACTAAGGATCGACGGCGAATACCTCAGCAACCTTCGCTTCGCAGATGACATTGTTCTATTCAGCAACACTGCGGACGAGTTAGAACAAATGATTGAGGACCTTAACAGGGAGAGTGTGAGAGTGGGGCTGAAGGTTAATATGCAGAAGACAAAGATAATGTTAAGTAATAACAGTAATAACCGGTCCAAAGAACAAGAGATCAGTATCGCAAGTGAGCCTCTAGAGTCTGTGAAAGAGTACGTTTACCTAGGTCAACTAGCCACAGGGAACCCTGACCATGCGAAGGAAAGTCACAGAAGAATAAGAATGCGTTGATTCGCATACAGCAAACATCGTGAACTCCTGACTGGGAGGATACCGTTTTCATTGATAAGGAAAGCATACATTCAATGCATTTTACTGGTGCTGACATATGGGGCAGAGACTTGGAGACTGTTGAAGACGCTTGAGAACAAGTTAAGGATCGCGCAAAATGCGATGGAGCGGAGAATGTTGGGTATAACTTTAGGAGCCATAAAGACAGTGGTTTGGATCGGACAGCGCGCGGGCATAAACGATATTCTAATAGTAAGAAAAGAAATGGCGTTGGGCAGGTCACGTACTGCGAAGATTAGATAACCATTGGACCATTAGGGTGACAGAATATGTACCAAGAGAAGGGAAGCGCAGTAGAGGACTGCTGAATACTTGGTGGTGCGACGAAATTAGGAAGTGTGTTCAATCGAGCTGGTTGGCTCATCTCGAGAATAAAATCAGGACTGGCACAACACTGGACAAGCAAGTAAAGAACTCTTTACTCGCTCGTCCTGTGTTGCGCTATTCCTGTTTTTATTTGAAATAAATGAGCAAATTTGCGGGTGCAAGTTGGAATCCGTTCGCGCAGGACAGGGGTGATTGTAAATCGTACGGAGAGGTCCTCGTCCTGCAGTTGACATAAAATAGGCTGGTGATATTTATTTATTTATTTATATATACACATGCCTCAAAGGCTCAAACTGAAGTATTCCGTGAGGGGTGTAAGAAAAACAACATGTAGCGAAAACAGGAGAACACAGCCAACAACAATTAAACAATTGAAACAAAGACGTCGTTTAACATCAAGAAAATCAAGAACAACAACACTCTAGACGATCAGAAGCGCGCATAGCTCATCAAACTCCTGGCAAAGAACTGCAAACGCATATATACCTATAATTAGCTTGCAAGAAGTGAGAGGAGAGGTGATACTATTAAACATCCTGGCGTTCAAAACACCAGGCAACGAGAACGAGACGCTAGACCGAGACATCCAGACGTGGGAGTCAGAGTTGCCCTGCAGGATCTCAATGGCAGGTCCGCCGCGGGTCCCGATCGAGTGACCAAAAGAGCACTCAAGAACCTCAACGAAGCGGCCATCAAAACGCTCACGAAATTCTACTTCTTGCACTTCTACTTGCCAGCACTTCATGCCAGCACAAGAAGTGCTGGCAAGAAGGAAGACTGCCTAAGCAATGGAAAGCAGATAAGACGATCCTCATCCCCAAGCCTGGCAGGCCGCCCAACTCAGAGAACCTCAGGCCAATCTCGCTCACTCCGTGCGTGGGAAAGGTCCTCGAGCACATTCTCATGAACAGGTGGCAGCGTTACCTGGAAGAATCGGAGCTTTACCCAAATTCTATCATCGGGTTTCGGAACAAGCTCGGGACGCAAGACGCCATGATCATACTGAAGAACGAGATCATCGACGATGCGACGGGCACCAAGGACAACAGAGCCATACTCTGGCTGGACTTGCAGAGCGCTTTCGGTAAAGTGAGGCACTCGGCTATCCTGGTCCAAGTATCCAGGCTAAACATGGGCCGGAGGACGTACCAGTACATCAGACTTCCTGATGGGACGGACCACCGAAATCTGCGCGGGAGACCTGCAGCTCGAAGAGAAGAAGCTGGGCAGCGTTGGAACTCCGCAGGGCTCGGTGATCTCCCCACTACTCTTCAACCTCGTGATTATCGGGGTGGCCAACCGTCTAGAAAGAGTAGCGAGAGTGCGGCACACCATCTACGCCGACGAGGTTAAGCTATGGGTACCAGTAGGAAACGACAGACACATCGAGACAACGCTGCAAGAAGCGGTCAAAGCCATCGAGGAGCAGCTCGACGGGTCTGGTCTCGTTTGACCTCCGGCCAAGTCAGAACTGCTGGTGATCCCACCCAAAAGAGCGGGCAGGAAAAGAAAGAATATGGAAGTGAAGTAAGAGCGTCCCAAGATCACGGTCAAGACGGCGGGAGGACAAGTAATACCGGAGGTCGAAAAGATTCGAGGGCTCGGGCTGCTCATCCAGCGAAACCGAGTCAACGGTGAAACGGTCAACAAGCTCGCGTTCAAAGCGGCTGCGGCAATGAGACTCATCAAGAGGGTGTCAAACAGAAGAGCGAGGATGAAGGAGGAGAGGTGGACTAGGCTCGTTCAATCCTTCGCAGTTAGCCACATTACGTACGTGGCCTCCTTCCACAACTGGAGGCCGAGCGAACGTAACAAGATAGACGTCACCATACGCAAGGCGTATAAGGCGGCACTCGGTCACCTCGGGAGCACGAGCACCGAACAATTCATGGCGCTGGGAGTCCACAACACGCTGGACGAAATAGCCGAAGCACAGAGAACGGCGGAACTCGAGCGTCTCTCTGAAACGAGAACCGGAAGACAGATGCTGCGGGACCTTGGCCTCGAGCCGAGGGAAGGCAAGCAGCAGAAAGACGTACCTATACCGGATAGCATCAACAGAAAGCTCAGGGTCTGCCCGATGCCGAGGGACGTGAACCCCGAGCACAACAAGGAGCGGAGGTTGGCGAGGGCCACGGCTCTCGTGGACCTCCACGCCAGAGAAGAAGGCGCTGTCTACGTGGACGCGGCGGAGTACCGAGGGAGCAGCGACGCATACGCGGTGGTGGTTGTCGGGGCATCGATGGGTGCAACGAAGACCGCGGCGAGCGTCCGGACATGAGAAGCGCACAGGGCGGAGGAGGTGGCCATCGCCTTGGCCGTCTCCGACCCCGGATGCACTACAGTGTTGTGTGGCTCTAGAACGGCAGTGAAGAACTACGCCAAGGGTAAGGCATGTAGTGAGGCCGCGCGCTTACTGCGCACAGCCGAAGACATCGGATGCAAAAGTGCTGTGGTGATCAAGTTGTTTCCGGCCCACATGGGCAGTGACGCCTCGGAACGCAGGAAAGTGAACGTGAACCACAACGAGACGGCCAACTCAGCCGCGCGGAAGTAGCGAAGGACCAAGACCTCGAGGAGCACAACGCACGAGACTGAGGTAGTGGCCGCGTCGCGGTAAAGGTTTGTCCTCCCTGCGTCGAGAGAGCCTAGCCGATTCTGCAGGCATTTTCAATAAAGTTGTTCTCTCTCTCTCTCTACACATTGAAACGATTCTGATTGCGCCTAGTTGCACTGTAATTTCCAATATGTGTAACACGTTTCTTACTAAAACAGTCTGGAAGGTAAGCGACTTTGGTGTTGCACTCGGTGTCAGCATGGCATCTTGAAAATGTTCCATGCATGTGTTTTTTTTCACGGTGCTTTACATTAGACGTATCCTTCGTGTGGCTGGATATGTTGTTTTGAATTTGCACGACATGAAATTGTTATCACATCTCAAGTACCTGTGCAGAATTCCGGCGTACAGTCTACACCCTGGAACTTAACAAAACACAGGGAAGAATCAAACATTCTTAATCTGTTCTGAAGGTGCGCTCTTTTCGCATTTCTGAAGATGCAAGAAATGAGGCGAAAATAATTTTTGAATTGTCAATATCAATTTCTATCTGAGGCAGCCACACATTAAGCAGGCAACCTTCGTACAGATTGTTTGCAGCGCCAAGAAAGCTAGACCTCGCACTTGTGTTCAACGAAATCAAGGTAAATACGGGAGAGTATTTTATATAATGTAGAAACAGCTTCCGTTTTAAGCAAAGCTTCAATGTGTAGAAGAGTACCGATTTCTAGGCTCGCAAGCTTGATATTCGCAAGTATTTTTCAATATTGTTTCGATACAATAAACAAAGAGTTCTAGTAAACGCTTGTCAAATCTTCCGCCACTTCATGTGTTGAAAAATGTAAACACAACAATACCACGAAAACTTACAATCGAGGTAGTGCCGTTTTCGAGTTCCTGGACCTGAAGAGCCTCGGTAGTGTTCATCATAGACATTGGAAAGACCCAGCAGTTGGAGTCGGCACTACGCGGGATTGACATGTGGGTGATGGCTATGTAGTACGTAGGCCGAAAGACTTTACTGAAACATAGAGCATTCCACATCACCACGACAATTATACGCTGTTGTGCATCAGTACTGACCGAAGCACTATTTCCCAGCGCTAATATTAGCAGGTGCCTGTGTCAGCAACCGGTGCATTGTTGGGGAAGCTAACCGCATGGATAATCGGCACATGACATTTTTTTTCGCTGGTGATGACAACTTTTTATTACAGTGTAGCCATATGCGCTCACAATCGTTGCACGCACATATTTTCTAAAGAAAGCTAGCGAAATATTTATCTCAAGACTCATAGACTCTAGAGACATTCACTTAGATTAAGCGTATTGAATCATAGACTACTGCGGGCTCACTCCACATAGATTATTGTTTATCCTTGCATTTCTCGTCTAGGTTGTCTCGCCTGTCCACGCACAAATTTAAATGAAAATATTGAGCTAAGCGCCTTCTGCTGATGATCCACTCATTGTTGAAAACAAAACAGGCGTAAGATTTGTTTACTGCAATACCATTTGGGAACCATATACACGAGTGTTGGCGTAATTATATGTAGCCTTCAATGTATATTTTTTTAGAAATGTAACACTCTTCATCTAGTTTTTATTTTATAACCCTCACTTTTACGAAGAAAATTCAGGGTGATTAGACAAACAGAAAAAGATTGTGTGCAAGAGTAGCATAATAAATTGTAAACATTTCCGCATTTGTTATACATAAGCACCGAAGTTTTAGCATGAATTTCAAGCAGTGAAGTTAACGCACGAAAAACTGCATTTAAGTTTCTTGCTGTCTTCGATTTGTTGATGTGAAGAGAAAAAGAAAGTTATAAGGGAGCTAAAAGTTAAAAGCATTATCTTTAGCAATTATTGGAATATTTACTAAAACTGATTAGTACATTTAAGGGTGGTTAAATGACAGTGCTTGCCGCCAAATATGAATGGATGACGTAACAGTTGTTGGGTTCCTTCTTTCTTGCGGGTAAGGATTGTCCCACAACACAGACCAAGTAAGTCGTTCATTTATTACAAATACAAAAAAAAGTGTTGGAACGACGGCCTCTGTAAAACAAAACTAAAACCACACGGCCCACATCGGGATGAGGTGAAAACATAATCTGTCAGGCTTTGGACTCTATTGCTTCGTGTCAAAAGATATGTCAGGAACCGGAAAATCCGCTCTGCCGTACATTTGCTCGCAATCGGAAACGCATTTAGTCCGTCCGTAGGCACATTGCAACTTGCCTATCCAATGCAAGAACAGAAGGTACATTACAGATAGCAGCAGTGTTTGTAGTGCCGTCTTTTAATGAGTTCTTCAGCCAGAATACGTTATAAACGTTTTCTGTTTCGTAATTGTTGAGCCCAAAGAAGAAAAGGGAATCCACTCTTCGCCATTGATTGTTGCTACCGACGAACTTGCACCAGCAGATTGTTAGAAGAAAGTCGTCGTAATTATACTTTTGAGAGGTCTAGTTGGCGCAAGATTCCCAAGCTGGAGCCCCAAGCCTGTTGCCCGGAACGCGTGCTTCTCAGCTTTAAGCAAAGAGCAGTGCTTCTACAGAGGGACTTAATTTATTTGCTGGTGCAGAACGCCTGCCAAATAACTGCTTCGGGAGTGTGTCTTCTGTCTATGCAAAATTAAAAATAACGACGGTTATTACGTAGGCTCTTATGCATGTCAACGTTGTAATGTGCATTCCATCAGTTTCAATCTTCTGGAGAGCTTATCAGAATGAGAGGGCACAAGATAAAAAAAAAGTTTGTTTTGACTTTTCTTATACATGGAGAAACCTAGTGATCAAAATAGTTTGACTGTATGTTATATGTACGTCTTCATCTTCTAGCGTTGTGGTATAACAAACTGGTTTAGCTTATTGATGTTCATTACAACGGCAGCAAGAATAGGAAAACGACACAAAAAAGAGAAGCCCAAAGGACGAGCGATGAACAAACAAGTGAAAGCTTATTGCAATTACAAAATAAATACAAAGAGTCCATGTGTATTCGCACCTCAATGTCGTCCACCTACAGGTATGAACGACATTTTTCCAGAAGTCTGGTCTCAGCCATTGTTCTAAAGCCTGCATAACTATTAGAAATAATTACGGTGTCCGACAAGCGCTTGGCTGACATTGCTAAACATAACTTTATTCCGGGGCTGTGAACTGTAGTCAAGCTATCTAAGACACCCCCGTCTTTTTTTCCCGGTCCTTCAATATGTACCTCAAGAGAGTTATAATTAACGTTCATTGAATTTACGCTGAATTGATTTTCTAGGTCAAAGCTGGTGGCACGCAAGTAGTGAAAGTATATGAAAAATGAACTGTCGCCTACCTGAATTTGTTTGTCCTCAAGAAGATGTAGTGGCGCGAGAACTGTACACCGAGAGCCGTACGGACGTCAGTATCGGGCATCATGCTTTTTATGTGAATCACAATACTCTGCGACAGAATAAAAAACGTGTAATTTTGGACAATTTCACTTCTTCATCAGAAAGTTATAAAAAGTGCAATAAATAAGCAAAGCATTCACGACGAAGAGAAGGCATTGAAGACCGAAACAGCTCAGAAAGAACTTGGGGGCTGCTGTTACTAAAAGAAAGATTTAGTTCAGCGGCTGACGTGTAGATACGTTGGAAATAAGAAATCGTTTTTCATGTCGAGTGGTGCACAATATCTGATCGACTTCCTAAATAAAAATTGTGAATTGCAACATTTCCAGAACAAAGCTCTCATTTTTACAACTCTGTAACTCAGTAACAAGAACAATCCTCCTATTCTTTGTACTGCATTAATTAATGCATCAAAAGCAGACAAAATTGATGTATTTTCTGGCATACCACTAATCGGAGTACGACGTAGCGATACCTTCCTGAACATTCTAACAAACTCATGTAACCTGTGACAATGCGTGCCAGATTTGTACACTTAAGAGCGTCTAACACATGCGTTTTACATAAAAGTGGTACTTTTTGCAGAATTACCGATTTGTAAACATTGTACTTATCCTAGTATTTTGTAAAACTTGTCATTTGCCAACAATTTTTGTAAACATTCCAGGTTTCTGTGGAAATTTCGCTTCTAGAGCCAATGAATTGACTACCGTCACTAGACTTTTATTTCCTCTCAAATACAACAAATTTCGTTCAAATATTATTAGGACAGCTTGTCTCGAAAATACATTTCTGTGTATCAGGTGTATTGAAATACGCGGCATTGGATTCGATAGAGCGATGAAGCTTCCTCTTCTAGTAATTCTTCGACAGTTCTCCTTACGAGTAATGTATGGTACAAGAATACATTTGCAGCACTCAGGGATACAAATAAAGGCTTATCAAACGTTCACGACCTCTTCCATGATAATAACTTGACACTGTATTTCGTGAAACACACAACTGCAAACACGAACCGTCTGTTCATTGACTTGGAAGTATCCCTGCTACTTTATAGCCACAGTGTAACACGCCTATACTGTGTCACCGAAATTCGTTTCATGTCCCCAAGAGAAAATTTCTGGAAACTTTTGAGGGCGCTAAGATTGCTGATATAATAAATAACTGAAAACAAATATTGCTGCCGTATTTGTCAACTTCTCCATCTCTCTATTAAACGCACATGTTTAAGCTTGCCAATTATCTCAGATTCAAGCGCTGATTGGGTGAGCAGTTAATCGAATACTTAGTGCTTAAACATGCAATTAGGATGGCCTATGGGAAACGCGCAACGTTCAATGGCGACTCCAATCACTGCAACGCAGTCATCTGAAAAGCCAGCTAACGAATATCTACTCAGGTTCGATTTCAAATACCAACACATTTACTTTATAATTAGGTCACTTTTCATTCCCACGAAACATTCGCACGAATACTTAATACATTCCCTTCAATAAGGAAGCAACGAACGAACATCTCCATCAAACTCGGGCCAAATTGAGAAACTTTTTTTTATTCATAAGAAATGTTTGCTATTGTGGGGTTGCTTTTGGTTGAAGCGTACATTTTGGATGTTGCATTGCGTGTGCAATTGCGCTTGCGAAAAATTTTATTAGCGCAAGCTCAGACTCATTTCTTTTAATTTTGCCCTTAATATTGTGCTCAATGTACACCTTTTAGAAGACCAATACTGCGCTCCACGCAGTGACCAAACCTTCGGAAGTGATGTCTACGAACCCAAGGACAGAGGCGTCTCTCAATAAAGGGGAAATCTGCACTTGAAGGACGAAAATTTGGGCCGGCATTTGTAATTTCAATTTTCTCATTCTCGCGCTTTCAGGCCTTTCGTTCATATCGATAAGATTGATTGCTTAACACTCCAAGAACCTTAATATGAATTGCGTGTTAAAAATATTTGTCGCAATATAGATGGGGCGGCTTTCGAATGCTTTTTCTTAATTTCTTGAAAGAGTAATTTTCATGTCGTTTCCGCTCTGTAGGAGAAATGGGTTTTTGTTCTATTGGGCTATCGTTAAAATTTTTTTTCACAGAAAGGTAATGGACGCGGTGAGTTCTGAATGAAATTTCGTTAAAAAACTTATTCGAGGAGTATTTCAACGTTAACACCTTTTTTTATATTGAATTAAAGTGAGCATTTTAAGTGTAAGTTTGACTGCCTATAGCCTCACTTCAACATGACCTAAAACTGTGACTCATGGCTTACACGCAGTATGAGCAATCAGATTCGATTGCGCGTATTGTACTTTAAGTGTGCAATTTTTCTGCTTGTTAGGTAATTAGGACTTAGCGAGCAAATTCTAGTTTTGAATATCAATATAGTTACCTTAAGAAAGAAATAATTGGACTTTTAAAACACATGACAAAAAAATTCGCCTATGATTACGATAGTCCCTAATGCAAAATTTGAGCGCAGCTCTGTACGTGTTCTCGCGATAAATTCCTGGCGCAGACAATCTGTCTCCTGCAGCGCATTGCAAACGGGGCGATGTGTGGCGTGACTGCCTGGCTTATCGTGAGATCGCGAGAAGGGGCGCGTGGGTGACGCGCATACATAAAGCTGCGATTAACACCAGGCGCCGCAGACAGACCTCCGCTCATGCAGTGCTTTGTTTCCAGGCATGAACGGAGTGCCCGAGGCTCGAGGCTCTGCCCTGAATCGCCTTTGTAAATTCCGGACAAAACTATTTGGTTAGTATTGAGATTATGTGAAATACAGTTTGGCAATATGCACCATCCGCGGATGTTTAAAGTGCAGCCCAATGCATGACACACTGGTGCTTTTCCACTTCGACAACATTCAAATGCGGTCGCCGTGGCCACAAATTTGCACCCGCGTACTCGTGCTCAGTAGTGCGACACCGTAGCCGCTGGGCCACCACGGCGCGTATTGGCCTAATGCAAAAGCACTCGGTCATCGCAGAGACGTTTTATGCGAAGCATATTACTAGGCCTCAGCCCAGCTCCTCAGGCGCGCTCGGTGTCGCCTTCAATACCACGTGACACCGTGACGTCACGACAGAGGAGAAACGGGGCTCCAACTCGCGTCGTCGCTCGCGGCGTCGAGGCGGTATATAAGCAGCTGCGCCTGCCTCTGCTAGACACTCACGAGGTGAAATGCCTCCTGGAGACAGAGCTGCTCGTTGGAATGAGAAGCGAAGGTTGCGGCGTGCTACAGAGACTGTTTCTAGGTGGCTTTGCTACGGCGCAGCGACTACGCGCCCCGCATCGGACGCGGTGAGCGTCGAGCAACGCAGCGTTCGGCGCGACAACGATATGTGCGCCTGAGCAAGCGCCACACGCCAGAGCTGACGCCGACGACACCGGCTTTTATGCGAAGCATATTACGAGGGCTCAACCCAGCTCCTCAGGCGCGGCGGTGACCATGAAATCACGTGACACCGTGACGTCACGACATAGGAGAAGTGGCTTTGGCTCAACTCTTGCAAGACGGGCTGGGTGGGAATCGAACCAGGGTCTCCGGAGTGTGGGACGGAGACGCTACCACTGAGCCACGAGTACAACGCTTCAAAGCGGTACAAAAGCGCCTCTAGTGAATGCGGTGTTGCCTTAGAAACGCGCTGTTTCTAAGGCGTGCGTCTCTTGCTCAGGCGCACATTTCGTTGCCGCGCCGAACGCTGCTTTGCTCGACGCTCACCGCGTCCAATGCGGGGCGCGTAGTCGCTGCCCTGTAGCCCATTGTCTTACACCCCTTGGCGGGTCGACGGGAACGCTGTCGCGTTCCACTCTTGAAGGCGAAGAAGTAATGCATGAGTTGTTTCTTCGTCTAGCCGAACCAAATATAGCCAAGCAACAGCAGTTCACCAGGCTAAACAGTGGTTCAACAACTAAAATAAAGGCTAGTATGCTTCGCATCCTGGGCTTAACCTTACCTAAGCCACAGCCATTTTTTTTACGACACGAGCTCGTTAACGCTGTCGCGTTAAAATAAAGGCTAGTATGCTTCGCATCCTGGGCTTAGCCTTAGCTAAGCCACAGCCATTCTTTATATTTTATTTAGTATGTATTTTTTGCATCCCGAAGAAAAATGGAATCAATAAAGGAATGCTAGGCAAAGTCTTTCGCATCTTGTCAGCTAGTGGCTTAAAGAGATGGAATTTCAAGGCGCTACCTTCAGAACTGTGAGGCATTGTGTGAGTTTGTCACCGTCGATCGCCAAGTCCCCGTACACGTTCATCATGCCGAAGTGCTTGACTCCCAAGTTGCTCAGGCGATTGATTGCTTGAAATAGGACATGTGTAGTTACGTCGGCGAAGAGCTGGCCTCCGCTGTCAAAAAAAGGAAACGCCTCAGTCAGACACAGTGAGTTTAGCCGTAAGAAGGGAAATGATGCTTTACGATAACGAATTGTCACCGAAACTGCGGTATTATTACTTTTATTTATTTCTCTACTGTATGGTGTTCCACGACCAATGCCCAGGGTAAGAGGTTCGCTGTTTCACCACGGAAGGCGCAATTCACAACGGCCGCGTGATTACCGCAAAGCAAGCCTCAAAGAAAACACCGCCTTATCACAACAAACACGCAGCCTACTACTCCGACGCGTGTACGGTATGCATCCTTTCTATCTTGATTTACAAAGTTACAGCCACGTACCAAACAACGATGCTGTGAATACCTTAGAAATAGCTGCGCGTACGAAAGAATGAACGCAGAAAAAGAATTGTTCAGACGAAAGAAAGCGCGAATCATTTCATAAATAAAAATTATACCATTTCTCGATTGTGTAAGACCGTGCGCCGGTGGGTAATGGCACTTTTGGTCACTGATATATTGAAAACCCTGCTTCTGTGTTGTCTTCATTTTTTAAGAATATAATAAAAGAGATGAAAGTAATATTCAAGAGCCATCTTGATCTCATGCAAAATCATATTTTTTTTGTGGGAGTGTAAACAGAAAAAGCTCTTTCAGGCCATCGCAGGGAGGTTGAGAAATGATTGCTCCCCTCTAAAGGGGGGCAGGATATTTTACTTGATAACAGGTTTGACGTAGGAATAGTTAGATATAAGTCTCGATGAGGAAATAAATGAGCGAATACACGTAGAATTTATAAAATTAGTAGAGCCATGTTCATCACGTTGTTGTTCTACTCGAATTAAAAAGCGTAATCCGGCCATTTTCGTTATGGTTAATGTATACGACAGCTAAACCGGACTCAAGATGTGCAGTACTTACGCTACATGCATGAACTGCTTTTTGTATGTCCGCTTTCTACAATATTTCTATTCAACGATTATTTTTATGTTGAGAGCAATGCATGGGTAGCTTTTCTTTCTACGCTATTGGACATCTTCTAGGAAGCAGCTTCAATGATTATTTATATGTGGTTCCAGCAGTGCCTGCGCAAACTTGAGGCCGAGTGCAAAAAAAAAAAAGCTTTCCTGCAGTTCATTAAGCGAATACACACCTTTATATGAATGCTTCCAGAAAACACCAGCATGTATACTTAGCGCTAGGACATAGAACGACCTTGATTTTGATTGCCATGGTGAGAGTTAAGCATGACACTCCCGCCTTAAGCGCGTTTCTATAAGTGTTCGAATTGCATCTTACTCACAGTTAAAACACACTCACTAACGCGAACTCACAGAGCTCACAAAGTTCTGATTTCACTTACTAAGGAAGAAAGATCAGGTGAGACGAAGGGCCTCAATTTTTAAATTCGGAGACATCGTGAGCACCAAGAACGATCTGCATCACTTTCGCATGTACATTGTCAGCACCACCACCCATCGCCTTCGCTTTGTACATTGTTGAACAGGCATTTTTCGCTTATGTGTTCACTCTACCTTTGTTTGTTGTTGTAAAGAATACGGGAAGTAACGACAGGTAAAGCAGGTAGTGTAAGTTTAGAACCAATAGTGTCTTTATTAGAAATGAACAAATTTATTACGAAGGCCGAATATATTGTGATAGGCTCAACTTCCGTAATACCAAAATAAAATGAAAACGGTATTAAAAAAAAAGCTATATATCTCGCATTCCAGAATGATAACGCAGTCGAAAAGACTGCTTTCCTCGATGTTTCTGCCGCGAGAGCAGTAGCATACGTTGCATAGGCAGATGAACAAAAAATATCAACAATGTGAAGTTCAACAAAGCCTCAGTATGTGCGCTGCTAGTTATGAATACAACAGAGACCTGATTGCTTGGCTGCGAGAAGCACACGTCTGCATATTTATGCGAATAAGTCTAACTGGCACGACCAATCCTACCAAAAAAAAAAGTCAAAAAGAGCCTCCTTTGATACACGTTCCCCAGATCCATTATTCTCGCATGACGATACGCGAACACTTAACATTACCACACCATAGGATATGTCACGCATGGGATGCGTGAGAGTATTTATACAGTACAGTTATTAAACGTGCTGCATTTCGAACGCCATCGAGACTTGAGTGCACAAGGGGCACCATGCAGCAAACACCTTGATGCAATGCAGGCGCATTGTATAGCTTGTCAATACAGTTGGATAATGCCGGGCTACCGGAGAGGTGTACTGTAGCAGCAACGCTGGTAGCGGCATCTCACGCAGAGTTATACCAGAGAGCACGCTCAGCTACCACTGCGACGAGCTGCGGTATTCTACTTAGCGGCTGGTGCAGAGCGCTAAACTACTACAGCGCTCTCGTGATTTTCCTTGGATGAAAGGTTTCGCGCAATACGAAAATGTTTGAAAGGCATAGAAGTTGGACACATCGTCTCGAAATGTGGCTACCAGCTTTGCTCACGCCATTCGTGGCTTCAGTGACCCAGTAATCTCTGAACTTGACGAAGTTTGCGGATCAGATAAAACACTCTCATAACGCTGCGTCATCGAACTCACACTGGGGAGAAGGAGGCGCCGATGCTAGTCTGATGCATGGTGCGTCCTAGCTTCAAGAAGTGGTCCAGACCCGAGTCCTGCCAATCGGATGGTCTGTTCTTCACGTAGAACGATTCGTAGAATATGATGTTGCACTCTCCATCCTCCGGCAACAAACTCGTCTCCGTGAAGTGCACGCTCACGGTGCAGAGAAGCGGGCCTCGGACAATTTTCGGCTTCTCTGCGTGAACACGAGCGTTTCTCACGGCGTTGGAGCTGATCTGTAAACACCTTGCAGCTTTCGGATTATCGAGTTTGTGAAGACGTGGATGGCCGGAGATGATCGTGACGATTTATTGGCATCCACGTTGAAACGAGGCGGTGAAAAAACAGTCACCCTGTCTGCTTGAGTTAACAGGTACGCAGGTCAGGCTTTTCCTGCTAGCATTTTCGTTTGCACCTCGTTAATGTCTTTATATTCTCCGCAAAGCTTCGCTTGCCTTGTAATCCTAAGTCTGCCTCGGATGTGTTCGTATCAATCTGTTCGCGGCTTTTCCCCCCCGCCAATGCTCTAAATCTGTGTTGCTTAACTCAACTGCTGAGTGGTTGATGATTCCGTCCACGTTAAATCCAATCACTTTTGGAAAGTGTACGTTATTTGCAGGCCTCACTGTGTGAATCCCTTCACATTCCATTCAGATGTGCAGAGTTGTCTCCGTATTTTTGCTGCAGTATGCGAATGCCTAATCTAGTTGTGAATACTTGTTCCGGTATGTTCTTGTCTTTAGGCAACCGGCTGGAGCCTCAAATATCAAGGTGCTGCCCTTTGTGCTCACACCCAAATTAAGCATTATAATTTGTTTCTTCCCATTCTTGTAAATCTCCGTGGTCTTTTTTTATATCCACCGTTTGCATCTAAATCGCTGTCTCTGCATCGCTCACATTCCTTTTGATCACTCCTGGCTGTCTGTTTACACTTTCAATCACACTGTGCTTGGTTGCCAAAATTCTTCACTTCCACCCCTATTGCCTGTCCACGCTTTTCCGGTACAGATACTTGTGCATTTTAGCCGCCTATTTATTTTCATCCATGTTCTTCCGTCTTCAAAACTACTTTTGCTTTGCACTCTTCCAAACTTATTTTGCTGTGCACTTCTCTGACTTCAGTAGAGGCTCAAGCCACGTGAACCCGCACTGCCTCACTTGGGGCTTTATCATGGCCATCCAAAGCCAACCGGCCTACTGATCATTGGTTGACTTTAAAACCCGGTACGATATCCCTTGTTAAGCGCAGAATGACATTCCTGAGCGTTAGAGCTTGCACCATTACTCCCTTCCAGATTCCACAGACCACCTAATACTTAACGTAGCCCCAGACTGCTCTATGCTACATTATTGCTGCATTGCACTTACCCAATATTTTCAATATATTTTGGCGGGAGCTTGGCCTAATCATTTCCTGCTTTATGTGTATACCGATGTATTTAGATTGCTCCAATATAGAGATGACTTGCTGCTGAATTGACACGACGTAGTTACTTTTGTCTGCATTAAAGAACAGATTTCTCAATATCTCTGCGCTCAACTTTAAGCCTATAATTGTCACTGCGTTGCAACACATATTTGCAAGTCTCTGTAAATTTCTTGGATGTGCAAATAGAACCACGTCGTCCGCATACATAAGTCCTGGGAACTCCTGCTGCGCTATTTGCCCAGCACGGACGTAGGATAAATAAAATCCTAATTAACTGTTTTTAATGCTGTTGCCAACGCTGATAGCGACATCTAGTGACGTTTTCCAACTACAGCACGCACTTAAGAGGAAGCTTTAGCTCGGGCCCAACTCCGACGCGGCCTATTCAAATACATGTAAAAGGCAAAAACGTTTTTATGAGATAACCCCTGCACCGATATTGATGAAATTTGTTGCATTTGAAAGAGAAAGTTAAATTCTAGTGACTGTTGGAAGCGAAATTTCGATTTAGGACTTGAATTTTCTTAAATCGTTTTTCAAATATTTGACCGTTTGAAAAAAATAGAAGCACAAAGTTTACAAATTCATAGCTCTGCATCAAGAACTGATAGCGCGGTTCTGTAAACGGCATCCATTAGATCATTCAAAGCGGACAAATCCAATATGTCATTTTACATCTTACGTGAATTTGTTACGTTGGTTGCAACGGTTTTGCAAAAGTTGTATTTCCCTACGATTGAATTTTTTCATATTCATGTGTAACATATCAATTTTGTCCGCTTTAGATGTACTATTAGATACAATGCACAGAATTGTATTATCATTTTTAGTCGTTGAGTTACAGAGTTGTAAACTTGATAGTTTCGTTTTCTGAAAATTTTCGATTTTTGCCAATTTTTAATAAAAAATTGACGACTTTACTCAAAAATTCAAAACCAACAGTCACTATATTTTAAGTTTGTCTTTTAAATGCAACAAACCTCGTCAAATTTGGTGCAGTGGTTGGCGAGAAAAACGAATTCTCCTTTTACATGTATTTAGATAGGAGCACTCGAGCTAAAGCTTCCTCTTAACTCCAGCAGTTCCGTAATATATACTTGGTTACTGCAATTATAGTTATGTGTCTTCTCTCGTTAAATTCTGCGCACATGAGTGTCGCAAGCGACTTCTAGGGTTGACGTCTAGGGTAACCGGTATTTCGTAGAGGTCAATGCGATTACGTGTCACTTAGTTGGGCCGAGTTCGACAAGAAAAGACGTCGAACGTTGTCCGCAAAATGATGCCCGATTTGGCGGCTCGGGCACTGATACACCGCACCGGTCGTTGGTGCTTAGTGGGTTTGGCGTTGCGCTGCTAAGCAGGAGCTAGCGGGATCAAGTAAACGCCACGGCGGCCGCATTTCGATGGCGGCGAAACACCAAATATATCAGTGTAAGAAGATTTAGGCGCACGTTAAAGAACCCCAGGTGGTCAAAACTAATCCGTAGTCCTCTACTAGGCGTGCCACACAATCAGCTAGTGGTGTCGGCATTTAAAACCCCATAATTTATTCTTTCATCCAATATACGGGGTTGGCGGTGGGAGGGGATTGAAGTTAACATTTAAATTTCCACCTGTCCCCTCTTTTGTTACCCTGCCAACTGTACCTCGCCATGAAATGAAAACTAATGTACCTCCCTGCACGCCAGATGAAACTGGAGACTCCTTTACTTACACTATCCACCCCCTTCTGTCAAATTAAAATTGAGATGCCACCCTTGATACCTGTATACGTCAACATGAGTGGCCACGTTCCTGGCGCCACCTGTGTCCGGCAGAGTTCACGAGGAGCGAAGACTGAGATTCATTCTCGTAACCAACCATATTTTTTGAGCATCTATTGTAAAGCCTTGGTAGCGAAGGAATCATTAACATACATCTTTGTTCCCAGTTTTGTTGGGCAAGAACTACCATGCAGGACGAAAACGTTGTCGTCGGAATAATCGTCACAAGCTGCCAATATCAGGTGCGTTGTTTGCGTTTCAGTCTCGGTAATCTGGTATTCCATGAAGATAATACCTTTAAGGACACGATAAAGATATGATATTTTCTGCTGGTGTTACGGCGCCTCTGATAGTGGGTATCGTATTCAGCGCGTTTGTTGGTAAAGGCCGCATATAGCAAGAATCAGTTATCATTCTTTTTCAATGCTCAGATGAACATTGTGCTCATTTTCTTGGTTATCGTGTACCGCAAAAGCAAGCTGCGACTAGAAACGGTTCACTATTTTAATACTTCGCTTTGAAACAGCGAAGGGAAAACGCTGGTACTGCTTCGACCTATCGCCGTACAATATAGATACAACTTTTTCGCTCCCCAAAATATATTCATTTCCTACGAAGGCGGTCAATGAATTGTGTTGCCTCCCAAGCTTTTGACTACCTTTCGCTAACGCATCAGGTACGAGCACTCTGTTGATAGCAACAGTGCGAATGTCGAACGCCTTAAATGGACAATAAGAACAAAAAAAAGATTAGACGTGTTAGTCAATCATCATCATCATGATCATCATCATGATCATCATCATGATCATCATCATCATCATCATCAGCCTGGTTAAGCCCACTGCAGGGGAAAGGCCTCTCCCATACTTCTCCTACTACAAGCGTACGGTGAGGGGCTAGTTGGTATGACATTATGGGAACAAAGAAAAACTGCGCAGTTTTTTGCGCAGTTTTTCTTTGTTCCCATAATTCTCCTACTACCCCGGTCATGTACAAATTGTGGCCGGGTCGTCCTTGCAAATTTCTTAATGTCATCCGCCCACCTAACTTTCTGCCGCACCCTGCTACGCTTCCCTTCCCTTGGAATCCAGTCCGTAACCCTTAATGACCATCGGTTATCTTCCGTCCTCATTACATGTCCTGCCCATGCCCATTTCTTTTTATTGATTTCGACTAAGATGTCATTAACTCGCGTTTGTTCCCTCACCCAATCTGCTCTTTTCGTATCCCTTAACGTTACACCCATCATTCTTTCCATCGCTCGTCGCGTCATCCTCCATTTAAGTAGAGCCATTTTCGTAAGCCTCCATGTTTCTGCCCTACGTCTCCTACAATAACAGCACAGGCTCTTATCCAGAGAAGATGTACGCTACGCCAGAAAATACACACCAAAGGCGAATTGCAACCACGCTGCTACACTGATCCCTGAATCCTTGACGTTTGGGTTGCGGCGTTAAGTGCAAAAACGAAACTTTGATCGCCGTTTTTTTTGTATGGGTCGACTTATAACCGCAGGGTCAGCGTCACTAGAGTTCTTCAAGGATTCTTTATCAGCCTAAACTGATTTAGGCTTTCACTTGAGACATTGTTTAAACTAACAAAACATCAATTGGAGCTGGCACGCTTACAGTCAGCCAAATTTGGTTCACAAGAAACTAGATTGATAACTTACAAGATTTATGTCGGTAAGTGTCAAGACTGAATATTCTCAGAAACATTTCAAGACACGTTTAAAACCAGCATGTCGAGAAGTGTTGGTAACATCAAAAACGTCGCATTTAATAAGTCTGGAAAGAAAGCTTACAAAGCGAAGAGCTCCTCAGTTGTAGGACAAAATGTAAAAACAGAAAATTTCTGAGCATTGGTGGAAGCTCACCTTTATATCCGTACGTTTCTGTCGTTTCCGTCGCGTCCAATTCTGTTGTCTCCGTTGTCTCTGTTGTCTCTGTTGTCTCTGTTGTCTCTGTGTGCTCAGTCTCTGGCGTCGTCGTTGAACTTATCTCTATGTCCTCAGTGTCTGGCACAACAGTGGAACTCACAGTTGAACTGCCTGGTCGGACACTTTTAACGGGTGGAATAACAATGGTCGTCGTATCTGCGCCTGATCCGCCTGTGCCATGTTCAGGTTCCGCAACCGTTGTTCGCTCCACGGTTTCTGAAGGGAGCAGAAAATGGCGCACTAGTTTTATCAAAAACAGGTCTAACTGATGGCTTCAGATCCCCCAATTGAAACGTTATAATGTTTCTGAAATTTCTTAAAACGCAGTGAGGAGGAAAGAAGGTAAAGCTTTGTGCAGCGGGCTGGTCACCAATGGGGGGGCGCTCGATTTGCAAATTCATCCGTTCACACTGTAAATATTGTCAAGAGGCACCAAGATCACACGAGGACAAGTGAGGAGCACGAAAAGCAGATTTCTCACCTCGAGATAGAAGGATAAAAGCGCCTACCAGGCACGCCAGGAAGACGATAGTTCCCAAGATGCATCCGATGATACAAATGAACTCGTCCTGTTGGTTTTGCCTGCGCATAGAAAATTACGCTACCTAAGCCAGTCGGTTCCACCGGCAGTTTGTGGCTTTTTTTTTTGCTAATAATTGCACGCGGAATGTGTTCATCGCCACGTGGTATACGTAGGTTCAGATCGGGAGAACTAGGCAGAAGAGAAGAAAAACGCAATGTATTGATCATTATTGTTCAAAGTGCACAAACTGACCTCCCCTTTCAGCATTCCCCAATACCAAATTACCCGTGTGTGTACGTTAATTGCACAATGCATCTGTAAGGTAATGCCATCATTGACTGTTCAAAAGCACAACCGTTCGTTTCTGTAATCATAATAATACTGACACAAAAGCACTGGTATCGCGGCAAATATTACTGCGTTCCGGGGAACACATGGAGCTCGAAAATTGGCAACTACGCGGTATACCATCGCGCCGACGCCACGCATGTACTCACATTTTGGTCGTCTCCACTGTAAAGAACGAGAAACAAAGTGAGTTAAGACGCGTTACTCACAGCGATAAAAGAAAGAAGTGACCACGTGATCTTACGCTCGTCAATCGTCATCGAAGGCCGTCCTGTGAGGAAAAAACAACGATACTTTCGTCCGCACTTGTGTACCTGATGTATGAGTGGGTAGAGTGCCACACTTAGTAGGTCGCCCACCATGTATGTTCCGGTGGGTACACTACAATAAAGCATCTGCGAGCACATGCGAAATTCCTTTCTTACGCCGTCCACTGAAGCAAGCGCCTGGTATGGAGAGATGACTTTGGGCATGCCCGTCGCTTTATGCTCTTGTGCCTTCCACTACACCCGCTCATTGGGAGCCTGCTGTCGGTATCGTGATGGTTGTAGAACATTTCGCTAAGAGAGTGGTGCCTGGTTCAGCGGTTGAGTGCAGTGCATAGCCACTGTGACTCCATCTTCCGGGATATTGTGCGACAAGTTGGGGGTAAATTGTTTTTGAAACATCATAAAACTATCTGCAAACGTTTTAATTTAAAATATATTATTGGGGTTTTCCGTGCTAGAAACGCGATTAAATTATGAGGCACCTCGTAGAGGGCACGTGCGGAAATTTGGACCAGCTGTGGTTATTTAACGTGTACCTAAATCTAAGCACGCCGCTGTTTTCGCATTTCACCCTGATACAAATGCGGCCGCCGTGGCCGCGTTTCGATCCCGCGAGCTTATCTGCAAACGTATCGTTTCATTACTCATATTGCGTCATTAGGAGTGATACAAGAAGGTTCTTCATTAAATATGCGGTAGGAATAAACATTCGCCCGCAAGATATGATGATAGCACATTCGTTACATTTACACTTGCTGGTAACTGTTCCACGTGAAATTATTTCCCTGTCTAACAGAGCTCGTTTATTATTTGTGAGAATTGCGGATCTCTCGTAAGAACTATAATATGCGAATAAAAAAAGCTTGATTGTACTTACTGCCATATATGGACTGCGACGCCACCGAATCCTCGAGAAACCTTCTACCTAAAGGTGAAATGAATACGTGCTGTTAAAGCGTGTATGCCTCAACACAGCATCGTCCAAGGCATCCAAAAAGTGCGCTAGTGACCAGGATCCATAGCAATTTCACGTCGACACATCCTGGTTATCGCGAGTACGTACGGCCATCTTTTATTTAAGTCACATTTATCATTCGTCAACATATTTGACTAGTTTTTCGAACTACCATTAAAAAATGCGGTGGAAGAGCGTGTCGGATTCAAGTATCCATGGCCATCGTGTCACATTTGCGAGGCCTACGCAAATGCACTTACATTAAAAAGCGTAGCGCTTGTACTGAAACTTGAAGCTATTTCCAAAAGCAGCCATTATTCTAGGTTGGCGGTAAGTAGTTAAGTCAGTTATTACAATAATCGCCCTTTATTTTTAGTAGTTTGAAAAATCCAATCCACTGAAGTAGACCAGTGGCTATGGCATCGCTCAGCTGAATTCGAGGCTGCGAGTGCGATGGCGGCAGCGGCCGGTGAATTTCGATGACGTCAAATCCAGAAAAAAAATATTAGCATTGTTTATTTACAGCACATTTAGAGGACGTTTCACAAGATGAGGTCTACATGCAATAATTCTAAGAAGGGAGAAAGAACTTTCCTTTGGAGGGGAGATCAGTAAAAACGCAAGACGAACTAGAGAGAAAATACGAGAGGCCGACGCCATTCTTATGGTTAACCAGAATGTTTGTGGTTTCACGCGGCTTGCAATGAGTTCAAAACGGTATTCCTTTTTTATTGTAGTCCAATTACAGGTGCAACGGAAGGGAGAGTCGTTGGTTGCGGATGTTTAAGTGATGCGAATTGAATAGAAAACTAGCAATCTAAAGGGAAGCTGTATATCGCTTTAGGTTAATAAAGTAATTTTTTTGTACACCCTTGTAGGTAATTTTAAAGTCACGTATTACCTGAAAAATATGATGGTAAAGATTTCGTTCCTTAGATTTCGCGCCAACATGCCATCGCCGGCGCGGTAGCTTGAAGTGATCGATTTCGAACTAGTACTTTGTGTACGCCACGCCGTGCCTCACTGGAACTTGTTGGTACTAGCTAAGCTCACTCTCTGACCATTTTAGAAATCAATGTTGTCCACTTTGCCGATAGAAACTTCACTATCGGCCCGAGTAGACATTGCCGAAATCTGTGACGTCCCGGGGGTTGTTGTGAGAACTTCCAAGGTGGTGACACCACGCGTCTTCTTTGAGCCTTTTGTAGTTTACAAAAGCTCTTCTCAAGGTAATAAGGTATTTTCGGTACTCTATAAGGGTAACTTCGTAAAGGGCTCAAGATTTCTTTTTCGTAATTGTCCCTTAACACGACACACAGCCGTAATCTGATAGCCATACAACTATTAGGCCTACGATCATAGTGCAGAACATGTCAACGGCACCGCGAGTGGTAGACAAGGCGATTCTTACCTTCGCTTCGCAATAATTGTGCCCGTGGTTTCCTCATGTGCGTAGTTGGGGCCGCGCAATGTTTAGCATTACTAAATTTTACCGCTGTTGCAGCTCAATTCATAGAAAGATCCTCCCGAACAGGGAGCACCGGAAGACATTTCATTGTCGCTTCGAAATCGAAGCCAGCTCGCTTTCAAGCAACCCTTGTGCCAGCTGGTGCTAGTACCACCGACCGTTCCAAGTGACTTACGCGCTTGCTGGGCTTCGAGGGGAGAAGGCATGTTTGGAGAGATCACCGAGGCGGTTGTCATTCTTCTTCCTTTGCTGCTGCACTTAATTATGGCACGAACTCGGCCACGAGACATACCCGCCTGTGGTGATTACCCACTGCACGTTGGATTCGCCACAATGCTGGCAATGTCATGCAGCTTTTTAGTGTTTTATGCAACAATATCCAACCAAATTTAAAGTTAGAATAATAAAGTATATGCGTGCAAACCTATTGGTGACGTGGTCAAAAATACTGCAGACTGTATACGGATATCAAACGGGCAAATCAATTGAAACAGTCATAATACATATTACGGATAACTTACTTTTAACCTTTGAAAAGAAGCTGTATATCATTGGTATTTTTATTGATTTCCGCAAAGCGTTCGATGCCATTAAACATGACATACATTCGTGGACTGTCTGGCCCACTTATACAAAATACTTGAGTGGAGGAAAGAAATCAGTACACACAACTTCACGAAACTCGGTCTTAGACCGGCATTATAGAATATTGTGCTCCTCAGGGACCAATTTCTAGTCAGTTGCTCTTTATTATCGACGTAAATGATATTGTAAATATACCTTTAACCCCAGATATCGTTATTTATGCAGACGATACAAATGTTTCGTTTTCCGGAACTGACGTTGGCTTGCTGGAATCGCAAGCTAATGCCTGGGTAGGCAAGTTATACGTTTGGCTGATTAATAATGAAGTAGCATGTAATGTGAACAAAACAAAAGATATGATTTTATCTCGGAAAAATAAACCCGTACACTATAATGTCAAATTACACATCAACAATTCTAAAATCATGTTAACAAATGGCTTTCCATTGATTGGGGATTGCTTCAAAGCGGATTTAAGCTAGCCGATCATGTAAACCATGTACGTTTGAAAGTATCTTGGTCCATAGGCTTGATGTACCGGCCGAAAGAGTTTACACCGATGCGTTTTAAGAAACAATTATATTTTTCACTAATTCACTCACATCTGGGGTACTATCATTTAGTTTGAGGATTACGCAACAAGACTGATTCGAACCAGCTCTTAGCACTCCAGAAAAGAGCTTTACGTATTGTATGTTTTTCATTGTCTGTACCAGACCACTGTACATTCCAGATTCTAAACATATTGCCTTACGCCGACTTGTACAGTTTCTTCCTAGGAATTTTTGCTTATTGCCAAATGAAGAATAACTAGAGAGTTTTCATTCAAAAAATATTTAAAGCGCGGTGTGGAATATAATTTACGTACGAGTATTTTGGTTAGACATAGACCCCGGACCAACTATGGCACCCAAACCATACATAATCAAATAATATCCCTTTGTAACAGACATCCTTCTGTAATTGATCACGCTTTCAACAGCGAAACTGTTTGGCAAGACAGAAGGAAAATAAAGCTACTATTTTAAAAAATACCCGATCCTAACTGATTTTATTTCATGCTTTAACCTGCTGTGTCATCAAATTCATTGCGGTATGTAGTGCATACCTTAACTTGTGATTATTTCATCCCATATATTCATATAGGTATATTGACACAACGTATCGCACTATATTGTATGACTTGTTACTCTATATGTATTATTCAGTTCATTACAATCTTCGTCAAGTGTGCATTTGCTTGTGTTCCCTATGTAGGATGCTACCTCTGTTTTGTTCTACTCATTTGGTGTATCATTGCACACTGCACTTGATTTGGTGAAAATGCTGTCGAATGTGTACTCCCAAGGCGAAGGCCTTGTCAGGAAACCTACATGTTTCCGTTTGCCACGCTTCGCGGACATACCTACAACATTGTATTTAAGTGCGTAAGAAAGGTTGACTAATGAAAACGCCAAGCGGTGAGACAGAATGAAAAAAAAAACAAATTCAGGGCTATTCCACTCTCTGAAGGCGGATGACCAACGGAGCTGTATGTAAACACAAATAAAATGAAATAACAATACAATGTCGCAAAAATATGCACGGTATTATGTTTATATGTAATTACGTTTATCTCGTGACGACAGCAATAATGGCTTTATCATCTCTAGTATAGACTGCCATGAGCTCTGTGACGACACTCGACATATTATTAGCGCACGTTAGGTCTATGCACGACCGATGGCGCGTCGTTGAGAAATTGGTCTTGGTGTAACATTGAAGGCGGAACTTTTCCTAGAGAAACTCCAAGAACCACTTTCCGTCGGGACGAGGCAAATCGACGTTAATGTCGCCCACAATGACGATAGGGTTGTTGTCCACCGGGAGGATCCACCCGAATGTGTCGATCATAAAACCTTCAAGGTCCCTCGCGGACGTTTCGGGATGAGCGTACACGGTGGCGACAACGATTCCTGCCCCAGTCTGTACGGCGCATGCGTCGGCACATTCCAGGGCTGGGCTCTCGGCCGTCATCGGTAAGGCATGCGGCCGAACGGCCACGCTGTCGTTGTTTGCGTAGACTGCAACCGATCAAACCGTCATCCGTCGTCCGTCTCCGGTTTTGACACATCTGGCCTCAAGCGCAGCTGGGACACATACCCTGACGCGATGTTGCCTTATTCTTAAGCTGTTTTAGCTCTGTAGACGCCGACGCTGGAAATTATAGCTTAAGACAGCTCCGCTGTAAAAATGAATTTATCGGCAATCCGCCAGCTATAAGAAGCACTGCGAAAGAAAACACGCGCCATCAACGCGAAGGCATTACCAAGATGAAATGGCACAGCATGTTCTTCACAAAGAATGTCCTTGTTCTTGACAGCATCATTAGATTGACGTCCTTGTATATTCAGATGGACGACACCACCGCTGTTTACCTGGGCGTTGGGGCACCCGGCACTATGGAACGCGAATATCCCTAGTAGCTCTATCACTTTTCTCACTGGGAAACGCGTAGCATGTGCACATAAAAGCGTGTACAGGCTAACGGGGACCCGAGGGGAGCAAATGACATTTTAATGGTGCGGGTGGCGCCAGATCGCCAAGGGATCCAAGGGATCGAAACTGGCTCCAGATTTGTTGTCCTCGTTGTCCCGGTGGTATCCTGAATTCACGCCCAAAGTTTGCCAGACGACACGTTGTTTGCACTTAGCATTGGCTCAAATGGTAATGGGTGCGCAACATCGGGCACTCCTTTGGACAAAGCCTGATCCCCAATGCCCAGACACGCAATGGTGGTGAGAAGCTTCCCTTCGCTTCCGTGCGACGAAGCAAGGGAAAACCACTGTACTGGGAGCATCACAGCACCTTAATGCTCTACCCGTTCCGCCACGGACGACTCAGTGACCGAAATTGACGGGAAATCGGGTTGAGACCCAGCTTCACAGATAGGCAGGCAGAAGGACGGGAAAAACGAAATATGCGGATCCCGCGCACTGTGGGGATCGTTGTAAGCGAAACTTTCTGAGCTGCTTGCTTTGGTTGACGATAATTAGCGGTGATGTTGACGGCGAACGTTTAATTTCTTTCGTGGTTAGTAAAACGCGAGAAGGGTGAGTTGATGGTAAACGTTACCTTGCGCGCACCGCTGCTCGTTGTCTTCGTAGTACACAGAAAACATGCGGTGAAGTGTTTGCTTCAGGTGTTAACGCACGCCATACTTCAAACCTCTGTGAGGGTTCAGCCCATTCATTGTCTCTCATCCCACGTCGCATCGTCTCCGAAGTACTAAACTTCATTTGAATTATGGGGCTGTACCCTCCAAAAGCACAATCGGAATATGAGGCACGCCGTAGAATCGAAGTCCGGATTAATTCTGACACTGTCGTGCTCTTAAACCGGTTTCTAAATCTAAGTGCACGAGCGGTATTTATTTTGCCCCCGTCAAAATGCAGCTGCCGCGTTCAGCATCGAACCGGCGACCTCGACCAATGGCATAGCCGCAAATAACCCTTGCTCTAAAGCGGAATGCGTCAACGACAGAAATTACTCCAATCGCTCAAGATTACACTATCTGAACGCGCATTACAATTGAAACGAGTGAGAGGAATTTGGGCTGCCAATGAACTTGATCTTTTTTTCTGCCAAGCAAATGCAGTTCATAGGCAAAGGAGCTTGTCTTCTTTAGACATTTAATGTCTATCAAATGCATTTCGCTGACTAAGATGACAAGCGATTGAGCTCTCACTTAAATTGACGCAATAATTTCTTCATCTTGTTATCCTCAGCATAAAATTGGACGCTGCTCATTCGTCTATCAATGCGTTCCGTTTCGTGTAAATTAAAAACGGTGCATGCTCACATTACACGAAGGCAGTTTCTGTAAAGAGCACAGACGCGCTTAACGTAAAATAAACTGCTAATCTCAATTTAGGTTCTGACCCCGCCTTACAAGGTGAATACGACCCACCCGCGTTTTAGGTTTTTGCGAAACACTGCAATGCTTCTACCTTCCAAACTTAAGCCTCTTTACTATTCGTCATGGAATCGCAGTGGAAAAAGAAAACATTGAGTTGGAATGGGTGGGCGTGGATTTGGCTCGTTATTTAAGGAAGTGTTGTGTATCGAAAGAGAAAGAACCGTCCCCAAGCCAAACCATCTGGTTTGCGCTTGTTTCTTTCCATCTATAAATATTTCAGTTTATTTATGCATACTGCGATCTTTCTCAAATGATCACGACAGGGTGGCAGAGAAGTCTACAAAAGCTAAAGGCGAGAACCAACCAATAAGGTAGAATTTCTCGGCAGGCATTGTCGAGAAACACGCTGCCCTGATACTGATATCGACGTGAGGGTAATAACTAGGCTTAGACACTCTTATCTCGCCGTATTGGACATATTTTATATCCTCCATCTTTAACAGCGTAGTCTGCTATGAGACGTGGCAACAAGGAGTAACCAGGGAGGCGTACACCGGATAAAGGCACGCGTCTAGTCGGATATCGAACAGCCCGTGAACAGCACCGTGTATCTGCGGCGAGAAATCGCGTAATAGAATGCCTTCACACGTCTGAAGGAGCCTTGGCCAATGTATAAATTGAGACATGTCGTGTCTTCCTGGTCGTACTCGACGTCGTAGACGGCTACGCTAAAGTTCAGGTTGCTGTAGATGGCTTTGGCATCGCAGACCTACGAGAGCGCAAAGATAAATATGAATGAAATGAAGGCGAAAGCCAAACATAGTCAAGATGACTTGATAAACAAGCCATATGGCTCTACAAAACACCGCGCCCTAACAGTCTCCAGAGAATGCGTAAAAAATATGCATTTCGAACACACACGTTACGGTTTATTTCAACCTAATGTTTCCCGGAGCTTTTGTTTAAATATAATAACTAAATGCAATACGTGCGAGTGCTTTTGCGTTTACTCTATGCACCCTGAAAAGTCATTTAAATGATATGATTATGCAAGGTGCAAGTCACAAACTCCTTTCATTTCCTACAGTTCATGCATTATTGCGCTACAGCGTTCCCAAGCTTTATGTCAACACTGTTTCAGGCATATGAACAATGCGAGACGTATCAATGTAGCGGTATGATGATCACAAAAGTTGTGTAATAAGAATCGTCAAGGCTGAAATGGTAACTGTAAGTACACCGAAGTACCACGCATCTGTAAGTACGTTTAAGGATTTCACGATTCTGAGACACAGTGCCATATACCTACTCTGGAGGAATGGCCAATACCGAGGCATTTACGCAGCCGTAGTTACCCATCGACTTAAGAGTGAGTCGAAATACGAGGCACTGAGGTATTTCCGGCAGAATACGTCTAACATGATTGTCCAACACCCCATATTCTCAAGCGATTCGATCGAATCGGCGCACTCCTCCTACTTGACCATGTTAAGGAGAGCGCTGCCTTGCGACTGACAAAGAAAATACAGTTGTCAAGAACTGTTGCGGACCATCATGAATGGCGGCGACCACATCAGTCGAGGGGCTGGCCACCTATCTAGTTTCCCGAGTCGAGGTTGAGTGTTGAGCGGTGGAACATTCTAGAACCCGGGGGAAACAGGCGCGACAGCATTCGCGCAGCACGCATATTTCAAAGTACTTTGCTGGCGACTGAGCGGAGATTCGCGGTGCATCCTCTCGGCTTCGTCCTTCTTTGAGCCAGATGCACGGCGTGTATAATTTAATCATTCACTCCTGAGCCATGCATGCGCATCGGTATTGCGAAAATCCGATAGTGGCGGTGTTCTCTCACTCCACTGCCACGGGTGTGAGCCGTTTTTTTTTTTTCACATGTTGGAATGATCTACATTTTGATGCTCTCATGCTGCTATGCCTGTTAAATCACATGAAGCATATACGTGGCGGTGTCGACGAGCGATCTCCTCAGGTCTGCTTTCCCGCTTTGACAGTGGAGTTTATTGAATCCTAGCACCGGAAGCTATTTTCTTCTGGCTAAGCCCGACCGGACCAGACTGACCACGTCTGCTCAAGAGCGCTAGCTGAAAGTTCAGTCTGGCCGTGAACAGGGTTGTTCATTTCAAAAAGCTCAATAACGTTCTGCAGTTTTCTAGAGTTTCTACCATCACCGATTTATGCGGTGCCTTGCCTCGGTTCATTGCATGCATTGCCGAATAGAAGTGAATTAAATGAATTGAATTCTGCGGTTTTACGACCCAAAACCACGACTTGATTATGCGGCACAGCTTAGTGTCGGATCCGGGATGAATTTCGACCACCAGGGGCTACTTAGCGTGGCGCCATTTAATGGGACACGGACGTTTTTGCTTTCCGCCTCTAAGGAAAGGCGGTTGCCGCTGCCGGCATTTGATCCCGCGACCTCGTGCGTGGCAGCGCAACACCATAGCAGCTAACCAAAAAAAAAGAATCCAATGTGGCGCATGCATCCATTCCCGCCCGCTTACCACGCTGCAGTCCCGGCTTATAATCTTCTAAGGTGCTTGACTTCCCCATTCCTTTTTGACGTGGTCGTCGTATCGAGACTGCAAGGCGCGATCCCTATGGGGTAGGGTAGTGTGCGAAAGCACCCTCGCGTTTAAAGAGCTTCGTTTAAAAAAAAGATATCAGCAGGCTTTCGTAGTTACTTATGTCCCAAAAGCCTTTTGTACGCTGGCGTCAGCTTCTCACAAGTGTCGTCTTCGGTATTCAAGAAGAAGTACACCTTAAAGTGCGAAGCATTCGTGTCCGATGCATGCAAGCTTTTATTGCGTATTTGACAATCTCTCCATTTTCGTTGGTTTGATCGCTGCTTGCTCTCCCTGGTTCCCACTTTGGCTCGCTCATTCCCTCACTTGTTCGTTCTTTCGTATTTGCCTTCATTTGTTCATTCATTCGCTCACTTCGTTCGTTTGCATGTTCACTCGTTCGTTTGTTCGTTGGAGGTCTTAAAACAGTAGGCAATAAGAAATAGATAAAGCGAGCCTCTTGCCACTGGAGCCCTGCGAGCTGGACTATAGTGAAGTCGTCTCGTGCTGCAATGATTCCCGCGCAGATTTGCATTACGCAGGTGTCAGCCACAGTCGCGTCTGCTAAATTTTGCGATGAGCGAAACGTTGTCTGTCTGTCGGAGACCGCAATGTATTCTTTGGGCTCTGACATGCCCGCATCAGTCACCTCAGTGTCAGCTACTGCATATCACAATAATTGCAAAGGTTTCGAGTGGTGCTACAGCCCATAGTAGGGTCATGCATCCGAGAACGCTGCAGCGCGAAGACGCGAGTTAAAATATCATGGGCGATGATGATCTGTTCTTTGTTTTGCCTCCCAATATATCCGAGGTTCAACGTAAGGACAACGTGGTGGCGTGACGATGATACAGACCACACCGCGGCTAAAGAATGGATGCACAAAACGTACAGCAGACCCATTTTCGTTCGCGCCTTTGACTGGCTCTGCTATAAAATCGTGGACGATGGAGTACAATGTGTGTTCGCTTCTTTGCGCTTCCTCTATATAAACAACACTTCCAGGTAGAGAAGAGAAGAGTAAAAGCGTAATTTCCACAGGCACATATTAGAGTTCTCTGCAACTTTTCTGTCTAGATAACCATGTGAGGAAACAAAGAAAGGCTTCTGATCCCTAAGTCAGTATTTTATGACCTGAACAGACGATGACCTTGTGCCTGTACTGTATGTGAACACAGATCCCAAAAGTTTCAAAACGTTAACGTGTTCGCGTAAATACAAGAAGCTTTGACTTTTTTAACGTGGGCATCGTGTTAGATGCCACACGGATGCGCAAAGGTATTGTTTTTTATTTTATTTTCGCCAGCTCTCCATGCTCTCGGAACCCGCTGCCCCTTGGACTCGCGCAAAGATTGGTGAGCACCGCATTCCTTCTCGTGATTTTTGAACGAGGTTTGTTGCAGCATCAACGTGGTTTCTGTGTCCTAATCGCATGCTTGGTGCATGACCCCTGGCGCTGTTGTGCAGCCGCGTCAAGCAAAGCACTCTTTGAAGTCGCGCGACGATCCGTGAAACGTTTTGCTGCCTTCGATTGCATGGCGGGCATTTCTGAAGTGCTCGTTGTTAAATGAGCTTGATCAGTGTCGAGGAAGGTGACGCAGTTCTCGACGAGAGTGGCAAAGGTGTCAGCACTCGTACTATCGCGGTATTCTGCGATGGCAGTTCGCAGTAACGATGTAAATCCCCGTGGGCTGCCGATTTTAGCTGTCATTTTCTCTTTGCTTGCGGCATCAGGTCGCGGTATAGTGGTATAGATTTTCATTTCATTGTCTGAGAAATCCAAACCACTCTTTAGTATTATGTTCGAGGTCACGTTACTCACGTACAAATCTGGTACTTGCGAATGGGTGCTCTTGCTTTCTATTGGTTGACCAAAGCGGCTTATCAATAACCGCAATCTAGTCTGCATGTCATGTTACCAATTCAAGATAAAGATCTCGCCACAGCGCATTTGTGATGTCACGTTGCTTGAAACGAAGGTAATTTCCAATGAGGACACGTCGTTTAATTATCTCGGGAACCTCAGCGCAGGTATGGATGGAGAGGGAACATTTCACTAAAAATTAAAAACGTATGTAACTAAATATGCATGAATTGAAATTTCTGAAACTACAAAACTTGTGGTTAAGCAAGCCAAATAAAGCAATCATCATGAGAAAGAGGAAAACACATCATTAGCTTATGTGGCACCAACGTTTTCTGTTAAATGTTCTATTTTGAAATTGGGCGCAGAATTAAGGAGCTTATGGGCACATCTCTTCGACAGCTGGTAGAATGTTTAACCGCATTTCTGTGGTCTTCTGGTAAGAAAACAATGGGCAGGTTCTACGAGTATATAGATTAACTGTTGACTACAATTTCTTGTACAAACTAGCATGAACTAATTTTGACAATGTTTTCCGCTTCTCAGGTATGTCCCAGTGAAGACGGTAGACACTAGGTTATGTTGAATATTTACTGAAAACAAACCACACCGCTAGATTTTGTAAATTTCTTAAGAGCAAGCTTTAGCTCGCGTGCTCATATCTAAATACACGTAAAAAGAAAATTCCTTTTTCTTGGCAACCACTACACCAAATTTGGCTAGGTTTATTACATTTAAAAGAAGAACTTAAAATCTTGTAACTGTTGGTTTCGAATTTTTATTTGGGTTTTCAATTCTATATTCAAAATGAAAAATATCAAAAATTTTCAGAAAACGAAACTATCAAGTTTACAACTCTCTAACTCGGCAACACAAAACAATACCACAATTCTGTGAATCGCATCTAACAGTACATCAAAAGCGGGCAAAATTGGCATGTTACACACCAATCTAAAAAGTTCAGTAATCTGCAAATACAACTTCCGCAGAACCCTTGTACACATTGTAACAAATTCACGTAAGATATCAATTGACATATTGAATTTGTCCGCCCTTTATGATATAATGGATGCCATTTAAAGAACTGCGTTGGCGGTTCTTGATGCACAGCCAATAATATATAGACTTCGTGCCTCAATTTTTTTTTCGATTGTTCGATTTTTTGAAAATATTGTTAACAAAATACAAGCCCTAAATCGAAATTGCGCTTCCAGCAGTTACTAGAATTTAACTTTGTCTCTCAAATGCAACAAATTTTATTAAACTTCGTTCAGTGGTTATCTCAGAAAAACGTTTTTGCGTTTTAAATTGGTATAGGCCACATCGAAGTTCGGCCCGAGCGAAAGCTTCCTCTTAAGTTACTGATTTTTTTTTTTCCACGATCGATTCCAATCTCTAACGAGCTTCCTGTGGACTAGCATTGCAATATCTACAAAATTATTTTCTAATTTAGTCATCTAGCGAAACAGTTTTGATCTTGATGGAAGGTTAACGACATGCGGTCACGTCTTTCATGCCCCCCTCCCCCCCCCCGTTCACTTTAGTCTCTTTAGCAAAAGCAAATCAGGATGAAGGCGAACGTTGCCCGGTCACGAGACATTCCTTACATGACCCGACATTTTCGTTAGAATTTGCTGTTACTTTCAATTAATTGCTCTCTCCGGCCAAAGATTATGAGGTCGCATACATTAAAATATTGTGCCTTAATTACCTGCGTATTAATTAACATCGCCCTAGTTGACACAAAAGATCGCAGGTTCAATTCCAACGAGAGGTCGAAGGTTCAACTCGCACCAAAGGTGTAGAGTTCGTCTCCCCATGAATTTTACCGCCATAACGCCGGAAGGCGGTACGCCGGACATGGGATTTTTCGTCCTGTGAGCCATCTAAGACTTTCTCCTTAATAATGGGAAAGGCTACATGCGTAAGGCGCAATGAAATAGAAATTAACCATTCTACCATATATGCTCGCGCGTTAACAGTTAATGGCGCAGCTTTGTTAACGTCGGCTCTGATTACCTTCTCCTTGAGTCCCTTTTCCGAGTCAAACGTCAAAGTGCGATTGTCAATGGGGTCAAACGCGTAATCTGCATCCACTTCGGAATCATGGCGGTAGTATTTTCCGTAGTCCTCCGAGCAAACCTGGCGAAAAAGAATGTTATGCATTATTACCTTCACAATAACAAATGATGATGTTTTATCAGTGCGTTGTTGTTACGGACATTTCACTGCCAAGTCATTAACTTGCAAAAATTAGGAAAAATAGACATCACCTGAAATAAACGAAGCACCACGTACAGACTAACAAATGCTCTTTGATTCGTGCAGAGTTATGTAAACGTTTTTAACAATCGTCTATACATGAAACGCCGAAAAGTGTCAAAAATAAAAATAGAAAATTTGCATACATGGCGCAGATGTCGCATAACGACGTGACAGAAATTAAAAAAAAAAGGCTTTGACTATGCTAAATGGGATGGTTTTACAATCATGAGCGTAGCCTAAGTGCATAATACATTCATTGGTTGAAACTACCTGCGCTTGGAAGATGAAGCTGTAGGCGGCAGATGCAATACAACTGCTCTTAGTTGAAACGACGAACCTGAATCGACATGCTCGGACTCTTATCCTGCTAAGTGATTAATCGAGGGTTGGAATGTGCCTCTGAGAGTGACAGCTGTGTTAATGGCAGCCATAGATGCAGCCGCTGGAGAGCAACGTTCAGCAGAAGGCATTACGTTGTACCTCAACCAATCACTAGCCAGCTCACTAAAAAAGCATCGTGTGCTACCTCATAGAGTCAGCGCTGCGACAACGTAACAAAATTTCGAGCTCAAGTTCTTGCGTGACCTTCGCAGCTGCGTGGAGGTTCGTTGCACGAAACGCCACCATCGCAGTGAAGCATAAGTGAAACTGTCGAAAAAACAGCTACTTTTAGTTAATGGCGGTGATTCGAAGCAGCTAAGAGGTTTTTATCATTTAGAACACTACATTTTTCGAAGACTACTTCCAACTGCTATCTCGATCAGCTGTGTCTTCATCGGGTATGTGCAAAAAAAAAATATTGTGCTTGCTCCGAACGGTGAAGCATAGAGAGTGACTGCAAGGCCTAGCACTGTGCTTGGACTTCTCGGACGTTGGTCAAACCGTGCTACATGCGGCTGCGGCACGCTGACGCGACGAACCCCGCAAGGCAACTGCTGCTGTGTTGAAGGAACAGCACCCTGGCGGCTGCCGGGCATCCCACTATGTCGGCGTGACGAGGCACAAATGCAGTTGCGTTCATGGCATCTCCGGTCGATGGCGCAAGAAGTGAGACCGAGGGGAAACCATCCGCTTTAGTCAGCGCCCAGCAAAATACTAGTTGCCGTTGTCTTGAAGTTTGCTCTCGATTGCACTCGGGTCAGTGCGTACACAGAGCAGCTGAGCAGCAACACTTGTGTGCTCGTAGTGTTAGCACGCACAGCCATCAAAGCAGCACTGGAAGGCGGAACGCGTCCCCGAGTTCACCACCGAACCAATATCGAAGCATTCAATATGGGTCCATTTCGCTTCGTCGCGCGTGCAGCCAAACGCATTCCGCGTTTTTGGAAGCTCCCCTAAAACCCGGGCGCCGGCCTGGCATGCACCGTTTATCGTGGGACGATGGGCGGCCCTCACGGCGGTTGCGCTGACGCTGCGAACCTAAGTCGATCGTCGGTATAGCTGCTATCGTAACAGAAGACTTACTTGTCTTGGATGGACATCTCCGTGGTTCTGATCGCCAGGCGAGTCAGTGCATGGATTAAATAGGCTGAAGGATGCTTCTACGTCATTGTCTAAAATATGTTCCCGTTTGTACTGCTGCGCCCGCATCGAGAAAGATATATATAATAACATATTTCCTTGATTCCGCCGCTCCAGCCATCTCAGGTTGTCGAGAGCTTCCACCTGAGGAAATCAGAGCAAAGAAACCAAACGCAGTTGAGTCCATGGGTGGAGGGGAAAAAAATGGTGCACGTGTGGTGTAATCCTCAAAACAAGCCACTCCGCAGTACTTGCAGGCAATGTGTCATAAGTTTTCACTAGGAAATCGTCTAGTAGTGGGACGCGACAAACTGAAGCAGGAAAAAGCAACATTGCCGTGTATTAATGAGTTGATGGGACTAGGTCCGCAATCTTAAGCTGTCAAAATACCCCAAAATGATAGATACTAGCTGATTTCACCCTTTATATTCAGCCCCTTTCAAAGGCACCCTGAGCAAGCGTTCGCGCAGAGAGAGTGCATCAGAATAAAAGCACTCATAAACATCCTGAAAACACACAGGCCGCCTATAGAAACTGACCCTGTCAACCTTTAACAGCCAAACTTTGTCGTATGAGGCTAGATTAGCAGGACTCTTAGAGGAACTATCAGACGCTGTTGGGGATATTATCGGCCTTCGCGGGATTAGAAGAACTGGTGAGGCTTACACATTGCTGAACAACAGCTATGTCCTCTATTACTGAGGTCTCCCTGATAAGGAGCAATACGGGGTAGGATTCCTAATCCATAAGGACATAGGGGGCAACATTGACGAATTCTAAAGCATTAACTAGAGGTTAGCAGTAGTCGTAATCAAACATAACAAGAGGTATAGAATAAAGCTAGTACAAGCCTTGGCAACTACGGCAGTTGTTACGGCAATTGTTAGTACCATCAATGGGCAACTACAGCGTCGTTTCTAGAGACGCTTGAGAAAAGATGCTGGTAGAATTCGCAGAAAGGAATGAGTTGAGAATGAGGAACACCTTTTTCAGAAAACATAGCAACAGAAAGTGCACCTGGAATAGCCCTAATGGTGAAACAAGAAATGAAATTGATTTCTTACTTTCTGCCAATCACAGCCTAGGGCAGGATGTAGAAGTTATAGGCAGGGTAAAGTGCATTGATGATAGGTTAGTGAGGGCTAATATTCACCTCAGTTTGAACAGAGGAAGAGGAAAATTGGTGAAGAAAAAGCAGGTCAACTTAGAGGCAGTAAGGGTAAAAGCAGCCAAATTAAGGCTGGTACTTGCAAACAAATATGCAGCCTTAGAACAAAGAAATGACGTTGATAACATAGAGGAAATTAATGAAACCATAAAGAGGCTGGCTTCAGAGGCAGCAGTTGAAGTGGGAAGCAAGGTACTAAAGCAACGAGTAGGCAAGCTCTCTCAAGTAAGAAAGCACCTAATAAAGAAAAGACAATGAATGAAAGCGTACAACTCAAGAGATAAAATGGAATTCGCGGAACTGTCAAAACTGGTCATCAAAGCGAAAACAAGAGATATTCGAAATTATAACGTGAGAAAGGTTGAAGAAGCCGTAAAAAATGTACGCAGCCTGAAATTAGTGAGGAGGACACTTAGCATTGGACAAGGCAAGATGTATGCACGGAAATATGAGCAGAGTAATATCATCAGCAATCTCAATGGCATAATAAATGCAGCGTAAGGTTTCTATACTTACCCGTACAATACCCAGAGGACTTAGGAGAACTCTATTCGGAACGATAATGAACAGGATACAGAAACTGTTCCCATAACTAAAGATGAGGTCAGAAAGGCCTTGCAGAGCATGAAACGCGTAAAAGCGGCAGAAGAAGATTGAATAGGAGTGGATGTAATCAAAGATGCAGGAGAGAAAATGCTTGCAAAACTGGCAGCTCTTTATACGAAGTGTATATCGACTGCATCCCTGAAAACTGGAGGAATGAAAACATTATACTAATCCACCAAAAAAAGCGGATGTTAAAGAATTGAAAAATTGTAGGCCCATCAGCTTACTCCAATAATTTTAAATTATTCATCAATTATATCCAATAGAATAAGGCCAACAGTGGACTTTAATCAACCAAGGAAACAGGCTGGCTTTGGAAGGGATACTCTACAATGGATCACATCCATGTAATTTATCACGTTAATGAGAAATCCGCAGAGTACAATGATCCTTTCTATATGGTTTTCTAAGATTACGAAAAAAGCATTTGATTCAGTAGAGATACCAGCAGTCATAGAGGCATTGCGTAATGAGGGAGTACAGACCGCTTTCCTAAATACCCTGGTATGTATCTACAGAGATTCAACAGCGACCTTAATTCTTCAGAAGAAAAGTAGGAAGATACCTATAAAGAAATCGGTCAGACAAGGAGACAGTCTCTCCAGTGCTATTCACTGCGTGCTTGGAAGAAGTATAAAAATTATACAACTGGGAAGGTTTAGTACTAAGGATCGACGGCGAATACCTCAGCAACCTTCGCTTCGCAGATGACATTGTTCTATTCAGCAACACTGCGGACGAGTTAGAACTAATGATTGAGGACCTTAACAGGGAGAGTGTGAGAGTGGGGCTGAAGGTTAATATGCAGAAGACAAAGATAATGTTAAGTAATAACAGTAATAACCGGTCCAAAGAACAAGAGATCAGTATCGCAAGTGAGCCTCTAGAGTCTGTGAAAGAGTACGTTTACCTAGGTCAACTAGCCACAGGGAACCCTGACCATGCGAAGGAAAGTCACAGAAGAATAAGAATGCGTTGATTCGCATACAGCAAACATCGTGAACTCCTGACTGGGAGGATACCGTTTTCATTGATAAGGAAAGCATACATTCAATGCATTTTACTGGTGCTGACATATGGGGCAGAGACTTGGAGACTGTTAAAGACGCTTGAGAACAAGTTAAGGATCGCGCAAAATGCGATGGAGCGGAGAATGTTAGGTATAACTTTAGGAGCCATAAAGACAGTGGTTTGGATCGGAGAGCACGCGGGCATAAACGATATTCTAATAGTAAGAAAAGAAATGGCGTTGGGCAGGTCACGTACTGCGAAGATTAGATAACCATTGGACCATTAGGGTGACAGAATATGTACCAAGAGAAGGGAAGCGCAGTAGAGGACTGCTGAATACTTGGTGGTGCGACGAAATTAGGAAGTGTGTTCAATCGAGCTGGTTGGCTCATCTCTAGAATAAAATCAGGACTGGCACAACACTGGACAAGCAAGTAAAGAACTCTTTACTCGCTCGTCCTGTGTTGCGCTATTCCTGTTTTTATTTGAAATAAATGAGCAAATTTGCGGGTGCAAGTTGGAATCCGTTCGCGCAGGACAGGGGTGATTGTAAATCGTACGGAGAGGTCCTCGTCCTGCAGTTGACATAAAATAGGCTGGTGATATTTTTTTATTTATTTATTTATACACCTGCCTCAAAGGCTCAAACTGAAGTATTCCGTGAGGGGTGTAAGAAAAACAACATGTAGCGAAAACAGGAGAACACAGCCAACAACAATTAAACAATTGAAACAAAGACGTCGTTTAACATCAAGAAAATCAAGAACAACAACACTCTAGACGATCAGAAGCGCGCATAGCTCATCAAACTCCTGGCAAAAACTGCAAACGCATATATACCTATAATTAGCTTGCAAGAAGTGAGAGGAGAGGTGATACTATTAAACATCCTGGCGTTCAAAACACCAGGCAACGAGAACGAGACGCTAGACCGAGACATCCAGACGTGGGAGTCAGAGTTGCCTTGCAGGATCTCAATGGCAGGTCCGCCGCGGGTCCCGATCGAGTGACCAAAAGAGCACTCAAGAACCTCAACGAAGCGGCCATCAAAACGCTCACGAAATTCTACTTCTTGCACTTCTACTTGCCAGCACTTCATGCCAGCACAAGAAGTGCTGGCAAGAAGGAAGACTGCCTAAGCAATGGAAAGCAGATAAGACGATCCTCATCCCCAAGCCTGGCAGGCCGCCCAACTCAGAGAACCTCAGGCCAATCTCGCTCACTTCGTGCGTGGGAAAGGTCCTCGAGCACGTTCTCATGAACAGGTGGCAGCGTTACCTGGAAGAATCGGAGCTTTACCCAAATTCTATCATCGGGTTTCGGAACAAGCTCGGGACGCAAGACGCCATGATCATACTGAAGAACGAGATCATCGACGATGCGACGGGCACCAAGGACAACAGAGCCATACTCTGGCTGGACTTGCAGAGCGCTTTCGGTAAAGTGAGGCACTCGGCTATCCTGGTCCAAGTATCCAGGCTAAACATGGGCCGGAGGACGTACCAGTACATCAGACTTCCTGATGGAACGGACCACCGAAATCTGCGCGGGAGACCTGCAGCTCGAAGAGAAGAAGCTGGGCAGCGTTGGAACTCCGCAGGGCTCGGTGATCTCCCCACTACTCTTCAACCTCGTGATTATCGGGGTGGCCAACCGTCTAGAAAGAGTAGCGAGAGTGCGGCACACCATCTACGCCGACGAGGTTAAGCTATGGGTACCAGTAGGAAACGACGGACACATCGAGACAACGCTGCAAGAAGCGGTCAAAGCCATCGAGGAGCAGCTCGACGGGTCTGGTCTCGTTTGACCTCCGGCCAAGTCAGAACTGCTGGTGATCCCACCCAAAAGAGCGGGCAGGAAAAGAAAGAATATGGAAGTGAAGTAAGAGCGTCCCAAGATCACGGTCAAGACGGCGGGAGGACAAGTAATACCGGAGGTCGAAAAGATTCGAGGGCTCGGGCTGCTCATCCAGCGAAACCGAGTCAACGGTGAAACGGTCAACAAGCTCGCGTTCAAAGCGGCTGCGGCAATGAGACTCATCAAGAGGGTGTCCAACAGAAGAGCGAGGATGAAGGAGGAGAGGTGGACTAGGCTCGTTCAATCCTTCGCAGTTAGCCACATTACGTACGTGGCCTCCTTCCACAACTGGAGGCCGAGCGAACGTAACAAGATAGACGTCACCATACGCAAGGCGTATACGGCGGCACTCGGTCACCTCGGGAGCACGAGCACCGAAAAATTCATGGCGCTGGGAGTCCACAACACGCTGGACGAAATAGCCGAAGCACAGAGAACGGCGGAACTCGAGCGTCTCTCTGAAACGAGAACCGGAAGACAGATGCTGCGGGACCTTGGCCTCGAGCCGAGGGAAGGCAAGCAGCAGAAAGACGTACCTATACCGGATAGCATCAACAGAAAGCTCAGGGTCTGCCCGATGCCGAGGGACGTGAACCCCGAGCACAACAAGGAGCGGAGGTTGGCGAGGGCCAGGGCTCTCGTGGACCTCCACGCCAGAGAGGAAGGCGCCGTCTACGTGGACGCGGCGGAGCATGAGCAGCGACGCATACGCGGTGGTGGTTGTCGGGGCATCGATGGGTCCAACGAAGACCGCGGCGAGCGTCCGGACTTGAGAAGCGCACAGGGCGGAGGAGGTGGCCATCGCCTTGGCCGTCTCCGACCCCGGATGCACTACAGTGTTGTGTGGCTCTAGTACGGCTGTGAAGAACTACGCCAAGGGTAAGGCATGTAGTGAGGCCGCGCGCATACTGCGCACAGCCGAAGACATCGGACGCAAAAGTGCTGTGGTGATCAAGTTGTTTCCGGCCCACATGGGCAGTGACGCCTCGGAACGCAGGAAAGTGAACGTGAACCACAACGAGACGGCCAACTCGGCCGCGCGGAAGTAGCGAAGGACCAAGACCTCGAGGAGCACAACGCACGAGACTGATGTAGTGGCCGCGTCGCGGTAAAGGTTTGTCCTCCCTGCGTGGAGAGAGCCTAGCCGATTCTGCAGGCATTTTCAATAAAGTTGTTCTCTCTCTCTCTCTACACATTGAAACGATTCTGATTGCGCCTAGTTGCACTGTAATTTCGAATATGTGTAACACGTTTCTTACTAAAACAGTCTGGAAGGTAAGCGACTTAGGTGTTGCACTCGGTGTCAGCATGGCATGTTGCAAATGTTCCATGCATGTGTTTTTTTTCATGGTGCTTTACATTAGACGTATCCTTCGTGTGGCTCGATATGTTGTTTTGAATTTGCACGACATGAAATTGTTATCACATCTCAAGTACCTGTGGAGAATTCCGGCGTACAGTCTACACCCTGGAACTTAACAAAACACAGGGAAGAATCAAACATTCTTAATCTGTTCTGAAGGTGCGCTCTTTTCGCATTTCTGAAGATGCAAGAAATGAGGCGAAAGTAATTTTTGAATTGTCAATATCAATTTCTATCTGAGGCAGCCACACATTAAGCAGGCAACCTTCGTACAGATTGTTTGCAGCGCCAAGAAAGCTAGACCTCGCACTTGTGTTCAACGAAATCAAGGTAAATACGGGAGAGTATTTTATATAATGTAGAAGCAGCTTCCGTTTTAAGCAAAGCTTCAATGTGTAGAAGAGTACCGATTTCTAGGCTCGCAAGCTTGATATTCGCAAGTATTTTTCAATATTGTTTCGATACAATAAAGAAAGAGTTCTAGTAAACGCTTGTCAAATCTTCCGCCACTTCATGTGTTGAAAAATGTAAACACAACAATACCACGAAAACTTACAATCGAGGTAGTGCCGTTTTCGAGTTCCTGGACCTGAAGAGCCTCGGTAGTGTTCATCATAGACATTGGAAAGACCCAGCAGTTGGAGTCGGCACTACGCGGGATTGACATGTGGGTGATGGCTATGTAGTACGTAGGCCGAAAGACTTTACTGAAACATAGAGCATTCCACATCACCACGACAATTATACGCTGTTGTGCATCAGTACTGACCGAAGCACTATTTCCCAGCGCTAATATTAGCAGGTGCCTGTGTCAGCAACCGGTGCATTGTTGGGGAAGCTAACCGCATGGATAATCGGCACATGACATCTTTTTTCGCTGGTGATGACAACTTTTTATTACAGTGTAGCCATATGCGCTCACAATCGTTGCACGCACATATTTTCTAAAGAACGCTAGCGAATTATTTATCTCAAGACTCATAGACTCTAGAGACATTCACTTAGATTAAGCGTATTGAATCATAGACTACTGCGGGCTCACTCCACATAGATTATTGTTTATCCTTGCATTTCTCGTCTAGGTTGTCTCGCCTGTCCACGCACAAATTTAAATGAAAATATTGAGCTAAGCGCCTTCTGCTGATGATCCACTCATTGTTGAAAACAAAACAGGCGTAAGATTTGTTTACTGCAATACCATTTGGGAACCATATACACGAGTGTTGGCGTAATTATATGTAGCCTTCAATGTATATTCTTTAGAAATGTAACACTCTTCATCCAGTTTTTATTTTATAACCCTCACTTTTACGAAGAAAATTCAGGGTGATTAGACAAACAGAAAAAGATTGTGTGCAAGAGTAGCATAATAAATTGTAAACATTTCCGCATTTGTTATACATAAGCACCGAAGTTTTAGCATGAATTTCAAGCAGTGAAGTTAACGCACGAAAAACTGCATTTAAGTTTCTTGCTGTCTTCGATTTGTTGATGTGAAGAGAAAAAGAAAGTTATAAGGGAGCTAAAAGTTAAAAGCATTATCTTTAGCAATTATTGGAATATTTACTAAAACTGATTAGTACATTTAAGGGTGGTTAAATGACAGTGCTTGCCGCCAAATATGAATGGATGACGTAACAGTTGTTGGGTTCCTTCTTTCTTGCGGGTAAGGATTGTCCCACAACACAGACCAAGTAAGTCGTTCATTTATTACAAATACAAAAAAAAGTGTTGGAACGACGGCCTCTGTAAAACAAAACTAAAACCACACGGCCCACATCGGGATGAGGTGAAAACATAATCTGTCAGGCTTTGGACTCTATTGTTTCGTGTCAAAAGATATGCCAGGAACCGGAAAATCCGCTCTGCCGTACATTTGCTCGCAATCGGAAACGCATTTAGTCCGTCCGTAGGCACATTGCGACTTGCCTATCCAATGCAAGAACAGAAGGTACATTACAGATAGCAGCAGTGTTGGTACTTCTGTCTTGTGACGCGTTCTTCAGCCAGAATACGCTATAAACGTTTTCTGTTTCGTAATTGTTGAGCCCAAAGAAGAAAAGGGAATCCACTCTTCGCCATTGATTGTTGCTACCGACGAACTTGCACCAGCAGATTGTTAGAAGAAAGTCGTCGTAATTATACTTTTGAGAGGTCTAGTTGGCGCAAGATTCCCAAGCTGGAGCCCCAAGCCTGTTGCCCGGAACGCGTGCTTCTCAGCTTTAAGCAAACGGCAGTGCTTCTACAGAGGGACTAAATTTATTTGCTGGTGCAGAACGCCTGCCAAATAACTGCTTCGGGAGTGTGTCTTCTGTCTATGCAAAATTAAAAATAACGACGGTTATTACGTAGGCTCTTATGCATGTCAACGTTGTAATGTGCATTCCATCAGTTTCAATCTTCTGGAGAGCTTATCAGAATGAGAGGGCACAAGATAAAAAAAAAAGTTTGTTTTGACTTTTCTTATACATGCATGGAGAAACCTAGTGATCAAAATAGTTTGACTGTATGTTATATGTACGTCTTCATCTTCTAGCGTTGTGGTATAACAAACTGGTTTAGCTCATTGATGCTCATTACAACGGCAGCAAGAATAGGAAAACGACACAAAAAAGAGAAGCCCAAAGGACGAGCGATGAACAAACAAGTGAAAGCTTATTGCAATTACAAAATAAATACAAAGAGTCCATGTGTATTCGCACCTCAATGTCGTCCACCTACAGGTATGAAGGACATTTTTCCAGAAGTCTGGTCTCAGCCATTGTTCTAAAGCCTGCATAACTATTAGAAATAATTACGGTGTCCGACAAGCGCTTGGCTGACATTGCTAAACATAACTTTATTCCGGGGCTGTGAACTGTAGTCAAGCTATCTAAGACACCCCCGTCTTTTTTTCCCGGTCCTTCAATATGTACCTCAAGAGAGTTATAATTAACCTTCATTGAATTTACGCTGAATTGATTTTCTAGGTCAAAGCTGGTGGCACGCAAGTAGTGAAAGTATATGAAAAATGAACTGTCGCCTACCTGAATTTGTTGGTCCTCAAGAAGATGTAGTGGCGCGAGAACTGTACACCGAGAGCCGTACGGACGTCAGTATCGGGCATCATGCTTTTTATGTGAATCACAATACTCTGCGACAGAATAAAAAACGGGTAATTTTGGACAATTTCACTTCTTCATCAGAAAGTTATAAAAAGTGCAATAAATAAGCAAAGCATTCACGACGAAGAGAAGGCGCTGAAGACCGAAACAGCTCAGAAAGAACTTGGGGGCTGCTGTTACTAACAGAAAGATTTAGTTCAGCGGCTGACGTGTAGATACGTTGGAAATAAGAAATCGTTTTTCATGTCGAGTGGTGCACAATATCTGATCGACTTCCTAAATAAAAATTGTGAATTGCAACATTTCCAGAACAAAGCTCTCATTTTTACAACTCTGTAACTCAATAACAAGAGCAATCCTCCTATTCTTTGTACTGCATTAATTAATGCATCAAAAGCAGACAAAATTGATGTATTTTCTGGCATACCACTAATCGGAGTACGACGTAGCGATACCTTCCTGAACATTCTAACAAACTCATGTAACCTGTGACAATGCGTGCCAGATTTGTACACTTAAGAGCGTCTAACACATGCGTTTTACTTAAAAGTGGTACTTTTTGCAGAATTACCGATTTGTAAACATTGTACTTATCCTAGTATTTTGTAAAACTTGTGAATTGCCAACAATTTTTGTAAACATTCCAGGTTTCTGTGGAAATTTCGCTTCTAGAGCCAATGAATTGACTACCGTCACTAGACTTTTATTTACTCTCAAATACAACAAATTTCGTTCAAATATTATAAGGACAGCTTGTCTCGAAAATACATTTCTGTGTATCAGGTGTATTGAAATACGCGGCATTGGATTCGATAGAGCGATGAAGCTTCCTCTTCTAGTAATTCTTCGACAGTTCTCCTTACGAATAATGTATGGTACAAGAATACATTTGCAGCGCTCAGGGATACAAATAAAGGCTTATCAAACGTTCACGACCACTTCCATGATATTAACTTGACACTGTTTTTCGTGAAACACACAACTGCAAACACGAACCGTCTGTTCATTGACTTGGAAGTATCCCTGCTACTTTATAGCCACAGTGTAACACGCCTATACTGTGTCACGGAAATTCGTTTCATGTCCCCAAGAGAAAATTTCTGGAAACTTTTGAGGGCGCTAAGATTGCTGATATAATAAATAACTGAAAACAAATATTGCTGCCGTATTTGTCAACTTCTCCATCTCTCTATTAAACGCACATGTTTAAGCTTGCCAATTATCTCAGATTCAAGCGCTAATTGGGTGAGCAGTTAATCGAATACTTAGTGCTTAAACATGCAATTAGGACGGGCTATGGGAAACGCGCAACGTTCAATGGCGACTCCAATCACTGCAACGCAGTCATCTGAAAACGCAGCTAACGAATATCTACTGAGGTTCGATTTCAAGTACCAACACATTTACTTTATAATTAGGTCACATTTCATTCCCACGAAACATTCGCGCGAATACTTAATACATTCCGTTCAATAAAGAAGCAACGAACGAACATCTCCATCAAACTCGGGCCAAATTGAGAAACATTTTTTTATTCATAAGAAATGTTTGCTATTGTGGGGTTGCTTTTGGTTGAAGCGTACATTTTGGATGTTGCATTGCTTGTGCAATTGCGCTTGCGAAAAATTTTATTTGCGCAAGCTCAGACTCATTTCTTTTAATTTTGCCCTTAATATTGTGCTCAATGTACACCTTTTAGAAGACCAATACTGCGCTCCACGCAGTGACCAAACCATCGGAAGTGATGTCTACGAACCCAAGGACAGAGGCGTCTCTCAATAAAGGGGAAATCTGCACTTGAAGGACGAAAATTTGGGCCGGCATTTGTAATTTCAATTTTCTCATTCTCGCGCTTTCAGGCCTTTCGTTCATATCGATAAGATTGATTGCTTAACACTCCAAGAACCTTAATATGAATTGCGTGTTAAAATATTTGTCGCAATATAGATGGGGCGGCTTTCGAATGCTTTTTCTTAATTTCTTGAAAGAGTAATTTTCATGTCGTTGCCGCTCTGTAGGAGAAATGGGTTTTGTTCTATTGGGCTATCGTTAAAATTTTTTTTCACAGAAAGGTAATGGACGCGGTGACTTCTGAATGAAATTTCGTTAAAAAACTTATTCGAGGAGTATTTCAACGTTAATACCTTTTTTATATTGAATTAAAGTGAGCATTTTAAGTGTAAGTTTGACTGCCTATAGCCTCACTTCAACATGACCTAAAACTGTGACTCATGGCTTACACGCAGTATGAGCAATCAGATTCGATTGCGCGTATTGTACTTTAAGTGTGCAATTTTCTGCTTGTTAGGTAATTAGGACTTAGCGAGCAAATTCTAGTTTTGAATATCAATATAGTTACCTTAAGAAATAAATAATTGGACTTTTAAAACACGTGACAAAAAAATTCGCCTATGATTACGATAGTCCCTCATGAAAAATTTGTGCGCAGCTCTGTACGTGTTCTCGCGATAAATTCCTGGCGCAGACAATCTGTCTCCTGCAGCGCATTGCAAACGGGGCGATGTGTGGCGTGACTGCCTGGCTTATCGTGAGATCGCGAGAAGGGGCGCGTGGGTGACGCGCATACTTAAAGCTGCGATTAACACCAGGCGCCGCAGACAGACCTCCGCTCATGCAGTGCTTTGTTTCGAGGCATGAACGGAGTGCCCGAGGCTCGAGGCTCTGCCCTGAATCGCCTTTGTAAATTCCGGACAAAACTATTTGGTTAGTATTGGGATTATGTGAAATACAGTTTGGCAATATGCACCATCCGGAGATGTTTAAAGTGCAGCCCAATGCATGGCACACTGGTGCTTTTGCACTTCGACAACATTCAAATGCGGTCCCCGCAGCCACAAATTTGCACCCGCGTACTCGTGTTCAGCAGTGCGACACCGTAGCCGCTGGGCCACCACGGCGCGTATTGGCCTAATGCAAAAGCACTCGGTCATTGCGGAGACGTTTTATGGGAAGCATATTACTAGGCCTCAACTCCGCTCCTCAGGCGCGCTCGGTGTCGCCTTCAATACCACGTGACACCGTGACGTCACGACAGAGGAGAAACGGGGCTCCAACTCTCGTCGTCGCTCGCGGCGTCGCGGCGGTATATAAGCAGCTGCGCCTGCCTCTGCCTGACACTCACGAGGTGAAATGCCTCCTGGAGACAGAGCTGCTCGTTGGAATGAGAAGCGAAGGTTGCGGCGTGCTACAGAGACTGTTTCTAGGTGGCTTTCCTACGGCGCAGCGACTACGCGCCCCGCATCGGACGCGGTGAGCGTCGAGCAACGCAGCGTTCGGCGCGACAACGAAATGTGCGCCTGAGCAAGCGCCGCACGCCTGAGCCGACGCCGACGACACCGGCTTTTCTGCGACACGAGCTCGTTAACGCTGTCGCGTTAAAATAAAGGCTAGTATGCTTCGCATCCTGGGCTTAACCTTAGCTAAGCCACAGCCATTCTTTATATATTATTTAGTATGTATTTTTTGCATCCCGAAGAAAAATGGAATCAATAAAGGAATGCTAGGCAAAGTCTTTCGCATCTTGTCAGCTAGTGGCTTAAAGAGAAGGAATTTCAAGGCGCTACCTTCAGAACTGTGAGGCATTGTGCGAGTTTGTCACCGATCGCGAAGTCCCCGTACACGTTCATCATGCCGAAGTGCTTGACTCCCAAGTTGCTCAGGCGAGTGATGCCGTCAAATAGGACATGTGTAGTTACGTCGGCGAAGAGCTGGCCTCCGCTGTCAAAAAAAGGAAACGCCTCAGTCAGACACAGTGAGTTTAGCCGTAAGAAGGGAAGTGATGCTTTACGATAACGAATTGTCACCGAAACAGCGGTATTATTACTTTTATTTATTTCTCTACTGTATGGTGTTCCACGACCAATGCCCAGGGTAAGAGGTTCGCTGTTTCACCACGGAAGGCGCAATTCACAACGGCCGCGTGATTACCGCAAAGCAAGCCTCAAAGAAAACACCGCCTTATCACAACAAACACGCAGCCTACTACTCCGACGCGTGTACGGTATGCATCCTTTCTATCTTGATTTACAAAGTTACAGCCACGTACCAAACAACGATGCTGTGAATACCTTAGAAATAGCTGCGCGTACGAAAGTATGAACGCAGAAAAAGAATTGTTCAGACGAAAGAAAGCGCGAATCATTTCATAAATAAAAATTGTACCATTTCTCGATTGTGTAAGACCGTGCGCCGGTGGGTAATGGCACTTTTGGTCACTGATATATTGAAAACCCTGCTTCTGTGTTGTCTTCATTTTTTAAGAATATAATAAAAGAGATGAAAGTAATATTCAAGAGCCATCTTGATCTCATGCAAAATCATATTTTTTTTGTGGGAGTGTAAACAGAAAAAGCTCTTTCAGGCCATCGCAGGGAGGTTGAGAAATGATTGCTCCCCTCTAAAGGGGGGCAGGATATTTTATTTGATAACAGGTTTGACGTAGGAATAGTTAGATATAAGTCTCGATGAGGCAATAAATGAGCGAATACACGTAGAATTTATAAAATTAGTAGAGCCATGTTCGTCACGTTGTTGTTCTACTCGAATTAAAAAGCGTAATCATGCCATTTTCGTTATGGTTAATGTATACGACAGCTAAACCGGACTCAATATGTGCAGTGCCTACACTACATGCATGAACTGCTTTTTGTATGTCCGCTTTCTACAATATTTCTATTCAACGATTATTTTTATGTTGAGAGGAATGCATGGATAGCTTTTCTTTCTACGCTATTGGACATCTTCTAGGAAGCAGCTTCAATGATTATTTATATGTGGTTCCAGCAGTGCCTGCGCAAACTTGAGGCCGAGTGCAAAAAAAAAAAAGCTTTCCTGCAGTTCATTAAGCGAATACACATCTTTATATGAATGCTTCCAGAAAACACCAGCATGTATACTTAGCGCTAGGACTTAGAACGACCTTGATTTTGATTTCCATGGTGAGAGTTAAGCATGACACTCCCGCCTTAAGCGCGTTTCTATAAGTGTTCTAATTGCATCTTACTCACAGTTAAAACACACTCACTAACGCGAACTCACAGAGCTCACAAAGTTCTGATTTCAATTACTAAGGAAGAAAGATCAGGTGAGACGAAGGGGCTCAATTTTTAAATTCGGAGACATCGTGAGCACCAAGAACGATCTGCATCACTTTCGCATGTACATTGTTGAACAGGCATTTTTCGCTTATGTGTTCACTCTACCTTTGTTTGTTGTTGTAAAGAATACGGGAAGTAACGACAGGTAAAGCAGGTAGTGTAAGTTTAGAACCAATAGTGTCTTTATTAGAAATGAACAAATTTATTACGAAGGCCGAATATATTGTGATAGGCTCAACTTCCGTAATACCAAAATAAAATGAAAACGGTATTAAAAAAAAAGCTATATATCTCGCATTCCAGAATGATAACGCAGTCGAAAAGACTGCTTTCCTCGATGTTTCTGCCGCGAGAGCAGTAGCATACGCTGCATAGGCAGATGAACAAAAAAATATCAACAATGTGAAGTTCAACAAAGCCTCAGTATGTGCGCTGCTAGTTATGAATACAACAGAGACCTGATTGCTTGGCTGCGAGAAGCACACGTCTGCATATTTATGCGGATAAGTCTAACTGGCACGACCAATCCTACCAAAAAAAAAGTCAAAAAGAGCCTCCTTTGATACACGTTCCCCAGATCCATTATTCTCGCATGACGATACGCGAACACTTAACATTACCACACCATCGGATATGTCACGCATGGGATACGTGAGAGTATTTATACAGTACAGTTATTAAACGTGCTGCATTTCGAACGCCATCGAGACTTCAGTGCACAAGGGACACCATGCAGCAAACACCTTGATGCAATGCAGGAGCATTGTATAGCTTGTCAATACAGTTGGATAATGCCGGGCTACCGGAGAGCTGTACTGTAGGAGCAACGCTGGTAGCGGCATCTCACGCAGAGTTATACCAGAGAGCACGCACAGCTAGCACTGCGACGAGCTGCGGTATTTTTCTTACCTACTGGTGCAGAGCGGTAAACTATAGCCTCCTCGTAATTTTCCTTCGACGAAAGATTTCGCGCAATACGAAAATGTTTCAAAGGCATAGAAGTTGGACAAATCATTTCGAAATGTGGCTACCGCTTTGCTCACGCCATTCGTGGCTTCAGTGACCCAGTAATCTATAAACGTGACGAAGTTTGCGGATCAGATAAAACACTCTCATAACGCTGCGTCATCAAACTCACACTGGGGAGAAGGAGGCGCCGATGCTAGTCTGATGCATGGTGCGCCCGAGCTTCAAGAAGTGGTCCAGACCCGAGTCCTGCCAGTCGGATGGTCTGTTCTTCACGTAGAACGATTCGTAGAAGATGATGTTGCACTCTCCATCCTCCGGCAACAAACTCGTCTCCGTGAAGTGCACGCTCAGGGTGCAGAGAAGCGGGCCTCGGACAATTTTCGGCTTCTCTGCGTGAACACGAGCGTTTCTCACAGCGTTGGCGCTGATCTGTAAACACCTTGCAGCTTTCGAATTATCGAGTTTGCGAAGACGTGGACGGCCGGAGATGATCGTGACGATTTATTGGCATCCACGTTGAAACGAGGCGGTGAAAAAACAGTCACCCTGTCTGCTTGAGTTAACAGGTATGCAGGTCAGGCTTTTCCTACTAGCATTTTTGTTTGCACCTCGTTAATGTCTTTATATTCTCCTCAAAGCTTCGCTTGCCTTGTAATGCTATGTCTGCCTCGGATGTGGTCGTATCAATCTGTTCGCGGCTTTTCCCCCACGCCAATACTCTAAATGTGTGTTGCTTAACTCAACTGCTGGTAGGTTTATGATTCCGTCCACTTTAAATCCAAGCACTTTTGGAAAGTGTACGTTATTTACAGGTCTCACTGTGTCAATCCCTTCACATTCCATTCAGATGTGCTGAGTTATCTTCGTATTTTTGCTGCAGCACGCGCATGCCTAATCTAGCTGTGAATACTTGTTCCGGTATGTTCTTGTCTTTAGGCAACCAGCTGGAGCCTCAAATATCACGGCACTGCCCTTTGTGCTAACACGCAAATTTAGCATTCTAGTTTGTTTCTTCCCATTATTGTAAATCTCCATGGTCTTTTTCATATCCACCCTTTGCATCCAAATCGCTGTCACATCTCTCACTCTTGGTTGTCTGTTTACACTTTCAATCACCCTGTGCTTGGTTGCCAAAATTCTTCACTTGCTCCCCTATTGCCTGTCCACGCTTTTCCGGTACAGATACTTGTACACTTTAGCCGCCTATTTATTTTGATCCATGTTCTTGAGTCTTCAAAACTAGTTTTGCTCTGCACTCTTCCAAACTAATCTTGCTCTGCACTTCTCTTACTTCAATAGAGGCTCAAGCCACTTCAACCCGCACTGCCTCACTTGGGGTTTTGTCATGGCCATCGAAAGCCTATCGGCCTACTGATCATTGCTTGACTTCCAAACCCGGCAAGATATCCCTTTTTAAGCACAGAATGACTTTCGTGAGCGTTAGAGCTTGCACCATTGCTCCCCTCCAGATTCCACAGACCACCTAATACTTAACGTAACCCCAGACTGATCTGTGTTTCATTATTGCTGCATTGCACTTGCTCAATATTTTCAGTATATTTTGGCGGGAGCTTGGCCTAATTTTTTCCTGCTTTATATGCACACCGAGGTATTTATATTGCTTGAATATGGAAGTGACTTACTGCTGATTTGACACGAAGTAATTACTTGTCTCTGCGTTAAAGAACATAGTTCTCGATTTCTCTGTTCTCAATTTTAAGTCTATATTTACTGCTGCGTTGCCACACATATTCGCAAGTCTCTGTAAATTTCTTGAATTGTTTGCAAATAGAAGCACGTCGTCCACATACATAAGTCCTAGGACCTTCTGCTGCACTATTTGCCTAGCACGGACGTAGGATAAATATAATCCTAATTAACTGTTTTTAATGCTGTTGGCAGAGCTGATAGCGACATCTGGTGACGTTTTCCAACTACAGCGTGCACTTTACTGCAATTATAGTTATGTGTCTTCTCTCGTTAAAATATGCGCACATGAGTGTCGCAGGCGACTTGGCCGCTAGGGTTGACGTCCACGGTAACCGGTATTTCGTAGAGGTCAATGCGATTACTTGTCACCTAGTTGCGCCGAGTTCGACGAGAAAAGACGTCGAACGTTGTCCGCAAAATGATACCCGATTTGGCGGCTCAGGCACTGATAGACCGCACCGGTCGTTGGTGCTTAGTGGGTTTGGTGTTGCGCTGCTAAGCAGGAGGTAGCGGGATCAAGTACCCGCCACGGCGGGTGCATTTCGATGGCGGCGAAACGCAAAAAATATACGTGTACGCAGATTTAGGCACACGTTAAAGGAACCCAGGTGGTGAAAATTAATCCGTAGTCCTCTACTACGGCGTGGCTCACAATCAGCTAGTGGTTTCGGAATGTGAAACCCCATAATTTATCCTTTCATCCAATATACGGGGTTGGCGATGGGAGGGGATTGAAGTTAACATTGAAATTTCCACCTGTCCCCTCTTTTGTTACCCTGCCAACTGTACCTCGCCACGAAATGAGAACTAATGTACCTCCCTGCACGCCAGATGAAAATGGAGACTCCTTTACTTACACTATCCACCCCCTTCTGTCAAATTAAAATTGAGATGCCACCCTTGATACCTGTATACGTCAACAGGAGTGGCCACGTTCATGGCGCCACCTGTGCCCGGCAGAGTTCACGAGGAGCGAAGACTGAGATTCATTCTCGTAACCAACCATATTTTTTGAGCATCTTTTATAAAGCCTTGGTAGCGAAGGAACCACTAACATACATCTTTGTTCCCAGTTTTGTTGGGCAAGAACTACCATGCAGGACGAAAACGTTGTCGTCGGACAAATCGTCACAAGCTGCCAATATCAGGTGCGTTGTTTGCGTTTGAGTCTTGGTAATCTGGTCTTCCATGAAGATAATACCTTTAAGGACACGATAAAGATATGATATTTTATGCTGGTGTTACCGCGCCTCTGATAATGGGTATCGTATTCAGCGCGTTTGTTGGTAAAGGCCGCATATAGCAAGAATCAGTTATCATTCTTTTTCAATGGTCAGATGAACATTGTGCTCATTTTCTTGGTTAGCGTGTACTGCAAAAGCAAGCTGCGACTAGAAACGGTTCACTATTTTAATACTTCGCTTTGAAACAGCGAAGGGAAAACACTGGTACTGCTTCGGCCTATCGCCGTACCATATAGATACAACTTTTTCGCTCCCCAAAATATATTCATTTCCTACGAAGGTGGTCAATGAATTGTGTTGTCTCCCAAGCTTTTGACTACCTTTCGCTTACGCATCAGGTACGAGCACTCTGTTGATAGCAACAGTGCGAATGTCGAACGCCTTAAATGGACAATAAGAATAAAAAAATGATAGGACGTGTTAGTCAATCATCATCATCATCATCATCATCATCATCAGCCTGGTTAAGCCCACTGCAGGGGAAAGGCCTCTCCCATACTTCTCCAACTACCCCAGTCATGTACAAATTGTGGCCGGGTCGTCCCTGCAAATTTCTTAATTTCATCCGCCCACCTAACTTTCTGCCGCACCCTGCTACGCTTCCCTTCCCTTGGAATCCAGTCCGTAACCCTTAATGAGCATCGGTTATCTTCCGTCCTCATTACATGTCCTGCCCATGCCCATTTATTTTTCTTGATTTCGACTAAGATGTCATTAACTCGCGTTTGTTCCGTCACCCAATCTGCTCTTTTCTTATCCCTTAACGTTACACCCATCATTCTTTCCATCGCTCGTCGTGTCATCCTCAATTTAAGTAGAACCATTTTCGTAATCCTCCATGTTTCTGCCCTACGTCTCCTACAATAACAACGCAGGTTCTTATCCAGAGAAGATGTACGCTACGCCAGAAAATACACACCAAAGGCGAATTGCAACCACACTGCTACACTGATCCTTGAATCCTTGACGTTTGGGTTGCGGCGTTAAGTACAAAAACGAAACTTTGATCACCATTTTTTTTTGTATGGGTCGACTTATAACCGCAAGGTCAGCGTCACTAGAGTTCTTCAAGGATTCTTTATCAGCCTAAACTGATTTAGGCTTTCACTTGAGACATTGTTTAAACTAACAAAACATCAATTGGAGCTGGCACGCTTACAGTCAGCCGAATTTGGTTCACAAGAAACTAGATTGATAACTTACAAGATTTATGTCGGTAAGTGTCAAGACTGAATATTCTCAGAAACATTTCAAGACACGTTAAAAACCAGCATGCCGAGAAGTGTTGGTAACATCAAAAACGTCGCATTTAATAAGTCTGGAAAGAAAGCTTACAAAGCGAAGAGCTCCTCAGTTGTAGGACAAAATGTAAAAACAGAAAATTTCTGAGCATTGGTGGAAGCTCACCTTTATATCCGTACGTTTCTGTCGTTTCCGTCGCGTCCAATTCTGTTGTCTCCGTTGTCTCTGTTGTCTCTGTTGTCTCTGTGTCCTCAGCCTCTGGCGTCGTCGTTGAACTTATCTCTATGCCCTCAGTGTCTGGCACAACAGTGGAACTCACAATTGAACTTGCTGGTCGGACGCTTTTACCGGCTGTAAAAACAGTGGTCGTCGTATCTACGTCTGATCCGCCTATGCCATGTTCAGGTTCCGCAACCGTTGTTCGCTCCACGGTTTCTGAAGTGAGCAGAAAATGGCGCACTAGTTTTATCAAAAACAGGTCTAACTGATAGCTTCAGATCCCCCAATTGAAACGTTATATAGTTTCTGAAATTTCTTAAAACGCAGTGAGGAGGAAAGAAGGTAAAGCTTTGTGCAGCGGGCTGTTCACCAATGGGGGGGGGGGGGGGGCGCTCGATTTGCAAATTCATCCGTTCACACTGTAAATATTGTCAAGAGGCACCAAATCACACGAGGACAAGTGAGGAGCACGAAAAGCAGATTTCTCACCTCGAGATAGAAGGATAAAAGCGCCTACCAGGCACGCCAGGAAGACGATAGTTCCCAAGATGCATCCGATGATACAAACGAACTCGTCCTGTTGGTTTTGCCTGCGCATATAAAATTACGCTACCTAAGCCAGTCGGTTCCACCGGCAGTTTGTGGCCTTTTTTTTTTTGCTAATAATTGCACGCGGAATGTGTTCATCGCCACGTGGTATACGTAGGTTCAGATCAGGAGAACTAGGCAGAAGAGAAGAAAAGCGCAATGTATTGATGATTATTGTTCAAAGCAGCACAAACTGACCTCCCCTTTCAGCATTCCCCAATACCAAATTACCCGTGTGTGTACGTTAATTGCACAATGCATTTGTAAGGTAATGCCATCATTGACTGTTGAAAAGCGGAACCGTTCGTTTCTGTAATCATACTAATACTGACCCAAAAGCACTGGTATCGCGGCAAATATTACTGCGTTCCGGGGAACACATGGAGCTCGAAAATCGACAACTACGCGGTTTACCATCGCGCCGACGCCACGCATGTACTCACAATTTGGCCGTCTCCACTGTAAAGAACGAGAAACAAAGTGAGTTAAGACGCGCTACTCACAGCGATAAAAGCAAGAAGTGACCACGTGATCTTACGCTCGTCAATTGTCATCGAGGGCCGTCCTGTGAGGAAAAAACAATGATACTTTGGTCAGTACTTGTGTACCTGATGTATAAGTGGGTAAAATACCACACTTAGTAGGCAGCCCACCATGTATGTTCCCGTGGGTACACTACAGTAAAGCATCTGCGAGCACATGCCAAATTCCTTTCTTACGCCGTCCACTGAAGCAAGCGCCTGGTATGGGGAGATGACTTTGGGCATGCCCGTTGCTTTATGCTCTTGTGCCTTCCACTACACCCGTTCATTGGGAGCCTGCTGTCGGTATCGTGATGGTTGTAGAACATTTCGCTAGGAGAGTGGTGCCTGGTTCAGCGGGTGAGTGCAGTGCATAGCCACTATGCCGGCATCTTCCGGAATATTGTGCGACAAGTTGGGGGTAAATTGCTTTTGGAACATCATAAAACTCTCTGCAAACGTCACAATTTAAATTATATTATTGGGGTTTACCGTGCCAGAAACACAATCAAATTATGAAGCACCGCGTAGAGGGCAAGTGCGGAAATTTGGACCAGCTGTGGTTATTTAACGTGTACCTAAATCTAAGCACGCCGCTGTTTTCGCATTTCGCCCTGATCCAAATGCGGCCGCCGTGGCCGCGTTTCGATCCCACGACCTTATCTGCAAACGTATTGTTTCTTTACTCATATTGCATCATTGATACAAGTGATACAGGAAGGTTATTCGTTAAATATGCGGTATGAATAAACATTAACCCGCAAAATATAACGATAGCACATTGGTTACATTTACACTTGCTGGTAACTGTTCCACGGGAAATTATTTCCCTGTCTAAGATAACTCGTTTATTTTTTGTGAGAATTGCGGATCTCTCGTAAGAACTATAATATGCGAATAAAAAAAGGCCTGATTGTACTTACTGCTATATATTGACTCGGACGCCACCGAATCCTCGAGAAACCTTCTACCTAAAGGTGAAACGAATACGTGCTGTTAAAGCGTGTATGCCTCAGCACAACATCGTCCAAGGCATCCAAAAAGTGCGCTAGTGACCAGGATCCATAGCAACTTCACGTCGACACATCCTGGTTATCGCGAGTACGTACGGCCATCTTTTATTTAGGTCCCTTTTATCAATCGTCCACATATTTCACTCGTTTTTCGAACTACCATAAAAAAATGCGGTATTCAAGCATCCATGGCCATGGTGTCACATTTGCGAGGCCTACGCAAATGCACTTACATTAAAAAGCGTAGCGCTTTTACTGAAACTTGAAGCTATTTCCAAAAGCAGCCATTATTCTAGGTTAGCGGTAAGTATTTAGGTCAGTTATGACAATAATCGCCCTTTATTTTTAGTAGTTTGAAAAATCCAACCCACTGAAGTAGACCAGTGGCTATGGCATCGCTCAGCTGAATTCGAGGCTGCCAAGGCGATGGCGGCAGCGTCCGGTGAATTTCGACGACGTCAAATCCAGAAAAAAATATTAGCATTGTTTATTTACAGCACATTTGGAGGACGTTTCACAAGATGAGGTCTACATGCAATAATTCTAAGAAGGGAGAAAGAACTTTCCTTTGGAGGGGAGATCAGTAAAAACGCAAGATGAACTAGTGAGAAAATACGAGAGGCCGACGCCATTCTTATGGTTAACCAGAATGTACGCGGTTTCACGCGGCTTGCTATGAGTTCAAAACGGTATGCGTTTTCTATTGTAGTCCAATTACAGGTGCAACGGAAGGGAAATAGAGTAGTTGGTTGCGGTTGTTTAGGTGATGCGATTTGATTAGAAAACTTTACAGCATGGCGCAGTGTTCTTAATAAGCAATCTAAAGGGAAGCAGTAAATCGCTTTAGGCTAATAAAGTGATCTTTTAGTACCCCCTTGTAGGTAATTTTCAAGTCACGTAATACATGAAAAATATGAAGGTAAAGATTTCGTCCTTTAGATTTCGCGCCAACATGCCATCGCCGGTGCGGTAGCTTGAAGTGATCGATTTCGAACTAGCACTTTGTGTACGCCACGCCGTGCCTCAGTAGAACTTCTTGGTACTAGCTAAGCTCACTCTCTGACCATTTTAGAAAACAATGTTGTCCACCTTTGCCGATAGAAACTTCACTACCGGCCCGAGTAGACAACGCCGAAATCTGTGACGTCCCGGGGGTTGTTGTGAGAACTTCCAAGGTGGCGACACCACGCGTCTTCTTTGAGCCTTTTCTAGTTTACAAAAGGTCTTCTCAAGGTAATGAGGTATTTTCGGTACTCTATAAGGGTAACTTCGTAAAGGGCTCAAGATTTCTTTTTCGCAATTGTCCCTTAACACGACACACAGCCGTAATCTGATAGCCATATACCTATTAGGCCTAGGATCATAGTGCAGAACATGTCAACGGCACTGCGAGTGGTAGACAAGGTATTATCTTCGCTTCGCAATAATTATGCCCGTGGTTTCCTCATGTGCGTAGTTGGGGCCGCGCAATGTTTAGCATTACCAAATTTTACCGCCGTTGCAGCTCAATTCATAGAAAGATCGTCCCGAACAGGGAGCACCGGAAGACATGTCGTTGTCGCTTCGAAATCGAAACCAGCTCGCTTTCAAACAACCCTTGTGCCTGCTGGTGCTAGTACCACCGACCGTTCCAAGTGACTTACGCGCTTGCTGGGCTTCGAGGGGAGAAGCCATGTTTGGAGAGATCACCGAGGCGGTTGTCATTCTTCTTCCTTTGCTGCTACACTTAATTATGGCACGATCTCGGCCACGAGACGTACCCGCCTGTGGTGATTACCCACTGCAGGTTGCATTGGCCACAATGCTGGCAATGTCATGCAGTTCTTTAGTGTTTTGTGCAAGAATATCCAACCAAATTTAAAGTTAGAATAATAAAGTATATGCGTGCAAACCTATTAGTGCATGGTCAAAAATATTGTAGACATTTCAGAAAACATATACCGTATATATTTGGCAGGAAATGTTTTAAAATGGTTCATTAAAGTGTGAAGTTAAATAGGCGAAAGTCAGTTTGAAATTTTAACAAGGTAATCGTTTTTATTTTTGGTCCTGAATAAGTGACGGTTATTGTCGCTCGAAAATTAACATCTCGTTAGTCATCTTCTTTTTTTTTCCTCGAAATCTTGATGATTCTGATTACAACAATGATGCCATCTGGGTAATTTCCTAACTTCCACTTGGCTAACTAGTGGGTGAACATGGCACTTGTTGGTTGCACAAGCTTACATAAGTTCCATTTATAAATGAATGAAAACGAATCAGGCCACTTATTGCAAACTGTATGAGGTAGATCACGTACAACATTAATCCATTTATTATTCATAGTCGTGAGGTCGATAAACCTTTTTCATTGTAGGAGGGTGGAATCTCGAAAGTTATCCAGTGAGTGCAGAATAAACATATAGTTGAAAGCCCCGATGTTTTTCTAGTGAGTCTATAAAAAAAATCACTGCTCCTCCAATCTGTGAAGAAGGTTGACCAGCGGAGCTGTGTATATGGGCCCCTTTATGGCGAATTGCATTTCCGCCGCCGGTCGACCCGGCATTTTGCTATCTTTGGGACCGGCCCGCGTATGGGGAGTTTTGTCTCTACACACGGAAATGATCCTGGGGGAACTAGCCCTTAACAGCTTCGCTGTAAATCGTCCCAGTTTCACCCGAAAGCTGAAGCATTGATTGCGATAGCAAATTCAGGGAACGGATAGTAGTTTTATCGGCCCTATAAACTTTTAAACATTCGCTTAATTACTAGATTAGAAATCATGGTGTCAGCGCACACAGGCAAACATGAACACACCGCACTCGATGATCTTTGACACTCGCTGTCAAAGCTCTTGCTTGAGGAAGTGCGGCAGTAGCAGTGAGCGAAGTGACCGTCGTACTGTCTATCACTTAAACGCAAACTGACCGGCGCCAACGCAGCACACGCAAAGCTACGAGCCGTCGGTGCGCCTAGACTGTGCCTCCAAAGCTGATCGCTTACAAAATAGTGACCGCGCCACCACGCGCGGCCAGTTTCTGCTAAAGCACTACAGTACCCCCCCCCCCCCTTCCTTCCCCTATCCCGCTGCCATGAGCCCGTTTGAAGACAGCGCGCTTCCTCCGCGCTTCCTCCCCTGCTGAGGCCAGATTGAGTCTTTGGACTTTATACGTAACATCATGGTGACGGCGACGGTGACGACAAAGGTGCGCCTGGGGTCACTATTTATTCGCTGCCCCAATAAATCGGGAGCAGAAGTACACCCGTTCGGTCTCTCCTTTTTTTTTGGGGGGGGGGGGACCAACGGGTCAAGCAGGTATAATCTGCCTTGGCCGAGCAGCAGTGGCGTAGAGGTCAAGCATACTTCCAAGCATACTGCTGAATACGGACAGCAACTTTTTCTTTCTGGTGCAGGCGTGAGTTTTAGTTGCTGGGCGATAGCGCTTCAACCATGTCTGTACGAGATGTAGCTCTGCGAAACAAACTGCTTCTCGGCTTTGACATGGCAAATTATCCGCAAATTTCCGTATGATGGCGTGGCGTAGTAGAAATCAGTTGCTTTAAGTATAAGTTTAAGTATAAGTTTTAAGTATAAGTTTTAAGTATAAGTCTTTGTTCTTACGAGACACGACAAATCCTTTCTTACGATCAGTTATTCAAGTCCGATTGAGCAATGTCTTACCTAACTTTGTTGTCTCGATGAGGGAGGGTGGGTGTTCCGCAACGAGTAAATTTTTACGTGAGGTGGTCGTAGCATTTAGATTTTTAAACCACCACTTTTCCATAGAATGTTTGGCTGCAGTCAGTCGTAAGCGGATAAGCTCGGATTTAATAGATATTATGTTCCCAGAACCATTATATCGATTAATGTACCGTGAAGGCCAAGGGAAAGCTGTCCTAAAACGTGTGAAACGAATGATTGTACCAGGAGGAGTGAAAACATTCTTTTTTAAACTACATACTAATACCTTGCCTGTAAAAACATGGCTAGAAGAAGGAGGGGACTATTTACCATGGGGGACTAACTGTTTGATTTGCAAGAAACCAGAAACTATAGAACACGTTTTTCTGGACTGTTGGAGTGCGGTCTTCTTTTGGGATATTATGCAAAGAACTATTAAAAAAGAATTGCCGTTAACAGCGCATGGTATCCGTTACCTATCCACAGTGCAAGACAGTATACCTTATGACATGTTCTTTCTTCTCGGCCTTCACAGTATCTGGAGAAACCGCATGGCTGTAAGGAATTGTGATATAAATGTGAGAACAGTAAACTCGTATTTTGCTGAGAATATCAGTAAACTGCGGGAAGTTTTTCAGAAGTTAGCGTATGACGATGATCTGTTGTCATTGATGGATGCCCTTGCCAAAATGAAAGTTTTGTAGTCTCAACCGCAAGCTTCAAGCGCAGCGGTGGGAAAGTGAATATTGTCAGATGGTGGGAGCAGTATGTATTGATGTATTTATTGATTGTCTGGAAATAAAGAAAAAAAAAAGATGGCGTGGCGTAGTGGTAAAGTGACGGGCTTGGGATCTGTAGGTCGGACGTTCGAATCCCTGTCAGAGTAATTTTATTTTTTACGTTTTTTTTTCTTTTTTTATTGCACTAAAGCGCTCTTCCTTGCTTTCTGTATTCACAAAAATATATACGGTGTCCAGGCACCGCATATTTAACGCGCTAGAGCTGTTTTTCGCACGAGTAGCCAGTGCCTCCCAGTACGCCGCGCCTTCCCAGCGCCCCAGCGTCCAGCGCGCTGCACTGGGCCCATAATCCGGCGCACTGGGTCCCAGTGACGCTGGTTTTTGCAATACGGTTGGAACACTTCCTATGGTTCGAACGTTTGCCACCTCATTACTCTACTCCTAATTTTTTCCACATTAGTGCCCTCCATGAGCAAAAATCGTTGAAGATGTTTTCCGATTTGCATAGCAAATTTTTCACTATAGCTGAAATTTATCTGGAACGAGATTAAAATTGTTTAGTTATAAAGATCACCTTCGAGCACATTTCATTTCTCTTGGCGCCCACTAAGAAAAATTCTAGCAGGGCGCCACTTTTTATCGTCTTAGCACTTTCGTTACCCTGTTGGAAATGACGTTTCCCTATCAATTTAAGCGACAGGTCACACACAAAATTCTATGCCTAATCCAGACTGCCCCTTTTGTGCTAGCATTACAATTAGCATTTTTGTTGCTTTTAGTGGAAGCAAAAAGCTACATAATGAGCAATGTCTACACTTTTGCAGCACTTAATCTGAGGGTTAGCTGAAAGATGTGAATGGTGGGAAGGCATTGAACGAAACCAAAATACTGTATTTGGATCTGTAAGGAAGGTTTCTTTTCCCATGTAAAAGTGACGATGCACCAGATAAAACTGACCTTCAACATAACCGTTAATATTTGAGGTTTATTATCTGAATCAATTAACCTTTCGACGTTAAAGAAGCAGTGTTGTTAGTGGCCACTCATTCATTTCATTTCATGGGGGACAGGCGCAACTAAAACTCAGAAACAAAAGCCGTTTTTTCCAATGAAGTTAAACATAGGCTGACGACAACCAATAAAAACGCGAATACTACTCACACAAAACTCTTCTCGAATTTTATCGTTGAAACAGACAGGTACATCTAAATAATTTACTAGGCGGAAATGGTGTAATAATGAACGTGAACATTAATGCTCAAGAGGAAGAGGTGCTGGGCCAGCAAACGGGCGCTTGCATGAGCACTAATTACAGCCAAGCGGTATATGGCTAGCCGATTTGTCCATCTGTCCGTCTGTCGCCTGTACGATGGAAACTCCTCCGGCGCAACCGCATGCGCATGCGCTGAAAGAACATCAAGAAATAAGGGCACGCGATTGGCTGCGCCACTAGTGACGTCCTTGCTCTCCGTCGCGCCCAAGCGCCGGCGCAGCAGTTTCTCTCCGGCTCCGGTAGGCCACGCGTCATACGTACCCCTGAGGAGCAGGCAGCTTTGAATGAGCAATGCCGCGAGCAGAACTAGGAACGGCCTCGTCTACGTTGTGCCGATGCTGCAGCCCATGCACAAGAACTGACCCGTGCAGCAGAGCGCCAGCAACAACTGCTTACCGCGGATCCTTCAGCCTACCGAGTCGTCGTTTATTCAACTCTCGAGATTGACCTAGTGATAAACAACAGGGCCGCACGTTTCAGCTTCGCTCGTTAAGCATCTGTACGGAGTGGTCGGGTGGTGATTTTTTTATTAACTAATTGGTGTCATTTTTGAGTCACGTACTACCCGGTGCGTGGCCTATCCCCCACAGCCGGTTTGTGCCATTAATTGAGGCTTCTTCATCGTCATCATCACCGTGGTAGGATCAAGAAGTGCCTTCTTTGCGAACATGGTTACTCGCCCTCGTGGGTACTGCGAAAATTTGACAGAAGACGAAGAAAATCGCCCAACAGATTTTTTGTTCTTTCGAGCCGCAAGTCTCATCCACTTGAAATCATGAGTAAGTCAGCTCTAAGACACTCTCAGTACTGTATACGCTTGCTGTTAGCGTGTTTGCATTAAGCTGTAAAGATCGAGGTCGAGTCGACTTGAGGGATAACTGCGTTTCGCTTCGGATTTCGGACAACTGCCATGTTTTGAGGCAACAACTGCCTCTCGTTCAGACAGCACCACCCGGCAGCGCGCGTAACGGTTAGATATTGCTCCAACAGCCCGCGATCGTGCCCGTTGTATCACTCCTGGCTTCGAAGAGCTGATCCAACCGTTATACACGAATATATGAACGACACCAGTAGGTCGGGATAAGTCAATGCATGCACCGTGCGGTCAGCTACGCTAACCCCAACACGCGCTCACCACGACCGGCTAGCGCTTTCGGTCTGCGTGACATGACGAATTGTTCAGGTTGATCTAAACATCATGACTGATGTAAGCTCCAGTTGGTCGGGATGAGTGAGCTTCGAGTCGGGCTGAGCCAACACGATTACATGGAGGGGTAAGCTTATAATCTAGTGGAGTCATTGTTGACACCTCGTGTTCGACGTTCGCAGCAAGGACGGGAGAAGTGAACGTATTCTTCGGGACTTTTATTGTCACGCAATGTGTTGCTTTGCGCAGGCAACCGTCTTTTACCAGGTTATCACTGTTTTCAAGTTGTCACTCACCGCAATAGGTGCCTATGCCATCCAAAAGTTCTTAAATGTTGCCGCAAGGTAAACAGCGAAGAACAATGACTTTTTTCGGCTAGTTATCCTTGCCGTTGCTAGTTGCCTTGCTAGTTGGCCGGGTGATGTAAATTAGCGCTACAAATAAGACAACGCACACAGTAAGAGAAGACAGACAAGTGCTGCTCGTAACTGCTTAACAATGGGAAGGGGTTCACGCACATATCACATTTAGGTAATTTAGCAACTGAGCAGTAGCGTTTAAATTTGGACCAAGTTGAAGGAAAATATTAGTCATAAAAGACAAAAGACAAGAAGAGTCTTGTCTTGTGGTACTGCTTTTTTTTCTTCAATTAGGAATTGGGTGAGTGAATAAACATTTGGGGTAGTGTTTAAGCTTGTCTTCTCGTCCTGTGCACGTTGTATTTCTGTAGCGGTAATTTAACTTATCCGCTTTAGCAAAGAGCTCGTCTAATACAAGATATCGCACGTGATTCGAATTCTGTAGCACTACATTCTGGAGAGTGCGGACATGAGCAGCAACAATCACTGTTGAATGTACGGTGTCACGTTTATGGATAGCGCACAAACTAAGGTTGATTCTACGGCCGACGTTCTTACCCTTACGTCTTCAGTGTTTCTTGCTTTCTCTGGGCACCAGCACTCCAAATGATCTTAAACTACACGCTTGGTAGCAATTGTCGTTCACCGTCACAACGACCTGGAATTATATGACACCTCAGCACTCTGTTGTTCTGATTTTTACGCTATCCGGAAAGACCTTCACGTGATACCCGGTCGCCCATCGTGCTCTGTTACATTCAATTCGATTTCGTCCCATCTGTGCCATGTAATTGTAGTAACTGCTACACTTAACGTACGTATAAACTTTAAAGCGTTCAGTTTTAGTTCTGGTTTGGAGAATGAAAGCCTGAAAGGCCCTCGACTTCTACACCTTTAATGAGCGTTGTAGTTGTGTATTAATATCCAAGCTTCGTATAGACATTTGTAATTCCACTTGGATAAGTTGTTTTGTTCTGTACTGAACAAAATACTAAGTAGATTAAACTTTAGACTGCCGCAGTTTAAGGTGTTTAGCATAGTTACAAGAAAGAATCATTCCCAGCACATTACTAATCACATGCAAGACATGTGGATCCACACGTTAACATTGCCTCACCTTTTCTTTTTCGCCTTTATAATTTGAAGTTATCAAAACACTGCCAAGCAATATCGTTGCTCGCGGCCACTAAATACATAGGTTTTTACAATCTAGAATTTTTCCTGTATGTGATCAAAATGTGAAAGGAGCACATTTCTCGCACGCTTCTTTATTTGTGCCCTCTTTGTTAGGTGTTAAACCGACTAGCAAGCAACTTATATGCATGCCATGGCTATTAGTGTATATATAAGTAAAGACAGCTTCTCAAGTTGTGGTTTAATTATACTGCCGAAATTGAGTTGCCCTTTTTTCATTTCCAGGCCTTGAGTCGTACAGCTCACAGATGACACTGCAGAGTGAGTAGCAGCTTGCTTGTAAATACCTTTGTCGGTCTCACTCCGGCGTGTATTAAGGTCGATTTGAAATATTTCCGACCATTTACGGCCAGCTCTCTAATTACCGCCATAGCGAACTTCTACAAGGACAAAAAATATAAAATGAACGCAAGAGTCTACTTCGTGCTTTCTTTTCTTGAAACAACTATTTACCAATAGTACAAACAAAACGTTGTTTTACGCTGACGAGTGTTGCATTGAAGACGCCAATTCAAATAGTTTAGAAAGGCATGACTTCTTGCTGATTGTTAATGAGAGAAAATATTTCAGCTGTGTTATACAGTTAGCTTCGTAATATAGCAAAAAATATACATTTAAAGTGACAGGAGACTCAACAAGCCAGAGAAGAGGTAAAAACAAACCACAAGTTTTGGCGCCAGCTTGAAGTTTCCTCATCCGCTTTATAAGGACATCATAAGATTTTACAGCGTCCGTTGAAGGCTTTTTATTGGTAAAGAAAGTGGAAGAGGGGGATACCTTCTATTCTAAACAGTCAAAGATTTGCCTTAGCATGGTTCAAGAACTTGCGCTGAGCCATAACAATCCAAATTCATGGCGTCACACTGACACACTGATGATGGGGTTCCTGTGGGAAATTTTTAAAAAAGAAGCTTTCACACATTTTTTCATCTGGTATTCAACCTATTGGTGCAAAATTAGCGTAAATGCACCTTTCATACTATAGAATGTCACTCTATACTGATCTTCTACTTCTCTTCAACGTACATCGAAGGAGTTATTCGACGCCGCATCGCTAATTAGACAAACTACTACCCTTGAAACCTTTGTGCCTTAGGTTTGATGAGAACCTCACCTAGATTAACAGACTCCAGCATAGACACAATGAAAACTAAAAGCTGTCTTGTTGTGATCAGCCATACTGAGCTGACCAGCCAAGCTTCTCGATTACAAACATCGAGTATCAACAATTCCAACGCTCGGTGGAGGCCGCTACACCTAAAAGGGAACAATTATGTTGATCGGGACTGACTGATTGAACGTCGATATATTTAACAAACAGCACAGACGAACATGACTTACTGGAAACGTCAACATAGACTCTGCCCATGAATGTTATGGCGGCGCTGTTCACACCGCCAGTGTGGAATGTGGTATAATATATAGCGCTCACTTGGGGCGTACATCTGCGCACATTTTTATGCCGCGCACAATCCTTCCGTAGTGACACCGGTGACCAATTCCGGACAGTAGTCGCTCCATGTGCCTTCCTACTCACGAGGTTGCCCGCTATCCAAACAATTGCACTGTCAGCTTTCTACGCCGCAGCGTATTATAGAAAAATATAGAAATGTCAAAAGCAAATCGGTTGTCATTGGCGAGGTGCCTTGAGTCCTTCATGATCATGTGAATATGTAATGAGTTGGTGAAAAACCTGTTATGATAACTGAGTGTCGCTGGCGTTGCGCCGCTGAGCGACAATTCGCGCATCGATCCCGACCTAGGCGGCGACAATTTGATGACGGAGAAATGCAAAGACGCTCTCGCCTAGTTAAATTTAATTGCACTTTGGGGAACCCCAGGTGTTAAGAATTGTGACGGAGTCCACCACTGCAGGCGCCTAGGAGTAACATTGTGGTTTAGACATGTAAAATTTCAGAACTTAATTTCTTTCTGAGGGTTTAAAACAAATGCCTGTAATAAGAACGTTCAATTTGTGGTCAATAGTAATTGCTAAAAATGCATAATTACCGCGAGAAGTTACTCGAAACAGTTTTTTCTGCGCCTGCGTTCACGACATGGGAGGGCCTGCATTCAATTCAGGGACAGGCCCACATTCAACTCGCATACTGCTCGCAAAATAATTTACGCCAACGAAACAGTGTGCACCACCTTCAGCCCGTTTTTCCTGTGTCCTTGCTACTCCTTGTGCAGTACATTCGGTATGACAAATCCTTTCCTTCACGCGGCGAAGTTGAACAGCATTCAAAATGATATATATTTCGTGTTCCATTCATAAAGAGAGATTACAGGTATTGCTTGATTGACACAAATACTGTAGTGCTGGTATCTATATTCATTTGCGTATAAAATACATAAGCAGGCGCTTGCATTCACGGCCCGTACTTTTTTAGATCTGAAAGAAGTGGTGGAAGAGTGGGAAGTAAACGGAACCTTCTGTTTCTGCAGGCGATGAACATTTGCTCCCGTCATCTTACCGTAAGTAAACTGCACACGACTCCTTTAGCGTCGCTAAGGGTTATTTCTTCAGAATGTTTGATAAATTGCTTCCGCAGCTGCGTAATTCCAAGGCAGTTGATGACGACATGGGGCTGAGAGGGGGGGGGGTGCGGAGGAGGGCAGAGGAAGAGGAGGGGAGGGAGGGACGGTGCCTTGCGGTCTTATAATTAGAACTTTCAGAGACGCGCTGAAGCAAGATGCCGCACAAAACCGTTCGCTCCCTTGTGCCTGCGCTCTGCATCCTGTCAGTGTTGTGGCAGCCCATGTTCGCGGTTATCGAGTGAGATCTTGTTTCCTTGTGAGCGGGTGAACCTATGCTGGTTAACTTAATAAAATATTTAACCGTGATAAGCGGGCTAGTTGGTGGTCGGTATTGGAATGCATCATGTAAGCGCACAAAAACAAGGAACAAAGAAGGAACACACAAGACAGGCGCGGTAAGTTGAAGTTCCGCGCCTGTCTTGTGTGTTCCTTCTTTGTCCCTTGTTTTTGTGCGGTTACATGATGCATTCCAATAACTTAATAAAATGTTTGCTGCTATTCGAGCAACCAATAAAATTACGAATCTTAGGTGGTTTAGTAGCCCGATTATTCGGTTTTGCTATCGGTGCTTCGCCGTTCGGGCCAACCTGCGACGCATTTAACATGCAAGCTGGTGCCATAAGCTACAGATGGAGTCCTTCAACGATTGCGCCCCTTTTTCGTAACTGACGCTCAGGTAAACGGCACTGGCATAGTGGGCTTCATCCCTGATCATTTGTCTAAGTGCGCAACAGCAATGAACAGCGCAGCCCACCAAGTTGTCCCAGCATATACACATAGTACTCAATAACGGGCGACGATGCCGGGAAAGCCAACGCCGAGGCTAGACACACATGGTCGAGATGGTTTGTCCCATTTTCGTTGGAGTGCCGCTCGCAATATTGTGGAGCTGTACCGCATGCCCATCACGAGTCATCGAGCGCATGAATGATGCTGATGGGCATGCACATACGGGCTGTACAACCCCTCTCTGTCCTTTCATGGGTGCCACTCAAACTACGAAATTACAAGTCACTTGAGGACAAGCGTTCCCTCTGCCATTTTGGTTTCTGGTCTTTTGCCTTACTTGCCCTTTGCCCCTAAGCACTGCTTTAATTGAAGTTACATGCAAGGGGCCACGCGGCTCCATGTCGCGCCTCTCTTCTGCCTGAGTCGTAGCGGTGCGTGCTCCACTTAAACTTTCTACCTCCGGTGGGAGCAGATGGCATCACAAAGGAACCACGCATAGCGACTCGCACAGCGATGTAGTGACATATGGCACAAGCAAAGGCACAATTACGCGGCCTTTTCTCTGCGGGAAAACAACAAAACGAGTTTCATAAAGTTGAACCTGCCGTGGCCACTCAGCGGCTATGGCGTTGTGTTGCTCAGGCAAGGTCGCAGGTTCGAACCGGCCCGTGGCTGCCGCATTCCGGTGGGGACAGAATGCAAAAAATCCTGTACCATGTAACGGGCTCATGTTGAAGGACCCCAGTTGGTCAAAATTGTTTCGAAGTCGCTATTGTACTGCTTGCGTCATAATCATATGATGGTTTTTGCGCGTAATACCCAAGAAATTAGGTATTTCCTCCAAAGAACGACAGAAAGCTGAGCTAGTTGGTAAGGATTCATTATGCAAAATAGAAGTGAGGCGCGCAGACCGGTTGTCCACTTCTCTGCTCTTGTGTCCTGTCTGCGCGCCTCACTTCTATTTTGCATAATTTCCTCCAAAGATTATTATTTTTATTTTTTCGAATGTACTGCACTCTTTAATCGCGCGCGACACCACGCGACGGTGAAACTTGGATGGAACGCTGAAATATGACGACCGTAATTAGGCTCATGTTAAATGGCAAATGATGCATCTTGCGACAATATAAATTAGAAAAATTTATTTCTGGGGTTTTACGTGCCGGAAACAAGATATTATAAGGCACGCCGTAGTTGGGGACTCCAGACTGATTCTGACAACTTGTGGTTGTTTAACGTGGGCCAAATGCACGGTACAGGGACGTTTTTGCATTCAGCCTCCACGAAAATGTGGCCACCGCGACAGGGATGCGTACCCGCGCCCTCGGGCTTCACACCACAACGCCAACTCCACTGCGTCAGGACTTCGAATTGATATTAATTTAAGGCATTTCGAACAGCCTGCCCTTCGGTCAGGTGAAGGTGACAAAGAAATGGAAGGCCGTGGCTGCTGCAGTTTAGAAACGAGAAAGCTGGTGACTTGTAATGACCCCGTACTTAAACATTTCATTCGTTTTTTTAACAGAACAATCGTACTGGAACTCGTCTAGTGGCAGTAAGTACGCATGATGGTTGATCTCCTTCAGGCAATACTAGAAATCTAATCTTATCTTGTTTCAATCCCTGTTTACGTACGTTTCCAGTTCAAACTGAAAGCAGGTAAGTGCAGCCAACACCTAACATTCAAATAAAGGGAAATAACATTGCCGATGCTCAATAATCATACTAAAGCGTTGAGAGGTAAGTCAAGAAAAAAGCGCCTTGTGATCCCGTACACTGAATATACTTGTTCTTGGAAGATTATTGAGGCTCAATTTTGGCCTTAATAGCGCTTTAATATATGTTGGCGTTCCTAGGTGGCAGGTCAAGCGTTCGTGCCGAAGGCGTTCATTATGAAATGAAGTTTATTGCAGTAAAAAAACGAAGTGTACATGAGGTGTGCAAATCGTTTTTTTTATGTACGTATATACAGGGTGTTTTCTTTTGACCATACAGATCTTTTATGAGAAAGCTATAAAAAGTAGGAACGTGGCGTTCCTGCAGACAAGCTTTCTAGCGAGGAGCGCGTGCATTGCCGCTAGTAACGTCATCATCAGAAGACTAACGAAAAAACGTTAATTAACGTTTTGTTTGAACATTGTGGACAGTTATTTGAATGGCGAATTTGGAGGCAGTCACATTCTAATTAACCAAAACTCATTTTCTAGAAATTTCTACATAGGACTTAATCTCATGCAATGTTTATGTTTATGCACCGCACAGGTCCCCACTTGAATGTTACGCAATGTTTGTGTTTCTTCACTACAGCATCCACAAGCTGTGCCGGTATGCAAGCAACAGCTCATGCTAATGCACGCTGTGAGAGGTTCACGCAGTGACGCCATTAGGACAAAGGCGTTGTTTGCTGTGAGCACGCGTGCTCTCACACGCACGTGCTCTCACACGCACGTGCTCTCTCGTACCTGCTGCGTGACGAAGCTACTTGGCGTTGGCACGTGGCAAGCATGCGTGTCATTGTGGCCTTGTAGCATTGGGCTCTTGAGCTGGGAGACGGAGGTTCCACTTCATCATCGGACAGGTCATTTTCTCGCGTTCTATGTGTGCGAGCCATGACATTATAATGATAATAATGTCCATCATTTTCAGCAAAAGCAGCAGCTCTTGCAACCGCGACCGTCAGAGAAATCCTGATGGGTTCAGTTTGATTCTTTTCTCTTTTCAACCGCATTTCGTCCTTGTTAACAAGGAGCGAGCAGCCGTAGAACATCTGCTTTGCTGAGAAGCATGACGGCGGTGGTGGCCCCCTGGTGGCAACGGACATCTTAACATCAAACGTGTTTCAGGCAGGCATATATTTAACGTTAAAAGGGCGATAGTACCTTTGAAGCACATAATGATGTGCGTAAAAATTTATATGCAGCGACTTGCGTTAAAAGGCATACAGCAAAGTATTTACGTTGTACACATAAAATAAAAATTGGACAGCCTATTGTTTATGCTTCGAAAAATGCACAAACCGTAAAATGGTCAGTCAGATGAGGTTAAAAAGAAGGAATCAGGAAGTGAGGAAACAAAGTGGAAGTTAGGCAACATCTGAAATCTGTAAAGCAAGGTTTTTTTTTTCAGATAGGTTGAATGCAGGTGTGGTTCTCGGTAGCAGCAGCAGAGCTGCAATTTGACTTTCGACGTGCTCTTTCTCTCGCCTCAGGGCCGACGGACAAACCTATTTCTGCCTGCTAGGCTGTGTTTGCATCTCCCTGGGCTTAGTGCTTTCCGCGGTAGCAGTCCTCGTCATGACCGGTGAGAATCGTTGGCTTACCCTCAGTAATTTTATGTATATTATTAGAATGAGTATAAGAAATGTCAAGAACCGACCCAGGTTGCAACCCACATAATACGTTTAGCATGCTTTATGAGTCTGCGATGAGCGACGCTATGTCGCACTATGCCATTTGGGTGACACTCACCTCATCGCTGTGGCTTACCCGTTCGCGGTAGCCAGCCGGTGCTTCGAGGGCCGCATCCTCAAGGGGCAGCTGGAAACCACATCTGGTCGCTGGCACAGGGTCTCAGGCGGCAGCGGCTCAAAACGCTACTTGTCATGAGGAAAGAATGCAAGAACGTTTCCCTTCCCGCCATGTGGCGGGAAGATAAACGCCATATTTCTGTACGTGCCATATTTCACATGCAGAAATATGGCAGCAAGTGCGTAAGCACCCCCTCCGTATCACTTCTTGCTGCAGAGCTTCAGTTTTTGGAAGCGACCGCTTACTGATTTGATTGTGTCTTAGTATCCATCGCCTTTTTTCAACTTTCTGATTTTATTTTTTTTCTCTAGTTTTTTTCTAGTTTTCTTGTTTTCCTGCGCCTGATTCCGTTGTCTGCCGGCACGTTCGTTCATGGATGCGCAATGTCATTTTTCCCTACTGTGTAACTCCCTCCCCCCTTCACTTCTGCCTTTCCCCTTATATAAGGTATCCGTATTCCGTCAATAAAATTTAGTTGACAGTCAGCGCTTGTGTCTCGTCCTTGGTACCTTGTGGTTGCATGTGTTTGCGCTGTTACAATTTTTATGTCAAGTATGCACCAACTCGCCCAGAAAGAAGTTTTAATGGTACCGCCAAACGGTCAGAAAGTCAAAAGAGTTCACTTTATTTGTAAAAGACTGCTACACGCATTAAAATTCCTAGACCGCGGCATTCATTTCCCTCGCTCCACCTATGTGCGCACCAACCAGGAGACGCCGCTTATGAAAGTTCTCTATCTTGAGGCTTCAGCTCAAGTTTTCTTTGCTCCTCGCAAGAGCCTTGGGATAAGAGACCAGGCATGGGCTGGCAGTGTTCTTTTTTTTGCGTTGCTTGTCGGGACTCCGTGCTGGCTGTAGCACATAGAAAGCTCCACCAAAGGACCTCTTCAGTCATCGATTTCGTGCAACCTGGGAAGGAAAGTACCCTGATAAGAAAAACAAGTCAGTTTTGACAGTCTGACTGAAAATATAAACTGCAGTATATGCCCCAGAGATAAAAACAATAAATTATCCGCTGCACCATCACTGCGACGGTGACGCTGGTATACAACTTACTTGGTAGTGTACTAATTACACGGCCTGCGCCCTTATTCGCTGCAAACTGCAATGAATGGTCAACGTGTGACACTTCCTTCCAGAGTACAACTGCAAGTGGGGCCAAATGTCTGCCCTTTGTATGGGGTTATGGGTAAGGGGTTTGCATCGGTTCATGTTTGGCGCCCATACTAAGTGACATCTTTCTAGCTCACCATAAGAGAATCCTGTCCCGTACCTTGTCGGAGCACAGGGTGGTTAAAGTTGTCAGATACGTTGACGACTATCTCGTTCTTTTTTAACCTCACGCACGTTTTACGGTAGGCAAGCTTTACGAAGTATTTTCTGCAGGCCTTAGCCCACTTACTCTCACGATTGAAGAGCCCTCCAATAACGTGCTGCGCTTCTTAGACATTCAGCTCGAGTTCATGGAATGGCACACGTGTTGGGAGTATAAACCTAGAGTTAATAAGCCCCTGTTATCATATAGGTCAGCCCACTCGAAGCTCGTCAAGAGGAGCATTGCCAACTTATGCTTTGGAAATGCTCTAAAGACGTCTTGCCACCACAAGATCTATACGAGCCTTATGGATCAATCGGGAAGGCTATAAGCAGCAGGGTTTCCGGAATCAGTGCAAGTTTCGGTCGTCGACGGGCTGCTAAAAAGGTGCAGGTCGGATAGCACAATTCAGGACACGGCAAATCAAGGGACGGAACGTAGAAGGAAGGTAGCGGTGGTGCCCTACCTGCATAGAACGGCACATAAACTTAAGAAAATGGCTAGCCGGGCGGACACAAAAGTGGTCTTTTCCGCACCAGAAAAGCTGGAAAAAATATGTCGATTGACAGACCCGTACCGTAAGCCAGCTGCCGGGTGCTCTACGAATCATCGGACAGCGCCAGTGGGATGCGCAGAAAGTGTTGTATATGAGCTTCCGCTGTCCTGTGGGAAGAAATACATCGGACAGACAGGGAGATGTCTTAATGACCGATTAAGGGAACATTGCCAAACTGTGAAAAATAAGCAAAACGGTCATCTGTCAACCCACTGTCAAGAATGCGGCTGTGCGCCGGTCTATGAATCCTGTCGGGTTCTTGCAAAGCACAAAGATAAAGACGTGCGAGAGATCATTGAAGCGCAGGCTATCTGGCGGAACAGAGACACGTGTGTTAGTGCCCCTTCAATCGACCTGTTAGATAAGGAGACGGCTTTTTTGGTTGGATAAGATTTGGATAAGGTGGCGCCACTGTGCGTGGTTTATACAGGTGTACTTCCGGAAAATCAAGTTGTTGAAGTTAGCGCATTGTGTTGTCGTCTCCCTTACGTCCTTGTTTGCTGGCGCTAAATATGCTTTCGAATAGTTTTCAGTTTGTATAAATGAACAACGCCAGATCGAGACATGGTGAGGCAGAATGTGTTTGAATTTGCCATTTCAATGGAAACTAAGCTGTGCTGTAGTGCCTCCAGTATGCTATAGGCATTGTAATTGGCGCTGTGAAGAGCTTCTTCATGGTTTAGATTGGAAGTTGTAGTGAACGGCTCTGTTTCGCGAACAATGCGTGCCTCGCCATAACGACAGTCGGTTGCTTCTGTTGCGGGAAGGGTGTGCCATGTCGTCGATAAGAGCTAGCGAAGGCCATTATGACACATTTCATCGCTTGCAGTTGATTGGTCCTCGATCATAACCACGACATTTTCTTTCCTGTGACGGCTGTTATGGTATTCGTTACGTATACATATACAAAACATGGTGCTCCGTCGTGTTAACAGTCAATGCGTTTCTGGGTGCCTGTTTCAGAGAACGGTGAAAGTAGTATCAAGCCTTTTCACAAACAATGAGCTTCTAACTGTTCGTTTTAGGCCTTAATGCAGTTGCCACATTTGACTAAAACTCACTAGAGTAATAAGAATCATGATGAAAGCTTCCTTCTAACACGATTTTATATTGTTGGCACCAAATATCAAGGTTTCCTTCCACGTAAAATGCGATGCCTCGCACGGCTAAATACTAAGAGAATGTTAAGTGTTCAGAGGAGCATCACACATAACTTCGCGTGCTGAGCTTGAAGACATTTTTTTAAACAACATTTATGGATAGACATGGCGCATATAGCATCGCAGGAACAGTATAAACCCCTTCTGCGCCACATCGCTTGCGATATCCAAGCCGCAAATTTTCTCCATTCACGCGGTTTTGAAGAAGAAACTGTGGTCCAGGCATGGCAGCAAAAATAATCCACAATATTCCTCTGTAAGTTCGGCTCGAGCCGCCAGTACCCCAAGCATGCACGAAGGGAACGAGCGCCCACTGCAGCCGTGCGAGCCGGAGCGAGCGGCGTCCTGGCCGTGACGTCACTCGCGAGAGGGCGCCACTCCAAATTCTCGCCGCTAATAGCCGCCAAGGCCATGGGTCCAAACAGTATTGTGGGTATGCAATGAATCAAATAAAGAAAAAAAACTAGAAATCAAACAATTTGGTCTAGCAGACCTCGAGGAGGCTATATTCTAAGGTGTGGTCGCCTCATGATCCTTGTTTAGCACACGACTACCGTTGCGCTGGGAATCAATTTTGCAGCTACTTCATGTGTTCTAAAATGGAAATGGAGAGAGTTATTCGATTTACATTCATAATTAGCAAACCCAGTCATCGCGCTAAATTCATCGGGTAAATATCATCTCTTCCACAACTTGGCTGGTATATATTGGCAGAAGTGCAAGAATCGCGATGTAATATGTAATAATTATTTTCCAAAGAAAACGTGGAAAAAGCGGGATTTGTATTCGATGGCATTTTTCGTATGCAGGTGTGTCAAACGCTCCCGAGACAACGGTACTAGACGAAGGCGGCAGCGATGGGTCCTCATCCTCATCTGTCCCATCCTTACCAGTCCCAGCCCGTGCGACCGTTGAAGTGATTGTACAGCGCACTGCTCCTGTGCACCGCACTGTGGGGACGCCAGCTGAGTCGATGGTACCAACAATTGCCACTATGACGAAAGTACCGACAGTGACCCATGTGCCTTCAACAAAGCCGAAGGAGACGACCACATCGCCTCGTCCTTCCGCCCCGACTACGCCTAAAGCCACGCTTCCTGAAGAGTACTACGAGGATATAGAAACGACTGGAGGCGACTACGATCCCTTTACGCCTTCCGTGAAACGTGAGCTTTATGTTGACACGCATTGTCTTTCTTGTCTACATTGGCGACGCCTTGATTTAGTCTATTTATTTTCTTACAATGTTTACCAAATGGCGTTGCCATTTGCTATACATGGTCGCTCGATTCTTGTTCACCTTTGTGAAGTGTGGAAGCTTGAGTATATCATCATCGTTATCCCATTCTGTACGGATTATTTTCTTAAAATTTGCCTTCACCGCTTCAATATCGTTGGGTCCATCATGACCTTCTTCATTATCACGATAGCTTCGCATTCAAGATGCCTGAATGGCCCGAATTTACTCGAGCATTCAACGAACGTGGGAGAGATGCGTAAACTAAACGAAACCTTACAAATTGTGGCACTCAGGATCACAATTTGTGATGATCGAGTTCATTTTGTCCAATCATCAGCGACGGCTCAAATGGCTATCGCCTTGCACAGCTGAACACAATTTAGGGGCCTTGGCACCCTGGCACCTGCATGCCGATGGTGATGGAATGCAAAAACGCTCATCGAGAGTGCCTCGAAGGTGGGTTAATGAAACCTGGGTTGTTTGTATTAATCAGTGGAGCCCTGCTTGGCGCCATCTATTATAACCCCTTGTGATGCTTCGGGAAGTTACACCAAATAATTTAGTAATGAAGTATTCCTAGCTTTCTGCACTTTGGGGCGAATTTTGTAGAAATATTTTTTCAGCCCTATAACACTGTATTGACAACGCGACGTGGTGGTTAGCACTGCGATCAGCCACTCAGTAGTGTGTATCTTTGGAATTGAATATAATTAGGTTAAAGCTTATTACACGATACAGGCAATAATGCTCTCCAGTTCTGGGTTATTTCAGTAGTGGCCTATTAGAACTTGTCTTCTAATCTAGATTTGTAAATAATCTTTGCGCAGTTCCTATTCCGAAGGCAGGGAATGGGTATGCGCCACTGACTATTCTCCTCCAATTGACAGCTTTGTTGGGCAAGTTGGTATAGCTTGAAAGAACGTTAGCGCAAGCAGACAAGGACAAAATGGAGACGTCTTTCTCATGTGCTTGATCTGAAAGGCCATTTTAAGTACTTTTCTGATAGTTCGCTTACTGCTTCGTTGGTTGCTGAGTTTCGTGCTTAGTCAAGTCACCTGACAGGTTTTTTTTCACCTGGACGCAAACGTTATGTTTTTTGACAGCAAATACCATCAAGGTAAACAAGAGAGAAGTTCACAGGAATGCGAAGGCTTGAAGTGAATAACAGTGGTTGAACAGAGAATGTCGCAGGAGGTCACGTTTCAACTAGGGGACATGTCTTTGACTGTGAACCAACTGCTTTGCCTTGACTGACACAATCCCCGTTCACAAAACAGTGGCTTCTTTGACATTGTTCAATCACAGTTAATACCCATACCAGTCATTCTGCCAGACAGACAAAAATAAAAAGATGACGACAAATGGACCGACAAGAATAGTTCTGTGGTGAGCAGACCAATTAGGTTCATATTTTATTGATCCTAGTGGCAGTTCAGATATTTACATCGTACAGCGTCTCGCTTCCTCCTCGTTTTCTAATCAAATAGCCTCAACAAGTGTTTTAGCAGTCCTAATAAAACAACTGACATACGCCCAGATTCTGCAAGACCTGTCCCGCTGTTGTGCACGGTGAGCGTGAAGATCACGGGAGCCACCACGCTGCCGGACGACGGCCTTTGTGACGTCATCTTCTACGACTCGTTCTACGTGAAGAACGAGCCTCACGGGTGGCAGGATGCTGGCCTGGATTATCTTCTGGACTCTGGCAAACGGATGATGAACACCGGCATCGGCGTCTCCTTTTCACCAGTGTAAGAGCCTGAATGCACACCGTAGTGTTTTCACCATCGCTTACGCAAGACGTGCATTCTCCCCGTATACTTTGCCAGCGACTCTTTCGTTCGCTATTGGGCATTTCACATTTGCTTATACAATGGTGGGTCACACGATGCACTGGGTACACGTTAAAGAACTTAAGGATAACATATATTCTGGACTCAGCCACTACGGCGTGCTTATTATGAAGACCATGGTTTTGTCGCATAAGTCCCCAAAATAAAGTTAAATAACACCCTTTGGGACATAATCAAAATCGTGAAAGTCGTGAAGGAGTCATGAGTTTTTTTCTGTTTTTTTTACGAAGCCTTACCCGAACTGTGTGGTAACGCGAAATCTGGAACCGCTATGCGTACATATTGCACGGCAATCCTTCATTCCTTCCCACAAATGGTTGTTTTCTTGTGCGTCCTCTGTACAGACAACAGTTGTCAGACTTTGCCTGAACGATCATGACACATTTGTTGCCCCTCTACTTTAGCAAAGCAAACACAAGCTCGAACAAGCAAACTTCAAGTGTTATGAACGACATATGCATTGTGCCAGTGCATTGAACGCCCTATAACCAGAAATCTCCAGCTATCTGAAGAGGAAAAAAAAATTATCTTAAGGCTTTTTTAGATTATTTGCAATGGTGATTCGAAGTAAAATTTTATGGCGAGCGTCAAACTTTATCGCTGTATCGTAGTTATGGGTAACTACGAGCCCGAGCACCTCCATTCTTTTATGTCGCGCCAACAATAGACCAAACGTAAGAATGGCAAGCGGTGAGCGTTGCGTAATCTTAAAGTTGACCATGAGACATGCATCAATCTGTGAACTACACCGAAAGTTAACAATGATGCAACAGCAACCATCTGACCAAAAGATGGTGATTACTGGATTTTATTGGCGCAAGGGCCAGGTGTGGCCAAAGAGATCTCACTAAAAGCTGGTAATAGTTAATACAATCTGAAGGTCATTAGATGAATACGTATCTGCTTGAGGGGTAGCAACATGTGACTGACGTGCTTTGCCAGTGAGGTAAACAGTTCGGCGTTTTGAACTAGCCTGAGTTAATTATGCATTCTTAATTTCGTATCTTCGCTAGCAATTTCGAGCTCAGCTAATTATTTAGCACAAAGTAACACAAAGTTGTATTTTAAGTAGACTCGAACCTAAAGTTATGCTGCTGAGCATCAATCTCCCTCAGCCGATGTGCTTGACACAGCAAATTAAGGAATTAGCCTTCCCGTCTTATTTCCAATAGCATATAGTCAAAAACAAACATCATCTCTGTCAGTCCCTCTCCGCGCCACTCAACTAAGCATCACACGCTTCCATTTATACAGAATGAAGCTAAAGAAGCGACTTTTCCCATCAAGCCCACTTTATGTGGTGTGGAAAGTTAAGGCAGCATATTGCAAGAGAACATTTAGAGCACCTTTGAATAAATAACTGTCAGCAAATAGTAAGGACAAATAAAATAAAAGCATACGTTAATGTTGTCGTTTACTGGCAAACTCATGTTACTCCGTCTGGAATATTCTTTTTATATTTCGCATTTTTAAGGTTTTCTTCTCTCTCGCGAGTCCACCTGCGCTGCTGCCTAAACACCGCGTGACTGCTTGTGTATTTTAGGACAATGTGAGCCTGACGACATAAAACAACAGAAACAACTTCAATTATTTCTGGCTAGACAAGGAATCGGTTTGGTCCATTTGGCACTGCGCAGGGAACGGCTGCAGCGCAGTGTTCCAAGTGCTTTTTCACCCTGATGTACGGTGAAAAGTCCATATGCCACCTAGTTGACTGACTCGTCCAAGCATCGCAACCACGCCTATAACACAACGCAGATACTTCTTATTCTTGCAACATGGAGATCTGAGCGAGAAAATTACCCTGCACTTTATATGTGTGTTCGATATATTTTGCGCAACAGTCCCTTTTATCGAATCAAGAATTCTGGGTGCCTGGCCTCTGAGCTCCTCAGCACAGAAAACCACGCGGGCTCTTCTGCAGTCCATGAAGGCGACAGACTTGCGTGCCCGGCTGTAGATACCTAAAGTTTTGATCTAAAAGTCCAAAAAAAGCTCAACTCATGTCTCCACTCTCTGGCATTCTCTTTCACTTCTCGGTCCCCCATCTCAATCGTGGGTTAGCGCACTAGGCAAATTCTAATTACCCTCGCTTCCTCCCTCCTTCTCATTCCTTCTTTCCCTCTTTAACTCTGTAGCAAGTGGTGCTGAAAACATTACGATTGACCATTAAGTATAATAACGCTCTTGAATAGAAAGAGTTACGAAGTGCATTAGCGAATGTGAAATAACGCGGTTTGCAGCAAACTGACTCCTTGTCGCCATCTTAACTATTTCAATATTACTCGACGTATTGCTGCTATGCTACTCAAGTCACTTTCAACTCATGTTCTTTTTTTGTGTGTGTGTTCTTTTTTGTCTTTTGTGCTACTCGCCCACTGACCGCCTGACCGGCCCTTCTAATGCCACAAGAACATGCCGCCAACGACTCCCCCTGAATACTTCCTAACCTCTCGCATCCCCAACATGCTCCCAAGCCCCCCGTCTTTCTTAAAAATTTTGTTTTTCTCTTTGTTTTTCTTTCACTTTCCCCCTTCTTTTTTTCTGTCTTGGTGCCGCCCTGGCTTCCCCCACCCCCACTTTTCTCTTCCTTTTTCTGCTTTTGTTTCTTTTCTTTTCTCCCCGCGTGCCCACTGTCACGCTCTTGTTCCCTCGTCTTGGGAATGAAGCTCGCAGACGTCGGACGACAGCGCTTGTTTCCTCTGATAGTATCTCTCTTTAAAACCAGCCGCCAGCGACAACCGCCGCACGTGACGTCACTGCACTAACCCTTTAAAACTAACACGCCGAGGATGACGAGGCCGCCTTTGAGGAAAATAGGTCCTCCTATCGAAACGTTGGCCAGCCTTTCTGAGGCACTTTATCCCTGCTTACAAACTTTATACCACAGTGTGCTATTCCATCTGTCAGCCCCTTCCTCGTTTTTGGACTTCCTTGTGATAGACATTCTGAACAGAGTGTTTCGGTCTTCTTTCTTTTTTACAGAAATGGCAAGCTGTTCACTGATGCGTTTGCTCCAGCCTTCCTCCCTACCATCGACAAGTTGCTGAGAAGGAGTGTGTATAGCTTCGGCATACTGAATGTCCACGACAAATATACTGCCGCAAAAGATTTGGACACATGCCTCCAGATTCTGCAGGTATGCTTCGCAGATGGATCTCACCTCACAACTCTAGCAAGAAATAGAGATATGAAATTCATACAGTAATACTTTTTTCATTGAAGCAATGAGTGCTTGTCCTCTTGACTGTGCGCACTTGCAGTGTTGCTAAATAACCATCCACTGTCTTCTATAGATACGTTACGCTACAAAAATTCGTGGTCAGCTCCAATGTTTATTTTTCATTTTCCAAGTATGGTATTACCGTTTAGCCTCGTTGATTCAAATATCCTACGAAACTCGTGTATTTTATTTATTCGTGTATACGGGGCAATATGACATCTTGTTATCACGAATGCGGTTTTACTCACTGATAATAATTTACTATCAACCTTTCCTGCTACCCTTTCATTCGCAGGGGCAGAAGACTGCAAATGTAGTGTAGAATTAGGTATGAAAATTAGTTAGATATGATGATTCTGCGCTCCAAATAATATCGCACTAGCTTGAGCGACAAAAAGTATGAAGTTTAAGAAACGATGACACCATTTGGCGCCGGAAGAGCGAAATCGATTTCGCTTTGGTTCTCGCCGCAATGAGAATCGTGTCACCCTAAATCAAGTTTGCCCCAGCGTTCCTGTAGCGGGTAAAATACATTTTCTTTTGTTGAGGCGTCGCCACACCCGAGGCGTACTCCTCCAAAAATGTACACGATGCGTCATAACTTAGTGTCACAACTGTTTTGCGAAATAAGAGTCCACACGGTCGAAAATGTTTAGCTGAAACTGCCATTTGTACCATGGTTTTGGAGCTCAATGTTCAGTAATGTCTTCAACTTTATTTACGCGGGTACATAATGTGCCCTTAACCCTCTCATGCATGAATTAAATCCAGAGGATAAAAAAATTATTTTTTGCTTAAAAGTGTTACTAGAGGCCACAAAGATTATGATGAAATTTTATTGCAAGTAATCAAGAGTCTCTGTATCACATTTCCGATCTGTCCCCAAATGAGGACAACATGCTGTAAGCCGACATTAGTTTCTGGTTTAAGTACACAATAAATATATGTAACAAAAACTTATTGAGCATTCATACTGGAACACTGAAACAATTTCAATTCAAATTGAAATGCTGACGGTAGGTCTTGCACATTCCACTTATGCACTGTGGAAGGACTCGAAGCACTCTGGACAAAAAGGGACGTTGCAGCGACCGCAGAGGTATCTTGTCTTGCTGCGGCAGTCGAGGCTTCGACAGCGGCTGGCGTACTTTTGGTCGCTCTTCTTTGGGAAATGGCGCCCGCCGTCCAACCTCTTTTCCAGGGACACATGGTGGAGCACTCTCTTTCTTATAGGCGCTGGCGAAGAATCGTTGGATGGCCGGCCTCGTCGCTTCGAGCTCTGTGCTGCTTCGCCGCGAAATATGAGTGCCTTGGCAACGCGACTTCGGAACTCAAGTTGGTCCATATAATGCTCCGCACCTTTGTCCCACCGCCACACAATCCAGGCGTTCACAACTGCTGCATTTAGTAGGTGGAAGAACATTCTCAAGTAGCCCCTTTTGTTCCGGACGCCATTTCTGTACCTTGCAATCAAGGAATCCATGAGGTCGACACCACCCATGTGTTTGTTGTAAACTTCCACGGAGTACGGCCTGGTGACATCCATTACTTTGCTCTCTTTTCTATTGTACCTTTTGGTAGTGCCTTCGGGCTGCCGTCCTGCATAGCTGGAAACAACATGAACAAGCGAGTTGTCCAGCCACCTTGTCACTGTGATGTTGTCTGCTGAGGTGCAAATTGATGTGCTTCCCCTTCCGTCTGCTTTGAGCTCCTTCAAGAGCTTTAGCTTTTTATCCGCTCCTTGCAGACGGTTTGCACGGCACGTCCCAACCAACCATATTCCATCCTCTCTGAGTTTTCGGACGAGGGCCATAGATGTGAACAAGTTATCGGCATAAAGTTTATGATTCTTCCCTTCAAGTCCCTCGGACAACCTGATGACAACGTCTCCGGCCATACCAAATTCGCTTGAAACTTTGGCTCGCCCACCAGTTGCCCCTTGGTATACCTCAAAGCGATAAATGTGGCCAGACACTCCTGCTCTCACCCACACCTTGAAGCCCCAGCGCTTCGGCTTGCTTGGGAGGTATTGCTTTATGGAGGAGCGCCCCTTGAATGGTATCACCATCTCATCCACGGAATGGTATTCCTCAGAATCAACTGCCGAGAAAAAGGCTTCGTTGAGTGCATCAATGACTGGCCTCATCCCAGCCAAGCGGTCATTCTGGTAGCTTAGAGCGTCGGTCCTATCGTTGAAGTGAAGGAATCTTCGAATCTCCTCAAAACGGTTTACAGGCATTGAATCAGCGACAATGTCCATTCTAAGGCCGGATTATGTGGACCAGTAATTCCTGATTCTTGGGTATTTGATGTAAGTCATTACCAAGCACATGCCAAGAAAGACCTTTAGCTCTGGCAAAGTGAACCGTAGGTTGTCTTTGCCTTTTTGCACTGCATACAAATTTGTTTGAAAGACAATGTGCTCCAGCAATGAGTCTGGAAATTCGGCGAGGAAGTAGTCAATCGGAAGTGTACCGTGCACGTTGACCCTATGCTCACCAAGAAAATCGGGAGGCTTTCCTGCATAGTCGTTGTCTTTGTCTGCAATCCACACTGTGCTGTCCGTTCGCGCGGCAGATGTCTTCGAGGGGGCCCTTGCAGCAGAGCTTGTTGAAGCGCCGTTAGCACGCACAGGCTCACGGTCATCACTCTCTTCTTCTGAGCTGCTTGAAGTGTCAAGGTCGGTGAGTAGTTGCTCCCAATCATCTGCGTCGGAATCGTCATCAGAGTTAGATGAGACGTCCAAAAGAGCATCGATTTCCTCTCTGGACAGTCCTCGCTTTGAAGACATCTTGGAAAAGTATCGTTTTTCCCACGGTCTACGGAAATGGGGAGCTTATACACACCCAAAAACTCCCGCAAAAGCTGCCTCAACCGTGCACGAAAAGCGCGCGAAAATACACGCGCTTTCAGCCCAGGTCTGGCTTTCTGCGGGTACATTTTTGTTTGGTGGCGCTGCAGGTAAGGCTACACTTTTCATGCATAATGTCCCCAATTGAGGACACCTCTTCTTTTGTTTGTACCGAGCCCACAGCCAAGAAAAAAAACGGCAACAAAATCAGATAATATAGATCAAAGGTTGCTCTTTGCGCAGATATTTTTTACAGTCCAAGAGCATCATAGCCTGTCGAGCAATTATTTTTTCTTTTCTACGAACGTTCAGTGACCTCGAACAAGCCTACTCTCCTTTAGAGACTGGCGCTTCAAAAAACATGGACAGGAAGCGCCATCTGTGTAACAGTTTAGAAACCTTGGCATGTCCTCAAATGAGGACACCATGCGGCTAGTGACTCACTGCAAGCAACTGGACGACCTTTATGGCAGGATATATATGTGTCCTCATATGAGGCCCGTATGCATGAGAGGGTTAAACTATCGTTCGTATCTTGTATCTTCAGTTAACTTTCTTTTCCTCGACTGCAGCTAATCAAACAACGTGTAGGACGGGCAGAAAACAATGAGGCGGACTTCCCACCTGCCTACACTGTACTGGGCGTCTACTTCGACCTCCCCTATCGATACCAGAACATGAAACAATTAAGGCAAGTTTTATTCTTTTTCTTGGCAGCGCAACCAAACCTAAAGCGTGAATACCTGAAACAAAATGAAACCAAGACACGAAAAACGAGGTGGACTCCAAATAAACTCTGCCTTCCATGATAAGCTAAAAGTTAACAGATAATGAATAGTGCGTCAACGCGCGCACAATTTGTTTAGAAATTGAGTTTATAAACATAACGTATACGCTGACCAAATTATTTCTGCGAAAGTCGTCGAAAATGCCTCAACAGATATGGAAAGGTGGAAGTAAAGATAAAACCACAAAATAACCACACGGTCAAGACAGCAAGCCATCATTTCGCAGTCGACTAGTCGACTTCGAAATGCGTCGCGGTTCGATTGGAAAGTGAAGTTATTCAGGATCGCGTTCAGCAGACGGGTAGCACGAGACAGAGATGAAACAATTGAATCTTAGCGTGGGACCTTAAATTCGGGTGTAGCCGACCTGATTGCACCATTCGTGCCGTCCACTATAATTATTTCGTATTTGATATTGATATAGAAGCCAGTTGTGTGAACGAATCTATGAATAATGACATAAGGGCAATGCTTGAATTAGGAAGGAACAGTGCCAACCAAGACGATCATGAGCGGGAGAATGACACAGGACAAACGCCATCCAATGACGGTGGCGCGGTTCCTGTGTCGTTCTCCGTCTCGTGATCGTCTTAGTAGACGCTGTTGTTTCCTAATTCAAGTATGTACCATCTAGCCCAAATGAATGTTATTAAGGGCAATGGCATGATGAGTAACCAGCGATTGTAGTAAAAGGTCATGTTCATGTCTCAGATAAAAACTGCAAGTGGTGTCAACGCAATTAACGATAACTTAAGTGTCGTCAATGGCACAAAGAAACGAGATGCCGTGGTTCAACTGCCGCCATGTCTGATGCCAGATACTTCATTTGAGTCTTGCTTTGCGCAGGCGATTCTCCGTGCCCTCGTTCTTCATTAGCATCACGCATCCCTCGTACTACAACACCAATGACCCGGACTGCCGCATCCTGCCTAATAGCATGCAGAAATTCCCAAGGAGTCCATCACGTAGCGCCATTAAATACGCCATCACAATTGTAAGTTTGCTTTATTTGTACCTAAACGCGCCGAGCGGTAAAGGTTTTCTAGCATTGTTTGAAGCGTTCAATCTACGTTTAAACCGCACGAAAATAGAACAGGTTTCAAGAACTCCTTCGGATGGCAAGTGACCTCAGAGTTGTGCTCCTTAGTTCTCGATTATCGCAGTAACTGAATCTAACGTTCTCTAGGTAGTGTTATGTGCTGAGTCTAGAACGTTGCGTTCAGCCGTTACGACTATTATTACCACCACCTTTTGTGTACTGGTCGTTGTTAATGTCACTGAATATTGAACCACAGGAAATACGCGACCGGAAGTAAGCGAATGCTTTTTGTAGTGATTCTCTAGAGTTGTATTATTAGTGCTGAAAAAGTGTTGCACATTTTCTTGCTCGTGATTTGTTTGTTTTTTCTATGTAAAGAAGAGTATTTAGTTTGGGGGCACTTATCTAAATACATTGGAAAGGAGAAATAGTTTTTTTTTGGAACCACTGCACGAAATTTGATGAGGTTTGCTGAATTTGAAATAAAATTTTAATATCTAGTGATGGCTGGTTGTAAACTCTTTATTCAGTAATTTGTAATTGACTTTTTGTAATGATTGATGTGCAAATTGTAATTTGCAATCGCTTCTCAATTTCGGATCTGTAAATTCATTCGTAAATTTCTCCCTTTAATTAGGAAATTTGCGCATGCGGAGGAGTCGATAGTATTACGTAGCATACCAGCACGGGGCAGGATTGCAAACTTATGTTACTGATGATTCGTAGATTTACCGGTTTGCGAGCTCATTCACTGTTGCAAATCAGTTCGGGAACCGTTATAAATTTTATTACCCCGAAACGGCACTGAAGCGCAAAGAAATCGTATAACTTTACACCCTTACCCGATCGAACCCGTATTTTTCTTTTTTGGTTCGACACCCTGCTTTATCTATTGCATTAGAGTTTCATTAAGCCAGAAGTACTTATTGAGGGCGTTGTCAGTGAGAACGCGTTCAAGGACACAGGCACCGCTGCTGAACACTGTGCAGGAAAGCTGTGAAAAAGTTGCGCTAGAACCAGGGAAAGCTCTGCGTCAGCTTTGCTGCCCCCGAATTAGGCAGTCTCTCTTTTTGTCAAATGACTCCTTTTGCTTTCCATCAAAGTGATGTCATGCGTAAATTCGGCAAGGTCATAGATTTCGGTTCTCGTTTTGTTGAATTTAATTTAAAGCCCTAGGCATTCAGGCATTCTGAGCGCATATATTTTACCACCATCGTAACACTGTTGACGTACAGTGCTCCTGCTATTCGTGCATGCAAAGTACTTGCTTAAAAAATACCACACATTCATCAAATGACAGAGTCTAACTCCTGTTCTTTTTTATTTAACCATTGGCATTCCAATCTCAACAATGACTTCTCAGACGGAAGCAGTCAACCACGTCAAATGGACGATGCGCTATAAGAACTACACGGAAATGGCCATATCTTTCTCCATGCGTGGCACTGTGTATTTGCTAGGCCTGAGCAGTGCTTTGTTCACGCCCTGCACAAACGTCTTCAGGCACTACGACACTGCTCCAAATCGCGTAAGTACAACCAAACCTGCACGCCTATTACGCATGCGCATAGCACACCATTCGCATTTGTCACAACTGTAGTTCGTCAGTCATTGCTCTGAAATTGAAGGTAATAATCCATCGCTATGCATACCGTAGGGCGTAACTATGACACCCGGTTTTTCGCGCAGCTCTGCAACACGAAACACGCTTCCAATTACTTCTACGACAGCGAAATGTTTGCTGACTACACCTTCTACGTTGATAGACCCCCAAAGAGCACAATGATGACCTTCGACTCCGAAGTCGCCATCAAGTCAAAGGTGGGCTTCTCCGCATTCTATGTAATGAATGTCCTTGCATTTGATCAAAGTGACCCCATGCATAAATTTACTTAACCGTTCGGCCCAGCTTGGCGTCAAAGTAGGGTTTCAATGAAAAATTGTCCGATAGCATCAGAGCTCAGATATGATTGCCAATCGCAGAAAACGAAAGCATGCCTTAAAACTGGAAATGACAAACCCTTACCAATTTCAATGTGCAAGCTGTCCATGGAGGCGTTCGTTACATGGAGGCGTTAGTAATCAAAATTCGTTGCGTGTCTCTTAAGTACGGCGGCGCTGTGACAAGTTCCTGCAGAAGGTCTTTGATGCGACAACGTTTTAATGCTGAATAATTTATTCACTTGCTCGGCAAGGCCCACTGGGGTGGCTGAGCGACGCGTTAATGACTGAAATTTGAAGTCCGTATCTAGTCGTGACACGCCATTTGTCCGTCTGGCTTCACAACACTTGCGCCGATTTCCACAGTCAGTGCGATCTCATAATTTTGTTTTTTCCATGTTCTCGTGCACCTTGCTTTTGTGGAACGCAGCTTTGTTGGACGGCCGCGACTTTCCCAAACCTTCCCATCCTCGCCGCCGCCTACGATGTGGACTACGATGCCAGTGACGAGGGTTGCCCTGCTCTGCACCTGGGAAAGGGTGCCTACAGACGCCTGAGATTGCTCAAGGCTCTGAACAATTACGTGCGACACAACTTTACGGATCTTCAGCGCTGCCTCGCCGCTCAGTTTTGAATAAACTTAAAAAGCATACCCGACGCAGGCCGCGGAGCGGGCGTCACGTGATCAACAAACCTAAAGAAATAAAAACAAGGTAGGGTTGGCTGCTGCATACCCTCTGCTTCAATTAAATTAATCAGCAAGCTAATAAAGGACATAAATAACCAATGAAATAAATACGCAATTACGAAAATGAGTAAATAATAATTAAGAATTAGTTATTTCCCAATGTAATATAGTTAATAATTAATAATTTAATAATTGATTGATTGATAGTATTATATAATTAAATTGGATAATTGATACATTTAGTCATTCCTTCATTTATCTATCTATTTATGAATTAATATATTTATTAAATAGTCTATTTATTAATTAATCTATTGTGTCTTCATCAACATAATTGGTCATCACTATATTTGGTCTATAGCAATTATAGACCAATTTCTGTATTGGCACTTCTTTCTAATATTGCTGAGAGTAATTTACAGAAGAAACAACTGCTCTTTAAAGGATAAAAGCGTAATGTGTAAACAGCATACGGATATCAAGCGGGCAAATCAACTGAAACAGCTCTGATACATATGACGGATAACTTGCTTTTAAACTTTGAAATGAAGCTGTATACCATTGGTATTTTTATTGATATCCGCACAGATTTCGATGCCATTAAACATGACATACTACCTAAAAGACTTGAAATATACGGCATTTGTGGACTGTCTGGCAAACTTATACAAAATACTTGAGTGGAAGAAAACAGTACACACAACTTGACGAAACTTGGTCTGAGACCTGCAATATAAAATATGGTGCTCCTCATGGATCAATTTCTGGTCCTTTGCTCTTTATTATCTACATAAATGATATGTTAAATATACCTTTAACCCCAGAGGTCGTTATTTATGCAGACGATAGAAATGTTTTCTTTTCCGGGCCTGACTTTGGCTTGCTGGAATCGCAAGCTAATGCCTGGCTTAGCAAGTTATACGTATGGCTGAATAATAATGAAATAGCATGTAACGTAAACAAAAGAAAAGATATGATTTTCACTCCAAAAAATAAACTCATACACTATAATGTTAAATTACGCATCAACAATTCTAAAATCATGTTAACAAATGGCTGTCGATTGACTGGGGTTTGCTTCAAATCTTATTTAAGCTACCTGACCATGTCACCCATGTACGTTCGAACGTATCTTGGTCCATAGGCTTGGTGTACCGGCCGAAAAAGCTTATACCGATGTGTTTGAAGAAACAATTATATTTTTCACTAATACACCCACATCTGGGGTACTGTAATTTAATTTGGGGATTACGCAACGAGACTGATTCGGACCGGCTCTTTGCGCTCGAGAAAATAGCTTTACGTTTTGTATGTTTTTCATTGTCTGTACCAGACAGATGTATATTCCAGATTCTAAAAATATTGCCTTACGCCGACTTGTACAGTTTCTTCCTAGGAATTTTTGTTTATTGTCAAATGAAGAATAACTAACGAGACAGGATCTTTTTCGATGTTCGGGGTTCCTCAGGACTCTCTGGGTTGAAGGCTCTTTCTTCTTCATTGTTCTCAGTTCTTTAGGGCTTCTTTCGACGAAGGCTCTCTCTTCTTCGCTGTTCCCAGTTCCTCAGCAATTCTTTGGACGAAGGTTCATTCGTAGCGCTGCCACTAGTTGTTGGGGCTCGAGGACGATCCCACCGCTGCCACCAGTTGTTGGATCTGGAGGACAATCTTGATTGCTGTCCCCCAGATTTTGGACCTTGCTGTTGGGTGCAGGAGTTGGCCGAGGTTGAGGAGGACTTTGTGATGAAAAAATGGAGGTTTATTTACATTATTTACAGTGAGAGTACAAAGAAATTAACAGTCATAAAGACATTACAGGTCGGAAGTAACTAGGACGCTGCGGCCCGTGGCAAGAAGCTTGAAAGAGATGAATTACGGAATGCTCTCTTGCTGCTCCCGGTCTCTGGCTTTTAACCCCTTCGGTGTCTCGAAGTCACGTCACGTTCGGCCAATCGGCGAGCCCGCTCAGGTGGCGTCATCTTCGGCCAATGGTAGGCGCCCATGCGGGTGTACGTCACCTTCGGCTCAGAGGGTCAATCCTTGGGATCCAATTGTCCGAGGGATTATTTGTCTGTGGTATTGCCTTCCCGGTCTGCAACTACCGTCACAAAGGCGAACGGGAGGGATTGCTCCCAGGGCTTCACGGTGCATCACGGCCGTCGTTGCCTCACGGCTTGCGAACGCCGTCACAATAGGCGCATAGGGGGTTAGACGGGTTGTCTTCGAGCGAACTTTCAGAGCTGCAAAGCAGCTTTCCTCGGGACCCATGTTACCTGGAACAGTGCTGGGCTCCCGCTACACTTTCGGGAAGCGTCAAGCAGTGAGACAACAGCTCCGCATGCGGCGCACGAGGTGGGGGACGCCAACTTGTTTGCACGTGCCGCGCCTCGGGAACGTGGTGGATGTGCTTCTGCGCTCCTTAATTAGCGGTGGGGTCTGGGTGATTCGATGGGGTCTGGTGAACTCGAAAGAGACTCAGGAAAAGGTCCCGTATCTAACAGCGCCTAAGAGCTGCAGGCTCTAGAAGGAGCGAACTTTGCGCTTTAAAGGGTCCAATTTAAAGCCAAATTAAATACTTGTACAATGCTTATGGTACTAATGAGATAGTGATTTCAAGCACTGGCCGAACACATACAATTGAAGCTGTACTGCCTACAATGTTCAACATCAGCCGTCCAGACTACAGGCTGCGCAAGAATGATGGGATGGTCATGAAATTATTTCCAGATATAATTTTATATACTAGAAGGTAGTCCCTAAGTTTGTGTTTCCAAACCCAAATATTATTCTTTATTTTGATTTAGTGTTACCTATCGTCACATAGCCTGCTGCAACGAAAAAATCTTCTAGCACAGCACACGTCCATAGATAAACGCACGATATTTTGCGACCTAAAACTAAAGTGTCATCTACCTCAATGACTTGCACATTTGCGCTGAATAACGTAGCATATTATCCCGCACCCTTTTCAACAAGAGCTTGCTTCGCTGAACAAAGTCGTAAGTGACCTGCATCAGTAGCACTGAACTTATAAAAGGCATTTTCTATGAAGGTCTATTTTTGACCTACGGTTCGATGCCGAGGCCCTAATTGTCAGGCAGACGGCAAGAAAGCTTCACATAAATAGCTCCTAAGTCGTAAAATAGGCATCCTTCCTATGTCGGAGTGATAGTTCACCTGCGTGCGGCAATATCCGGAGACAGGAGCTTCACAAAGTCCTATACAGATAGACGATTAAGGGTACCACTTCTGAACCTTAAGAAGCTATCTGAAATGGGAATGCCACTAATTATGTTACTCAGGTAAAAAGTGGAAAGAAAGCAGTTAAGTTATGCGACATAAATATAAAAGGAGGTACAACGTTGCGGACTCTCGTGGACAAATCTATCGCGTAATACGCGTAATATTCTACAGGGTATTTTCAGCTGCACAAAATTTTTGATAATTGCCAGTGGCATTCAGCACAATTCTAGCCTTCAATCGAAAGTACTCTATCAGGTGGCTATAACTTCAAGTGTATATGAAAAAAACTTATTTGTGTAATAAACTTGCATGTGTTTGATAACTTTTAAATAATTACAATGCAGCACAAACATCAGTCTACGAATTTTAGTCGGTGAGTTGGCAAGGTATCTTGAATTGGAAAGACTTCTCAGCGCTCTACCAGTTTCGATATAATTATTTTCAGTGTGCGACTAAATTTATTGACTTTCTAGCTATATTTGTGCTTGAATGCATCAAACAGCTAGCGTTTCCTTAAAGAAATAGATAATCGGAACAATGGTGCATGTTCACCGCAAGTCTCCCGTTGCCTATCTCGAAATCAGTGCCATCCTCAGAATTCTTTCCAAGTCGAGACGTCTCCCGAACTCGCTAGCTACAGTTCCAATATAGAAATACGTGCGGTAAAATAAATTTTAAAACGTCAATTAGCGTGGTTATGATAGTTATTCAACTACGCATTTTGATTTTCTTGTAGAAGTAATGCCAGCCTCATCGAGTATACTAAGTGAAGGGTTAGAATATTGCTATTTGGTATAGGGAATTTAAAAAATATTGGGTACTGCTAAAAAAACCTACATATTTCGTCTGAATCGCTAACCGCCGAGTTGCATCATGGTTTTGCTTGAAACGCGTGCTTTTTATTTGAAGTTTAGTGTTGTTTGTCCCGTAATTACCCTCAACAAATGATCAAGCCTAAATTCTAACATTAGATAGCTCGAATTTGTAGTGCTTTATCAAGTGAGTCGGTAATCGAGAGCGCGAACAAAGGTTTGGAGGTTTTATTGCATTTTACTAACCTCTGTGATACGAGTATCAAAACTTCTTCAGTGAGTGTTATGTAATGATCGATGATAAAGTCCTCGTCATTCCTGTGCGGGCGCAACACACGCTACTTGAAGAGCAACTTAAGTTGCGAGGAAGCAAGTGGTTGTGATAAGCGAGAGATTTGTAAAAGTGCTTAGCCTTCTTTTTAAAAGAAAAGTCCTGCCTGGGCTACAAGGAAGTGCTGATAGGGGAAAAAACACGCTGCAGCTGACATGTGGCACAATGTTTCCTGCGGCATGCTCGAACCACTGGTGTCCCTGCACTCCTAAAGCACGGATCTTCTGTCAAAACATAACCGCCAAACAATAATCAATTTTCAGAACACAGAAAGTGCGATACTTACATCAGTAATTACGCTCTTAAAATTTCCCGCTACTATCATACAAAGGTACGAAATGGACTACTTTGATATACAATATATACCAACATTAAAAAGTAGGCTAGAAGCATCGGTTAGTCTGAACTTCTCTAAATGCCAGCGGGGCATGAAATTGTGTCTCCTCAGTGAGATAAAAACAGGTTTCATTGCATGGGTCGCTTAGGCATTGGTGTTGTCGTCAAGTGCGCCACGGCGTTTTCGCTAAGGTTCGTTCCTGGAAAAGAAAATGGGGGAAGAGATCTGCAAGCTGCTTTCCACGCGAGAGCCTGCTGCTACGTCTTCCGCGAAAGAGTGCGCACGTTTAACCCAACGAAAGGGTAGCGCACCTGTTCGCCAAGAGCTGATATGCGTTCAAACGCTGGGTCGTTTAAATCTCCCTGCTCGATGGTTAAGGCTGTTCGATGGAAAAGAAGTAAGAGCGAGGCCCGTCGTACTAATATACCTTCGCCCCACCTGCCTGTCGTAAGAGGACGCTCGTGGTTGTCGCGCACGGGGACCTTAGAAACGGTGGGGAAATTAAAGAGTATAAATTTCCAGCTGCTTATACGAACACCAATCGAACAAATCGACAAGAAAAAAAAAGTGCGGCTTGCGATTAGGTGAGCGGATTTTGCGTGTGTTGCTTTCTCGCTTCTGCGAGCATGTACGGTCGCCTGAAAGAGCTCGCTAGTATGAGGCTTGTGGCAGTGGCGTTTTTCGTGACGACTGTCACCTACGATGCAAATACACTTTCTGTTCCTCAGAGGAGAACAGGTGAGGTGACAGTACACTATCTCTCTGGCAGTATCTGTTCTTTTTAGATATGTGTTACCTCATCATGAACAGCCACGCTCTTAGTGTAATAGGAATATTTCCTCGATTTTATTCGTCCGCGGAAACATCGATCAAATGTCGAAGGGTCGATTAGGGTTCAGGATCGAACGGGCGAAACAGACGCAGACTTGCTGGTTCAAGTATGCGTCCCTATTTGATGAAATACCCGTCGTGGTTGCTCAGTGGCTATGGTGTTGGGCTGCTGAGCACGAGGTCGCGGCATCGAATCCCGGCCACGGCGGCCCCATTTCGGTGGGGGCGAAATGCGAACATACCCGTGCACTTAGATTTGGGGGCACGTTAAGGAACCCCAGGTCGGCGAAATTTCCGGAGTCCTCCACTGCAGCGTGCCTCATAATCTGAAAGTGGTTTTGGCACGTCAAACCCCATAATTTCATTTATTTGATGAAATGAGATGTACAAACTTACCACCTGCCCTGAGCGTTGAAGGCATGTAGATTACTAAAAGAGCAAGTGTCAACGTGGAGAAATCTTTGAAAAGATGGCTACGCATGCGTGCTTAAGTGACTAGTGCTGTTGAATCCGAACTTCGTTCATGGAACTTTGCATAGCGCTCACCACAGTGGTGCATGTAGAAAGTTTAGGTAATGCGCGTTTTGGTTCTCAAGTGACTCACTGCGCAGAAGAGTTTGGTATGGCGACAGTGCGTGCGAGGAGGTGTCATAGTTGCAATTCAAGAGTTGCAGTATCAGATGTAATGTCATTCTCCAAGGTGATTGCGGTCAGAAAACGCGAAAGGCGTCAAGGTCAAGCAATGACCTGCCACAGCGAAACACGAACAATGGAAAATGTCTCGCTATACTGCTGGTAGGTAGTGGAATATCTAACCTGAGAAGCAGGGGTAACAGAGCGTGTTAATTGTACGCAGCGCTGGTTGAACTTATTCACAGTATCACCCCGCAGCTGCACAGCACGAAGCTGCTAAAGAAAATCGTACGAGTTTCCCAGAGAGAATGCTTCGCAGTTGAAAAAAAAAATTGTCTTGGCTTGTTATAGCTTCGGGCTACAGCCTGAATTTGTTGCGGCAGTAGTTGCTACAAGATGATATTTTTTTTCCATTCATTAATGTTTTTCCATGTTTAGGGCTTCTGCGGAAGCGATTTACCAAGAGAAAAATTAATGTTGATGTTGCCAACGTAATGAAAGTTATCTGTTCCACCCCCCATCACAGTCGCTTGCTCATTCCGGAAGCCTTCAGAAATCGCAGAAGTATTTTTCTGACTGTTCTTAAGCTGTGAAGCGCGAGTTCATTCTACCAAGATTTCGGCAGACTGCTCATCTGTTCCTAAGGCTCCGTTTATACTTTAACCCCTTAAGGTACATGGGACACATCATCATCATCATCATCAGCCTGGTTACGCCCACTGCAGGGCAAAGGCCTCTCCCATATTTCTCCAACAACCCCGGTCATGTACTAATTGTGGCCACGCCGTCCCTGCAAACTTCTTAATCTCATCCGCCCACCTAACTTTCTGCCGCCCCCTGCTACGCTTCCCTTCCCTTGGAATCCAGTCCGTAACCCTTAATGACCATTGGTTATCTTCCCTCCTCATTACATCTCCTGCCCGTGCCCATTTCTTTTTCTTGATTTCAACTAAGATGTCATTAAGTCGCGCTTGTTCCCTGACCCAAACTGCTCTTTTCTTATCCCTTAACGTTACACCTATCATTCTTCTTTCCATAGCTCGGTGCGTCGTCCTCAATTTGAGTAGAACTCTTTTCGTAAGCCTCCAGGTTTCTGCCCCGTAGGTGAGTACTGGTAAAACACAGCTGTTATATACTTTTCTCTTGAGGGATAATGGCAACCTGCTGTTCATGATCTGAGAATGCCTGCCAAACGCACCCCAGCCCATTCTTATTCTCCTAATTATTTCCGTCTCATGATCCGGATCCGCCGTCACTACCTGCCCCAAGTAGGTGTATTCCCTTACGACTTCCAGTGCCTCGCTGCCTATTGTAAATTGCTGTTGTCTTCCGAGACTGTTAAACATTACTTTAGTTTTCTGCAGATTAATTTTTAGACCCACTCTTCTGCTTTGCCTCTCCAGGTCAGTGAGCATGCATTGCAATTGGTCCCCTGAGTTACTAAGCAAGGCAATATCATCAGCGAATCGCAAGTTACTAAGGTACTCTCCATCAACTTTTATCCCCAATTCTTCCCAATCCAGGTCTCTGAATACCTCCTGTAAACATGCTGTGAATAGCATTGGAGAGATCGTATCTCCCTGCCTGACGCCTTTCTTTATTGGGATTTTGTTGCTTGCTTTATGGAGGACTATGGTGGCTGTGGAGCCGCAATAGATATCTTTCAGTATTTTTACATACGGCTCGTCTACACCCTGATTCCGTAATGCCTCCATGACTGCTGAGGTTTCGACAGAATCAAACGCTTTCTCGTAATCAATGAAAGCTATATATAAGGGTTGGTTATATTCCGCACATTTCTCTATTACCTGATTGATAGTGTGAATATGATCTATTGTTGAGTAGCCTTTACGGAATCCTGCCTGGTCCTTTGCTTGACAGTCTAAGGTGTTCCTGATTCTATTTGCGATTACCTTAATAAATATTTTGTAGGCAACGGACAGTAAGCTGATCGGTCTATAATTTTTCAAGTCTTTGGCGTCTCCTTTCTTATGAATTAGGATTATGTTAGCGTTTTTCCAAGATTCCGGTACGCTCGAGGTCATGAGGCATTGCGTATACAGGGTGGCGAGTTTCTCTAGAACAATCTGTCCACTATCCTTCAACAAATCTGCTGTTACCTGATCCTCCCCAGCTGCCTTCCCCCTTTGCTTATCTCCCAAGGCTTTCTTTACTTCTTCCGGCGTTACCTTTGGGACTTCGAATTCCTCTATACTATTTTCCCTTCCATTATCGTCGTGGGTGCCACTGGTGCTGTATAAATCTCTATAGAACTCCTCAGCCACTTGAACTATCTCATCCATATTAGTAATGATATTGCCAGCTTTGTCTCTTAACGCACACATTTGATTCTTACCGATTCCTATTTTCTTCTTCACTGTTTTTAGGCTTCCTCCGTTCCTGAGAGCATGTTCAATTCTATCCATATTATACTTCCTTATGTCAGCTGTCTTACGCTTGTTTAATAACTTCGAAAGTTCTGCCAGTTCTATTCTAGCTGTAGGGTTAGAGGCTTTCATACATTGGCGTTTCTTGATCAGATCTTTCGTCTCCTGCGATAGTTTGCTTGTACCCTGGCTAATGGAGTTACCACTGACCTCCATTGCACACTCCTTAATGATGCCCACAAGATTGTCGTTCATTGTTTCAACACTAAGGTCCTCTTCCTGAGTTAAAGCTGAATACCTGTTCTGTAGCTTGATCTGGAATTCTTCTATTTTCCCTCTTACCGCCAACTCATTAATCGGCTTCTTATGCACTAGTTTCTTCCGTTCCCTCCTCAGGTCTAGGCTAATTCGAGCTCTTACCATCCTGTGGTCACTGCAGCGCACTTTGCCGAGCACGTCCACATCTTGTATGATGCCAGGGTTAGCGCACAGTATGGAGTCCATTTCATTTCTAGTCTCGCCGTTCGGGCTCCTCCACGTCCACTTTCGGCTATCCCGCTTGCGGAAGAAGGTATTCATTATCCTCATTTTATTCTGTTCCGCAAACTCCACTAATAACTCTCCCCTGCTATTCCTAGCGCCTATGCCATAATCCCCCACTGCCTTGTCTCCAGCCTGCTTCTTGCCTACCTTGGCATTAAAGTCGCCCATTAGTATAGTGTATTTAGTTTTCACTCTACCCATCGCCGATTCCACGTCTTCATAGAAGCTTTCGATTTCCTGGTCATCATGACTGGATGTAGGGGCGTAGACTTGTACAATCTTCATTTTGTACCTCTTATTAAGTTTCACAACAAGACTTGCCACCCTCTCGTTAATGCTACAGAATTCCTGTATGTTACCAGCTATATTCTTATTAATCAGAAATCCGACTCCTAGTTCTCTTCTCTCCGCTAAGCCCCTGTAGCACAGGACGTGCCCGCTTTTCAGCACTGCATATGCTTCTTTTGGCCTCCTAACTTCACTGAGCCCTATTATATCCCATTTAGTGCCCTCTAATTCCTCCAATAGCACTGCTAGACTCGCCTCACTAGATAACGTCCTAGCGTTAAACGTTGCCACGTTCATATTCAGTTGCAGCGGTGGCGTAGAGGTAGAACACCCGCCTCGCGTGCAAGAGGTCCGTGGTTTGAATCCCGGTGCCGGTAATTTTCCACCGGATTAAAAACATCCGCGTGTTGATGAAATTGCACAAACAGGCCTGGAGTGTGGCCTGATCCCGGTGACCAGAAACGGCAACGCACTCCCTCACCAGAGCAGGATTGGCCAGCCTGGTGCAGTACTTGGCCACAACCTCCTATATGAACACAACAATCAAACCCCGGCTCTCAGTCCCCAGCAGCTGCGAAGCAACTGACCACGGCGGTGGTCAGACCTGCAACGCAGCAGAGGGTGCTAAGAATCACTGGCTCCGGACAGGCCGCCAATGGAATATGGGACGAATTTGAGGCATGCCTCAGTACACATGTTTTGCCCCTACAAACATACTGAGGGCAATTCATAGATCTAGTAAGCTACCCGTTGCCGAAATGTTTTATTTCGGTCGACAGGTCTATGACAAAAAACTGACGAAACGTTGGTGGAGTCACGCAACAATGGCTGTCTTGCCGTCTACTAATTATGCACTTATTTTGCATACCGTTCTAATCAATGAAGGGAGTTAATGATTACAATACAAAGTGCAGAGATCAAGGGTTCTTAAGAAACCAAGAATCTTGAATTTAAAGTAGTGCGAAGTATACGAAGTCCTGTTTTACCATGAAAGAGGCATTAGGACATATGTGTCCCAGTGTACCATGACGGAATGCTGGATGCCAATTGGCGGCATTCACTCATGGGGGCACATTTATGTTATAATAGCCTCTTGAAAGTAACGAATGTGTATACTTTGTGCCTTTACGTGTGGCCTGGTTTATTTTAGAGAAATGCTGTTATGCGTTAAGATTATTGCAGGAAAACCACGTGAATTTCTAGCATCGGAAGCAAAGATTCTATAACATTTTCTTTGATGACAACCGCAGTGAGCCTGCTTCATTGCCTGACAAGGGTGATTTTGACAACCATTGTGCAGAAATTGATGCAGAACACCCAGAGAAACCATAACATTGAAAGCGACCAAAACTCGAAAGAAAGAAGGTGTTTCAGCCGAAAAACTCGCAATTACTGCTCCTGAAACCACGTGTACAGTCAAAGCGTCATCGAATTAAAGGCGACGTAGAAAACTATGAATCACAGCTCATTGCCGCGTGCAACGCAGAGAAATAAATAGCATGTTCCCTAGTACAAACAACAGGTGGATCTTATAACATTAACAATATTTTCGGTTCATGTGAAGTTGAAGAGCTTCGCAAAGAATGTTTGTAAAAGAAAGAAATCGTTATGCTGAGCAAAACGGGAACTTCTTCACAATATTATCGAAAGAAATCAAGGCCGTTCTAGTTGTCAACATTGTGATGACCTATCAAGTCCTCTCAATCCGAAGGTAACTTGCGAAGTGGACTGCAAATGTAAAATACAACCTTCGAGTTTTCTTTAAATTCCTGGGTATCACAGTAAACGTTGTCTACACCATGTAGTACGTTAAACTGCACGCTAACAAGCTCCCTATGCCCCCTCTGACATCACTGCAGTTCTGCCAAGCGGTCGCACAGGTTCTTACCGAAAATTTTTGACCTGACAGCGGAGCAGAAGTCTTGAGCCTATGCGCAAGAGTGTGCGCAAGACAAGAAGCCAAATTACAAAAGCTTCCGCTCGAAAGAGGTGCACGGATTGTTTCTACTATGTGCTCGAAAACAGCATATTTACCAGCGGCAAAGTTTGCAATGTTTACTTGTGCTGCCCTACCACAGCAAATTGCTTCGTGGAGCTATATATTTTGGGCAAGAAGCTTATAAGTCCACGTAAATGTTCGACTCCCTTGACGTACATAGGGACGCATATGTCCCATAGAATAGCGTATAAGCTATCTGAAATATATGTTTGAAAAGTGTTTCATTAGTGTTTTGGAGGCCCAAATATCGTAAACTATATATCAATGATTTCTAGACTGATAAGGTTGAGTTAACAACACTTCAGAAAGTGCATTTGAAGGACAAAATCTTGCTAATGGTATGGCTGCCAGGGTTTCAACATCATTATACGCTACATGGGAAAACCCCTGCTCATGATCGCAAATTATTCGATTGGGTTCTTATTTGATTCGTTCTCACGAATGACTATTCGCAACCCTGTAATAATTTATGCTTTCCTTAAATTTCCACCAGCCGGAAAGAAAATTCTAGGCCCCGGAGAATGCGCTCCAGGTGAAGAGTACACCTGTGTCAGTGGGGACTGCGGAGAGAGAACCTGCGCAGATGCTGCAGACAACAACAAGATCTGCGCAAGGAACTGCATCATGGGATGCTTTTGTGCCCCGGGCCTCTTCCGTCGTCCCACGGACCGCAGATGCGTCCCGAAGGAGCAGTGCAACGATACCAAGGCGCCAGTCACAGCGGCCTCTTCCTTACAATAAATCGGGGACAATGCCGCTGACGCTTCCTCGTGTACCCACGATTGGCTTCACACGGCTTTCTTTATAATATTATGGCTTCCACCGACAAACACTGCGGGTTTCTTCGTTGTCCGATGTGACTGTAATAGTAGAACGAGCATACTTCAAAATTGTGCATGTATTGTTACCGTTACACGTATTTTTCATAACGCTCGAACGGATATGGATAGCATCAATGCGGACTTTGTTCGTTTTACTCAAACACATGAAAACATCAAGTTATCAGAATGCACTGAAGAAATTCAGTTCGGATTTTCGCGACCACTTTGGAGTGATGTACTGGTGCTTGCAAAACTACATCAGGATTATTCGAGCTTTCATTTTTGTAAGATTGCTTCAGAATTTCCGTCCTACAAGAAACACACGATGCACAAATTGGTGGTCAAAAATACTGAACAGAAGGCAGCTTCCCCTCGTTCGAGCTAACGCAGCTTCTAACCTTGCGTTTTGTTATATGCAAATCAATGTTCTCAGCAGAACTGTCCGGTGTTTGATCAAATTGCCCGCAGCCGCATGTGAAACGCACAGTATGATCGGTGTAATGACTTGCAAAAATAAAGTAAGCATTTCCGGCAATTTTCGTTACACGTTAACGAATACTAAACTGCCTCCGTTTCCTCATTGTATACAGGGCACTGAGCGTGACAGCAAGGAACCCTGCTTTTTCATATCGCCGCGGCAGATGTTCAGAGGGACACGGTTTGAATGAACGCGACGCACGTACATGCAGGTCTCGCTTCTGAGAAACTGGTATATCGCCCTGTTTACAAATGTGCACAGCCGATAACACGGTGTTACTGCCCTCGATTACAATTACTTCGCGACAAGGATACTCAGCCGTCAGGCAATGAGACGCATTTGCGCAATCTTTTATTATTTGAATCACCGAGTCTAGCTCCATCATCGGCAATGCTCATTGACGGATACTTCTGAAGAGATTTCTTTCTGCGCATAACTTTTGTTAAGGCCTTCCTGATACCTTTTATTAAGGAAACAAATACGTGGCTGAGCTGAAATGTAATTTGTCTATTCATGTTTTGGACCGTTTTTACCATAAAAGCAAAGAAAGCACGGGTTGCAGGATAGAAGCCAATACAGCTAGAACTTTGTCGGAACTTGTCTGATTCCAGGCAAACTGGATGAGTACATGGTGTCCCAGCTAACATTAGCCCCAGATTTAATATATTCGAATGCCACGTAGCTGGACAGAACCAAGCTAATGTTGTTTGCCGGCGCTTGGCAGTACTCAGAATGTTTGTTTTTCAGCTTACCAAACTACATAATTAGCCCTAATTAATTAATCAACTTAGCAAATACAATTAGATGGAAAGTGTCAGCAAGAAAATTGCAAAGCGACATGACAAACTCCAGATACAGCTTTCTGTTGCTCAATACCTGCTACATAAAAGTGTTTTTCCGAGCACAAAAGAAGCCCACGTGTACAGGCGGGCTAAAGTGCCTCGAGCGGACAGTCGCGCAGCAATTCTGCGTGCATTTGCGGAATTTTTTCGCGCTCAGACAAACACTCTTATGCAGCACGTATTGAGCAACAGAAGGCTGTATTGGGAGTTTTTTATGTCGCCCTACAATTTTCTAATTGACACTTGTCATCTTGTTATATTATTTAATAAGTTGAATAACTAATTAAGACTAATTATCTGATTAGGCGGAGGGAAAAAATAATACTTTGAGCATATCCAAGTGAAGGCAAACAACATTAGCTTGGTTCGGTCAAGCTTCGTAGCATTCGCATATTTTTGAGCTCTGGCTAGAGTTAGCTGAGACACCCGGTACGCAGAAAGGAAACAGGAGAGCTACGATATGTTTTCTTTCCAACTTAGAGTTGTTTGTTGTAACTGTGTGTTTCAGAGGAATAATGACAGTTTGGGTATTTCCCATGCCACAGAAAACCCCGCTATCGTGGCGGACAAAAGTCACCGAGTATCAGCCTCTCTGAAAGTGGCCATGTGTGACACGGTCTTCGTAATCTGTAGAAACCCATAGATTTTCACAATGCCGCTGCACCTCGGCACACACGATTGACACGAATAACAGAAAGTGTTCATAAAGAAAGAAAAGGGGGGTTCGCAGCGTGTGGGGCCAATAACCGATAAGCGAGGCCATTTCGACTGGCGGATGAAACTGCGCATACTGTGTATAAATACCGCCTAATGCGCTATGCTGATGAATCGACATGGCGAAGCCGGCAGTAGCCATGAGAACCTCCCTCCTCTTGTCCATTCTCGTCGTCGTCATCGGATGCGCAGTTGCCCAGTGGGGTAAGTTCCTTTGATTTCCGCGATACTATCATGTGGTCTTTACCCTGAAAGCACAACGTGTTCTCCTCAAACCCCTTGTGTATGTCCACACTTGTTCGTAAATCACGCGACCACGAATATTGGCGATGGGAACACGAAGTTTTAGTAAAAACTATATAGCCTTATACCGGCGAATCTTTGTGCAACCGGTTCTGTGATATTAGATGTCATTTGCGCTCGAAGAAATTGACAAATAGTTGATCGAGGCAATTATCTTGACACCGACGACGGAAAGCACCCGCGAAATACATGTGCTATACATCAAGGGCACATGAGGATACAGGATAAAGCATCAACACGCAATCCACCGTATGGGTCTTCGATGCGTTCAGCAAAAAAAAAAAAAAAATTACCGCTACAAATATGGGTAAATGGTGTTTTTTTTTCATGGATATACATGTAGGTTCTGAATAGTGAAGATGACTTCGATGTTTCTCGGTTTCAATTACGTAAATATATGTACCCTAAGGTTGGCACTTAAAAATGTTTAGGTGTATCCAAGGTATTAGCGAAATTAGGGTTCAATATTTTCTTGCTTCTAATGTCCGCCTAGCCACGCAGAGCATCTGCAAACATGGCAGGGGTTTTGATGTGGCAGTTTTTTTTAATTATTCAGCATAAAAAGAATACATCTGGTATTTGAATGCTTCTTTGACGTAAAAAGCGGCTCGCCGGGCTCTATTGTGACGACCATACACGATGGCCGATCAGTGCATTTTGTAACGATGCAGCGAGTGTAAAGTGCTTTGCGATTACAGTTTGCCCGTGACCAGTCATGCGGAAGTTACGCACTTTTGCTTTGAAGTCGCTTACAGAAATGTCGAGGAGGGCACCCGAGTTTCCTTCGAGCACGGGTAGCTTAACCACGTGGGTCGAACGGATCCCGTTGTTCCTCCTACCAAGTCAGCGGTGCACTTCCGTTAGATGGCACCACCGTGTGTCCTCGCCCCCTTGACACCAGTCACTTCCCGCCAACATTACTGGCGTCATCTATTAGCTCTGATAACTCACCATGCAATTATGTTTGTGAGGACAAGCAAGCTTCCAACCAACAAACAACGCGCTTACGTATCTGGAAGGTAAAAGGTGGTGCAAAACTGACATCGATGCACGGGTCTTGGGAGCAGCAGAAGTTGCGCATGCGTCGGCTGTTTTCGTGCGGTAATGTAATTTTCGAGGTGTTATCGATGCACATAGCTCGGGAGGAGTTGAAGATGCGCATGCGCCCGAGGTTATGTGCGGCAATGTGAATTACAATAAAGTACACTTGAAAGCTCAGTGGGCCCGTCCGTGTCTAATGCCTTTTCCTTGTGTGTGCGTCCTTTGCGTTTCGCTGGTACCCCTTGTGTCAAGTTCCTCATGCACCAACCGGCCCAAAAGCTCGCGCTAGTGCGTGGTGCTTCTTTTTCGTCGACATTTGCAGAGATATCCGTTCGAAAGTACATTTATTCAGCTTTGTAACAGATTTGTAAAAGAAATACAATTTTTTTTTACATTGTTTCCTGTTCGCGTAGGATGGCAAATACGGCCGCTTCGCTGTGGTCCCGGAGAAGTGTGGAAGGTCTGCGAGAGCAGCTCCTGCGGTGAAGAAAAGTGTGATGCACGAGGTCCCAGGCCCTGCACAGCTGATTGCCAGACCAGATGCTTCTGCGAGAGTGGCTACTACCGGCGACGTGCCGACAACAAATGTGTCCCGCTTAGCCAGTGCTAGGCCGCTTCGTGAGAGCGACGGTACTATTCTACCAACTTACGAGAATTAGTAAATGAGAGCGATGAATAAAACTTCCAATGTTGAAATAGTGCACGCCAAGTGATTCTGAATGCACAACTTTCTCATCGTGAGCGCACGCCTTTAGTCGGCTGATTTCACGAGAAACAGCACCTGTGTGTGATTTGCTGCATTTTTCAATTATTTTTCTTATCAGCTGCATTTGTAGACTAAGGCTTAAAACGAAGTATGCTGTAATGAATTCAGAACTCGGCGGAAGTTATTTTCTGACATTCGAAGCAATGTACCGAAGTCGTTGAACGCGCTCCGTGAGAAAGATATCGACTAAAATTTTTAAGGCTTGCGCATGCATTAGAAAAGGTACGCGCTTTAAACACATTATTCAGATGGATTTTTGTATTTGCGTTGTGTGAAATATTTCAGAGCTTTTCACGGCTCTGACCTCATTTGTTGGACATTAAGGACAGTGTATTTAATTCCCAGTGAACACAGGGAACATAATAGCAATTGAGAAACAATGATATACAAGCTTTTCGCTCCTAATATTCTGTTTACATCATGGTGAACATCACGGTGACTCTGACGGCGGAAAGTCGCTTGGCATGTCCATAGAAAAGACGGGGAATGCGGGAGATGAACATGCCAAGACGATGAGCAAAACGTGAACAAGGTGAATGCAGGAGCCAACATTTCGACAAGGGGACTCGTCTTCTTCAAGGCCTTGAAGAAGACAAGTCCGCATGCCGAAACGTTGGCTCATGCATTCACCTTGTTCACGTTTTGCTCATCGTCTTGGCATGTCCGTGTAACTTACATGTCAATAAAAAGTGAGAGTGAGATATAGAGCAAGAGAGATCGGGAGCTAGGGAAAGCGAGAAGTAAGAGAATGCGAATGAACATTTTCCTTTACGAGTCCAACCACCGACGTGCCTACCTTTCGCGAAAACTGCCGATAGAGGCAGAGAAGGTTCCTTTGGCTCCGTACAAAAACAAACAGCGAGCTGAGGCGCGCACTCTTCTGTCAAGTCTCACTTTGGTTGAATACTTCACCTTGAAAGTGCTTGTGCCAGCTGCGCAGCGTCTGAATAATCAGGGCTTTCTTTTTTAAATAGTTGTTTTCCACGCGAAACCCTTCGGGAATTTCGTAACAGAGGCTACCGGGTGGCTGGAGGCGGTGGTCTAGCCGAACAGCTGGCACGCAGGACAGCACTGATATCCTTACTGAACCTATAGGTGCCCAGGCTTCTGGTCTTGTTTTGTATGGATTTGCTCAGTCACAGAACAAATTACGTGGAAATTTATGCTCATATCGACATATACACGCCATCAAGAGCGCAATTCATTTATTAAGGGAAACATTTTCTACGCTATTTTTCCCAAGCTTAGGCCATAATCACGCGCATTTTCCTATTGTGCCGACATCATGTACGTCATTGAGGTAGTTCCTGCATGTTGATGACAAAGATATTTGTGGTATGGCACTAGTTCTGCCAGCTCTAGGACAATTTTCCCAGATGTATGGATTATGTGTATTGTTTAGGGAAATAGGAAAGCGTGTTCAAATCAAGGCAAGTTTTGTTTTAGGACATTGAAGTGGTCAAATTATTAACGTAACCGAGTCCTGTACCAGTCGCTTGGGCGAATCTTTCTTTGCAGGAAAGGTAATAAAATCCGAGGACGCCTCAGCATTTATTAGTTCTGAATGCGAAAGCATTAATTTGCAACCGAATGCCGCTGAGCAATGCTCCGAGCAATGAACTCCTCGCGGGTAAGCGAGCGCGCTGAGACGCTTGGCCAATGCCTGCTAGATAGCGTAAGGCCGATGCACCTCGATCTGTGACGTCATGCTACCTTGCCCGATTGCCATAGAATTTAATGGGGGTGCTTTCGAGAAGGCCGCGGGGATTTTGACGTCACCGCTTTCGTTACGGCGGGCTTGGCAATGGAAAGTTTGGTCCAAAGAGCATAATCTCACAAAGGAGAGAGCCCTGGCCCTGCTATCTAGGTGGCGCTGGTTTAGCCCAGTAGGTAAGACACTGGGCTTCTAAGCGCGGCGTCGTAAGTTCGCAACTCGCTACCGCCAACGTTGTTCCTCACGAATTTATTCTTTTTTTTACCCTATAATTTTTTTATAGCGATTACCGAAGCGAAGTTACAACGCAGGTGAGAGGTTTGAGGTGAAAGAAAAGGCGCAGAACACAGGCTTCCGAGAGGGAGGGTGACGTGGTGTCTCGGCGATTCCCTCTCCCCTCACAGAACAAACACCTGCTGCGCCAGCGCAGCAGCAGGTGTTCTCTTTCGCCCGCTCTGCTCTGTCGAGGCGCACACGTCACGTGACGTCGCAGCCAATGGGAATCCAGGTGCTGTTTCACTGCTCCAGACGACAGACACCGGCTTTTTCGTTCAATGGGCCAAATTAACCGCGCATCTGTGTGCTTCGCTGCATACGGCGCGCAAGCTCGTAAATATGGTGGTGCTAGTCAGCACATGGCAGTGAACAAATTATTCGCAACTTTTACATCGGTGTTGTGCAGTATCGCAATCTTTTCAGAGAGTTAAATTCTGGGAGGGATGTCAGACTTTCATCTTACTTCCAATTTGACGAAGGTTCCATGTAGTCTTTGCTCTTTGGTGATCTTGAATAGCAGTTTGGACAGCAACAAAGTCGTTACCTGCTGACGTTTGAATCTGTGAATACGGCCTCAAGCAGGAGGCTGTCTTGTTGGTATAATAACTTGCACAGTGACATCAATACAGATAAAGTACAGTGGCTTCAGGCCCTCTTGAAGTGCAATGAGCTTGTTTTTTTAGCACTGAAGTGACAAATTTAAACGCGCATGTGAATTAAAAACGATGTACACTTAAAAAAAGGAAACTTAAGAAAAACGCCTTATTTTGTTTCGGCAACATATGGACGGCTTTTCTAATCAATTGCGAAATCAAGACGTTGGAGACAGCGTATATTTGATCTGACTTCTTTACTCCCGAGCATAGCAGTGATATACAGTCACATATTATTTGAAGATCGTTTTTGTGCCACCAAAGGTGACACGCGCTAAGCTGCAGGCTACAAAAACTGACTCGTTGATCTTGGCTGGTGAACTGCATGAATTCCTTTCGCTTGATTCTCTTTCATTCCTATTGCACACCGTTCATAGCAGGCTGCGGTCATTGATAACCTGCGCATATTCAGTGCCGCTCGGACAACTGACGCGCACTAAAGAAAAGCACAACAATAGTGCCGTTAAATTATACCAGCCGTAACCTCGGCTTGTTGTGACGCATGGACATTTGAGAAATGTTAACAAGAACCTTGCTTACCATCCTCACTCAGCTGAAAAGTGCGCGGTTAGAGTTGTCGATGGTAAAATGCCTTACATTAGTCCAGATGTCGACTTTCTATATCTGGCGGACATCTTTTTTTCGCAAATAATTGACCTTTACAAGAAATACTGAACCAGAGTGGTTTAAATCAAAACTATCGTAAGAAGCACAGAAGCATAGATAGCAAAATAAATCAAGAATCTTGCGGTGCCTTACATATGCCTTAAGGCAGTGGCTTTATTTACTCCGCCTATCTCATGTACGTGCTCTTGCGTGGACGCAATAGAAGGCAGCCGTGGCGGCAAATCTATTTGGCTTGGTTGTAGCGGCACTCTGTACTAACCGAACCCAGTCTTTCTTGACAGCTTCAATGTCGTCCTCCGGAATGGCCTCGTAGAATCCAAATGCTTCAAAAATCAGGCCTGAAATTGTTTCATGATAAGAAACCCATTACTCGAGAACTTAAGAAAGAAAAGAAAGGTGAAAAGTAAAAACGCAGCAATTATAGAAAATATAAGAATGTCAGAGAACATAAAATTATGGCGTCTAACATTTGCCAAAGGGCAGTGGCAGTCCGAAAAATTTGCTTCAAGGGTTCTTACATCTACGCCTCGGGAACTCACTGAATATCAAAGTAAAACAGGATCGAGGCCCACACCATTGTCGATGTCGTTCAAAAATCAGTGCGGTACTTGGGCATATTTTCACGTCTGCATTGCTAGTTCAATTGGAGCTGACTATAGTGAGGGGGCAGTTAACTACAGCCATAACCCTATTTTTACGGGTAATAGCAGCCGATGCAGAACCTGTATAATAGCAAACCACTCCGTCTGGCTTCATGGTGCTACGGAAAGGAATCAGGCTCGTGGATACGGGCTCCTGGGTTCGAATCCTATTGCCGAAAAGTTTCTTTGAAGCTACAGCAATAAATTCTTACTGCTTCACTTCTACCACACTTGTTCTTTTGCCCTATGCTTCACCACCACGCCTAACATGGAGAGCTCCTGACCATTGCAGCGAAGCGATGCCTTGTGCAGCCCAGGGGGAGGGGGCTGGGGGGCCTGAGGTAGGTGCCGCGTTAGCGGCCGCAGAGCAATAAATAATGACCCATTATTACGCTCACTGCATGGCCCATTGAGACCCCCGCCAACCTACCTCCCCCCATCCACAGACTAGCAAAGCTGTGTGCACATGCGATGAAATAAGAATGCGCCCCCTCAGTTTACTCTGGTAAAGGGTGCCCATCAGCATAGTGCATAGAGAATTATGACGACCCGCCCCCCATAGTGAGTGCCAGTACAATATAAAAAAGCCACTTGTTCTTGAATCTGGCTATTTGACAAGGCTTAGTAGTTACGCGCTGAAAAAAGAAAAGCTAACAAAGAAAGGGGAAAAAATAACATATGCATTGCTAACGACTGTTTGGCTTCTTACTGCAGTCATGTCAGCTGTCTGAATCCCAGGTATCCCAATAGAATCACCCGTCAAGTACCTACAGTTTGTCTCAGAAATCTGTTATTATGGTGCATATACTCGTAGTTACGGTTCTTTTTCCAGAGTCGACAGTCTGCACTTAAGGCCGCGACTCTGGAGCGCGGTTTATGACTAACACTCTGTTTTTATTCTCTCAACTGGTGAGACCATATGAACATCAACAGAATAAATTGAGCAATAGCGTTCGACAAGATCTAATCAATATGGGAATAAGTAATCCAGATATTTTATCTTGTTTATGTAGATGCTTTTTACAGCTGCATAGTTGCAAAAGCAGTAATTTAAGCTAGCTAATCTCGATTTCTTAACACATCCACCTGCCAAGCGGCTGACTTCGACGATGGTGGCGGCGCCAAGCCCAACAACGAAGTGCAAAATAGTGTGAATTAGTATATATAACTACAAAATATGCTCAAACATGTATAAATCCATCGTTGGAAACTGCTCTCAGCGTGACTTAAAGTGCTCATGATATTGTTACAAAAACCACGATTACACAAGTTGGTAGCAAATGTCCTAGATATAGAGATCCATCCGTATACAGTTGGCGTCACTGCCATATGGTGATGCCTTTCTACGCTAGGAAAGCGGCGGCTAAGCGGGGCCAGTATTTCAACGAAGCTAATTATCATCACACGCTTTTGACACAATGGCGCCAGAACGCAAAAAAAAAAATTGGTTACGAAGTTCGATATAACGACACAACGAGGATTTCATACTAATGGGTTTTAAGATACCCTGAAAGTTCTCACTCATGTATTAATTTTCAGCTCAGAAAGCGTGGGGTAACGACGTTCTAGTACTTATAACCTTATAACATGGTGTAGAGTTGCGCGAAAATCTAGTTATAGATTAGTTTATATCATGGAGGAAGGCAAAAACTAAGGAGATGCCCTGACGTCACTCTTTGTGAAGCTCAGTGATGGCGGCAGTTGCGGTTACTCCGCCATCTTGTCAGCGCAGGTTCCCCTCTCTTGTTGACATTTCTCGCCTTCGGCGCGCAACCGCGCCGGGCTGCGCCGATGTGCGCTCGACGTGGTGACGCTACCAAGGAATCCATTCGCGGTGTGTACCAACGTGATACCGTTGCCTAAGTCATTTCGTACGAGCATTGTGCTCTGGCATTGAAAGAAGTTCACAATTTAGTCCGCAACTTAGACTTCCAGGATTTCCTGAAAATAAATGTGGGCATACTCACTGCAATGTGAGAATGCACAGGCGATGACCGGCAGCACATTTTAGGCAGATCACGAATTGTGGCTCGCCCATCAGCAGGTAATGAGAACTATGCTGGTCGTGGCTTGCTAGAAATCGTTTTGATTTATTCAACAAGTTTCGGGTCATAGCACCCCGACGAAGAGGCCAGAGAATGAGAATGTCGTTGCCAGTTTTACCTCAGGCCGACTGCGGCCTGAGGTATATTGTTCTCACGGCAAGTGAAGCTTTACGAAACAAAGCTCTGTGGTATCCTCCATGCGGTGCCGAACAATGAGCACGTGTGCGTGCTCCTATCACGTGGACCGGATCTACGTGCGCGCAAGGGCACGTTTTTCTGTCGAGCCTTGTTCACTCTTGCACCGCATCCGCCAACCGTGCCCCCCTCGAGCGCATAGATATATGTGCTTGAGCATTCGTTCCTAATTACTCACACCAGCCGTTTGCTTGGCACACTTCCACGTGGCCATTTTACGATACCACAAATGCATCGTCCGCTGTCAAACACAGGAACGCTGCACAGCTGTTACCGACCTGCAAGGTGTTCATCATACATATTCTTAAGCGCAACGGTTTCAGTCTATGATTACCACGTTAACATGAGTCCACCGAAGACGGCAGTCATATCGCCCTTCGCCAGTGGCGTGGTAAGCGGTGTACGGTGTTACATCCACTCCCGTTTCACACTTTTAACTTTTTGCAGTCCCACCAAACCTCAACAACAGTCCTCTGGGAGAGCATGGTCTAGATAACAGAGCGGAGCAAAACGCTTAGACTGACGCAATCCTGCACACATGACGCCTTTGCCCCGGTACGAGACCTATGGAGCAGCACACACATGAGCACGTCCCACCATAACAAAGCTGCCATGGTGCTCCGACAACATGGCCGCTACGGCGAAAGATACCACGTGGCTTCCTACACACTTGGCTCCTAACGCGCGGAGTGGGTAGGGCCCATCCTCGGCTTTTTCCTTCTTCCGTGGTTTATATCAAAATTTGTTGCTGCAAGGGAATTATTTGATTTCAGTGCTGAGAAAATTAAAAAAAAAATCTCACCGACGAACACTTCCACTGTCGGAAACGGCCATTCGCTTTGAAAGACGTGACATGCGACAGTTTCCAGGCCAGCTTCGGCGACGAGCGCTCGCACCTCGGCTTCTGTTTTGTCGAGTTGGCCGTCGAAGTCGAACTTGTACTGGAGTGAAAACAGCGGTCTTGGGTCCTATAGGAAAGCAAATTTGGTTATTCTAAGCGTGCGTAAAAAACATGCCTTATTCACGCTTTCTGTCGGAGCAGATACACTGCTAATGCTTTCATGCATAAGCGAGGAATGTTTTTACAGCCTGCAAGAACAACATTATAGAATATTGAATACCAGTATGATATTGGAAGTGATAGAAGTGCTGGCTTATGTTAAATTTATTTGCGGAAGGTCACTTAAGTCACTGATGTCTCAGCGATTCCTTCTCAGCTAATTGCCAGAGGTGATTTTTCTGTCGCTTTATTGATCTTAAAGCGAGGGTGCCGGTGATACTTCCCATTTGCGAGAATCAATTAACGTAATACACTTTTGCGCAGAACTCTCCTACCGTTCAAACTAGATCAATCAGCACTCATTTTGTACGTACATAATACACTCACTGTTAGCCTCAGGTCTTTCGAAATTGGGGCGCTAACTATTATATGGCTGTGCACTGCTGGCCTTACTCAAATGAACGCAAATTTTTGCCTAACCTGATGATGTGCGCGAAATCACTGTGGTCACGACATCGCCGCATGCATGATCTAAGATGCATCTAAGACCGCGGCGTAGCGCGAGCGTAGCGTACAAGGAAGAACAGGGAAAATGGCAAATGAAGATACCATAAAAAATACCACGAGGGACTAGAAAGCAAAAAAGAAAGCAACGACAAGAGAACTGTGCCAGGATACACGTCAGCAGGGGTTGTGTGAGCATCACGGGCCCTGCTTTCTTTTTATAATTGTTTCTCTTGTTGCTCGGGTAGCAACGCGGCATAAAGTCAGCATGGCATTAAAGCATGTAGGTTCGTTTTGTGCAGATGCTGCAAGAGCATCTTATGAAATGTGCTCTCTATGAGTCATCGTTCATAAACTTAAGGTTGGTTGTTTCTCAACTTCACATCACTACTAGACTTTCTTGGACTGTCTTTGCCCAACGGTGTGTCCAGAATCTAAGGCGAGCATCCGCAGCAGCTGCAGGAGCGGATCACTTCGGACACTAGCCATTATCTGGACTTGTGGATGCTATACCAGACGCTTTTTTCTAGGTGCAATAAATTTTAAAGAATAGGCCCTGGCTAATAACATAGTTCTAACGCTTGATCTAAATAAATGGATGAGGCGGTCATTACTTCTATGTGAAATCAAAATGCCTGATTGAATATTTCACACAACTAGGCTAGTTGTTTTTCAATTAATTACTTACGGTATATATTTCGATTATATTTCAATCTATGAATTGTAGCTAGTGAGTTTTTATCAGCTTGGAACAAATTTGGAGGACATCACAGGTTTCGAGATACGCGGTTGTTGCGTCGAAGTTGGAATAAAAATGCACCGTTGTTCCACTTGCTTTATTTAGGAAGACGCTTCTTTCTTGCATCGAAGCACAAAAGCGTATATAACGCCAATGCATTTTGTTGGACAATGAAAATTATTATCTCGAGAGTGGTGCAGTACACAGGATTCGCTCCAGGTGGATATGCTTTGCGAACTTACCGGCCACCATTGGTAGACCGAAATGTGTGCCGTAAATTAATTATTTAGAAAGATTTTTAGCGCAATTGTGCTATTCTACATCAAAAGTTATACTTGTGCTAACTGCCACAGAAATCTTTTAAAAATTTGGTGCAGTAAAAAAAAAAGTCATGCATACAAGTGATGTATTGTGTAACAGCCACCGTGGTCCAAAATTTTTTGGCACAGGCTTCCTCCGCCCAAGACAAGCTGTGGTAAAGTGAGCAGAGACTGGGAGGATAAGGGTACGTGTATCATTCTGGAACATAAATTTTCGGGCAGCGCCTGATCCTCCAACCAGCCGCAGTGTAGCTTCCCGAAAACCTTTGGCATCTCCTTCGACTGAGAGGATACATGGGTGGCATTTTGAAGACCAGAACATTGTGAGGCTTGGCCATTAGCGGCCACTTCACCATGTGGCAGGAAAAACTCGGAACTATTGCAAGCCCTTGCGAGCTGTTTAAGCATAACGCGGAGAATGTTATTGGCGCTTAGAACTTATCAGCATGACGTTGGGCTCCCGAGTTTGCGCTAAAGTCTCCGCCTTCTTGTGGCGCGCACTGTGTCTCGCTTTGACTTTTGGCACCCCCCTTTTCAATGGAAACAGTGCAAATGTACTGCGCTTTTCTATGATACCACGTTTCTAAAACGGGCCCGTGATAAGCTTGAACGCGAAATCATAGAAGCGTACTTTATCAATTTGGCAAGAGGTAATTGGATGAGCATGGCTTCGCCGTCACTACTGGAAAAGGAAGTTGAACTTATAGCACGTTTCTTGTGACGTCGTAGTGATATGCCAGCATATGTTATTTATGTGGTGCGTAAATATGCGGTATATCATGTGAGTAAATAACTCAATACGTACATGCCTGTGGTTTTGATATAGTAAACATTCAATTGTAAGCTAGCGCTTGTCCTATTTTCATGTGTTATCGTTCTGTCCTCATCTGAATCGCGCTGAAAATTTCAAGATCCTTCTGAAAAAGTTCCGCTATCAGTAAGTTGGGTACCTCGCCAGCCAAGCCACCCATCATTTGAAATAGTAAATACATTAACACCCTTTCCAATAACTTGAGTTCTTCGGCTTCAATTGACAAAATATATATTCAGTCCACCAGGTTGAGCAAAATTTCGTACTCCGGCTTCCACACTTTCCGTCATTTCAAAGGAAGCGTCTAGCCACCATTGCTCTGCAATATCGACGATATGAAAGTGACTGTGAAGAAGTGGGTGCAATAGTAATTAGCCATAATTTTTTTGGAACACAAGTTCATAACAGCGAAAAATAAAACAGGAACATGTTCCTATGGCACATCACGAAGGTTCGTCGTACTTGCGCATTCCTAGAGTCAATGAACGTATGTGGCGGGGTTGAATGTTTCGTCTCATATCAAGGAAATATATGTTTTCCAATAACGATTATATTCTGGGCATCAATTTTAAGGTTGCTATGGTAGCAAAAGTGAATGAAATCGATGTGTTCAAATTTCGTAGTCTGAACAATTTACGCAAAACAAAGTAAAGAAACTTACAGGAATCACTCGCCGCCATCTTTCCATCAAGTGCACTTGCATCCAGACATCCGTGAAAATGTTCCAAACGGAAGAGAATACCAGGCACTCCCCTGAAGTGGGCGCCAGCAACTTGGCCAGGTCCGCGTAGGCTTTCCGCTGATCCTTGACGAAATGGAACCAGAGAAATGAGTATATGCGGTCGAAGCGGCCGTACTTGCCAATCAGTTGTTGCACGTCTTGGCCACCAAAGTCGAACACGTCAAACGCGACGCTGTCGTGGCTCCTGTAGCGCTTAGCGAAATCGATCATCAGCGGCGATCGGTCGATGGCAACTAACTTCGCGCAGGGTGTGGAGCGAGGTACGAGGAAATCTCTCGTGAATGTTCCCGGTCCACAACCGATGTCCAGATGTTGGTGGCCTTTGGCTGGCGTCTCAAGAAATGTGATTCGGTGAAGTGCACACCAACCTTCTTTTATGGAAAGATCCTCCAGAGTGGTGTACGTATGCGCATGGATGAGATCCGTCGGGCCTAAAAATTGGTTGCCGAACATTTTTACCAAGAGAGCAAAGTAGTGGCGCACCAGCTCCAAGAAGTTCTCTGCGCCAAATGGCGTTCTAGGACTGCCGAGGAAGTTTATTTTTAACTGCGCAGAAAAGCGCCTGCCAAGAGATTATTTTGTGGACCTGGAACTATCTAAAGAGACTCGGAAAGGCCCACCGTGGTTCTGTAGATGGGCAGCTATTGAACGCAGCGAGTCTTATACGTGTTCTGGCAGAACGCCGACGAGCTATATATATGTATATAAATATTCTCTGTAGACTGCGTTGTGCCGCTAACTTACTTCCGCCTAGGCGCCGTCCTACTCGTGTTACGCGCATTAGTTAGCTAGTGATTAGCTCTTGCGGTTTTTATCAGTTCTTGTCTGTCAGGGCAAGGACCGCACGCGTCAGGTTACGCGCGATCTGATACAACGGACTTCCTAGCGAGAACCCATAACAGCGATGACATGAAATCTTTGGGACATAACCAGTGTACGTAAGCACTTCTCACGACATCTCGCTTACGTCCTTCACGGAAAGACTGTGCTACGTCTGTAGAAAACAACCCGCTCTGTTTACCACGCCAGAGGCCCCCGATTGTGCAGTGGGCAAATTATTTTCGTAGGCATTGTAAAGAGGGTAAGCGGCATCGGCGGGCTGTTTTCAGGAGCCCTTCTGGTAATGGAGGCGCTCTAAAGAATAATATATGGGAATATGTCATGGCTACCATTCTCAGCTGTGAGGCACCGGCACTGCCACAGAGAGATTCTCCTAAAGGTGACCCGGCTTGTGCTCTTTAAACGTGCTGAATGGCTTAAAAATATAGTGTACATGCAATAAGAACACATGTATTCGTACAGATAGATTATGGCGTAATTGTCAGGCCTTAACTAAATAAAATGCTGCTCTTCGCTTGTGTTATATCTCCGAACACCTTTGCAGTTTTGTATGTGGTTATGTGCCATGTCTGTATGTCTGGTCGAATAAGTTTGAGTAAGTAGCACGGAACATCTTGCTGTGACATCGTATCACGTTACCGCTGCTTTACCTTGACGAGCTGTGTAAGAGTTTAGACCCCACAGACTTCGAACGCGAACCTTGATGCACGTTTCTGTTTAGAGCTCCCAGATTTAAAAACAACAATAAAGAAATACCACCGTTTTCTTATCTACACGTCCAACTTATATTTAGTGTACGCGCATTTCAAGCTCTGGAAGACTGCCAGAGAGCGATGGACGAGTAAGCGAGCCCCCGCAAAAACAGCGCCTTTATCAAAAGTTCCCGCTCAAGTTCTCGCGTGACGTTGCTGAAATTTCAGTTGAGCAGGCGTCTGTAAGGGACCGGTAAAACATTGGGTTATGAAAAAACATACTTTTACTCCATGAAACGTCCCATCCAGAATTAGGCTGTCTTATATGTAAATGCACAGGCATGGGTGAAATTAAAGTTTAAATGTGCGCATATCTCACTTTGTTGAACGTTTAAAAAGCTCCCATTGTTGGCGAAAGTGAAGCTAGACCTCCGATAGCGAACGTGTGACACTGCAGCGGGCGCGAACTATGCGAAAGGTTGTTCAACATTGGCAACTTCCTGGCTATGTCAACGATAGGTAAAAATTTTGAACGTCAGCGTCAACAGCGGCAATAATGAACGCGCCCTACAAAGCTATACGATCCTTTAAAACGTACTCAAGTAAATGCAGTTTTCATTTACACGTGACCCGCAGTCCAGCGTGTTGCCGTAGCCACGCGTGCGTTTTTGATTTCCGAAGCATGGAATAATATGCGAGTCTCTAATAACATACCAACTGCAATTTTAGGCGATAATTATGCTGTATTTAATAACAGTCGACTTACGTACAGTCATGCCACACACTACATCAGACGTACGATCATTTCACCGCCAGATCTCGCCACTTACTGGTTTTTGACACTTTCTTTGCCAATTTAAAATTATAGTTACTATGTAAATTGCCAACAGCCTTGTTGGAATCTATCACTATAAATCACGCCGATTTCATTTCCATCAACGTCTCACAACGCATTATGGCCAGTTGTCAGTCCTTTTAAGGTTGTTGTGCCAAAATATGTAAAAATAAAAGCGTTCCGCGCTTTTTTTAAATATTTTTTGAGCCGTCCAAGCAAGTTCCTGGACACAATTTTCAATTACTTCTTTCACAGCTCGAGGCAGGAACCTATGAATTGGTTATGAACGATGCGTAGATGCAGCCTCGCATTTGATAGCAACCTATCGAGACGCCCTTGACGTTTGTTTTCTTTATCGCGAGTACTCTCGTAGTGTTCAGCGACTTATCTTTGTTGACATAGTCTCACAATCGCTCCCGACGACGATGCGCTCTGAAGCTGCTACCAATGTAGCTCGCGAAGACTCCGCGCTCGAGACGCAGTATCTTTGCATTGGAAACACGCCAAAGAGAGATACTTCCTATCGCTTTTTTCGAGATCATCGTTGGTAGATTTGCACTTTCTGTCACTTGTCGGTAAGTCATGGAACCTTCATTCAGCCATTCCACCAGAAGACCCACGAACATGAGCGTGGACCTCAGCGCGTACGCGGGCGTCGAGTCATATCCGAGTCAGGAAGACCTCAACGCTTGGAGAAGGGTCTGCTTCACCAAGGCCTCGAGGAGACACGACCAACATCTCGACATCGGCTGTGGACTCGGCAACTTCACGCGCAAATACCTGCTGCCTTACTCGCGTCCTTGCCGAAGGCTCGTGGCCGTGGACAGCTGTCCACGCATCATCGAGCACGCCCGCGAGCGCTCGCCGCATCTCGACCTCTTTTACGACGTGCTCGACATTGAAAAGTACGACGACGTGACGCAGTTCATAGACAAGTACGGCAAATTCGACCGCGTCTATTCGTTCATGTGCTTCCACTTCGTGAAGGACCAATCAGCTGCCTACCGGAACGTGGGCCGGCTGTTGGCCGAAGATGGCGAGTGCGTGGTGGTGTCGTGCGTGAGCACCCAACTCACGGACATTTGGCTTCAGGTGCACGAGACTCAGAAGTGGAAGTCATTTGTGCCGGTGAGTTTCCAAAGTGCGGCTGCGCTATTAACGCGCCCCGTTCCGTTGCTTGCTATTTGGTGAGGCGCACACTTTCGCCAAATTCGTTTTCCGTTTCCTGTCTATTCTTTCCTCATATCTACGTAGGAAAGAAAATGATAACAAAACGGCACAGCCGCATTTCCAAGCCACGCATCTGTTGTTGGCGCATCTGTTGGCGCGTCTTTTGTGAGCTGTCATGAATTTTACTATCGTTTGCATGTCTCTCGCTGTGCTAGCTACTCTCACAGAATATTCATCATGGGCGTTCACACAGGCGCTTTTTTACGCTTCTTTCAAGAAACTGCAAGTGGACGAAATCAATGTCCTACATATCAATCTTGAATATACCTGTCAGTTGTGAAGCATTCAGAAAATTTTCAGCGACACAGGTACTTCGCATAACTTCTGATCTTATAAAGAGCGCTTGCTTGCTTCAGATCTTGCAATTCACAGCAGACGAATGACTAATGAGAAGAGCAGAAGCGTTGCCGCTACTCTCAAATCTCTTATTCTGCGAGCTAAACGAACTTAAATAGCTGTCTCTGATTTTTCATACAAACGTAAGTGCAATGTCACCACTACAGTATTAGCAAACAAGCAAAAACCTGCACAAGTTAAACATGCAATTTACGCAAGTTGAGGGCAGGAAGTCAGTTGTATGCCCCGTGAATGAAATCCCACTTTATCATGGAGCGTTGGTAGGATCAGTAGTCGACGCAGATGCAGTGATGGGTCCTGGGCTGGCTGATTTATGACGTCAAGATATTTCACGTGCTTTAAAAGCAGGGTACACACGTGTTTTATAACTTTTTTTTTTCATCAGTAAGTGGTCTCGCGCCCAGAAACTAAACGCTATAGGCATTGAGTTAACGCAAGGGGTAGGATGTAGATTTCATGATCAGGATTAATAAGACTATTGGAAAAGTGAAAAGGACATACACAGCAGAAAGAAACTACCAAACGGAACACTGATTATCGAGTGAAGTTTATTGAAAAACAGGCACGTAGACATACATATTCATTCCCTCTGTTTGGCTGTCCAAAAAGGAGCAAATAGGGAAAAGAAATATCATCCATTCAAAGCAAAGCATGCGTTCATGGTTGCTTAAAAGTAGTTGTTCTTTGATGCAATGCTAACTAGTAACACGTTTCTTCTGTCTAGCAAGTACACGCCCAAGGTTAATTTTGTACTTTTCTAATTTGTTGAGAATTCCTGCTTAAAAAATGCTGATTTATTTAATGGGGTGTGTCAGTTAAAAATAAATTCTACGCCGCTGTGTGTGTTTGTGAAAACTTTTATTGGAAAGAGGTCCGAAGGCTCAACTACTTAAGCCAAGGTGAGCTGCTCCCACGTTGGCACTGTCAGGCCAAACCGTTCGGCGACATCATGGGCCCTCTGGACGGCCCTTAGTTGGTCTTCAAACAATGGGCTTCGAATCCTTTGTTCCCACTGTGTCCATTCTTCAACGAGGTTGGGGAGAGTCGCGGGACACCCTGCCAGCATATATCTGATTCCAAGGATGCCGCTGTACCAATGACACATCTGTGCCCGGTATGATGCAGTTAGTGAAGAACGCTAGAGTGCTCTACACTGTGTTCTAGAGTGCTCTGAACAAGAGTGCTAAATGTCGAAAGCTCAGTAGGCCGCGCCATAGCGCTAAGGTTGGCAAATTGTAATATATAAGCGCGACAAGAGAGGGCACGCAATTTATTACTGGAAATACAATAATGGGGCAATATAGAAATGTTTCGTCTGTTCTGAAGGCATGATGCGACTGTGTGGGCATATTTGACAGCCATATGGGCGAGCTTCTTTTAGCCACCCGCCAAAGCCAGCGGGGTTCCAACGTAGGTATCAAAAAATACCATATGATCAGTACGCCAGGTATCATAACTTATCCCTTTTCCCCCGCCTTAAGGTATCACTATAGCGCAACGAAAATAAATTCTGCTGCATCTCATATGTGTACCTCAATGTCATACATAAATGTTGCAGAACCCAAAGGACATATTTTCCACACACTTTCGCTTCAACTGCGTGACGCCAGCCAGGCAAATTGAAGAGGAAACAATGAAGGTGGTCACAGAATCCGGATTTCATTGCGTCACATGCGAGGTATACGAAAACGAATGGACCTTCCCCGACATCGACACTATTATTTGTAAGTATACGCGCAATTTTCTTTTAAAAAATTGCAATTATTTCCAGGCCTAGTACGTCGCCAGCAATAGTATAAACATTAGCAGGCTTCGCTTGCCCAGTCTGTTCTCATTGCAGGAAATTCCTTTTAGCTATTACAGAAACGCCATTTACTAATGATGGCTAACATAATCATCCCTAATTGTCACCTTCGCAGCTGAAGCTTTAAGTGGTGGGTTTATTGCGACTCGGGGTCGTAGACGAGAGACGGCCTCTTGAGGCCGACGACGAGGAGACGAAAAGCTTTATACATTTACATATAGCAGATATAGCATATAGATACATATAGCAGGCAATAGCTTACAAGTAGCGAAGCAGAAGAGCGCACCAGAACGACGGGGCGGCTGGAGGCGAATCTCTCTTTCACAATGGGTTGGTTCTCCCTTAAGTCCCTTTGGGGACTCATCAGTGGCAGGAACCCGGGGGCGCGGGTGATGATGTCAACCGCGTCTAATTCCTGATTCGTCGCGGAGATGGCTGGGTGCATATTGAAGTCCCCTCCCATGTCGACTTCTTGATTCGTCGCGGAGAAGTGGGACCTCTCGTCGCCTCGATTCGTGGTATGGCACAACAGGGTGCTTTAAGCGCCGGATAGAGGGATGGATGGATGGATGGATGGATGGATGGATGGATGGATGGATGGATGGATGGATGGATGGATGGATGGATGGATGGATGGATGGATGGATGGATAGATGGATGGATGGATGATACTAGTGTCCCCTTTGCAACGGGTGGTGGGTTGCGCCACCAATCTTTTGCTATTGCGCCTAACAAATGAGAAGGCGGCACCTGAGAGCCCCTATTAGTGTTAAACATGAGAGATGTGCAAGAGGTATTCTGTACTATCGCAGCTCGCCCAACATATACCTTTCGGCATTTCTCTTTTCGGAATCCTGAGAACCTAGCTTTATATTTCGGCACAAGATTGGGCTCTTAAGGCTGTTTTATGCTACCAGAAAGTTTCGATGCTCCGTTGCAGAGTTGCTTTGTAAAGCATAGCGTGCACCCGTATGTCTAATGACGCATAAACAATAAAAGTCATATGAGCGTGTTCTTGCCTTTCTTGTTTGCTTTTTTGCAGTGCACGACGAAGTGTACGATGTTATTTTGGTGCTCGCTCAGTGAAATTTGTTTACATGCGTTTATTCGCAGATTTCTTCTTCTCCATATTCGGATCAGAAGAGCTGGTCCCAGACGCCGAGAAAGATGCATACCGAAATGTGTGGAGGACAATTCTTGAGAAGAAGACTGAGCAGGGGCCTGAAGGTGGTCGTCAGCTGAAATTTCTCATCTCCGTGACTCACTTGTGCCATCGCCCACAAACAAACATCGATTCTTCTGATGTCGCCTAATCGAAAATTTCTTTTTTCTTTTTTTTACTGTGTCGTGCTTTCACAGCTTTCCTACGCACTCGCACTGCCCTACAGCGCATCTTAGACGTGCTATCAGCCTGACACCAAGCTATATAAATCGGTATCTTCAGCGCCAGAAAGCGTCTCATAATTGCAAGAAGAACATAATTAGTACATACCGAACTACTAAACATTTAACGAAAATAAACATAATAATATGGTATCCGCTATCTTTCTACCGACCATTGACTGAATTTGCGGTTATTATTGTTAGCGGGTAAATCTGTCGTGATGTAACAATTTACCATTCAACAAAATTACTCAGATATTCGGTCAGCAAGGAACTGTCAAGCTGTTAGTGTAGTTCTCATCCTACACGCCTCTTTTGTCATTATAACAGAAGTAGCCACGAAGAGCAGAGCCAGTGACATCGTGTTTTGAAAGTCGCTAACCATGTGTAATTTTCTGTCGGCTCCTTTTCTCCTTCAATTCGGGGCCATAACATTGGCTTTTCACGTCCTCCTAGTTCTGGTTCAATATTAATAAAAACTTGAAACTATAACGTCAATCACTCGCATAATAAAGGGAGCGCGGGCACGTTTACAATGAAGTTACCAAACGGCATTGTTTAATTGGTAATTTAATAAAATATCAGCAGGCTAAATATCCCCTATCAAAGTTAACGCACTGAGGTCCCGCCAATAAACGTTCTTGATTTGGAGATACGTAATAGCAGAAAGCAAGACCTCATTGTTTTTGTCTAACTTTCATTTACCTACGAGAGGCTTGCACACTGTAAACACTGTTAACAAAAACGGTATGCGTTTTGTACGCGAACATCAAGGTACTAGAAGTCCAATAGCCAAAATAAGCACTAAAGATGTGTTTTTCACAAATAACAAACCAATCACACGGTCAACCGATACTTCGGCAGCGACTTAACTGTACTCGCAGAGCCACGCCTATAGTGCACGTGTACAGGGTGTTTCAGCTAATTTTAGCGAGAGTTTAAAAATATGCCAATGCACTGCAAGGCGACGCGGCCAAATGCATGTTGCTGATTATTGTATGGAGTAAGCCACCCTATTTTTTTGTGTTCCGCCTAATTGCATAGTTAAGATTAATTAACCAACTTGTGAAGCAACGAAGTTAGGCAAAAAAAATTCCAAATAGAAAGTTGTAGAGTGCTTTGCAAAACGTCCGATTGGACAGTTGCTACGTTTCTCTCTATTATTAGTGTTTCTCAGTTTACTGCGGATGCCGCGAAATACAACAAAAGATGTACCACGTGACATACCCGCTTGCGCGCCGTGATTGCAGCGCTCTCAAACTGTCCGCGCACAAACGAACACAGCATCTAGCAGGGCGTGCTGCCGCTTAAAAGGCGACAGGGCAGTGACGAAGGCGTTGGCTGTGCGATTTACGCCAGCGATGTGCTTCCCTCGCGGCGGTTCGTGATAGCGATAAGCAATAGCAGCGACAGCATACCCGGCTAAATTCTATGCTCATTTGTGCGTGGAACGCCTCCGAGCAGTGCAATCACGACGCACAAGCGGGCTTGTTACGTGATGTTTTTTTTTTATTTTTCAGGTATCCGGTGTAGGCTTCCCCCCCCCCTCCCCCCGCCGCCCCAGAACACTAAAACGTAATAGATACAAAGACAGGAACTGTTTATTTAGACGTTTTGCAAAACCGCTCTGCAACTTTCTATTTGGAATTTTTCCCTAGCTTTGTCGCTTCAGATGTTTCATTAATCTTGAATAATTGTCCAATTAAACAAAATACAAAAAGTAGCGTGACACACTACATACAAAAGTGAGCAACATGCATTTGGTCACGTCGCATTAGAGGGCATCGGCATATTTTTACACTCTGGCTAAAGTTAGCTGAACACCCCGCATAAGTGTTTGCTTTTGCACACAATTCTGTTTCGAACGCTTGTAAAACTTCAGCGGTGGGATGCTGTAAAATAGATAACGCGAAAAAAAAATGAAACATTTACACAGGTACTCTCTAAAATTTAATTAGGAAGCGTTTGTATATAATTCAGGCCCCACTTTGATTACAAAAAAAGTTAGGATTGCGTCACATCCTGACAAAAAAGCAACCGACGTCAGTTTTGCGAGCTGCATGTCTATAGAGGTAACAGCATGTATAGATAAAGGCAAATGCATAGATTTAAGCTCACACATGCAACACACACGCATAAATGCATACACACAGATGTACATGCACCCTCTCTGTTAATTGTGTTTCAGCAACAACGGTCTTGTTGATGTCGCTCTCAATGGGCTCCGAACAAAGTTTTAGTGTCAGGTCCTTTGACTCATGCGATTGAATCATCAGAAAATCATCACATCAAGTGGATTTTCACTTCCCCGATGCATTTTGTAGCGGCCGGAATTACGCCAAACGCCCAGAATGAAACGTCATGTAGATTTTAATCACGCATCCGTCGAACGGATCCAGTTACAGACAGTAAAACTTTTCTTACATTACTTTTGTCTTGACTCAACTTTATTACGAAGTAGACAAACGTTTCTGTAGAAGCATGATTTACAAACGTCGACCATATTCAGCGGTTCCTTCGAGCTCTCGCCGTGCACATGCAGGTGAGCTTGCGGACACCGATGCACCTGCCGCTGAAATAGGGCCCTCGGCGATAGCAGCGACTTCGACAGCTGCGAAACGATGGACAGCCAGCACGGCCCACTGAAAGTGTGTATTAGAAGGAGTAATGAAATGATTGGCACGTCTGAAAGGACAATGCAAAGAGTCAATTCGTAGCTAAGTGAGAGCCTGCTGATCAGATGGTGCACGCCGTCCTCAAGATATGACTTTCTAACTCAAAGTGGCGAGCAGACGCACAATCGCCACTTTGAAGAAAAGACAGTCCAGGACTAGAACTCGGCACAATGGTTTTTCGGTTTTGTCGACCCGCTACTTTGCGGTATGTTAGCGTAGTCAGAATGCAAGACCAGCAATCCTGACTGTCAGTCCTCCTCAAGTCTTCATAGAATTCTGCCAATCTCCAAGGTGTTTTTGTGTGCAACTGGGAAGAACTGTGTTAGATACATTTGTTTTCAATCTCGCCGTCTGTCTATGGCTTTTTATGAACGAATGAATGCGTGAAGTTCTCGTTCGTAAAGAAGCTGCATTAGGAGCCTGTGTAAAATCTTTCTTAATTAACTGGTCGCAGCCTGTAACAGGTTCTGTCCGTATCCCGGCACCTTCGCCTTTCTCAGAGTTGCCAAATAGGCCTGGTGCACCTTGAGGTTGCTCGTTTGCATTTTTTTCTTGATACCCTATGCACAGAGTTTCGTTTAGACCATCTTCTTGCTTTAAATTAAGACTCATTACCACTCAGGGCTCATATTCAACTCAGTTTTGCTAAACATCGTCCATGATTACAAGGTGCGGCCGTCTATGTTCCAATCAAGTTGACAAAAGTTGTCAGTTGGGCTTGTTGGTGTATCATGATAGAAGCAAAGGGCACAGCGCATCAAAAACATTACAAAAGAAGGACACACATGACAGACATGTCCGCCTGTGTTCGTCTTTTGTCCTGTTTCTGATGCGTTGCGCCTTTTGCCTCCACTTTGGGTCCAATCAAGTCATTACAAAGATTATTACCAATCTTTGCACAAATGTAGTGCAGTAAGCTTTTGAATGTGTGCACAAAGCATCGCTGCTTCGTCAAGCTATAGGTTGCCTGACTGTTGTTGCTTTCTTTTTTTCTCAACTCTGCGATTCTCTGTTTTCACTAAGTCTTTTGTAGCTAGATGTGGCAAAAGCATTGAAGAGTGAAAATAAACTTCTTTAGGTCTCCGAAGCGCAATGGTCCAACAACAAATTAATTTTATAATGGTGATCGCTTACAAGAAACTGAAAAATTGAGCAAACGCCCCAACACACCTGTATACTTACCTAATCTATAAGACTCGATGGTGATCGTAGTCGTGTTGGCGTCGATTTCCACTTCTGTTACATCCGACTCAGTCACAGAGCACAGGATGCCTGCCAAAACAAAATAATATTTGAAGCCCTTAAAGTTCTTTCTGGTCGTTTGCACATCAACACGAATGGAATAACACTACTCAAATTAAAGAAATTGGTTTAGACATGAACTTCCATATTTCACAAAGAAAGGAAATCCGGAGTAGCGCAAAATTGAAGAGAATATGATAAGCCTATAGCAAGAAACCACATAACGTTCCGCGTGGAGATCTTCCAGGTAGATGTTCCCCATTTAAAGGGCCTATTTAATGAATGAATCAATCAAAAAAACTTTATTATATGAGTAGGAAATGTTCATACAGAAATGCGTATTTGGACCAAGAATACAGGAATATTCAACAGCAAAATATTTGATCTAACTGAGAGCGTAGCCATTTCGGGGGGAGAGGGGTTCTCCGCCGACACCTACCACTCCTCCCCTTCTTATTCTTCTCCCTATCTATCTATCTATCTATCTATCTATCTATCTATCTATCTATCTATCTATCTATCTATCTATCTATCTATCTATCTATCTATCTATCTATCTATCTATCTATCTATCTATCTATCTATCTATCTATCTATCTATCTAGGTATGTAGATATATATATATATATATATAAATATATATATATATATATATATATACATATATATATATATATATATATATATATATATATATATATATATATATATATATATATATATATATATATATACACACAATCTAGCCCGCCCCTGACAAGAGCGGTTGAACAATTATGATGCACTTTGTTGCTTTGCCGATATAACGCTTTGCTGAACTTCTGGCAAAAGTTTTTCATTGCTAAGGCGTGCAGCCACTTCGCATCAAATTATGCTGTCATCCTTGTGCTATCTTTAAGAATTAAAATATAAAAAAAAACTAAAATTTCATTTACGAATCGATGCATCTGTATAATGTATGTCAATGACCTAGATGCTACATGAATGGTGAAAATGAACCACGCTAAAGACAGGCCAGACAGAAACGAGACATCGAACTATCATGTGTCTTTTTCTTTTCTTTGGAAGCCGCACTTGTTTCTGCCCAGGTAACAGTGGAGATAACCGTTTTGCTTTCCAGCCAGATCTTCTAGTCAGTGGTACGGCTACGGCTACATACGGAAGAGGGCCGACACTGTTTTGCAGGTCGCCTACCACACATTCGCTCTTTCGGCGTTGTGGGCATACTATAATAAACTCTTACGGTGGTCCAGTGGTTACGGTATACCACCAGCCTTTGGGGTTTATCCTTTTCGATAACGATAGCCTTATTCTGTCTTGCCCGCATTTTCTTTCCTTAACTGCGAGCCCAGTACTTCCAAGTCACGAAGGAAACGCAACAAGGGAGATGACGGTTATCGTTGTGGGAAAAGATAAGCCCCAAAGGGGGAGGGGGGGAGCGCAATTTTTTAAAGAGTGCATTCTAGATTTAGAAATACAGGAAGGAAGCTTTGCGCTAGGACTTCGATGTTTTCTTATGGTGCAAGTTTCACTCACTTTAGGTGACCTGCAGTCTGACTTGTTTGAAGAGAAGTTTAGAAGTAACATGCGATCATGGTTTTGTCATCCCGCGAAGCCGCATATTGCTATTTGGTCACACTCGGGAGCTGATGGGGCAGGCAGTGCGTAGCAGGGCTACTTCCAGTTTGGAAGCCTTTGCGAAAATTACGGCATCCGTTGTTCACAGTAAAATAAGGGCCACAAGCTCCGAGATATTTGAAAGCGTCGTGTCTCCAGACACCCGTCTATTATGAAAATTGCCGAGACGTTTAGTTAGGACGGACTCTCCACAGCAAGCAGCACGTGTTACGACGGGGTCTGTGAGCCTCAGCTTGCCGACTGACCACAGTCGTCTGGTGTTGGGTGATCGGGCAATGACGAGACGCTGTCCCTATGTCCCTAATTATCCGCATTCCGCCAACTTCGTTCACGATGAGTTTTGTGCGCCCCCCCCCCTCACTTCTCATGTTCGTCACCCAACTCCCCTTCTTAAAACTATTTACCGGTAGTCATGGTCACACTCTTCAACATTCACCAGGTTGTTTAAAGGAGTACTGACACAAAAATTTTCTATCTTGTCTTTTTCCGCTGAATTAGGTAGCTAATGACTCAGTAATCGCGGCACGAGGCACAATTTCATTCAGAGCACGACCGATAATTATTTGGAGTCTCGTTTGTAGCGACCAGTCCAAGTTTCGGTTTCAGAGAGCAACGAGATGGGCCGAAGAAGGAATGTAAATGCCGCTGGGCACGTGATCGCCCCAAACTGTGACGTACGCATGCCAGCGTGCTCGCCGGCGCGCGAGCTTCGTGTTGCTAGTTCGTCTGCTACGCCTCCGCGTGCTTTGTGACGTCTTCGCCATCAACGTCGTCCTCTTTTTCGTCCTCCAGCGGCGACTATTTCCTGCAGGCAAGAGTCGCATCCGTATTAGCCGTGGCCCACCACTTTCGATTGGATCCACTACAAAGCGGCGTCTCGGAAAGTGTGGCTAGCGACAGCTATCAATATGCGTACGCACTGCTACAAGTAGTTCGAACCATTCGTCGAGGCCGATTTGAGAATGAAGCATATTCCAGGAGCACGACACAAGGTGGGGTAAAAGTCGGCACAGCCTCAGGCTTTGGGGGTACTGCACGTAGTCTTGGTGGAAGATCATACCAGGCACGCTCGAAATGAAACGAGCAAATCTGGCTGCTGTTCAGTGAGGTCCATTCTAAGCGTCCAGTGTCGTGCACGAACTCGGGCAACTTCTGCCGCTCGTCGACGCTGACCGTTGTGAACGAGCAAGCCAGGCGAGCTGGCGATCACTGGGACATGGTATGGGCCTAGCTCGCTGGCCGTCGGATCCGAGTCCGACGGCCCTTGCGATCCGTCCGCAGCTCGTAATAAAGCACCTATATTCGTCAACACAATCAACGACTGCACATTTATTTCGCCTATAAGTGACAATACAATTAGCCTTCCCGATGGTGTTGGTAGTGATGAGAAAACACGTTAGCCAGGCGAGCCGCTTCGCAGAGGCGGTTGCAGTGGCGGTTGCGCTGAGCGCTTGCGAGTCAAAAATCACGCCAATGATTTACTGTTTCGCGCAACGTTTTATGACATGCACACTTTCGAGGTCACTTTACTCTGAGTTATAATGGGCCAGAAAAAAAAATAGGTGATGTTTTTGTGCTGTCATCAGCGAGAAAAAAAAAAAAGCAGCACCGGGGCTATCGGAGCGGCGACAAATTGTTCGCAGGGCCTGCCTCGATGCCCGCGAAAACTAGTGACGTAACGTTTTCTCGGTTATTTATATTCCTTGCTTGATGTCGATGTCGCGAGGTGCTACGTCTTGCGGTTGGCTGCGCTCGCGTACTTTAAGATTGATTTTAAATATGTTCTAAGCTATATTCGCCGTTTATATTCTGCAGACGATATGTGTGTGCGCACATAAATCGATCTCGCACGTTAAATCGACTTCGAATTTTTGTGTCAGTACTCCTTTAACGGCGCAGCGGTCCCTTACATTTCTACATTTTTTTTTCTGGCCTATGAATGGACGTCGAAGCCGTTCACCTACCTTCCCTCTAACCTGTTTATTGTGGCAGTTTCTTAGCTTACCTGACGCAGCACCGCCATCCTTGATATATTTTGCCGTGCTCGAATCATCGTTATTTAGGTCTTTCTTTCTTGTGCCGTTTTTGCCCTATTTTGTTTATTTACCGCTTAACAGCAAGCTCTTCTCGTGTTTATTGATATAATGAAAGTCAGAGACAAGGGCAAGAAAAACAATAGAACGAAATGGGGGGGATGCTTATTATGCATTTCCTAAACTAGTAAGTCGCAATGTTTTCGGAATGGTTTTCTTCCAGACAGCATGGTCGATGATTTGGTCAACTACCAGAAATGAAAAGTTCTTTGATGACGCGAAGGCCTGGTGAGCAGCAACAATGCCGCGAATTTTTATGCATGCGCTCGTCCCATCTTTATTTGCGTGTGGAATTTTTCAGCGCTGATCCCACACTCAGCAGTCATGGTTAACACGAACCGGAATGAGGTAGAGGTGCACCATGAGTGGGGCCGCAATGTTCTGTGCATGGGAGAGGGGATCACCCCCATTAACCCCCCCCCCCCCTCCGGATCGCCACTATCCTTCGCCTTGTTTTCAGATTGAAGCTTTCCCTTTCATTCTTGCCACTCTTTCGTAGCTTACCTCCTGAAACATTGTTCCGTGGGAAAGGGGGGCGGTGGTTCGTAAAAAAATTTCAGGGGGCTTTCCACCCCCCAACACTTTCGGCTACTGCCAAACACTTCTGGCCTCTGGCTACTACAGTGACAACTTAAGCAACTTCATTCTCGAAGTTAACATCAGACTATCAGTCAAGATCAAAGGAGGTCCGATAACTCTAAACACCGTGCCAGATATCACGGTTTCCTAACTGACGAAATTATCACAAGCGTCGTTCATTTTAGAAACAATGCGCGTTAGCTGTGTAAGACATCTTTGTGGCCAATTATCTCTGAAAAATGTGTCTTCTTACACCGCGGAAATAATTTTTCGTCTGCCTTTATCCTAAAAACTAGTTTATGTAGGGTACCTTAACGGACCTTATTATCTTATGAGGGCACGCAATTGCAATTACACTAATGTAACTCCTGGCGCCTTTCGTTGATAAATAGTTAGTTAAAACATCGCGAATATGGAGTCCACATTCTTGCTAATTATTAAAATATTCTTCATCTAAACTCCATCTATAGCATTAGAACGTTGTCTATTATCGGCTGCTCTAGTGTGTGGAACAATTCAACTTGCAAGCAACACTGACACCATACCATTTGCATACCTGCCAACTCTCTCTCTAATTTTGCGCAAAGGTTTAAAATTTCGACTCTTTCAGGGATTTTACAAATGTTAAGTTTTCACGAACAAGAAATTTTATTCTAGGAGTTCGGGAAGTGTTAAAAGAGAGGTGGTGCCGCATTGCAAAATATGCATGCAAGAAAAGTAGTGCATATTGATACTTTTTGTGCGCAAACAAACAGGGACGAAGAATAGGGGCAACACAAGGACGAGCGCTTTCTAACAACTGGTTTATTTTTGAAGAACTACTTACTTAAATACCCACAGAACTGCGCGATCTAGTCAACAGAGCACCCTACAGCGCATATGATACCCACTGATCTGCGCCATCAAGTCAAAAGAGCAACGTCAATACTACATATAACACTTGTGATAAAAAAGACGTGGACAAAAGCCACCTGGTCATACTAAAAACAGCAAAGTGCAAAAAAAAACAACCACTTACAATAAAATGCGTTAAAGATGTGATGATAGAAGCGAATTTTCTTTATCTAACAATGAAACAGAAGGATGGCTGATGCATTTATCTTTTTGTTTTTCTATCCAGTATGCTTCCACGATTTCCCTAGTGGTTTGATTCCTATGCCTGTATAAAATGTCTGTGCTAGTAAGACAAGGGGAGCAACCATGTTCTTGGCAATGCATTGCCAAATGCGTACTAGGGCGACCTTTAAGGCTAGACAAGTGCTCCCTTAACCTAGTGTTAATGCATCTCCCAGTCTGCCCTACGTACACATGACCACACGTCATAGGAATCTGGTAAAGAACGTTCTTCGCGCAATCAACAAATTGGGTCTTGCGCGGATGTTTAACAGTGCATTCTTTCTGTACATCACCCTTACTTTCGAACTTCTTTTTAACCTTGGAACACACACTACCTATTTTGTTTCTTGCCGAAAATACTACTTTTACTTCATAACAACCAGCCACCTTTTTAAGTCTGTGTGAAAGGCCGTGCACATACGGAATCACTGAAACATTGGAGCCTCCATCCTTCTGCCTTCGATTCTTTGTGCATTGTGCTTTATCCTTGTTAAGTTCTTTCATTAGTCTAGCACACGTCGCCAGCAACACAGCGAGCGGGTACCCAGCCTTTCTCAACCTGTCAACTTGCTCAAAGAATGCAATCCTTACAGTCATTTAGCACAGTCATTTAGCACAGACACAGACATGTAGCACAGACATTTTATACAGGCATAGGAATCAAACCGCTAGGGAAATCGTGGAAGCATACTGGATAGAAAAACAAAAAGATAAATGCATCAGCCATCCTTCTGTTTCATTGTTAGATAAAGAAAATTCGCTTCTATCATCACATCTTTAACGCATTTTATTGTAAGTGGTTGTTTTTTTTTGCACTTTGCTGTTTTTAGTATGACCAGGTGGCTTTTGTCCACGTCTTTTTTATCACAAGTGTTATATGTAGTATTGACGTTGCTCTTTTGACTTGATGGCGCAGATCAGCGGGTATCATATGCGCTGTAGGGTGCTCTGTTGACTAGATCGCGCAGTTCTGTGGGTATTTAAGTAAGTAGTTCTTCAAAAATAAACCAGTTGTTAGAAAGCGCTCGTCCTTGTGTTGCCCCTATTCTTCGTCCCTGTTTGTTTGCGCACAAAAAGTATCAATATGAATATGTTCCAACTAGGCCGACTCGCAGTTATGCTTCAGTTCATTTCTAGTTCTTCCGGCCCTCTTTCTACTTGTCCGAACTACGGCTTAAACAACCCTGCAGTTCTTGTGCCTATTATCGCGGTCTGTGAGTGCAGAGCATGGGTATTAAGCTGGTTCCTGAAACTTGGGGAATGCCCTGATGAGGTGTTGTTAGTGACCGGATGGCTGCCCCCGTCTGCAGGACACGGGAGAAGAATGATCAAGATCCTGCGATCAGAGAGCCGGAGACAGGTGAGACATTTCAAAGAATGTCTAAAGGTGGCCTGTTCGTCTGCTTCCGGTGGCCTTTTTGACGTGAAGGCTTTTCGGGACTGGTGCAGACAGGCAGATATTGTGACTGAGGCCATATGGAACGATGTTCGTCGAAAATTGCCAAAGAAGAAGAAAAGGGAAGTGCCAGAGGGACGCCTTCTAATACTAAGGGGTGCAACGGTGGAAGAACGGCATCAACAGGTTCTCAAGTTGGGACCAAAGTTCTGCGTGGAACCAAGGATCGACATCGTCGACAGGTTGGCACTTACAAGGGACATTGCCAGGAGTGTACCGGAGAAAGAAAAAGATCGATGTGTGGTGGAATGTGTGGACGTGGTGGCTAAAGCTTCGGTAAGCGATAGATCCAGGACCAATGTTGATAGGACTGCTAAGTATTTGGTTGAGAATAATCTGCGTGTTATTCAAGCAGACAAGGAAGGCTTCCTGGTTGTTGTACCAAATGAATGTTACTTAGAAAAAGCTTTCCTAGCGGTGAACAAGTGCTTTAAGAAATGTGATGTGAATGTAGAAAACGTTAAAAAGAAAGCGGTGGAGCTATTGGAAAAATGTGACCAAGATAAGCTTGCGTCACGTGCAAAGAACTCAAAAGGGATGAAATTGGAGATATTTTTTACGGCAAAAACCCACAAGCAAGCAATTCCGTTTAGGCCAATTGTGTCCGAGAGAGGGTGTTGGCAATTTCTGGTCGCGGAGTTCTTGCAAAAAATGTTGAATTCCCTAGAACTGCAGGATCCGTACTTATTGAAAAACTCTGAAGGCCTTGTGAATTGTTTGGCACTAGATAGTACAAGCTGCAGCTGGGGATTCAGCATAGATGTTCAAGATCTTTACTATTCCTTACCGCAAGGGCCCCTAATGTGCAGTGTTAAAGATTGCATAACAAAGGAAAATGACGAGGTGTCATTCCGCAATACGTGCGGCATGGCCGTTGAATCCTTTCTTGAACTTCTCCATTTTTATTTAGCGAATACACATGTAGGGTTCTGTGGTGAAACTTATATACAGGCAAGGGGTGTGTGCATCGGGTCAAAGGTAGCTCCCATCCTAAGTAGCATTTTTTTGGGAAGCATAGACAGAGAGCTGGCAAATGATTTAGAAGGTGTAGTAAGTAAGATATACAGGTATGTCGATGACTACTTGATTTTAGGTTGTCCTGTAGACAAAGGTGCTTTCAGAAATAGGGTTGTAGAAGCCTTCAATTCTCTGGGAAAGGGCTTAACATTTACTTCGGAAGTACCGGTAGATAAGAGGCTACAGTTTCTTGATGTCAAGTTAACATTCCTACCGGAACATGTGTGTTGGTCTTTCTCACCCCGAGCTGGAAAACCGCTAATGAACTATGCCTCAAACCATTCCAGGCTTGTGAAGAATGGAATAGTCATTTCGTGTTTCCGGTCAGCGTTGTTGAAGTCATGCCACCACACTGTAAGGATTGCATTCTTTGAGCAAGTTGACAGGTTGAGAAAGGCTGGGTACCCGCTCGCTGTGTTGCTGGCGACGTGTGCTAGACTAATGAAAGAACTTAACAAGGATAAAGCACAATGCACAAAGAATCGAAGGCAGAAGGATGGAGGCTCCAATGTTTCAGTGATTCCGTATGTGCACGGCCTTTCACACAGACTTAAAAAAGTGGCTGGTTGTTATGAAGTAAAAGTAGTATTTTCGGCGAGAAACAAAATAGGTAGTGTGTGTTCCAAGCTTAAAAAGAAGTTTGAAAGTAAGGGTGATGTACAGAAAGAATGCACTGTTAAACATCTGCGCAAGACCCAATTTGTTGATTGCGCGAAGAACGTTGTTTACCAGATTCCTATGACGTGTGGTCATGTGTACGTAGGGCAGACTGGGAGATGCATTAACACTAGGTTAAGGGAGCACTTGTCTAGCCTTAAAGGTCGCCCTAGTACGCATTTGGCAATGCATTGCCAAGAACATGGTTGCTCCCCTTGTCTTACTAGCACAGACATTTTATACAGGCATAGGAATCAAACCGCTAGGGAAATCGTGGAAGCATACTGGATAGAAAAACAAAAAGATAAATGCATCAGCCATCCTTCTGTTTCATTGTTTGATAAAGAAAATTCGCTTCTATCATCACATCTTTAACGCATTTTATTGTAAGTGGTTGTTTTTTTTTGCACTTTGCTGTTTTTAGTATGACCAGGTGGCTTTTGTCCACGTCTTTTTTATCACAAGTGTTATATGTAGTATTGACGTTGCTCTTTTGACTTGATGGCGCAGATCAGCGGGTATCATATGCGCTGTAGGGTGCTCTGTTGACTATATCGCGCAGTTCTGTGGGTATTTAAGTAAGTAGTTCTTCAAAAATAAACCAGTTGTTAGAAAGCGCTCGTCCTTGTTTTGCCCCTATTCTTCGTCCCTGTTTGTTTGCACACAAAAAGTATCAATATGAATATGTTCCAACTAGGCCGACTCGCAGTTATGCTAAAGTAGTGCAGTTGCAAAGTTTAAAAAGGCACCGACTTGAAAGCATAATGCGAATAACAAAGACCGAGACAAAATTTGTTTTGCGATTATTTTCTAAATCTATGTGTCAGTCTCTGTTATTTGTGTAGTAATTACAAATAGGGCATTCTCTCCATTGCCATGGACCAACTAGCTTCTATTACTGCTCTGACAGTACCTGTGCCGTCATGTTGTGGTAGTTTATAATGCAATATACCAGAAGGGTACTTGGTTTGGTCAAGTTTATTCTCGCAGGTTCCTGATACAGGTGAAAATAATTGCATTGCATCCTGGAACGAAGTAACTATGCTCTAAAAGCTATGGGTTGCTTTTCACGGTCTTGTCTTTGTGTTCTGCGTGTAAAGATACATCATCGTCAATAAAATACGTGTAATACCCTACAAAAAGTGTTCCCTACGGACAAGCTTAAAAAAAGAATGTTACCTTCGCACTTCCCTCCCTCTCTTTTCTTTGTCATACCCGCGGGATTTTCACGCAGTTCCAGGTTGAGCTGCTGACAGTTATGCATTTGTGTCGCCCTTCTGCAACTTCGAGGTGATACTTCAAGCTCGCGTGAAAGCAGTTATTCTACGGCGACAGAAAATATCCGTAAAACTAATTAAAACCATACGCGCTGGCTGCCTGTGCATATCTCCTTCGAAGTAACAAGTGTTTCACGCCAATACCATGCTGAAAGCAACCAGAATAGTAGAGATCCCGATGCTCGTTGTCTTAATGGGCTTTACTACACCTTGTAGACACTATATACGAAATTTCACTCTCGTTTTACGTCCTGATTCTTTTATTTACGACAATTTGGGACAAGAACGTTAAAAACGCTCAGAAATTTTGCTGGCTTCTCGGTGGTCCATCTCCTCACTTTTGCTACCATTGCTCAATAGTTAATGATCCGCCTGGTCTGAAAACATTGCGTTGCTGTCAGCATACAATGCTTTCGACTCTATGTGATATATCCCAACGTGCTGTGGCTGCTAAAACCAAAAACCGAAAAACGGTGCGTTTTCAGTAACAAATGTTTTCCGCCTGGTTTTGTCATGCGACTTTCACCTTCCCCCGATTTAGGGGGCAAATTTAGATCCATATGGGGAGAGCCAGCATCAGGAAAGCATCGTGGCGGAGTACGTACCTGTTAGCGTCAAAACGATGAGCGCAATCCACAGCGTCTTCATCCTAAACACAGGACCGAACGCTTGGAGATGACGATCTGGTCCAGGCCTTTTTTAAAAGTAAATTGTACGTCGATCACGGGACGATGGTGACATGGCGTATCCGTAACGAATCCTCTCGCGTGCGTGCGTCACACGAGACTGACGTCGTGGCCCAGCTCTGTCATCCTCTCTCGCTGCCTGCAGCTGGAAACACTCTTCGGGATCCTTGCCACGGCTTGCACTCCTTCCTGTAGGCGGCTCTTGAAAGGGCACACGTCGAGAGGTGCGGGGACCCGACGGAGATAAGATACCGTATACCGTAGACGGCTGTGGCTGGCACGACCCGATGAAAGGTTATTTTCCGCAAAAGCGGGCCAGGCCTTTTAGACCATGTTGTTCCGAGTTCACGTCGTTTACCTCGAGCGTATCTCATGAAAAGCGCTTTGGTCGGATCTTAAGCGCTCAGTTTGCCTGTCGCCAAAGCTACCCATGAATAAAGCGTTTGGTTTTCACGTGACAGTTGTCATGGAGGGTGGAGTTACAAATCGAAACTGTTCTCTTAAATTGGCAGCCCTTTGTGAATCCGCTGACTTTTGTACTGCAACTTAGTTTGAATTCCACGGGACTTGGCCCCTGACGAAACAGAAAGATGCCAGAAAAAAATAGGTACTTCATGATAGTCGCTGCTTTTCTCAGTACGTACCTATACGCTTAATTTTGAGTTGTTCCATAATACGCAAACAATTTTATCTTTGCACAGGCTCTTGTTCTCGCATTGAGTGCACTGATGTCTCTTAAATGTCGGAATCTGCTGGTTGACAATGTTATCCCTAGTTAAATAATCGTGGCCCATGTGATGGTGAGTCGCCGAAGAGTTACTGGGCTAGTAACAAAGGTACAATGTTAGGTTAAAGTGTCCCTCAATTATAAATGATTGGTATACTCTACTGAAACTACTGTGACTTCCGCGTAATATTTCACCCAGGGTGAAATATTACGCGCGGATCTGATTACAGGTTCTAGCTCTTTATTTTTGTCTAGATATATTTTTGTTGAAGTGAGAACCGTGATCCAGTGCACTAACAAGTTATGTGTTCTAGTGAACAAGCTTCTGTGTTCTAGTGAAGTTTCACGACTGCGCGAAAATCTCGCCCAATCATCCTCCTGTTCCATACTTCTTCTGACCCGTTAGTTCTTGTTTTCGCTGTCTACTAGGTATGATTTATCTTCTTGATGATTTCGCTGTAAATTATAAATAAAGAAGCACTACACACACTTGCATTGAAAGTTGGAAAACTACTGAGGTACTAGGTACTGTTACATTGGTAATAAATGGTGGAGAATACGTTCTCCTTTGGCGAAAAAAATGCATGGGCATTTACTTTAGCAAAAAAAGAAAATATATATCGTCAAAGGTTTCTGGGCATATTAAACTCACACTGAGAGATTGCACCCAACTCACACTGAGAGATTGGCTAAGAAATAATGCATTGGTGTTTGACGTTTGCGTTTATCAATACGCATTGTTCAATAGCCTACCATACAAATAAAATTGTAAACCAATATGAGCTTTTCTTATAATATATGGAATTTTTAAATTCGCCCGCTGCAGACAGCGCAGTCTAGTTCTTGAGCTGTATTACTTGAACCAGCTGGGATTACTTGCGCAAGAAATTGGGGGGCCTAATTGGTTGATTGCCAATGTCACAAATTAAGTTTCTAAGCATTAATTTTACTGCACATACTGCAATCAGCGAATTGTGGCTCGTGAGTCGGTAAGGCATATCCACTTGGAAAGAATTCTGAGGAGAGCACTGGGTTCGAAGTATGTGCTCTGAAACTACCAGTAGAGATTCACTGCTGTTTCGCTTACGTGTTTATGCATTAAAGCGCAAAAGTACCTGGAACGGCCATGCTTATCGCTGCATATTTTCGGAAAGAACACCGAGAACTTGGGGCCGTTGTGGAAATTTGTTCCAAGCGGATAAGCCTTGTGAGCGCTCAGGCTACCATTTGTAAACTTCTATATGTGTCGTAAAACAAAACTCAAAACGTATATTAGTGCACTTTTGTTAATTAGTTGATGAACCATTTGTATTTTTAATGCAAGTGTTGCCTACCTCTTTGAGTATTCCAGCTCAAGGAATAGAAATATGCTATGTGCCATGAGGCGATCTTCAAAAATTATGTTTTCCCCTAAAAGCACTCTCAGTATTTTCTCAACGTCACAAATTTTCTGGTTCGTATTTGAAAACTGGGACTATTCTATAAATTCATATAGTTCGAACATGTCGTGATAATGTATTCAGTGGAATAAGCAGCTGTAATATGTACGCTGGAAGTTATAAATACTCAATTGGGTATTCAAGGAGCTTATGGATCAAATACCTTCTTGGCTCAAAGCTTATGATATTGCTTATCGTTATAATTTTATCGCTCTGGCACTAATTAAGATGTTCGAGGCGCGAGAACTCCGCCGCTGCCGTGCTTTCAAGGTATGGACGGCGCATGCGAGATGCCAGCGTGGAGAGCTGGAAGGCCTAAGGACATGCTCGTATCATTTTGCTGCGAAAATGATTAATCCAATTACACGCATGGTCGCACTCCACTAAGTCGGCTGTACGTACGTACACAGCCACAATAGACACAGTCATGAAATGCACAATGGTATATATGACACCGTTGCTGTGCAAACATTGGTATGAGAGTAAACGTCGAGGTAAATTTAACTAATCCTTCCACTGGGGCCCTGACGAAGTCCGACAGCTTTTCGGTGGTCTAGTGCCGTGCCCAATCTAGGCAGTAAACCTGTGACGTCACTGCCGTGCCGGCGTTCATTACGGCGGCAGCGTTGTGACAAACCTGATAACCCGCAGGGCGCGCTAGCAAAGTGTTTCATATAACGATTACTAGAGGGAACTCTGGCGCCAGTATCTATGTGAGCCGCAATGGGGGTGGCTCAGCCAGCCTGGGAATTACGGGAACTACGTTAACTTCCCTAAACTTCGTCGCCCTGGCTTCAAACGGCTTCGTGACTTTGTAAGTTCACGTTTTTTAACAATGTACGGCTTAATAAACAATTAAATTAACATTATTAAAATTGTCCGATGACAGCATTCGCGCACAGGAGCTCTAGAGCGGAGTTCTGGTATAGAAACCATTACGCCACGAACGCATGCATCTACAGCCGATGTGAAACGCACTTACGAATTTATCGCGGGCATGCCATTGCGTTGAGACTCTTGGCGCGCTTCGATTTGGCCACTTCGACAAGCTCAACCGATGCAATTAATAGGTATGGCGCGCGTTTGCAGCGTCTTCCTCACTTCGAAGATTAAAGATTTATCTGAAATTTGCGACAATCAAGGCATATAAAGTGTTAACAGCCATGTTAACAGTCATATATCGTGTTAACAGCCATGAGCAATGCGTTTTCTGTGTGCCTGTTTCAGAGAGTGGTGAAAGTATAGTCGCAAACTTTTTCCTGCAAAACGCGCCTAACACTTTTTTTACGCATTAATAAAGTGGCCATTATTAACGGAATAACTCACCAGAGTACTCAAGAATAATGATGAAAGTTTCGCTGGGCAGTGCGTCAAACTGATATATAGTGTTGACACCATATAGCAAGATTGTTCTTCCATGCAAAATGCAATGTTTCTCGTAGCTAAGCACTAAGGGAATTTGAAATGTTTAACGCAGCATCACACACAACTTCGCATATTGAATTTGCAGACGTTCTCCTTAAGGAACATTTATGGAAAGACACTACGCATATACGCTTTGCAAAATCAGTGTAGACCCCTTCAATGCTCTTGCGATATCCAAGCCGCGAATTTTCTCGGCTCACGCGGTTTTTAAGAACAAACTGTGGTTCAGGCATGATTAATGCCCCAAACATGCACGAAGGCAACGAGCACGCTCGGCAGCCAAGCGAGCCGCAGCAAGCGGCGTCCCGGCCGTGACGTCACTCGCGAGAAGGCGCCACTTCAAATTCCTCGCCGCTAACAGTTTTCATACTTCCCGGTTTCTGTTATGCCTTGTATTCCACGTATGAATGTACACGGTACAACTATAGTGACTCATAAGGTAAAATTTTGCATGTTGCAACGTTGTTTGTTGAAGTAAATTGAACTCTCGAACATTTCAGAAGTGACAGCGTAGATAATTTTCCACTCACGGTTATTTTTCTTTTTTTGTTCGATTAGGTTCAGGCAGTTGCCGGACAAACGAAGCTGTTTCGCTGGAAGCTGGAAGCTGTTCGAGCATCCCTAATACCACGCGCTAATTTCATCATGCTTTGAAGCAAGTTTCTTGTGTGTCTTTTCTAAATAAATATATAATTTATTACTCTCAGTGGCCTACTGAAGAAGCAGTATGCTGCAAGCGGAGTCGAGTTGTGACTTCTATGGTCTAAAAAAATTGGAATTCATTACTCCAAAAGCCGAATAGGAAGTTTTAAATATTTTAGATAATAAATTTAATATCAAGTCGTTCCTTTGAAGCGCTGCTTATTCCTCATGACTCCGCTACAAGAATTTCACGAACCTTGCAATGTTTTCTGATGCCTGCGCTAGAAATGGTGTTGTAGTTCTAAACGATGCCAGCAAGCCAGATGAAATGAGGGTGAACTTTGATTGTTACATCAACCGCACTGGTGACAGTGAGTCGCGGAACAGAAAACAATCGCAAAAACAACTGGTGCTGCCGATTTCCGTGCTTTATTCCAGATGCGCTGCTACACCGTGCTCGAGAGGCGTCAGCGATCAGTAATGTTTCTTGTCGAGGTCGTGTGCATGCTTTCCAGGGGATGCAGTGGCGTTGTCGGAGTTCGCATTGTAGGGGCGATTGGCGTTCGCGTTCGCATTGGAGCCTGCGTTACTATTGGCGCTGTTGTCGTTGTCATAGGCTAAAGCGCTGTGACAGAGCTGGAAAGCTACGAACGCGACCACAAAAAGGCAGGCGGCGTAGCGAAAGCCACTGGATTTCTTCTGGCACGAACTCATTCCAGACATGGCGAAGGCTGCTTGGAATGTCTTGCTTCTGCAAAAACAGCGAAACGTGTAGGAGCAAGTGATGTCAAAAACGAGGTGTTTGCTTAGACGTGCAACTGAACATTAGGAAATTACATCGCAGGAAGACAACGCCAACATAGTTGGGCTTACGATCACAGAAGGAAGCTATTTAGTGAGTCTTCCGCAGGTTTACTTGGTTTACCACGTCTAACATGCTAGTCCACATGGGAAAGATGACAAGTTAATATATTCGCACAGTGTGCGTGACAGATAAACAATATTCGTAATAAAAAAAACAACGTGCAACATACAAGCTGAACTACGCTATGATCAGTTTCTCTCAGAAAAGGTAAAATGGCTGCGTAATGTATATAGACGCAGAGGCGGCGTTAGTCCATAGACAGAGTACATGTAGTCGCTCACAGTATAATAGCCTCTTATGCGTATTCAGTGCATCAAACACAAGCATTTTTATTGACCCTTGATATAAAACATCAAAGAATCGCATACAGTGTCGCAGTCAGTTTAGTTGGGATTGAGCGGGTTATAAACAAAGCTGCAATAAAGCCATGGAACCCTCCTTGACCTCTAGAAGCGGAGCGCTGGAAAAATGGCCTCGGTAGGGATGGAATAGGTTGAAAACAGCAGATTCTAGGCATTTACCCGAGAGCTGGAACCGGCAAGCGCTCGGCCTTCCGCTGCTGGCACGACCTTTATACGCAGGCGTACTATAAGCGCACTGAGTTTGCTGCTTGGCTGTTGTGTGTGTGCACTGGCCTGAATGAAACGGGCCGTAAACGTGAAGTTAGCGTTTTCTAACGTTTCACTGGGTGCTCAATGACGTCATCTGTTTCCCGTCGGTCTCTCGTCGGGCACCCATTGGAGATGCGATTCCGGTAACACCTCTGGTGGCGCTCCTAATTACGGAAGCGTTGTGAGATGCCTGGTAGCGGCCAGGGCGCAGTTCGTTCTGGCAGGCAGCAGTTGCCTGGCGTGGCGCGTCGTGCCAAGATGTCGCAACCGCGCACAGTTGGAGAGGAAACCGAGAACAGCACTGAGCCTTGCTGTCGCCCTCCATGCTTCGACCTTCAGGCGAAACTGCTCGAGTTGTTTCATGCCACCAAAGTTTCCAGAAAAGTACTCCCTTCTCAAGTAAGCAGTGAGGTTAGCGAGACTCTCACTTTGGAAAATAACTGGGCACAATGGAGAATCGAAGAAAAATAAGAACTCTCGAATATCCGGCTACGGCACCCATACCATTACAAATAGTGCAACAATGCGAGCGAGAGAGAGAGATAGAGAGATTGAGCTAATTAGCCTACTAGGTAGTTAGCTAAGGTCTTCCAAAGGATATTCTGTCCCTTGGGAGGTGCAGAGCGTACTTGCAGCCTTCCCTTGGGCTCGTCATAAAATATATAAAAGAAGCTGCTGCTTTTGTCGGAAGTAACTTGCTTCTTCGGAACCAGAGGGCTCGCAAACAGATAGGAATACGCCGCATTAAATGATATAGTCATTTTTAAACCCTTTGCAATAGATTTAAAATTCTAAACGTTTCTACTGATCAATAACACGCACTTAGGGCGCAGGCAGGATTGCCTTTTCTTAGGCGGAGGTGCGGCTTCGCTGGTGAACTTACCCGAGCAGAGTGACCGGTCAGCTTTCTAGCTTAGGCGACGTGTCAAACACGGGCTTCAACTGGCACCTTATATATACTCCTAATGCTTGGGCATTACTTTCAAATTATTGGCTGGCCAGTATTCTTCGACAATAAATGCGATTTTCATCAAACACAAAGCGTTCCTTGTTGCTCGAATTATAAAAGCCGCAGTGAGTGTTGTGGCAGGAGAAAATGAACACACGCAGCTTCCTTTGTTATAAATGCCGCAGGCAAATGCGAGAATTTAATTGCGTTTGCCAAGGCGTATTGTTCATGTAAGAGCTTAATGTTAGTTCACGAGCTTTATTCTAACAATAATCGATCGCACTTTGAAGGCGACTCAACAAGCCCCAAAGCTCTCGTTAAAATAAGGAATGCTCTAATTTAAAACGAAAAAAAGAGAATAAACCGTGTTCGCAATTGTAAGGCTAGCTTTTAAGTGAGGCATCTTACGAAACCCACGGCGATATATTCGTTTTCAAAGCAGCGTCTGAAAACACAGCTTACGTGTACTATGACAGGAAAACTGTATGCACGGCTCGTGTAATGCAACCATGTGCATGACGCAAGCCCTACCATGTGCAGCTAACCCTTCCTGTTGATTTAAACGATGATCGTTGCCGCCGTTAGTTGGGAAAAAGTGTAGTGCAGAGAAGTGCACTTGCAAATTAGAAATATGGTCTGTTATTTTCCCGTCGATGGCCGAAGCGTGAGCGTTAAAAGAATGAAGGTTTCTTAATCCCAGAACCAACCCACAAACGTGAAAAATTCTGTGCACAATTGAATTTTTTTATTTGATTAGGTAAAGCGTATCACTACCTGGCACATAGCGGACATCAATTACATGCCTGTATACACGCTACACCGTTTCACCACGTTTACTTAATAAAGACGATAAAAAAGGCAAGAAACACTGCGAGCAAGCTAAATACTACCGGTAGTTATGTTCTGTGACAGCATCTAACGTTACATATTTAGTCGGGATGGAAAAAATTGTGTGGGGCATTTGTTTTTTGCAGGTTGTTTCTTTTTCTTTTATTGCGATGGAGACTTCTATACAATAGCGGGGAAGAAAACACATGCGTCTGGAGCTTCGAGTAGACGGAACACTGAGTGCTGAGCATTGTGCTTGAACATTGATACTGCACGTGACCTCTTTGCTGGATGCCAGGCAGTTGTTTGTGTGTCGCTCGTGTTCTGTCATAAATTTCAAAAGTATAGGTTTTTCTTTGTTGTCATTTGTGCGGCCAATAGTTAACTTTTTCTTGTAGTTTGAGCCGGCTATGCAGCTATTTCTCTTTTTAAAAAGCGTGACATGTCTTCCTGTAAAGGTAGGCACCATTTGATTACCGACAATCTTTAAGAATCCCTAGAAAATGCAGGTATCTTCACCTATAACGGAACCTCGACTTTCTTGGAATGAAACCAAGCAACTTTTAAGCTGTCATCGACGCTTCAGAATTCGTGATCGAAGAGAATATGCTGTAATGGTAACAAACTTGGCTAGGTATTAAAGCAAGTATAACTGGTACTGGATTCAGACACGCAACCTGATCATCTGTAGAGAGGCTCAACCACTTCACCACCAAGCTACTTCTCTTGTTTCGGAGTATTCATTTAAATATGATGAAGATTACGTTCCTGTCACTACCTGTCCTAAGTAGATTTATGGACAGGTAGTGACAGGAACGTAATCTTCATCATATTTAAATGAATACTCCGAAACAAGAGAAGTAGCTTGGTGGTGAAGTGGTTGAGCCTCTCTACAGGTGATCAGGTTGCGTGTCTGAATCCAGTACCAGTTATACTTGCTTTATTACCTAGCCAAGTTTGTTACAATTACAGCATATCCTCTTCGATCACGAATGAAGGACAGGTAGTGACTGCGGATCCGGATCATGAGACTGAAATAATCAGGAGAATAAAAATGGGCTAGGGTGCGTGCGGCAGGCATTCTCAGATCATGAACAGCAGATTGCCATTATCCCTCAAGAGAAAGGTTTATAACAGCTGTGTCTTACCAGTACTCACGTATGGGGCAGAAACATGGAGGCCTACGAAAAGGGTTCTACTTAAATTGAGGATGACGCAACGAGCTATGGCACGAAGAATGATAGGTGTAACGTTAAGGGATAAGAAAAGGGCAGATTGGGTGAGGGAACAAACGCGAGTTAATGATATCTTAGTTGAAATCAAGAAAAAGAAATGGGCGTGGGAGGACACGTAATGAGGAGGGAAGATAACCGATAGTCATTAAGAGCTACCGAATGGATTCCAAGGGAAGGGAAGCGTAGCAGAGGGCGGCAGAAAATTAGGTGGGCGGATGAGATTAAGAAGTTTGCAGGGACAGCATGGCCACAATTAGTACATGACCGGGGTAGTTGGAGAAGTATGGGAGAGGCCTTTGCCCTGCAGTGGGCGTAACCAGGCTGATGATGATGATGAAGATTACGTTCCTGTCATTGATTATGATCATCGGACGTTCGCAGTACTGTAAATATAGTTCTTGTAGATGCACCACAGTCTGCTTGCCACTCCGAGGAGACTCCAGAGCTTCGCTAATGGATCACAGTATGCTCGGAAGGAAACTTCAGTTCGATCTTAGCTGTGACTTCGTTGGGGATAGACATGACAAACGCGCAAATGCACTCATGTGGAAGTCATTGAAGAGCTTTCAACCGAAAAGTGGTTTGAATAAACAGAATCAAGTATACTTACAGGTATTGAACAGCATAATTTATAAGCGCTAATGTTTTCCCATAATACTCAGCTATTTTCTAATATTTCATACAAATCTCAATTAAAATCTTGATTATACACCTCCAGAACATATGCACGTACCTCAGCTCTTTAACATCAAACCATAATATATTCTGAAATGCTTTATATATATATTCTGAAAGTTTTATACTGTATTTTTGTGTCGTGAAGCACAGAAGCGAAATTTACAGCATATATATCATTTCACTTCGCTACGTAATCTGCCATATATAACCAAGCAGGCGAAACGTTCCGCCGCAGTGACATATACCTGGATATTTTTGAAATAAATTTGTTAAGACTTCACTGGAAGTCGTCACGATGTTTATTGACTACACATTTCAAGTGCGAGAAACGTCTTACCGTAAATGTGTCTCAAACAAACGCACATGGTTACATGTTTTCCAACAGCATATTCTTCAAATATTAAGTTTTTTCTAAACTCAAGCACCGACCTGATTTTCCGAGTCCAAGGCAATCACACACACACAAAAAAGTAGAATGCCGGGTTTTACGTCGCGGAACTACATAGCATGTTGCGAGTCAAGCTGTAGTGCCAGAGTCCGGTTTAATCTTTACCACTTGGATTCATAGGCCACTGACCATGTTTGGAATTGGCAAGAATTCAGGCGCGGTGCGCCGATCATGCCACGCAAAGTATGTTTGGAAAGATATGGAACCCGAGCTGGAGTATCTAAACTTTTATGAGATATCCCTTGCGCCCTTCCTCTTGAGCGAGTCACACTGCTTGCTGGAAAATCAGTCACACGCATGAAGGCCTCTAGGTTTGACACACTGTCTGCAGCCTCACTATTTGTGACATTTGACTTTGCTAAAAGACAGAATGCAGGGGGTGCAAAAGCACCATTCGAACTGCAACGCGCAGCAAAAAAGAAAAAAGAAAAGAAGATTAAGAAAGGAGGCGTGGCCTGTGGCGTATACGGGATACAGCCCCTTGGCTTTGATAAACGAGAGAACACAGGACGCGATGTCGCTTTTGGGACGCTGGTCCTGGGAAAAGACGTGCACGTTTATGCTGGAAAAGAATATTTCATGCGGACAGCATCGCGATGCGATATTTATATATTTGCTATGTTTTTTGCAATAATCAAACGATTTGAAAAAATATTCTCGTGGTAACAAAATGCTTCTGTTGAGATGACGGCTCAAAATCTTTAGCGTATAACCAAACTTTTCAATAGGGCCAGGTAAGGGCCCCTTTAACGTGCACTGAATCCACTGTGGATGAGCGTTTTCGTAGAGAACCGCCCCCTTTGAAATGAGACCACGGTGGCCACGATCAAATCCATGACGTTACTCGCCGTGGTTGCTCAGTGGCTATGGTGTTGGGCTGCTGAGAACGAGGTCGCGGGATCGAATCCCGGCCACGGCGGCCGCATTTCGGTGGGGGCGAAATGCGAAAACACCCGTGTACTTAGATTTAGGTGCACATTAAAGAACCCCAGGTGGTCAAAACTTCCGGAGTTTTCCACTACGCCGTGCCTCATAATCAGAAAGTGGTTTTGGCGCGTAAAACCCCAAAATTTAATTAAGTAATCCACGACGTTGCGCTCTGTAGCAAAACGCCACACAGGGACTTAGTCATCGTGGCAGGTCACGACAATATTTAGGTGGATGACTTGCCTTCAGCTGGTGCAAAGTTGTTAATGCGATAGTATTACAGGACAATCTCGCACAATTTGTGGGTATCCGTGTGACGAAAAGTGTGGGGCGACTCCAAATATAGTGCAGTCCAACACCGAGTCCCAACCTACTGGCTGACACGAGGCAAAAATACAAGAAACTGGCTCGTGGCGCATGCGTCAGAAGTTTCAAAGAGCGAGATCGGTGCGACGTGAGCATGCGTCCAATCGTGTCCTAATGGTTAGAGCATTGGGTCACTGTGCTGGAAGATAGAAGTTCGGTCCCACGATCAGTCAGCCATTTGTTTGTAGCAATATAGTCAGCGTTCTGCCACTTTCAAGGTATCTAAGATAGCTCTCGTGGTGGATTGAGCGTGAGCGATTGCGTCACAGTGTGCTAAAGATCGCAGAAGAGATGTGTTATACGGAAAGGTCACTTTGAGAAACAAGAGTGCGCAAACTAGGTGACCCCTGATTAGCGCGTGCGCAGCTGTAGGGACAACACAATTTAAGTCTGGTATCGCATACTTAGAGTGTTGTGGCAATTTTTGACTTATATTTTGAGCAGACACAGCATAGATACTCATTAATAAAGCACGTGTCCTTTAGGTGGTAAGAAATGGAATGTATGGTTACCATTTATCTCATACTACTAGCCCAAATGTTTGGCGACGTGAAGAACTGATCTTTAACTCGTGACCAATGCAACGTCGGCAGCCGCGTTGAAGTTGGGGCACTCATGGTTGCACCGATATGTAAAGGCGGTGCCATGGAAAGGAACATTTCAGTTGAGAGTTACATAATTTTCTTCTCCATTGCGAATTTTTCACATATGTTCATCATTGGCATGGACGACCTCGCTTTTCACGACGCCTTGCTGAACAAAAGAGCTCAAGGCAAATGTAGGCAGTTGACGTTTCTCAACTTCTTTCAAGATATTGTGGGCTGTAGATTTCACACGCTCATTTACTTCATCCTGGAGGGTAAGTTCCACTGCTGATTGCGATAGGAATTTTGATTGGTCCCTTTTTACCGACTGCTTTCACGATATCGTCAGCTGAAGATATCAGACGTTGTTCTCCAACAATCTGCAGGGCAGCTTCCACTGCCAGCTGTGATAAGATTGGAGTAGGAATATGTTTACTTTATTATCTGAAGAAATCTCACCGATAATAGAGCAGCTTCTGAATGTTTGCATTGATCAGCTGCGTGACAGCTTCAATGGCCTCCAGTAGCCGAACAATAGCGGTCTGAGGGCCCGTAAACCTCTTTGTTATTTATACTTTTGCAAAATAGAGCCGTATTGTGGCAGTGGGATCGTTTCCCGCGAAACGCCCCAGACCTTAAAAGCAACTTTGCAAGTGTCTTTTTGCCTTTCCACAAGGCTTATTTGACTTAAAATTTGTAGGTAACAAGCTGAGACGATGCTACGTAAAGTGAGCTATCACGTAGTTTCCCCTGGATAGGTTTATTACAATTATTAATTTTGGTTGGAACATCTTTAACATGTGACTTCCTTCGCAGTTCGGAAGCAGAAGGAGAGAGAAAAAGACAGGAAAGACAGGGAGCTCGGAAGTAACTATCTGTAAAAGTATTTGATTTGTTAATGCAGCATTCTTCCAGCATAAATAAACAGTATGAAAATATTGGACCTCAAACGTTAACAATGTTGATACAAAAGACTTCTGAAAACACAAAACTTCTTGGTTATTGCAGAGCCAAATAAACCCGCAAAATTGACGGATGCGTTCACCTATGACGTCACATAAAAGAACCACGTGAGCAAAATATTTTAAAATAAGATGTGCCCTTCTACCAAGCTTAACACATGTTTAAGAAAATTACCTCCAATAAACGTACGCTTCGTGGAACGCTCAAAGAGAGCTTAAGCCATAAAAATTTTCTGTCAGGAAAATGCTTTGGTGAAACCTCATCCACACAATGACCAACTAAACCAATTTTGTTCCCCCCGAAAAATCGGCGATAGTCGCTTTTTTATGACCGTGGGCTTTTCGTGTAAATTGACCCGGTGATAACATCTCTCGAATACTTCTCTAAACATATTTCTATTTACATGCTAGAAGGAGCAGATGAAATCATACTGGTGACAGTGTTTGTATTATCTAACAATAGGTGTAGGTGAAGTGGCTAACCGTCGCTTAACAAGTAGTACAGCTTGCTAAACCTTATGGCTGTTCTTCGGCACTTCGAAAAAACGAATCGAAAAATTAACACATCTAATGAAACTGAAGTGGATTTTCCTTTAATATATTGCAGTGTGACGTGTGACGCGTCTTAGTGTGACGCGTCTTATGCAGTATGTAGAGTGGAAAGAAACAGCCTTTATCTTTCATTACCAATCTATTCCTGCGGTCAGTGATGGAAAAACTGGTACGACGCACGTTTCCATTAATGTAACAAACTTCATGATAAACTGCACTTTTTTTAGGCTGCTAGTACGCTTGAGCTTCAAATATATCCGTATTTCACGATTTGTGGCAAATGTAGCACTTCTTCGGGCTGTGCTACGGCTGCTAAGCGACACGTAAATATATCTGCATTTCATGAAAGAGTTGCTGTATCGGTTTCACTACCTTCCGACACAGCACGAAACTCTTTTTGTCCGTTTAGTTCCTGGTATACATTCTACTAGGACATATTAAATAAGTCACAGCCTGTTACTTTCGAATACCCCAAGTGCCAACTCTAAAAACGCATCTAGGATGGTTTCTGAAATAAGACATAAAAAAACAAAACATTGCAAAATCAGCACTCATAACGCACTTCTCTTTGGTGACGTCAAAGGGCGCGCGAAACAAAGCGAACGCTTCTAAGCGGCAAGAATGCAAATTATGATAATGAGATCTATTGCAATGGGGTCATTTCTCGTTCTTGCTGCCATTCTTGTTTCACGTTGTTGTTAATGACTCAATGAAATAAGCACCAGCTTCAAAAAAAAATATTGGAATGGTTCCCCACAAAACGAAAAGTGTCATTTCGCAACGCTATTTTACTTACAGGAATAAAAGGAGCCGCTGCACGCCAAAAAAAGGACACAGGAAAAATAAAGACGGATTAGAAGCTGTAGTTGATTCGATTTTTGCTCTGTCAGTCCTCGACATAGGTCACTGACAGCGCTGGTACCACATGGCGCTTGCAAGAAATAATTTAAGATTTTTTTTAACATTTTCCGCATTGAACATATTTACAGAAAGACATAGGACAGAAAATAGGCTTTTGATATGCCTACACTCTTTATATCACACCACAAGTTGAGTTCCGCTCGACAAAAAATATCCTAGGTAGAACAGAAACGGTTGTAGATTTAAAAAGATGGACATGACTCGGACATGATTCAATCAGGCAACCTCTGGATCTTGAATCACACACGCTGCTGTTGCGTAACCGGCAGCCTGATATCAGTCTGACAAATGCACCTATCATTCGCTTCGCCGTGCCAGGTAAAGTTTGTTCTTTCACAATTTTCACCACCTGGGGTCCATTGACGTGCATCTTAATCCCAATACACAAGCACTTATCAATTCAGCCTTTATCGAGAGGCCATGAGGTCGATCTCAGCCGCGCTACGCCATAGGCACTAACCTACCGTAGCAAGTGCCTCTTGATACACGCATGGGCGCTCGTAATAATAGATGCCTGTAATCAAGAAGCAATATTTGGGGTGTTATGGAATTCTCCCAGGATTAGCTTACACCAACACGCATTGCCCCCTTTTCGCATTTGAGACAATTATTCGGAATAGCGCAATTCTTTAATAGGAATGGTGCAGTTTATAATCCCTTCAGTGAAACGGCCAATGAATGTACAAGGTGTCACGGCACCAAAGTAGGTAAGATTTTATCCTACTGGAGCACAGGCGACATACCAAGTCCTGTAGTAGGAGCAGTAGTAGTAGTATTAGTAGTGGTTGTAAACATTCTTTTGTCCGAGATGGCGTTTAGGCATGAGGGTAGTGGGAGGGCCCGTCGTCTTCTTCCACAGGTGGCGGCCAGGCCTCACGCTTTGGCGGCTTCTTCGGCCGTCTGGATGGCCCGGAGTACTGGCATAACGTACTGAAGAAGTAACCTTTGAATGCGTGAGCATGAAGCGTGCCAAATAAAAGAAAATGTATGTCTGCAAATCCAGTCCCGTGGTGCACACACACACACACACACACACACACACACACACACACACACACACACACACACACACACACACACACGCGCACACACACACACACACACACACACACACACATATATATATATATATATATATATATATATATATATATATATATATATATACATGTATATGTATATATATATGTATATATATATACATCAGTGAGAAGCTGTACAAGATAATGCAACTGACAGTAGTCGGATCCACTCCAGACAGACAGACGACCGTCAGTTGCACTAAGCTCCTCGAACAGGCAGGACACGTGTCAAGGTTAAGGGAATTCCTAAACAACACTTCATGCTAACCGCGGTTTAAATCATGGACTTGGAAACTCAGAGGCATGGCGTAATGCTAAAGCACTTCTTTCGTATTTACCGCTAAATCGCCACATATATATAGCTTGAACTGGTTTGAATTAGTTGCGTGTTCATCATGGAATTCGGCATTTCTTACCGTTTTTATCATTTACATTGCTATGGTGCCGCAGGTGACCATTGCTGCGTCCTTTGTCCCGAACGTTATGTGTTATATTGCATCGAATCGAATTCTGCTGTTCACGCACCGAAACCGCCATTTTATTACGAGGCCCGCCGGAATGGGAGACGTTGGATTATTTTCAACACCACGGAATCCAACGTGGCCCCACTGCACGGGATACGGGCGTTTTTGCATTTCGCCCACATCAAAGATCGGCCGCTGTGGCCGGGATTTGATAACGTGGCCGATCGTGCGCTATATTGGTTTCTCCCCTCTTTACAAAGCCACCAGGTGGCCAAGGAGAAAACGCGAAACCTTTTTTTTTTTCACCCATCATACATCGCAACACGTCTTGTATATTTCGCTTTCGCAAGTTTTTTTTTTTTCTACTTCGTAGAAGTTGCTTCGCGAGCAGCTGCACGTCAACGAACAAAACGCTTGTTGCCAACGCGAAATTGCTCGCATTCAGAGCGAGCAGATATCGCATAATATACGTGTACACTTTCGAAGTGCGTTGTTCCAGTGCATTATATAAGTTAGACAAATAATTAACCCATAATGCTGCCATTATTATATATGCGAAATGCGTATGACGTGTCACTGGTTCCACCGAAGAGAGGCCCCACATTTTTTAGCCTGTAACGTTGCAATAACACAATATATATATATATATATATATATATATATATATATATATATATATATCCGAGAGCAAACTGCTCAAACACGTGACCTACAAGTACAAGCATACGTTTTTATTTGTTTAAAATCCTGATACAAAAATGGCTAACGGCGCTGCTGAATTTAACTCAGGGGGACTGTCAGATCTTACCTATTTCACACAATTTCTTACGGAGCAGTTTTCTGGTTGTTCAGGTGCATTCTTGCCATATTAATGGCTGGTATCGTGCCAATTATACGGTCTTACAAGCAATCACTTATTTCAGAACTCTGTGCCTGTTGCTTCCTGTAACACGCTTTGTGATTACTGACCGTGTTTTAAGTGTTGCAGCGGTCGGATTGACAAGTCTTATTGTAGTGACGCAACCGTCAGTAGAGTCAAAACTGTCAGGATTCGCGCAGGTTTGTTTGTTTACATTTACTTCGCTGAGGCCGGAGTGATGATTATGATCTTGTGTTATTCACACAAAAAAATTTGTGCTCATGGGTTCTCAGTCATATTCAGCGGTTTTTCCGCACGATTAAAATCACACTCATTTGAACATTCTTGCGTGGCCAGCAGCTTCTAAACTGACGCTGTTAGACCTCTGAAAGGCGGGAAAGGTTACTAACTATGCATAAAATTGATACGTGTTGAAGTGAGGTGGTTGAGTGTGGTGATCGCGGCACACTTGGACACGATGACTTACACAGTGACCATTAGATTCCTATAAAAAGATAGTTTTTTTGTAATAATGGCTTTGAAAGGTATCTTACAAAACGTGTCTTTGACATAAGTACGACATAAGTACGTACATAATTCCTGTTCCTCGTGCATAAGTACGAGGAACAAGAATTATTTTTTCATAAGTGCCCTTGGAACTTAAAGTACAGTTCACCACTGCGCAACTTGTAAAGGTTGAAGTCTGATAAATGTCGAAGACATTAGGGCCTGTAATGCCACTAACCACACTTACTTAGCGGTAGAGATGACAATAAACATGTTTATTCTCAGTCAGCTTGTGCGCTTCAGTGTATTGGGCCGCTTACAGTTGAGTTGATCTTTATTATTCCGCAACAAGTAGTTCCATGCACATGATATGAAGGGCAAAGCAAGGCTCCAAGTCCTGAAATGAAACAAAATCGGGAATACGAATGTAGGAGCTTATGTTCGTAACGCAGTTTTTTTTTGTGTGTGGAACTTAGCACAATATAGCCGTGGTCGTGTTACGAAAGCTCATATTTTCAGCTTTCTTCTAAATATAGAACGCCCTACCGCTATGCGAAATAACCTAGTAATCCACTGAAAGATTTTTTAAACTAAGGCTACACCTTTTTACACTTTTTACACTGTCGATTAGACTATTCTGTGACATTTGCAGGACCACCCATTTGCTGTTAGAACCTCGTTCACTGTGTCAGCCGTCACCTCATTCCATGATAAGTGCACCGCTTCCATTAAGATCACTGACGCCAAGAGGCACTCAGGCTATTACTGAAGAATGGAAGACTACCTGAGAACGCATACAGCTGATCACGAACTTCCATTGGCGACATTGTTCAGGCGTCCGCACTGAATATGAAGATACGCTGATGAGAAGAGCTTGTCTCATTCTTCTCCCTCTCCTTAATAATTTACAACTATTTTGTTTGCTCTACGCCTTTTCGAAAAGCTGCGGCATTAAACTGGTACAGGTGTCCCCACGCCATACTTACGGCGTTTTTGCATGGAAAGTAGGTGCGTTCCTCATGCCTATGCTTCTCTACTCTTCCAGCCCTCCTTCAAAACTTGCTTCGTCATCCCTGTTCCCCTCCTCGGCGTAGTCTTTGTAGGCACCAACGTCGTCAACCTGTCCTTTCTGACCTCCTTTGGTGCCCTTTACCTGAGCCGGCTCGATGGGCCACCACTTCTGGCCCTTCGTATCCTGACCACCACGACCAAAGTATTCGTCGGGTAGCGGCAACCTGTCAGTTTCCTTCAGATTTGAACACTTGTGGTGACTCTTTTGGCCACCCTTCCGGCATGGTCTGGAGGGAACCTGAGGATACTGTGGGCGCTGGGGATATTGGGGATACTGGGGATACCGATGCTGTTGTTTTTGTCCTTTGTGATTCCATGAGCGGGAACCAGGGCGATGTTGCCTTTTTGGGCCCTTCTGGCGGTGCGGACGCCGTTCACGTTGTGGACGTTCGTAATGCTTCATGACGTGTGGTTTTTGAAGCTCCTGTATACTCTGTGGTCGCTGAGGGTGTTGCTGGCCTTTGATGTTTATAGGGCGCTGTTGCTGTTGTTGCTCCTGTTGGTGCTGGCCTTTGATATCTATTGGGCGCTGTTCTGGCGGCTCTTCCTCCTGTTGGTGCTGGCCTTTGATATCTATTGGGCGCTGTTCTGGCGGCTCTTCCTCCTGTTGGTGCTGGCCTTTGATATCTATTGGGCGCTGTTCTGGCGGCTCTTCCTCCTGTTGGTGCTGGCCTTTGATATCTATTGGGCGCTGTTCTGGTGGCTCTTCCTCCTGTTGGTGCTGGCCTTTGATATCTATTGGGCGCTGTTCTGGCGGCTCTTCCTCCTGTTGATGCTGGCCTTTGATATCTATTGGGTGCTGTTCTGGCGGCTCTTCCTCCTGTTGGTGCTGGCCTTTGATATCTATTGGGTGCTGTTCTGGCGGCTCTTCCTCCTGTTGGTGCTGGCCTTTGACATCTATTGGGTGCTGTTCTGGCGGCTCTTCCTCCTGTTGGTGCTGGCCTTTGATATCTATTGGGTGCTGTTCTGGCGGCTCTTCCTCCTGTTGGTGCTGGCCTTTGATATCTATTGGGCGCTGTTCTGGCGGCTCTTCCTCCTGTTGGTGCTGGCCTTTGATATCTATTGGGTGCTGTTCTGGCGGCTCTTCCTCCTGTTGGTGCTGGCCTTTGATATCTATTGGGTGCTGTTCTGGCGGCTCTTCCTCCTGTTGGTGCTGGCCTTTGATATCTATTGGGTGCTGTTCTGGCGGCTCTTCCTCCTGTTGGTGCTGGCCTTTGATATCTATTGGGCGCTGTTCTGGCGGCTCTTCCTCCTGTTGGTGCTGGCCTTTGATATCTATTGGGTGCTGTTCTGGCGGCTCTTCCTCCTGTTGGTGCTGGCCTTTGATATCTATTGGGCGCTGTTCTGGCGGCTCTTCCTCCTGTTGGTGCTGGCCTTTGATATCTATTGGGCGCTGTTCTTGTGGCTCTTGCTCCTGTTGCTGCTGGCCTTTGATATTTATAGGGCGCTGTTGTTGCTGCTTCACTCCTGCGGTCTCTTCAGCAAAGTAATCGTATTGGTCGCCATTCAGGCTGGCACTGTGGAACAGCGGACGCAGGAAGATATTATTATTGGAGTAGTACTACCATCAGTATATTTCTAATTTAACTTATTTCACGCTTAACTGCTCGAGTTTGCAATTAGGTTAACAAAAATAACGCCTCAGATATATTTCTAAATGCATCTTCAGAAAAAGAGTTGTTGTTACTTGCCTTTCTTCTCCATAATAACTTTCGGCAGCCGCTGAGAAAGAAAGACGGAGAGGTTTGCTCAGTGATTTTTCTTTAGAGGAAATTGAGTGACATTTCATGGCTTACTATGTAGCGACCGTCCGTCACTATGTTGCCCAGGCTTCGCGGATATCTAGTTTACCTCGCCTTCCCTCGCTGTGGGGGTTATTGCCCCCTGCTCGTTTTTGGAATCGAGGTGGCTGACCGAGAGAGGCGCCACCACAGCAAACTCGGCAAACCTGCTTTTACACTTGAATAAACCCAGTCGACCCTCCGTTCTCAACCTATCGAAACGTGTATTCCTAGCCTCTGCTAAACCGAGCTCCGAACAAATGGTGACCCAGGTCATTTACATTTTTTTTCATACACTAGCCATGGACGACGCTGCTCCTACTCCTGCTGCCGTAGACGACGCCACAATTACGTTTCCTGTCGTCGCCGCAGAGTTTCAGCTTCCCAGCTTTTCGCCCAAGAATCCCCGAGTTTGGTTTATACAAGTAGAGGCCCGTTTTCAACTGCGGCGCATCACTTCACAGAGCGCAAAATACCTGCACGTAGTCACCCCGCTATGGTCCAACATTGCCGATGCCATAGACGACTTGCTAGCGGGTAGACTTTCGGCCATCGCATACGACGACCCTAGGCACACGGTCCTGCAACGCCTCGAGCCATAGCAACAGTGTAGGTTCCAACAGCTCCTCTGCGAGGAACTCGGCGACCGATGACCGTCGCAACTGCTGCGCCGGTTGCGTCAGTTACTGGCTGAGCACTCCGCAAACGAGAGCCAGCTTCCAGTTTTGCGCGCGCTGTTCTTGCAACGCCTTCCGCAGTTCGCACACATGGTACTGGCCGATTTCGACGAGATGAGTCTCGGTCGGCTAGCTTCACTCGCTGACCGCATATGCGACTGCTCGTCTTCGGCACAGCTACCTATCTCCGCGGCGAGAGTCTCAGGTCCAGGAGACCGACTCTCGAGCCTGGAGGAAACAGTCGACCGCCTTACGAGTGCGCGGGAGAAGCTGACGACTGGCGGCAATACTGCCGTCTCGGCGAAACCATTCGGCTTCACAGTCTCGCAGTGCCCCTGGAGACTCACCGTGGCACTTGTGCTATTACCATCGTCGATTTGACCAACGAGCAAGCCACTGCACTCGCCCCTGTTTGTGGATGGAACACGCACCGACCAGGCGTTAACGGCGGCATGCGACATCGGCCCTCGAGCAAGCCGGCTATTCACGTGTGTCGACCGGTACTCAAGGTGATCTGAGGAGACATCTCTACAAGACATCACGGCCGAAACAGTGTCGGAAGCATTTGCTGTTACGTAGGTGTCGCGGTACGGTTGCCCTTTGCGCATAACTACTGGCCATAAGAAAGGGGACGCGAAAGACTTGAAAAATTATGGACTGATCAGCTTACTGTCCCCTACCTACAAAGTATTTACTAAGGTAATCGCAAACAGAATCAGGAACACCTCAGACTTCTGTCAATCAAAGGACCAGGCAGAATTCCGTAAAGGCTACTCAACAATAGACCATATTCACACCATCAATAAGGTGATAGAGAAATGTGCGGTATATAACCAACACTTTTATGTAGCTTTCAGTGATTACGAGAAAGCGTTTGATTCAGTCGAAACCTCAGCAGTCATGGAGGCATTACGGAATCAGGGTGTAGACGAGTCGTATTTACAAATACTGAAAGATATCTATAGCGGCTCCAAAGCCACTGCATTCCTCCATAATGAAAGCAACAAAATCCCAATAAAGAAAAGCGTCAGGCAGGGAGATACGACCTCCCATGCTATTCACAGCGTGTTTACAAGAGGTATTCAGAGACTTTGAGTGGGGAGAATCGGGGATAAGAGTTAATGTGAAATACCTTAGTAACTTGCGATTTGCTGATGATATTGCCTTGCTTAGTAACTCAGGGGGCCAATTGCAATGCATGCTCACTGAACTGGAGAGGCAAAGCGGAAGGGTGGGTCTAAAAATTAATCGGCAGAAAACTAAAGTAATGCTTAACAGTCGAGGAAGAGAACAGCAGTATACGATAGGTAGCGAGGCACTGGAAGTGGTAAGATAATACGTCTACTTAGGGCAGGTAGTGACCGCGGATCTGGATCATGAGACTGAAATAATCAGAATGAGAATGGGCTGGGGTGCATTTGGCAGGCATTCTCAGATCATGAACAGCAGGTTGCCATTATCCCTCAAGAAAGAAGTGTATAACTGCTGTGTCTTACCAGTACTCACGTACGGGGCAGAAACATGGAGGCTTACGAAAAGGGTTCTACTTAAATTGAGTATGACGCAACGAGCGCTGGTAAAAAGAATGATGGGTGTAACGTTAAGGGATAAGAAAAGAACAGATTGGGTGAGGGAACAAACGCGAGTTAATGACATCTTAGTTGAAATCAAGAAAAAGAAATGGGCATGGGCCGGACATGTAATGAGTAGGGACGATAACCGATGGTCACTAAGGGTTACGGACTGGATTCCAAGGGAAGGGAAGCGTAGCAGGGGGTGGCAGAAAGTTAGGTGGGTGGATGAGATTAAGAAGTTTGCCGGGACACCATGGCCACAATTAATACATGACCGGGGTAGTCGGAGAAGTATTGGAGAGGCCTTTACCCTGCAGTGGGCGTAACCAGGCTTATGATGATGATGATGATGACTGACCGAGATCGGTAATTCCAAAGCTCGCTTTTTACTGCCCTGGTGAGACTGCTCGGCACGCGTCCTCATGACACCACGGCTTATGAACCACAGATCAATGGCATGGTTGAGTGTCTGCACCTATAACTGAAGGTGTCATTGACCGCCACGCTCGACAGGTGGCACTGGGTGGAAAAGATATCCATAGTACCATTGAGGCTACGAACAAACAAGGATGACCTCGTAGTCAGCGCAGTCGAGATGCTCTATGGGTCAGAAGTTCCTGTTTCAGCCCGGTTTTGAGGCACCCATCAATGCACAACGACAGCGGCAGCTTAGCACAGAGGCTAGATTCTTGGATCGACAAGCTTCGACCTACAACCCCACGTATCGTCCCACGGGCGATACGTGGCGATATGTTTAGTTTCCTTACAATGAACACAACCACGCCCGTCTTTCTGCGAGCCAACTCTATCAGGCCACCACTGACTCCTTTCTATAAAGGCCGCTTTCGTGTGGTTTCACATTCAAAGAAAACCTTGAAGAATGACGTTTGCGGAAGAGAAGATACAGTGTCGTGCGACCGCATGAAGCCAGCTTATCTTGAGCATTAACTCTTCATTCCTTCCGCTATTCACACCTAAGCTTCCGGCATTCTAGGATTGGAGGGGGGGGGGGGTGAGCCCATGTAGCGACCGTCTATCCCTACGTTGTCCTCACTTCGCGGAAATGCAGTTTTCCCCGCCTTTCCTCGCTGTGGGGCTCATTGACCCTGATCTTTCTTGGAATAGACGTGGCTGTGTGACTGGGGCGCTACCACAGCGACTCAGAAAACCTGCTTAGACTTTTGAATAAATTAATCGAGTCTGTTCGCAACCGCTCAAAACGTGTATACCTTGACTCCTCTAAACCGAGCTCCTAAGAACTATAAAACAGCGCCTACAATTTTGAGCAAAATTTCACACGACCTTCTTATGATATAGCTGTGCGCGAAACTATCACATAAAGGCGCACAACATAATACTTGAAGAAAAAAATAACCAGTCACAAAACACAAAGGACAAGAAGAGAGATTCACACCCCAATGACGACTGGTCGTTCTGGTGTGAACCTCTCTTCTTGTTTTTTGTGTCTAGTGACTGGTTTTTTCCTTCAACTATCTACAAACTGGCCCGGATTTCAACCCTTCAACATCATACTTGCAGGGACCTTCGTTCTGCACATAGAAAATGACTAAATTTAGACGTTCATTAGCTCAATACGGGGAGCACTGCTAAAATCTGGATAAGAATGACAGAGCCAGTCAACTCAAGTGGATATTTGATTATAATCATTACCTGAATTGTGTGCGCTGTCCCGGCCAGGTTTCTTGTGCTGTTCAGTATGCTGAGCACAGGGAGATATGTTGGACTTCGCAATCTCTCGGAGAACATTTACAAAGCTTTTTACGCGATCCACATATACGTTCCTTTTGCTGCTATACTTACAGTACGAAGGCTCTTTCTACTAGGCTTCTGCTCTGATAATGTTTCTTTATAAGTACTTTTACATATTGATATTCAAGAAGACAGAGCGAGTGTTTCTTCAGCTAAGGACATATACTTCGGGGGTTCCCGACTATGTTATTATTTCAGCGAAAATTGAGGTGGCCAAACGTATCGGTGGAAAGGAATCGCATTTTGTTTTGCGAGATTGAGCGCTGATTTCCAGAAAAAAAAAAGAGATTAGGTAACGGCGAAGAAGAGCACTGTTGTGACTTGCAGATCTGACAAGTACGAAAACCTGTCAATCAAAAACTAAATGATTGTGCACCACCAAACATTATTTTGGTAATTTCACTCATCAGCACTACCGGCCAAAAAAAAAAAACTCCGGTGTACGCCGAGTGCTATTTCTTTTTAAATAATTGTGAAACTTTGCTTTTGAGCAAACGCCTGCCACTGTCCCCACCTTTCCCATTTTAGGGGCGTCTTAAAAAGTAATATTTGCCCCTTTTAATTATAGTTTTTACAGTATGCCCGCGAACGACGGCTAAATGTAGTTCTACAAAAAGATATCCCGTTACGTTATCTTGATTGGAAAAATTCAGCCCATACTTAGAATCATGAATGGTTATCCGTATTATTACTAGTTGCCTAAACTAGGAAAGAAATGCTTCACAATAATGAAGAAATGGTTCTAGTTTCTGGCAACGGCAAGATGGTGGGGGAGCTTAAAGGAATCGATGCCACGTGCCTTTCGTTATTGCGTGTTACACAGCTTAGCCTGCGTCGTTTCGGTCCAAAGTGGCTGTTCGGTGATCTATTACAAATTTCTATTTCTTTTTTAGAAAACACAGCTTTAATTAGTGTCCTTCGTTTCTTTTTTTATCTCGAAAGTTCTTGATTGTGACATTGTGTGTCTTTAACGCTGAACATGGCAGCTTCTCGTCGAATCAACTTTAAAAGCAGTTTTCCTAATAAATTTACCAATGCGGCTTAATACTCCACGAAACATATTTCACCTAATAAGGCAAATTGACTGAAAACACACTTCTAACACCCGTTGTTTTATTGCAGCCATAGGATGTGAGATTGAAGGGTTCGCAAGTAAAAAAAGAGGTTCTACGAGAAAAATAAATACAGATATTCTATACCGAGCTTGCGCTAGGCTAGTTTATGCCTGCAAACACTCTAGAATTGCAGTAACCCCCTTTGTGGAAGCAACTGATGTCATCAAGCTGCGAGACACTTACATGTGCGATTTGATGCAATAAATAAGGCAGCTTGTCTAAGTTTATCATCCGTAAGCAAGGTTGAGGTCTTAAAGGGTAATGAACATAGTCTTACCTAAAGAGAGCATCAAGGCACAGATGAGAAATACATATCCATTCATGGCGACCGCACAAGTCAAATCACTGGAGACAAACTGCTATATAGGTGGTAAAGCGCCCATTGTGAGGAGGCCTCCATATTGCAGCTTCTAACGGCGCCAATAAATGTTGTCGATTGGTGGGCGACGTTCTCGCAACACTCTCATCGACCATTCAACCTGCTGCCAATTTTTTAAGAGAGTGCGCGACCAGTCGTCTCTTCTTGATAGTCGCCGCCGCAATCGGAGTGTATCGTCTCGTAACGGAAGAAAAAAAAAACGAACGAACCACATATTTCACGTGCGAAAGCACATTTGTTGTTTTCCCTAGTTCTCGCAAATCAAGAGTTATAGTTCTGGTGACATTTCCGTTGGTACTGTTCAAGGAGTCTTGCAATGACATATTTCCAGGAAATTTGGCATGGGAAACTAACTCTATACGCTAATTTCTTACTGCTTCTCTGGGAGAGAAGCCGTATGGACTACATTCTTCAAACACGGATGAAAGGCCTGTGTTTTTTGTTGCCATTGGGCTCTCGTTTCATCGCAGCAGGGCTTCTCAATATAAACGCAGGAACAGGCACAAACACGGAGGCTCCTTTAATTTGCCATCAGAGATCGTTGAGAAACTGAGCACCTGCGCTTCACTTGTAAAGCGTTTGGAGACGTAAATCATTCCATTCATCTCTTTGTGTGTATCCATCATGCTAACGGCGCACATTTTGAAGCAGCAAGATTGCCCATTGAAGGATGTGCGTCGTGATAACTCTTCACATAAAGGTGCCGGCTTATAAAGAAAAGAAAAAAAACGAAATACTCATTGCATCTGATCGAATAGCTGCTCGCGGAAGCGCAGTGTCTATACGGCTTCTTGAATAGCGTCCAGCTGCGTTTAGGAGCAGCTTCCAATGCAGGGCATCACTGCTGTTGCTGAGAGTGCGAGGGTTTGCGCAGTTAGAAGGTATGACGTGTATAATGTCACTGACCTGGTCGCATCGATTGGAAAGGCTACTGCTGCACGTGGCAATCTTTCCGGAGTTTTCATTTTATATTTCGTTGCTATTTACGTTCTCAACCATCCAGGCATCCAAATACTAGATCTCTGCTCGACCATATAGACAGAATTTCGTAGGTATAAGGTTCATCTTTAAAGGTTCACTTACATGGCCTTTCGGTGTATGTCACCCAACGAGTCCGTGGCTCCCTTTGTATGCCGAAATAGATGCTATTAGGTTCACGTCATTTAAACTGAAAATTTAAGAGGCCGTGCACCATTTCTTCTGGAAGTCGAGAGACTCACTTAAAGTAGACCATTTCAAAAATGCTTTGCTGCCAGAAGTACCTAAACACGTTCTGAAGAAGCTCGAGTTAATGGAGATCAAAGGTTGCGTATGATCCCGTTAGCTGTGCTCCCGTTGCTTCTTCAGTGCCTTGCACTGCCAAGGCTACGGCGGAGTGCGACATGCCACCCTCAGCCCACTGAACGTCCCCGTGGGCCACAGGGGAAATTTGATTTTGTATGTCCACGTAGATGGCACTGCGTACACGTCCACGTCGCGAAGTAGTCAGGCAATCCAATATCCTGCATCCTTTTCACTCACTTCAGCCTGTTTATTAAACTGCGTCCACAAATGCACGCAAGAACCCTAGGAAAAAGCGCACTGATCCAAACACCCTTCTTAATTTATGTCAGCTATTGACCAATAGCAGCCGCCCATGGGAATCTGTTATATTACAAAACAAAACCTCCAGAAGATTGTGACGAGCATGCTTTCTTAAAAGAGAACGTTTCGGAAAAATGTGTCTTCGCGCTCAGTTTGCGAGCTTGACGGGTTGCGCATGACTGCAAAATTTCGCAATGTTCATTACAGCGCATGCTATCCGCGGGCTGTGTTTCGGACCAAGCCCGAGTGGTGGCTCAGGACCTCTTTAACTAAAAACCGATGATAAGTTGTGTAGAACAATGAGCTGTTAGAGGGACAGAGACAGAGAGATAAAGAGGAAGTGCAGAGAGGTTAACCAGATATCAGTCCCCGGTTTGCTACCCTACGCTGGGGATGGGAGATAAGGGTTAGAAAGAGGACAGAGAGGAAAACGTTAAAAAAACACGCACACACGGAGGCACACACACACACAAGAGGCGTCCCAGTTAAAGACGTTCACAAAGGCCGGTACATCGCAAAAAGCGCAATAGTGCTGGCACGGCCTTCTTCTGTGACGGTAGGTCCTTTCGATGGTGCAAAATTCTTTTTGTGCGCCTCCACGCAGTACAGTCCACAGAGGGAATGCCTTCGCCACGAACTTAGCCAGCTGGACGACCAACCACTATGAGCTGTTAAATTATTTTTACTGTTCTCAGTCTGCTAAACGATATATCGCAAATTATCAGAACTAAAACAACGGCGAAAGTTTTTGAAGCAACGCAGCAACAGAACGGATAATCAAAGTTTTGCTTTCAATTTTGATGTGCAAGTCCACATGACCATTCGCGACTTTTGCTTATAGTCTACCGTTCAATTTCTCGGCAATCTAGTCATGTACAATTATCGCCATTTACGTTACGACCAATCTTGTCTTCCTTGTATAGGGCCCTTTTGCATGCCTTTACAGCAGGCTAGTCCTTCGTTTTTTTTTAATCACTTCTGTCTTTTTCCCCAACCGTTAATTTACCGTTTTTGGAAAGGTCAATTTTCAAATAGCGGCGATTCATTTTTTGAAATCATGCTTCCAAAAAGCCTCTAAAGTTGTTGAGAAGCTATTCGTGAAGTAAAACTCTGTAAAAAAGGTAGTTAGCTCACGAAATTGTGAAACTGCCCAGAGCGGTGCATGTAGATTGATTGTCCACTAAGGTTTACTAACTTTGCTGTATACAGTCTGTTAAAATTTACGACGGGCGTCAAGCAGTCAATAGACGTTGCCCTATTCCATGTCGGACAGCGCAGGACAGCGAGGGATTCATTGAGGCTTTAAAGAATCAAATTTTTTTCTCAACGATGGGCCCAAATTTCTAAGCTGATTTGTGCTCCGTAAATAAAGATGACAAATGAGACCAGTTTCGCCCTTTTTTACTGGCTAGAAAATTGACTGTCACTTAGGAAAGAGGTGGGACCTAGCTCACAAGAAAGAAGGTTGCGCTGGCTTTCTCGACTGTGGTCACCTCAGCCAACACAGCCCGTCATCATACTCGCTTTTTATAATACGCAACGCACGAAATTGGTTTTTATAGGAAAAGAACCAATGTATAATCTTTTTGTTTATAGTTTATTTTCAGTAATAATCCGGAGGCTCCCGGTCTACCTCCTGTCCGCTGAAAAAGGAAAAGATAACAGAAATGTCAATAATGGCTGTAAAGCATTTACAGCATTGCAGATAAATCTGGAGACCCCAAATATGATCAACACATTGTCAACTTGATGTCGCGTCTCCGCACGGAAGCCTCTTCGACACTATAATAAGTTGTAGGGATATAAAGGTGTTGCTCCTATTTTAATTTTCATTGTAGCCCGGCCATATCCCGTGTCGCCATGTTTCTTCCCACCTGAGGGATTTTGTCACGTTCACGATTTCATAGAGTGTTTGAAGTTTAAAGATTGAAGTTTGTTTTCTTTCTTCATTACAGAAAGATGCAACAAGAGCTAATGGCCATACGGCCTGACAGGGGCTCTTGCTGCTAAGCGCGTTCGGCTTACATGATGATTCAATGTATGAAAAAAAAACAAATATAACAAGAACGAGCAAGTACGATGTAGAAAATAGAAATAAACAACATAATTTATACATTATACAATGACTATGTGAAAAAACATTTATGCTTCAATTTTTGTTTGTTTGTACATTCACATTACAGCGCAGATTAAAGCACACATATATAGCGCATAAAAAATTTAGTAATATAGCATTTTATGTATAAGTAATTCAAATATATATGAGAAGGGTTTTTATACATTGCTTAAAATTAGGTGCAAACAATCAATTTTTTGGCTATCCATGTTTAGTAGCCTTGGTATTTGATAGTTTATATCCTGACGTCCGTAGCTAGTACGCGTAAATGCTACTTTTCTGATTTGATTACGTAATGGGTATCGGGGAGAAGTATGTATGCTGACAACATGAAGCCTGTGTTTTTTTTATATGTAAGAGTAATCTATCATCAAAAACTTGATTTGCTCGGATCAGTAAATGTTTGCCAAAGAGATTGTGTGTGGGTGGGTTGCGCGGCCTACCATGTTAGTTTTTAAAAATTCAGACTGCTCGTTTTTGCAAGCTTAATAACTTCTCATAGTTTTTTGCTGTAGTTGTTCCTCAAATCAAGACACAATAAGTTAGCTTCGAGTAAAAAAGGGCGTAGTATAGTTCTTTCTTTAGCCATATTGGTATTAGATCAGACATTTTATACAGACAGCCTTGTCATATCATTGCTAACATTATTGGCATGATTGTCCCAGGAGAAGTTCTCTTGAAACCATACCCCCAAAACCTTTGGGTTGTTTGTTACTTGTTCTAGCCTCTTTGCTTGAAATAGAACAGTTGTATTAACAGGCAATTGCTTATTTATCGGTTTAAATATTATATATTTGGTTTTGTTGACATTCAATTGTAGTTTGTTGATGTACAGCCATTCAGATAATAAATTTAAATAATCATTTATTTCTTTTTCTAAGCATCGCAAGGAAGAATTTGCAAAGAAAAGATTAGTATCATCTGCATACATGATGATATTAGGGGAGCAAAGAATTTTAGGAAGGTCATTAATACAAAGATTAAACAATAAAGGACCAAGTATGGATCCCTGTCGCTCGTCAGGCTGTATTTTAAGAAGTGAGGAAGTCGCCTTAATATATGAAACAAATTGGTAATGATCCGTTAAATCCGTCAAACGGTCCGTCATTTACGCTATCTTCTAAAAGCAGTTTGAACTCCACGATAAGAGTACTTTAATGCTCTAAAATGTCTGACATAACTGATTCTTCAGAATACTATTACAGCGCATACAAAGACAAAATGGGACAAAATACAAGGGACGGGACAGAGTGGCGACATTAAACTGAGTCGAAAGTAACCGCTGTATTCTTTTTCTCCAAGCTCGTGTTCTTTAACACTGCTACGAAGAATGTATAACAAACTAGCCTGACCTGAACTAGTAAATATTACTCAACCAAACTGGTGACTCTTCATTGAAAGCTCGCGCTTCATAGGCAGGAAATGCATCCGGCTAAAAATTTATAACTTAGGTTTTAAGAAGACCAATAGAACAGGAATTAACATCCAACCTGACATTAATCGTATTATCACACTATTATGATGTTAATTATCAAGTAATACCATCACTTCGAAGCTTGCTTTAGCACAGCAAGCTTTTATTGTAAGGAAATTGTTGTGCGAGCTGTTGGAAACTATTGTCTTTACATTTGTACAAGAAAACACAAAAAACAAACAAATGCCCTATTTGTGTTTTTCGAATGAGCGTAACTTCAGTATAGAATTCAGATTCCTTTTTCTCCTCGAACAGCTACAGGCAAAAAAGCCTTTGCTCACAGTACTGCGGCCATGACCAGTTTATTTGCCTTTAAGGAAAAAGTTGCCTTTCACCACGCATAGAACCAAAGTGAGCACAAAATACTTCCATTTTTCTAACTGAGGCCCCTATTTAGTACCAACTGGAGGGGTAATTAAGTTAATAAATTGAAAGTGAAAGGTAATCGCACCTTCATCTGCTGATACGGCTTCGTCAGATCGTTCTTCGAGCGACTCCAACCTGCAATAACAAAAGCACAGTTTATAGCATACAATTTGTACTACGAATTTCTAAAAGATGTCGTCACAACACCGGGATAGGGAGGTTTATGTGTAGATAATCTCTTCACATACCCATATGCCGAGACCACTGGAAATTTACCGTCGACTTTAGAATAGAGCAGGTCTCTTGAATATTTAAACTTTGTTTCTTTCCGTGAAGGACCTATCATGTTCTTGCTTTATAAACTGTTAACTCATTTTTTAAAGACCTTCGCAGCAATATCTGTTCCCTACCGGCATTTCCTCTCCTCAGTAAAAGTAATTTTTATATGTATTGAGTCTCCTTTTTCACAATATCTACAGCCATATTGCTTCGCTAACAGAAGATTTTAACTGTGTCAATGCCTTCTTCAAAATCTTCACATCTTTTCCTCTTTCTATTCCTCTTTCCCTTGCCCCCAGTGCAGGGTAGGAAACCGGGCGCTCGTCATGTGGACCTTCCTGCTTTTCCTGTCCTTGCTCCCTCTCTCTCTCTGTCTTTCTCTCTCTGACATCTATAAGGAAGCGCATCGAATGCAAGGTATTCTTTGACCGACATGATTTCACATGTCTTGGCTTAAATTAACTTGGTCTCTGCTAGTCCACGGAACCTAATTTTGAGCACAGCACTCTCCGCCTGCGCTTTAAAAAAAGGTGCTTCAAGTTCGACATACAGCGCAAAAGACGAGGTCTGAAGGAAGCACACAGCACAGCTCCTGTGTTGTGTTCTTCCTTCAGTCCTCGTCTTTTCTGCTGTGCAAACATGTCGATATTGAATCAACAACTCGCCAAGCTTCCACCTTATCAAGTTCTTCAAGTGTAAGTGAAATAGAAGTTAACGCCAGGGTGACCGCTACCGACTGGTTCACTGGTTAACACTATCATGCCCAACGTAGTATATATAATACTACCTTGATACCTCAAAATTCTTATTCAAGCAGGCGGAACGTAACACATAGCTAATAATAGCGTTTTTGATATGCTGGCGAGAATATCCCTGGTGTCGATAGTTCAGCAAATCAGTTACGAATTGCTGATTACCTATTAGTATACGAATGAGCTGAAGACTGAAATAAAATTTATTTCCTGCTTTTGTACAAATGTACTATGCATGACCTGAATAAAGGCGATCAAACTACTGTAATTTCTCTGGATGTGTAACTGCGTTTGACCATTATAGGGCTAGCACGCAACATATTTGACTGCTTAGTGTTGGAATTCATAATTTTTATGACTTACATGTCATCCATGTCCGCTTCTTCATCTGCAAGAAATAATTGATCATTGCTCAAGTACATGCTTCTGAATGGGCATTGCATAAGGATCTAGTTGATGGCTAGCAGAGTCTCTCTCATATCAAAATGGTATTGCGTTACGTGCCCTCACATATTTTAATCATTTTAAAGCTATTCATATCTTGACGCGTAGGTTAGCAATACGAACGATAGCAAATGGACGACGTTGGCCCACAGCTCGATTTTGTGAGCATTTTACATTTTTTTCTCATCACCTCCGTTCTTGGCCACTCAGTCAACATAACCTCCTAAGCTTTCTTATTCGTCAAGATTGCGCACAATATTTCTCAAATGTCCCTATCTTTCAGCTGTAAAAAAAATCGATTTTAAAGTGAAGGTATTTTCGCGAACCCTCCCAAACATAGCCGTTCGTGGCTGCTGCTCCTGCCATCATGTAGAATATGGAAGATACGCACAAACGCAGCAGAGCAGCTGTACGCAATAGCAGGTGCCCCCAAACGCACACGTCGCAAACGCACCCGTGCACGCAAGTGACCCCAATGGCGAGTTGGGGGTGCCTGCAACTCTAAGGCACAGTACACTTGTGCAGCTGGATAGTCATGTCCATTCGGCAGCTTTTGAGGGAATTGCCGTAGTGTAACCTTGCAGTAACGGTGAAGAATCACAGTGGCACAACGCAAGTGCCGAAGTAAGCCGTTTGTTGGGCGAACTTCATCCCAGCTAAACCAGTGCCACTCAGCGCAGTGATAGCATCGAGCACAGTCATCCAACGTTGAAAATCTGAACTGCTTGTCAAGCGCGTCAGCTTTTCTACATGACTCACCGAAGTTACCAGTGTAATTGTCGGTGTCCACATGCCTTCCAGGAAGTACTACACCATTCTCGTCGCTCAACCAATCAAATTGCACAAGGTTCGGTGACATCGGTAACATTCGAGAAGCTTCAGATGCCGAAAGGCGCGTCTTGAGCCAGCGCGATAACATTTCAACGAAGATTGGCTCGTAAAAAACGTTTACTGAAAATATAATTTACACGCTAGTTGTTACGGCAGACAGCAGGTTATTCGGAGGGTGCCGCTGGTTCCTGCTGTTACGGAACTCTGCGCCCAGGACGATGGAGGTAGCGGGGACTTAGCAATCTGGAGCTTGACCAGTGGTTGACGGATCGCTCCACTGACACCAGTTTCGAGAGGTCTTCTGCCACTTCCTCATTACGTCCAATGTCTTGCGTTCTTGCTTTCACTTCTTCAAGCATTGAACCAAGCAGGTTGTACTAGCACTGTGGAAAGTTTGGAGCACACTAAACATGACAACAAGAAAAGGACACAGAAACCAGCACGGTGCGCTTGTGTCCTTTTCCTGATGCCGTCGCTTAGTGGGCGCAAACTTTTCCACAGTGAAATAAAACCAACTAGCCCGCCTTTCAGTTTTATTGTACTATCACTTCTTTCATCTTCGAAACTAGCAAGGATCAAGCTGTAGGAACTACGAAACGTTTTCAATTATTGGGGATGTAATGACTCTTCCTAAATTTTTTAACAAGCTAAGATTTATCAAGAACGGTGTACATGTTTTTGGGAAAAAGCTAATGTTTCTTACCTTCCCTAGAGTCTATATCATCTGCATCTTCATCCGACCTGCACAAAAAAAAATTGACCAATCATCCCAAGTATTGCACTCAATGCGCTAACTGCACTGTGCATTCGTTACGTTACGATAAAGGGATCTTTCTACGCGTGCAGTAGTACAAGCACGCGTGTACTTTTACGATCATTATCGTAATTTTCTGGTTGAAGTATATGGCTACATTGCAGCTATCCAGTGACATATAGCGAAGCCCCGAGGTCACTGGAGCCGTGACAAGTCAAGGAACGACAAATTATTGGAAAAACAGTGGCTGTACTACCTTACGAGAACGCGAGAATCCATGGCATCGTAATTAGTGAAAGCACTTTCTCCAAGACATGTTTTTTTTTTTTGTAAACAGAAAAGTCATGCACTGCAAAGGGAGTGATGGCTGAACGTTGCATTCCTTGGGACATTCCGGACACGCGAAACTCTCCCAATAAGCGAATAATCAGTGCAGTGTACGATGCAGGATTTACTGAGGCTAACACCTTAAAATCTGACCATGTCCCGGCACTGACGCTGTTTTTTCGTTCAAACGGATGAAATAAAGAGCAGCACTTCTTCATTTGCCAAATGTCATTTTTGCAATTGCCATGGAAGCTTGTTGGCATGTCGTAATCAAATCCGGCGTAAACATTCCTCCTAAATAAACGATTTTTCTTCTCTGACTGATATCGTCCGCATTTCCTATTCGTGGCTGCATGCATGCGAGGCCGAGTACAGTAACGCTCAAGTGCTAACGTTTTGGTACATGTTAAAGTGTTTTAACTTTAAACTTCGCTTCTTAGAAGTTCCAATAAGGAAGTGGAACATTTTAGTAACTGTCTTCTTTTTGGTGTAACATCTGTGGAACAATTTTAGATGTTCCACTTGTATAAGAAATGTTAGGGGAAATGCTGTTAAGAAATGTATACAACTGCGGCAATAATATCGAAGGAAGGAAGAGCCGGCCCTTATGAACAATTCTTCCACCATAGGTTCCACATAGTAACAGAAACATTTTTAAAAGTATGTTGCATCTACATAGAGCGACCTACGTGGCTAGAGATTCAGAGTCTACAACGAGGCTTAAGAACGGGCTAATTGTGAATCCACAATAAAAGTGAGCATAGCACAGAGGCAGACGATTGACAAATAAATGGGAGACACAAAAATGCTGACTTGCAAGTAGAGAACGCTCATACCTGGATCATACGGCATATAACGCTGTTTTGTAGATATTTAGAAGCTTTTTTTGTCTTTGGGAGTGATGGTAGAATAGTGTGATTCACGCCATTGTTCTATAGTTGGCCACTTGTTTTGCGAATAGCGGTATTGTTCTCGCGAATTTCTGTAGATGTATTTTATGAAATGAAGAGAAAAGCGTTTGATCCAATGCCTTATGCCTTAATCTTGGGTCTACCGTCGCTGTATAATCGTTAGTCTCTTTCTACGCCATAGTCGCTTCGTATATTACATTTCTCATTGGGCAGACAAAGCATTTACTACTGCGACGTAAACTGATGTCACTCATTCAATCGCACTGTGCCAAGATCCAGCTCAATACAGTAAAGTCCAAATAAAGGAATTCATACGCTCTTTCGTCCATTTCATCAGCAGCACTGTCGTCTTCATCTGTTATCCGCAACGAAAAGAAAAAGAAAAGAGCATGTAGCAGATTTAATAGATCCATCAGATAAATGCCTAATGAGAAAGAAAAGAAGGACAGGAGGGATGATCGCAAATTTTGGCCGGATAGAGCGAAAACATTGATTTCGCTTGGCCGAAGGCCTCTTAATATCAGCGGATACTAGCGATAGCACAGGCTTTCGCGCAGTTTGTAACACCCATAAAGAGTCAAGAAGAAAAAGAGCTACAAATAATCTACATATTATCCTAGCACAGGGTTTTAACACATCTATCACGTTCTTTGCCGAATGGGCTGTCAGCACTAAGCATCGCGGACTATTGAGGTCAATGCCTAACTAGATACCTTTTTAGTAAGCGAGCATGTCCGTGAAACTAATACGACATGTCATTCTGAACAAGACATTTCTATTCCTCATCTCGCACAGAAACAACAACCATCATGCCCACTTCGACATAGCTAGTAGACGCTAAAACATTATGGGGAAATTGGGTGAAATATGTCCACGGCTCAACGACATTGCAGAGAATGGCTCACCATATCGGGGGCTGTTTGAAGGGAGGGGAAACATAGCAAGAAGGAGAGAAGAAAAAACTCCAGTTAATTTTCAGCGGAGTTTCAGCGACAAACTTCAATGATACGCAATAAGCGTACTCATGACCTAATTAGTCGGTCTGCCGAAATAACCATACTAGCATTTCCCTCCATCAAATTACGAGCCTAGCAAGCTCGTATTTTTTCTATTGAGCACTAAGGCGGCCACAGTTTGTGTAAGCATGCAGCCGAAGGTCATATGTAGAAGCAGGCGGCGAAATGTGGTCATTGGGCCAAAATAAAGAACGAGAAAGAACTATTTTAAGCGACTTCTATAAAACGCCTACAAAAAACAGTTCTCAGCGAAGTACTAAACAAGTGCGGCTAGGTTAGCGGTACCGTGCCCGCTACAACTGATCTACAATTAGCGCTGTCATTAAGGCCCGTGACACACTGAGATATTCGACAAAATACTTTGTAGCAATTGCTACACAGCTCTTTTATTAAAGACCGCTTTTAATATTGATATTTGCATGAGTTTCTTAGAGTTACGTAAGATTTTATGCGCAAAGGGTTAACTAAAGCAAATGAAAGGTTCATTGCAGGCTTAGCACAGGCGCCTGTAATCACTGGTAACAATTGTACAGAGACAAGTGCGTCAAGTTCTGGAGAATATATCGTTCTTTAGTAATTTTTGTTCACATGACGTATGTAAAGGCACTTGTAAAAGGAAATATTATATTCTCATCTGCTTATCTGTCGCACACAGCCGCGAAGGAAACCCATAAGGGTTTCTCCGAAGGATAGCCTCGTAGTTTAATAAAATTTTGTCTAGCTGTGGAGAGTGAAACGGGACAAACGCGTTCTAGGCGTGGTGTCTTCACCATCTGGGCTAGCCTGGAGGCAAAATTATAGCAGAGTGAAGGCGAATCGATCGACAACCAGAACCACAGGAACGCAAAATATGACATTATTTATTTATTTATTTATTTATTTATTTATTTATTTATTTACTTGCAGAATACTGCTGGCCTGAGTCTTAGGCCTTGGGCAGGAGTGGATAGGGATATATGCAGATGAACAAAAAAGATTGACAACAAAAATCATTCCAAGAATTCAATACATTGCAATAGACATATTCCCTGATCCACACGAGCCGTACAGAGCATTCCAAATAAAAAAGCATAACAAATTTCAATATATTTTAGAATACGGATATTCGCTGAACCGCAAAACCTGTACAGAGCATACTGATAACAACGCGATATTGATAACAAGGAGCCGCATTCATACTCGTATGCAGAAAGACATCGCGCATGCTCGGTAAGTTGAGCAGCAAGAAATCTACAAATAGTAATGACAAGCCAGCGAAAATAGCACTTGTGTCTATTGTAAATCAAAATGGAAAAAGAAAATCACATTTATACATACATACATATACATATGCGTACATATAACAACAAGTCTAAATGCTATTCAGCAGGTTACAGAATGACTGGACTGTCGGGCGTTCCACTGTACTGGCAGAGAGCGCATTCCACTCACCTATCGTCCGAGGAAAAAACGTGTTTTAAAACGTTTGTTCAGCACGAAAATTCCTTTATTCTTTTCGGGTGATTAGATCGTGTTGCACGCCTAGTAACTAAAGTAATATACATATCCTTATCTATCCCCAGCATGTCGTGGTAAAGTAAATACATGTAGTTCAGCCGGTCCCTATATCGCCTTAATTATAATGTTTCTACGTTAGTTTTGTTAACAAAAACAGTCGGAGATACGTGCCAGCTATAACAGTTAAATACGAATCTAACAGATTTTCTTTGAATGTTTTCCAATTGAGTAATTTTCGTCAGGGTGTACGGGTCCTATACTATCGAGGCGATACCAAAAAAGAAAAGCTTCGTGCCACATAGACGTGAAAGACAATTTTGCCTTTCATTGATCTTTCTCCCCCTTGCGGGCTTCAGCAAAACTGACTTACCACAAGGGCACTTATTTTCGCGATTAATATCCGCCCAAGGCTATGAAACATATCTGAAAATAAACTGTGGTGGTAGCTCGATCAGTGGCTATGCCGCTGCGCTGCTGAGTACGAGGTCATGCGTTCGATGCCGTATTGCAGCTACTTCATTCCGAGGGGGGCGGAGAGCAAGAACACTCGTTTACCGTGCATTTGGTGCGCATTAAAGAACGTCCGGTAGCCGAAGCTAATCCACAGTTCGCGAATAGGGCGTCTCTGGTAACGCGATTGTGGTTTTGGCCCTCGAAAACCCCGAAGGTATTGAATGTTACCAGGGAACACGAGTCGACAGTTCACGCAGTGTGTTTGTTAAGTAAACGTTTTTTAAACGGTATGAGCTTTGTGAAATACTTCTACTTGCGCTTATGCAGCATGCGCAGAGGAAACGTCAGCTGGGACGTCCAATTTTACTCACATCAGTCTTCGTGTTGTGGAGCGCCTCATGCCGGGGGTGGTTCTTCTTTGGCCGCCGCCGCCAGCGTGGGCGATTGTGGCTGCAAAGTCAAAAACGAGTGTCCCTTGCTTCTCCGAAGACGTGGAATACTTTTGCCCGTGAAAACTTGGTCGCTTTGAACAAAGCTGGGATAAGGCTTTCAGCCTGGCGATGTCGTGTTTATCGGTATACAACTTCTTAATGAAAGCAGAATTAGCACGCGTCCAAAGTATGCACTACAGAAGAAATAGTAAGCCTTGAACAGATTAATCTTATAGCATAAAGATAGCTGAATTTAAGCACCCAAATTTTAAAAAGGGACCTCCAAAGTCATTTGCTAAGACAGTGCTGCACTAATAATTGTTGTTGACTTGTTTCTGTTTCCTTTGTCCCATTATTGCCTCATTGCCTTAGAGCGCGTTTCTGTCTTTGATCACTGCACCAAACGGCACTGACTGATTCCATGACATCAGGTTCACTCCAGGGTTATCATTTAGTTCTTATTTTTCAACTGACCCATAGGGCTAAGTACCGTTGTCATTGTCCTCGCGTTTTAGCCGCATGATGATGAAGAAATTCGCTCAGTGTCACTTGAGTTTTGTTCAAGGCTAGGGGCATCGAAGGTGTCAGAGATTAAGTGCTTGTTACAATGATTATTAGCTGAAGAACGCACGAAAGTGGTTCTCCTCTTTCGTTTCTTCCTTTTTGTTTTCCTTTTCACTGTCTACTGTGGTATGCACTGATGTCCCAGATGGAACGATAGAGCACTGCCATTTGACCTCTGTCGCTTCTGCATACTTCGTCCTTGAGGGTAAATATTGACGGTTAATCTATCACATACATTTTGTCTATGCTCCTCCCCCTCCCTCTTATCCTAAAAAAATGCACCAAGAGCAAAAGTCCTCTCAAGAAAACAATCGTCTTGCCTATGACACTGTTTTTCATAATGTCACACGCAACTCATGCATTGTCGTGCCATTCACACATGCGGTTCACTTGTCCCTCTTCAACAAGAGAAATGGTTCACAATGAGGGAGGTACGAAGCGATGATCTGTGAGTGAGACAAGGGAAGCTGAAAGCTTGGAGCCACCGTTTGGGACACGAAACTTGTCTTTGTGATGACGAAACTAAGCCCTCTTATCAGAGTGCTGGCTATAGCCTCAGGCTTACTTCATCGGCCAACGTTACCAACTTGTTAACGCATGCTGACATTACAATAAATGTATGAGCGGCCGTTAAGGCGCCTAAGCGATCCTATCTTTCATTATAAATTTTTAGACATTGAATATCTATGTCAGCAAAAAAAAATGTTTTGTAGCCATTAGCGTGCTCCGACAACGGATAAATGAGCCCAGTGCACATTCCTAGTCTAAATAGAAATTAAAAAAACTACAAATTGCAATACGGGGTCCTTCATATACAAATATTTGCAACAATTGTCTGCTGTGGCTGGCACCCCTGTGTTGTGTGTGCTGTAATAAGCTGAGCATTAGCACATTGATTTCTTATTTATTCGCTTGGGTTGCCACACGGATATCCTCATTGCTGTTTTCAACTACACTTCACACTATGGACACCTTTGTGCAGTTTTAATTTGGTTGCGGTCTGTTCAGGATTGACTACCATGTTAACTGTGATGCACTTTAACGGCGCTGCACTAACATTCTGAAAGATTTAAAGCCAACTTGAAAAAAATATTTAGAAGAATTTTTCGAAAATTGGTTGGTTCAAGTGTAGCAACGACTTATCCCTGCAAATTAAGAGTTTCATACAAAGAAAACACAATGAAAAGTAATAAAATTACTAGTCCCTCAAGGGGCATATAAAGTTTATTGTGGTAGTTTTGCCACAAATGCATTTTTGGTACTACAGAGCACAAACTACAAATGTGTACCTTTCTTAAAATTGAAACAATTGTGCTTCCAAAATAATTTATTAGCATATAATTTGTAGACTGTGATGGTAGCATGGTTTTCATAATACACTAAGCATCGCACTTGAAGCCAGCGTTCCCGGTATTCAATCAGCAGGCTTTGGGGCGAGTGTGATGAAAATATTTGCGTTTGCATGCACAACTGAGAATATTGAGCCTTCGTGGCGACAGTTCAAGTCTTAGAAGCCTGGACAAGACAAAGGCACTACGTTTGAACGACGTCCGTAGGTACAGAAGAAACATTGCTGAAATGACTGCTGTGGTTTACGCCTTGAGTCTTGACCTGATATCAGGTGGCACGCGCTATACAACACGCACAAGAGCATCTCAGAGGCTAAGTTTTAAGCCATTATTGCCATCGTCTCTGTTCGATGCAGTTTATCCCAGTAACAATAGTCTTGAAACGAACACAAATATGCGTCGAGTTAAAGGGTTAGCTGCTCCGAATCATTGCACCATAGTCGTCTCCAGATTTTTGCAACTTCTGGGAAAGGAACTAGCGCATATGGATTGCATTTTTAAAAGTATTCCTTTACCTACAATGCCAAACTATTTGGTCGCAAGCCATCACAACTCCAAAACTCACGTTAACAAGAAGACTCGTGTTTCGCCAAATGCGATGCTATTGAGAAGATCAGCGAAAAAAAAGCGAATCTAAAGCCTCACCCAAGACCAAGACAATCGCACAGCAGAAGAGCACCGTGCTTCTCATGGTTCCAAAGCAGCTGTTCCTGTTTCCGGACAAGAGATGTCTGCAGCCGACGGCTTCGCCAAATTAACGAGGGCGCTGCGGAAATGAAGATCGTGTTTTATACGACCGCCAAACGATCCAGCGAATTGGGCCAGGAGCCACCCTGCTGTCTCTACGTGGCTTTCTGCTTGGCACGGCCCAATCGTCTGTTCGCACGTCTCCTATATCTCATTGACTATACACGAAAGAAATTCCCACTCTCAAGTTGGATGGCTCGGTTGGTTGTCACGTTCCACTGGTTCATATATTATCTCTTGCCAGTGCGGAGATCGCTTCACCAATGACTCTCTTCCAAGAGAGCGTCACGCTCGATATTGGCTCACCTTTTCTTTTGCGGCCGGTTTTCTTTACGGCCTCCAGCCATGAATAATCGGCGTATATCATCAAGTAAACTTCGACAAACGACTTGAAAGTGGTTCGTCTTTCAATACGTCGAGGCTTTTTGACTTTAAGGCGACGTTACCGTGGCTGCAAAATTACGTGTGGGGACAGCCTAAGCCCCGCGTGCCAGAGATACAACATCATCGCACCTCTACGTAGAATCCAAACCTAAACAGCTAGTTTTACAACAGCTGGTCACTGCCACCTTTTTAGCCGTACTGGTGTGGACAGCAAGAGTTGTGTTTCCTTTATATGGATGAGCCATTAAAGCTGCCTAATAGACCGTCACGTCCTATCGTAGCAGCCAAAGACCCATAGATGCTACGTATTCTATACCAAAGGCATTGCCATACTATTCTACAATCGAATGGGTTGATTGAAATATGGCCGCCAAAGCTGCGATATGTCTTTGAGCTTTTGTGCGTAGAGATGCTGAAGCGGCAGGCTGCAAGTGCACACGCAGCGACCATTCCACCCCATCCACCCACCTATCGCTTAAACCTACGCAACGCTCTAAGGACTTTCTTTTGGTAGTAGCATTCGCATATCATATACTTTTCTTTTATGCCTTATTTTTGCTTGTTTTGTTTCTTCCTCTCCGTGCTGTGCACTTTATATTCGAGCAGCCTTTTTACGATTGTATGGGACAGATGGCGTCGCCAGCGTCATCTCGTAATCATTTGAACCCTCGTGCCATAGTCGTATAAACAGAAACCGGGCACAGCGGTGGAATCAGCTCTTAAACGCCAAAGTGTTTGCGTAGTTTGCGAATGAAAGAACCGGTATCCCTGAATTTTCAATAGAACAATTAGTACATGGACGAACAGGGAAAATGCAAAGTTGTGTGAGGAGACGTACAGAGTTTCCGAAGTCCTGTCAATTTTAGCATGCACTTTACGTAAATGAAAGAGGGAGGAGTTCACAAAATAAGAAATTTAAGCGCAGTGCAGGTACGAAGTAACCTCAGAATGCGATATTGAATGATATATCTGCGTTCGTTTAACGCAATCCGTCGAAATACGCAATAAATAATGGAAACCTGACTCCACCACGAAATCAGAGAAAGCAATAGACAGCATATGTACTTTTAATTGCTATCGTCAGCACCTATAACTTGTCTTTTGGAGAACGGTACAGCTTAAATGCAAAAAAGGTCTGTAAGGATAGACACATGCTTCGCCTTAATGCAAAAGAGAAACCGAGCTGTCCACAGATGAATGTTGGTAGACTTCATGCAGGGAATTTCTGCGCTGAGCAGCTTGGGGTAGATCGATCAATATATAGCGGTACGTGTAGCTAAATGACTTTGGTGTAACGCACCCGACGTGACACAAGACCATCTGTGTCAATGTTGCCTCCGGAGAAGTGTTCTCTCCTTTTTCAGTGTAATTTTTTTTCTTCATTTCTGAAAAGTGTCTCTTTGTAGTTTTTCCTAGTATTGGCTAGTCCGCAGCATTTTATTGCTTAACAAATTCAGCTGCAGCTTTTCTGTTCCTTTATGCTTTGTGTCCTAAAACCTTTTATTGTCGCGAACTTTCACGTGTTTCCATTGTAGCTTGTACAATTCCTGTCATTATGCAACAGAGGTCCCATTTGAGTTTCTAACCACGGGACCTCCTTCTGCATGCACAAGCAATGTAATCATCTCAGTTTTTTCGCATAAGTAAAGTGACTCTGATTCTGATTTATTGCTCCAAACTCTCTAGTGGCGTACCAAAAGGGTCAATGTGTGACTATATTGTGATTGGTGTGGTAACTTCAGCCTACTAGCCCACAGTAAAAGAAAAATAAATGTATGACTACATGCCGTTCAGGATCATTCGGTATTTCGTACCACGCCTGCTTTGATGCACCGAGTATCTCATTCTACCGACACATTCGCGACCACCTGCAGTGGCACACTTTCAGCACGCAACAGCATTCGAGTGCATGAGGTGGCTAAATGAAGGAAAGCTCTTGCCTGCAATATCTGCAATAGAATGTTTTAAAGCAATGTTTTCTGTACTTAGCTTCACACTGTGCGTGCTCGAAGTTACCTGCTGTTTTGCTCGATTGGCTGGTGCTGGCCATAGCACAAATCGGCACCGGAAAAAGTGCAAGCCAAGGCAGCGAAGGGTTTCAGTTCATGTACGTGAGCACGTACGTGAGCCCCAACGCAAAGTCGTTGACCTCGCCATTTCACCCTGATAATTCCAGTGCCTTCGTTACAGTGTTATTTCCATGTTCTTAAGAAGGCTCCAGTGTTCCGCTGTCCTCACGCCGCCATTGTACTTTGCTTTGTATTTTTGCCTAACGCTCACTTTTATGCACTTACAAATTCAACGACGTTGCTCATGGGCTCTACTGCCATCATGTGACCTGGTTACGAACTTCTGGCCATTGTGATCAAAAGTTTATGGCTTGTGTCTATGCCTCCAAATGCGTGTTTTGGCTCGACAAGTGTTTGAGTGTTCCGAGAAGCAGGCACATCGGCGGCGCATCTGTCGCCGAGCTAAAGTGAAGGGCTATGAAATACGTGGCAAAACATCCGGGCCTGACAATGTGACACGGAGGCTGTCGAACACAATCAATGCGGATAATTTCTTTTCCTCATTGATTGCTCGGTTCGAGCGCATTATATAAAACTACCGACGTCGCCAGTCTACGCAGAAAGGGGAGCACGAACTTAGAACGCGTGGCGGCCATAGGACGCCTCCGCGTCAAAGTATAAGCACTCACTTGTCGTAGCAGGAACACCGATGCCCGTGTTCATAAATATTCGTCGTTCTTTTATGTTGTTGCGCATAGTGACAAGAACACTGTGGGTAAGATCAAGCGTGGAAAGACAGGAGTTGTAATTCAGAGCGAACAATCTGTGGGCACCATTCCGGACACTACGGCAGGGAAGAGTCGACGACTCGAGAAGAGGTTAGCATTCGCATACCTTTATAAGAGAAACAACATTTTCCATCAAGCGCAGTGCACCGTTTTTGTTTCCGGGAAGACACGCCCTGTATTACTGCTGAGAGAACAACAGGATATCAAGAATGAGGGCCATCATACTGATCTTATGCGTTTTTCTCGTCACGTTGGGTACGACTCCGTTTTATTTTACGCCTATTTCCGGCCTTTCCTTTTCTTGAGTCGTTGAGCGATAATTTATGTGGTTATCACGAGGATGTCGCTGCAAAGCAGTCATGTAAATTTAGATCCCTAAATAAAACTGTCAGTGTCTCTACAGGTTTTAATTGGACGTTGCATGACAAGTTGTGCCAGATGATGCTGTGTCCTAGATCATTGTTTCTTGTCTTTAAAAATGAGCATGCACATTTTGGTGACATTCTTCTAGCAGCGATATGCAAGCGAAAATAGTGAACATTGCGTACGTTTCCGCTTCACTCAATGCTTCCAGCCTCTATATATCTTTTAGAAAGATGCTAAACAAATAGTATTAAAGGAATACTTCGTAAGATATCTCAAAATCCAAACCAGTAACTAAGCTGCTGAAATTCAATGGCTTATTTATCTTACTTTCCTTTTGCATTAGAGTTGCCGAATTTATGCGTGTTCTACAGTGATACTTTGCAGAGACAATAGTCAAGCTAGCTAAAAACCCTGTGCCTATATAACGTATATGATTCATAAAATAGATGTACCTATGTTGGCGATACACAAATATTAGCAATCTAAAGGCTGATTGCCAGGTATCCCATGGTAAATGTGTCGGATAATCCATGCACTAAGTGACAAGAATACCTCCAGATTTTTTCAAGCTTAAAGAGACAGCACACATGTGCAGACGTTCGGCAGTTGAAAGGTTAAAATTGGAGATGGAACACTGGCGAACAGATTACGCACAACCTCGGCTTTCTCATTGCAATTTACTTGATGTTTCAACATTGGCCTTTCCCGATGGTGCACAAAAGTATGTGAAATAAAACCCAAATAAGACTCTAATACTGAAAAGATATTAATAGTCAAGCATATTCTTTATAAAATAGACAGCCTTATCCAGGTGTTTCTGAAAATTAGTAGGCTAACTTGTTGTTCTCAATTTCCATATTTGGCTTTTCCCTCAGTATTGACACAGGGTGAAGCTTTGATTAACAGTATCTGCTTCTGCAAAGTATTTTCTCCTAGTTACGTTGTCATCCGTTTTCCTAGGAGAAGTGGTCATTGTAATAATTCTCTGTTACAACCGGCTGTGTATTTTGTTATTACTTTATTTTTGTTTTGTTTTACGTGCGTTTATTTGGATAATTCAGAGCAGGAACAAGCGTAAAGAATCTCGACATAATTCCTGAAAACCAATAAATTACATTACCATGAGCTTGTCAAAGTAAAAACAACAGTAATTCTACTTTACACAACGTAACATTAAAGTTCGATCGTAACCTACATAACATCAGCGACTTCGAGCAAGCTCTAAATCATTTTTTCATCGCTTACTTTGCAGCGTTCATTGAATCAGATGCAAAGAAAAACAGAAGGTGAGTACATTGTCAATTCAAGAACTCACTGAACAAAATATACCTGTAGCTGACCATATAATTTTTTTAAAAATGAGAGCGTTAGAACTAGTCATGGGATGCATAACAGCGAAATATGGTCAAAGACAGGGAAATGACATGGCCACAGGTTAATCTTGTATTTTAGCTGTTTTCTTCCGTTTTGCGCTAACAGTACATCGAGTATGACAGATTTGAGCCTCTGCGGGACGTGCTTGTTGCATACAAAAATTTCCTGCTCTACACTGCACCTTCTTATTTCTTCTTCACTGTTCATAACGTATGCCGTGCGTAGGTCTAGTCAACTTTATTTGTCGGTGAAGTGACATCCTTTAATGTGACCGGATGTATAAATAAAAAATATCTTTGTGCTTGTTCGCGGCTAACATTTCTAGATAACGCTTACTCTGCGTCCAAATGAAACGTTCTAAGTAATTGTGAAAGCTTGTTTTTCTTGTGCATTTGAAGTATTGTATTTCTTTCGCATGGGGGGGGGGGGGGTTCGCTCAACTTTTCGCGAATGTGTAGCAGCATGCTGCTTGTTCGTAAAAACTTTTCTGAACCAATGTTCGGTAGTTGAGCCTGCACTGAAGTTTTCTGCACTATGATAAAAATAAATGAAGTGATTTTTCCATGCACTCTTCAATTGCTGCAGCAGCCTTGCTTTTATCGCCTAATAGAAAAATAGAGAAAAACTCAGTTATTTAGTGAAGTATCTTTTTCAAGCATTTTCGGTTTGCTGCGAACTAAAACAAAGAAATTCACAACCGAGATACATAGGCCCGGCTGTCGCACTTTTCATAACGTCTCCTATATTTTGACATTACATAATCTTGTCGCCTGAGAAACGTTGGAATGTATCGTAAATTAATTAGGTGTACTTAGAAGAATGTCATTGGGAGAATAGTGCACCTCCATGCAATAAAGCACCAGTGTATTCATAGTGCACTTTGCATAGCACAGAAGGCAGTGACAGTAGGCGACTTTCAGTGTGCTTCTTGTAGCAATTTTCAACGTTGTACATTTTTGAATTCATGCGTTAGGCGCAAAAATGAAAGAGAGACTATTTGATTTAGATCTGTGCTACCTCTCCTTTTTTTTACATGTGGAGTGACTGCACATTTCTTGGGAGAGCAATAGATGCATCATGCAAGTCTGTTTTCAATTCCAAAGCATTGTGAGAGGCGCCTCAATATTTGCACATGTATCTATTTATCCTTGTTCTCTACGCTTTATCGGTCGCCCAGAGACCCTTCCAAAGCTCTATAGGGCCCACTTTCGAAATGAGAACCCATACAAACAAGCAGTTGTGATACATCTCAACCTATTAAAAAAATTATTGGTTCCCAGGGCACATTATTAGTGGTTTGATTTCTCTGACGCTCGTATAGCTATGTATACCTATGTTTGTTTATAGCTATTGTTTCGTTCGATAAGCTGTAATAAAAATATAGGCAGCTACTTTGTGCTTCTTCTGCCATCCTGCACTACGCTATATAGTGATAGTAGCATCCGAGGAAAAATATTGGTTCACAAAGTGCTGTGAAAATTTTGGCCTATGTTGCGTAAAAGAACCATCGCCTCTCTTAAGATGGAGTTGGCGCTGTCTGACAATATTTGTGCTTTGTCCTGTTATTCAGGATGACGGCAGCGTTGCGTAGCACAACTCGAGGTAAGTCCAGAAGTCCATGTTGCTTGGCTTCTCTGTTCGTAATGCTGAGTAGACAAGCAGTGCCCTTGTCCCCTTCCGGCCTTCCTTATTTGCGCTAAGCGTCTGTAATTTTTATGGTCTACTGTGCAGGTAAGTCGAGCACACTAACGTGAACAGAACTCCGTCTGTGCCTGTCTGAGTTTTCGTCTGTCTATTTAAACACTGCCTGTAAGGAAATTCGCTAGACGTAATGCTGTACAGAAAAACGATGCAATTTTTCTCACGTGCCTGCTTTCTCTACAGTTCTCATATTAATTGAGCAATCCATCAATTGCTTAGTCTATTTTTACCTGAAAATGTTTGTGAACGTAAGGGGGGGGCTGGTGAGATACATCCAGTGTACTTTCCTAGTAACATGTTTGGCAAAGTAAAGAGCGGCCTGGGGGCGGGGGGGGGGAGGGGGGCAGGTGCGCTGCTCCACAATCAAGTGGCGTTCCAACTACGTCATCATCGCCGGCAAACTTGCTAGCCATGGCAGCCCATATTATGGTAGGTCGGGAATGGTCCGCAGCATTAGTCACTTGTGTTTATGAGAATACGATAGCAAGAGTCAGCGCTGAGCTGAACCTCGAACAAACGGTTTTCTAAATGTACGCGTGGGAGACATGTTCTCACGTAGCACCACGCGAAGCAACTGCGACTGGGTAGCACAAACAGTTCCCTGGCTGCTGTTAAGCATTTTACAAAGCTGCACTCAAAGCTTTGGTGGTGCACGAGAAAAGACTGAAGGAGGAGCGTTGACGTTTGTAGCATGAAATTTACCGTCGTTTCCTCTTAGATCACTGCTTCCACTAAGCCACAGAAAGAGAACGCTGTAGTGCTTGCACGAACAATGCCCATGCCTGCAGCAGAAGGCTGAACGCTGCCCTGGCTAGCCCTTAGAGTTTATTCAGCGAAGCGTTAGGCTAAGACTATTTGACTTCGCCATTATTTTTTTCAGCTAAACGCTCTGCGCCGTCTTTCGAGTCTCTGCAAACTTTCTAGCACTTGCGCCGTCCATCCTGAGACAGCATGATGACGGCAGCGGTAGCGCCGAACGCGCCAGTGTACCTCGGTTACCCACGTTCTTGCTATCGCAAAAAAATATTTATTTCTCCAATTATGATTCAGAACAAGTAGAAGTTCTAGTCACTCAATAATTCCCAACGGATGTTGTCTTTAGGATCCCTTCCTGTGCAGTGCAGCTCTCAGAAATTACAAAACAGGAAACATGCACTGTATCCTGACACGAAATATATAAAGGCAAGAAAAAAGTATTTAACCACTAGAACGCGTACAACTGTGGTAGGTATTTAAAGAAGCCCCTACAATGATTGGAACTTATGGTGTATGCAATGCAGCGTACTTCATGTATACGGTGTGCCCAGCTAATGTTAGCCAAACTGTTCAACAAAACAAAAAAAAGAAGAAAGAAAGATGGTGCAGTGTACTGTCATATGACATACGGGGTTCGGTCACCAGACCTGTGGCGACCCAACACCGTAGGTCTTATAATTGTATCATGCACGGTGTTTTTTTAATATCGCCATCTTGGTTGAACAGCTTCGCTAACGTTAGCTGGGATACGAGGCACACTAAGTACAGTTAAGAAATAGGACAGTTGTTTGGTGAACACTGGCAATTGCCGGTTCAAGGACACAATTAGACTGCACATCGGTAAAAACTTTGCTTGAAGTCAGCATCAGATTCGCAGAGGAACTCCGCGGCCCACACTAGTACAAAGTCGTTGTTGAGCCAAACAGAAGTTTTGGACATCACTCTGGCCATATGAGAACTTTGCCTCGAGGGACGGTTAGACATCAAGTAAACCAGCGGTGAATGAACACTGCAACTCGTGGGAAGCGCTGTTCCTCCGGATTTTCATATGCTATTTCCCGTAGCTTGCGCAGCCTGGAACACACAGGTTTATTTTATTGCTGTACAATCATGCTGGGCAATGTTAGGCAAGCTGGATGATTAATATAGAGGCCAGTTTTTGGTTTAATTTGTTTACTTCCCCGTGTTTCTGCATTACTGCGAACTTTGGAAATAATCACAGAACTCTGATTTCCAACCTAAGTTGACTCGCTCTACTGTGTTGGTTGTGTGCATTTTTCCCGCTGTTCTCAGTAAATTAAACAAGGTACCTTGTTTATATTTGGTGAAAAGGAATAGGGCAGATTATATGTTATCTGGAGGTGATGTTTACCTCAGCTGGACTATTTGCAGCTTTTTTACAGTACATTGCGTATACAAGCATCCTTGACTAGGTTTTATGGATGCCGAATAATTTAGCGTGCGCTGTTTGGAGAAATATTATTGCCACTAAAAGAAAATTTTGTGTTATTTCAGGAAATTGACATTATTATTAGGAAACATTCTTGAAGCTTGTATGCCAAGGTAAATGTATGCGCTTCAATTGCAGCTTTTTGTGCAAAGCTTTCTTCAGGACATGCTCGAAAGCGTCATGCGGCCATTGTGGTCAGTGTTTTCATGTGTGTAAAAAAACTCTATCGCTCACACTGACGAAACGTTTGTGCAAGCAGGGGTAATAGCAAACGTACTGTTTGGCGAAAGATTGTTCTCTGAGGAGTAATTACGAATCTAGGAAATAATCGCCGAGCTCATTCGAAAATTCTTTTAAAATGACTGCAGTAGAACTAACCGGCTCAGTCTATACCCTACAACCTAGTGATATCGAACCGGCACGAGCGCCGAGAATCTGTGCTTGTAAATGAACGTTGGTACAAATATAAAACATGACGACGTTCAGCGTTCGTGCAAGCCTAACAAGGCTTTGCTCGAATAAATAGCAGGAATCAAAACCTGATTGCCGATGTGAGTTTTTGTTCATAATGAGCGCGAGCTAACCGACAATCTATGAACATGTAGAACAAGACGTCCGGGTCAACAACAAAGTAAGAAAACAAGTATTTCCTGCTTGTCCCTGACAAGTGATCAAAAGTGATATTTTTTTTTTTCATACGTATGGCACGTTCGTTCCGAAAACACTAAGTACGAAGGACACGTGTGTATACAAGATCTCAGTCAAATTGTTGCCATGTTTTTTTCGCTTCGTTCAATGGCAAGTCAACGATATATCGCGATCATTCAATGAGACCGTCATATCTTCATCATGTTGACTGCTGTTCTGTCACGGGCAAATTTCAACCGCCACGCAAGCCCATTTGCCATGGTGTTGCCCTGCTTAGCTCGAAGTTGTGGGTTTGATTCAAGCCGCGGTGGTCGCATTCCGATGCGGCAAAATGCAGAAGCGCTCGTACACCATGGTGCACGTTATCCAGGAGCCTCCCACTGTGGCGTGCCTCATAATCTCATTGCCGTATCGGCACGTATAAAACCCCCTAAATTAAAATATGTTCGTTCTGCCGCCAGCGCGCTTTAGCTTTTAGCTTTCTTTTTACTATACAATACCATCGAAAAGTAAGTGGAGCCTCTTATTTCTTGTTTCATGCGCAGCTAGTGGACGCGGTGGCGGCTTCAGGTGCGTATGAGAAGTTTCCATTTTGCGGCCACAGGCCACAAACTTACATCACTCCTGCTGTTTAGAGCAGCGCGCAATAATTGTTACATCGTGCTTGACAGTAGCCTTGCCTTGATCGCAATACATTGGTTCGTTCAGTCTAGTCTCTCGGGTTTCGCTGAATCTCTTGTGCACAGGCTGCTGCGCACAGTAGTATTTATTGCACGAGCACCAGCGGTGGCGGTTCAGTGGCCATGAGGTTCTGCCGCTCAAGACCAGGTTGCGCTTTTGCTTCTTGCTCACGTCAGTCAAATTACATGGAGGCCAAACTGAAGAACCACAGCAAGTTGAGCGAGGTGGCCCAGCTGCATAATTAACTGCAATGCGAACACATCAGACTGAAAAAAGAAAAGGAAGGATGACAGCACCCACAAACTTTCACTCGTGAGTTGGCGATTGTGTGGTGTCATATTTTATTCGAGTGTAGTCTCTTTCGCTTGCCCTTTAAGTAAACAGGATGAAAACACAAAACGAAAAATTTCATATGGCTAAATGCAAGCGCTATGTTCGCGTGTTGCTGAAGAACCCATGGTGTCAAAAATTATTCCGCAGTGGTGCACTGCAGTGTTTCTCCTTCCCACGGAGAAGTTTAAGGATGTTATACTCCTTAGTTTGATACAGTATTGGATGGCTCATTTGTTTTTCGCTCGTGTTTATCCTGTTTACTAGTGTACACACCAACCGAAACATCAGCCTTTCTGGCTGATTTGCTAAAGCTACATGTTTTTGCGAAGCTCGAATTATTGCCGGAAACATGAACCATGTGAACGATTTCGCTGAGAGGTACCCAGCTACCCTGTGCTATACTATGTGTCTTTTGTCATTACTAGGAAAAAGAAACGTCTATTTGTCATTTGTCAGGCAAACTGCAATAAGGCTGTAATTTGTTGTGACTGCTTTGCTCGAAGCGTGATTTGGTTATTTTATTCACCGCTCTATTTCGGATAAACTAGTGAGTCTGACAGAATGTCATCTGCTCGCGAAGAATCGTGAATGTAACATGATAGGCAACAGCTAAAGTGAAGAAATATCATCGGCCCTGAATTGTTCCTTGTGGAAGATCCAGGGGCCCCATCAAGCTGTTGCCACGGCTTTTGTTTCACTGTCTTCCGTTTCCTGATGAAAAAAAAAAGTGAATGTGAAATATAAAAAGCTTGAAGCTTCTACCGACAGGCGTGAGCCGAACTTTATAGGCAGTTACCGAAATGTCAAGCTTTTGAAAATATTTCTTCCTCTTGGTGGGCTTCTCTTCTGGTTTCTTAAAATGTTTGTGTATAAGCACGCACGCATTTCACTGTCAAAACCGCTTTGAACACGACAGCGTGATACGCCACATGTCACCGAAAATCCTGTGTTAGTGTTGGCGGGTCCGTAAGTGAAAATCGCCGTATCTATTTAGAGATATCTGTATGCTACGCATTGCTAAATGACATGCGGTATATGAGGGTTATATTGTCACACCATTTTATCACTAAGGTTGCTCATACCTTGCCTTACATTCTTGACCAAGTTATTCCTCGGAATATTGAGAATGACAGCCCAGAAACAGATGTCATGAAACACGCCGACTACGCGTGCATTTTATGTTAAATTTTCTCACACTAAAATAACAAAAGTGCGAAACAATAGCAGAAACCTGAAAATCATGTAATTTATTGGGCGCGGCTGTGCACGATCTCCTGGATCTGCCCACGCAAAAGCCGCATTTCTACCAGAACCCTAGCCTTTGTACATAGCATTTGCCACAAGAGTTTCGCGGTAAACATTAAGGTTACATAAGCTGCAGTATCCGGAAAGCGTGAGAAGCAATCAGGAATCTTTGAATGCTATCGCGTTCCATTCTTAAAGGCGAATCTTAAGCGTCCTACACGTTTTTCTATGTGTTGGCTTCTACAGCGAGCACAAAGAGAGTGCAGGTTCATTTAAACTTTTCAGCCATCTGTTGCCTCTAGGAACCGATCAAAAGGGTCTGCGCTAAATGGTGGCACCCTCTAGCGACTGCAAAAGCAAACGCCTTGTGCGTCGTTGAGTATAATATAGTTCACGTGGACCGACCAGCTGCTTATATCTGTGCTGAGTAACTTCATTGTAGTAATATCTCAAATTGTGTCAATTGGATAACGCATACATATGTTGGACCAAGCCCAGAAGCATGTGGTGTAATCGATTAGCTGATTTAGTGTGATTGCCTTCGCTAACCGAGCTTGACTAAAAACAAAAAATTTCGCGTAAAAAATTGTCGTTTCTGCAACTTCCCCAACCTGCCGAAGAAAGCACTTCTATAAGCCTTTGAAAAACTATATAAATTATTGTGCGATTTGTTTGCGGGCTCGGTGCTGCTTTAGTTTAAAACTTGTTTAGCGAGTTACGACACACACCTGCAAAGAGCCTCGCATATTTACGGTAGTCAGGAGATTGTAAGAAATGAAGCTATTCAAAACTAGTGGTGATGCGAGCATTTTGAATAGCTACCGAGTAATTTGTTCGCTTTGTTACACTTACACAGAATGACGACACCACGGCGTAGGAAGCGCACTATTCGTCCGAAAGGTAAGTGTGAGAAATAGCTTCTCCTTCGATGTTTAAGGCAGCCTAATGTGTTACACCTGTGCACTCACGTTTCTCTCTCACTCTCTCTCTCTCTCTCGCTACATGTCTGTGTGTGTTTAAACTAGCAAGAAACACATTTGTTTCACTGCACCATTAAATCCTACGCAACCCGGGACTGGTGGCCGTGTCTTTCCTTGACGCCCGCTCTGTTAGGTTACTGATAAAAAAATATTGTTTTATGCTCCCTACCACAACTACGAGACTCCACACCGACTTCAGCTGTATATTTTAATGCATGAGAGAGTCGCTACCGCTCGGACATCGTACTTTTTGGAAACATTGCCCTCACTGTCATTTTCCACGACAGAATATAAAAAAGAGCAGAGTAACAAGAAAGATGACACGCGATTTTGCTGCAAATTTGACGCCATTATTGGTGAGAACTGCAGTCATCTTTTAAACGCTGTGCGGTTCATGTCAGATGTCATATACTAAATCTGGCGTCCACAGTTTATATTGCAAGAAAACAAAAATCGGGGGAGAGTTCAGTGGCGCATGGATAGGCTGACAAGTTCATCTAGTGCTTATTACTATCTTCGACAAAACAATAACTATAAAAATTATGCACCCCGAATTGGACACGTTCCAATGTAAATCATATTGGCATTCATAAATGCTGTTAGTACACACCCAATGTTTCTGCAAATAGTTTAGGGAACCCTATGTACAGGGGAGAAGAAGATCTATTTTGATGGTGAAGAAGCTCTTTATTCGGGAACGAGATAGTCGTGCTGACGAGTAGCAAGTATTGTACGTAATCACATAAGCGACTATGAGCTAAGTTTGTTGTAACATTAGGCGCAACGGCTCTGTGAACCTAAAGCAAATGGATGCGTTGTTCATGCATACCTGCTTCTTCGAATAACATGGAAGTAGAAATCTTATATGTGCGCATCTAAGGTTCTTTTGAAAGTTTTTACGCGTGAAGTATAGTTCTCACTGAAATCTAATAAGATGTAAATGAGGACTCAGATATTCCTTGTGGTAGTGTGAAGCACCACATCTAATGTCAGACAAGTTTTTTATTCTCCAAAAAACTAATATTCAGGTATTTCATAGGCAGAGGCACTTTAGTGTAGTATCCAGGATTCCCACATGAATAATATATATATATATATATATATCGCTTTGCTGTCGTCAAAATTTCACAGCGCATTTTTTTCTTTGCATATTCCACAGTGAAGCCTACAGCTGCGGGGTAAGTGCCTCTCCCCTCAGGTTTTCAAAATCTGGATCTTGTTAATTTCACCGTCACAGATGTGTACCTATTAAAGGACCTTATGAGAGTTTCCCTTCAATCCTCAGTTACCTATTCCTCTATCTCCAAAGCCTCGTGTGGTACCAACTCTGAATCTCGGTAGTGTGCCTGTGGTACTTCTGTCTGGTGAAAGCCATATGTTGACATTCCTTGATTGAACACTCTTAAGAATAACCAAGGGGGCCTATCCAGAACTTGCTACGGAAATACAAAGCACGTATAGTGGTCGCTCTTCCAGAACGAATTCTCCATAACACAAACATCAGCAATCTATGAGGTGACGAATGGTTACATGCTCATTCATAAATATAGCAATCCCGCAAAAATTTCTTTACGCTTTCTTGTGTATCTGTGGCCCCTGGAGGTTCCAGTTCGGCATTTCTATATATTCATTCTGTAGTCCAAGGAAGCGCGAAGTATCTGTAGTGAATAAAGAACGTTTTTGTGCAAGCGTTCACTTTTTAGTCTTCTTTTTTCTATGAGGTACCAAAGCTACAAGACAGAAGTACTACTCGAAGTTAATACGTGCTACATGGTTTTATAATATAGGCACATACGTTTGCTGAGTTAAGCACACATGTTTCTGTAAAAGGCCTTATTGAACGTAACCAACGAACCTTAGTGGTACTCATCGTAGTAGTACGTGCAGTAAGCAGCTCTCAACGAAAAGCAGCAATAAGGCCCATTTAAAGAAGAAACGTTTTGGAGAGGCGTGAGATAGCAGTCGCCAACTTTTTGTATCTGTTGTCCTTGCTCTCCTCCCTTTCGTTAACTGTATTGTGCGCATACCTCAATCATTTCACCGTACAAGGTTGCCTGCAAACGCTGACTTTCCTTTCGACCAAAAAAAAACGGCAACTTCCGCGAAGTGAAGTGAGAACGAATAAAAAGGATTGAGGCACAGCCTGTAGTAAAGTGACAAGTGTTTGTTCTCCTTTCAAAGATCAAAACCCGTGGACATAAAACAGCTCTTTTCTAAATACCAGAGCAACTTAATGATATGAAAATGTGAATATCATTTTTATACTTTGGTATTGCAGGTACACTATTAGGGGAATGAAATTGGTATTGAAGTTCCATAATGTTGAAATAATTGTCTTTGCCTGCTGCGATTACGTACAAGTCTAATGATTCCTCTTCACATGGTTCATCGCGTGTTGGATTTGTTTCCTTCCTCTTGCCAAAAGCTTGTGAGGTTTGCATTGCCCCTCGCAAATGTGCAATAGCGCGTGCAATATTAATGTGCTGCAAAAGAAATAGAGGACAAAATGCTGAGATAGTTGAGAAACAATGTATGTCGAACGTATGGCTTAGCTATAGGTCGCTTCGGATACATTAATGCAGTCACAACGCGTGGACGAAGATAATGAACCTAAGCACCGTGGCATCGGAGACATAACGAACATGCTGCGTTTCTCCCGTTCTCTGAGCTCATTAAAATGACAATTATTCTCTTCTCCGGCTCACCGACTTCACTTCTTGTACTAATGGCAAGGATAGGCCTCGTGATGGCCGAGTGTGTGATCTCGAGGAGGGAGGAGTGATCCCCGATTGTGCGCTCAAAAGCTCGAAGGTTCAGTGAGTCGGTGTGCCGCAAAGGGCGATGAGGTGGTCATCTAACCCCTTCCTCCCACTCTCCGTCCCACGCTTGTAGTAAGTAGGCACTAAGAGCTTATCATTGCTAATCGTCCATACTTGCTGACAGCTTTCTCAGGCAATGAAAGGGAACCTAATCGGGCCGAGCTTCTGCACATGTGTTACCACATCAAGAAGCCCGGCAGAGCTTTACAGCACTTTTGGTTTCTTCGACCAGATAATCATACAGATTCCACGTGCGACGGTTTCGCATTTGCGCAAACGTGGAAGAGAAACGCAATGAACAAGTGACATTTCACACTCGGTGGTGCATTCTGTCTTATTTCTCTGGCATAAATACGGCATCTATGTTTTCTCTTTCCCTGTCTAAACTAACGCGGATGAAAATGTGGGACAATTTTCAGTAGCGCCTCCGTAGCATTTCCTTGATTGCCATACAAAGTTGCCCACTATAGTACACCAATGCTGACGCTGATGTTACGAATGATGTATTTATAACCTTTGGGCTTCTTATTTCTAAAGGCGCAGTCGCCGTAAGAGCACGACGGCAGGTCCAGGTTTCGGTGACGACTAAGGTAATGTATTACCATGCGTCAGCAGAAATTCCGTTACCTAATTAAATCACGGTCTCTTCAAACAGCTGGCTTTATGCTATATTGAATTTTATGCTAGAGAAATGCCGATTTTTACATCACTCATTGCTTAAAGTTAACAGCGAGTTATAAAGAAGCATACCGATTCGACGGCAGTTAGGGCTGTTACGCAAATCAAATGATTGTCAAACAAAGGTTATCTTGACACTTGAAGAAATACGCAACGCCTGCCCCAGAACTTCCGTATGATGCACTGTGAATGACTGGCAGTGCTTTAAGGTTTCCATCAAGTTAGGTTTGGTTGAATAAATAAAGAGTGTGTGATGTAAAGAAAGAAGTTATTTTCGATTGCATTTCGTTGGATTGAAGAAACTCACCGTAGCAAGATCTTAAAAAGCGACAACTGAGGTGACAGTTTGAAGGCTTCTGTAAATAATATCGGCAAAAAGAAAAACAAAAGGAAAGAAATGAAGAAAAAGATGCTTAGCCGACAGGCAACTTCGGTTCTCGTGAGACTGTTTTCAGTGTAGCGGCAAATAAGTCGAGGAGTGTGACATCGCAATCATAAGTATTGATTTCTGGTAAAGTATTACCCTAGCAATTCTACGGTGACTTGCGAGGCGTGTGATGATGCAACAACGATGGTGGCAATATATGGAGCAACTTGAGGGGACTTAAAAAAGAAAGACACTTCATTTATCTACACAATTTGTAGGCCCATTTGATGTTTTAGTTCTATGTTTTGCTACTGTTGTATATCTTCGGAAGAACGGTGAATTTAAAAAATCACGTGCCAAAAGTAAGCGTCAGCTTTCTTTTTCCTTCATCGCAAATACACGACACTGTTTTCACCACTGCCGAATTCGCTCAATCAAAACGCTTCATCGCGCCAACTGTGTTTTGCTCGTGAGGCTGCATCGCGGTAAAAACTGCACACACTTACGAATTCTAGCCTCTCTAATTTTGCCTGGGAGATCTTGATTTAGGATTTGGCTCAGAGCTGTGTTTCTTCTAGCATTGCTTTGGCGAACGCATGAAGCACTCCGTCTTCTTTCTTTTTAATAATTGAGAAATATGAGAAATTTAGCCGCAGGTAGGACCGGCTATTGCAAAATAATGTGCTGGAAAAGCAAGAAAAACAAGAAAGTCAATGCAAACACAAAACAATGTGAAAAGTTTACAACAAAATATCAAGTTGCCAACAAAACAAGTTCTTGGATTACAAAGAAAATAAATTAAGAAACACGGTCATGAGCCTGCATGTCATTTGTCAAGGATTATCTTCATAATATGGGCTGGTAATTTCACGCTGAATCTGAATGATTTTTGCTTTGCATTAGGGAGGCAAAATACTATTTATAAGCCGCAGTAATTTTATGTTTTGATTTGCAAAGTCTTGAGGCTGAAACATCCACTTTTAGCTGTAAACTGGATCCTGACAGGTTTAAAGATTGTGCTGAACAATTGTCGCAAAACCTGTAATGCTCTCATAAAAATACAAAGGAAGAGAGTGTTGCAAGGTTAAGTATTTCAAGGTTCTACCTAAATGATTCTTTATGCCTTATTGTACAAAATAGGCAGATACTAACAATGGTGTGCATTGAAGCGAATTAGCTTGTACTCATTTCAAGTGTCTTTTCTTTCAGATTGATCAAGACGGCTTATTTGTAATTAACCAACGAAGCAGGAAGAGTCAGCCCTGTAGGCAGCTAGTGAATAAAGACGGTTTTCAAAATTTTGCACAGCAGCTCAATATTCATTTCACATGCTACGAGGCAAAAACGAAATATATTACTTCACGGGGCACGCGTGGCTTCGCAGGCATTTCTGTTATATTTTTACATTTCAGAATACATTTCGAAAAAACTGCTTGGCTTTAATGTGTCGACGTACTTTCGTTTTCATTATGTTTTACCCGTGAAATAAAGTGAAATAAAACGGACAGGATGCATTATTGTGCATCAAGTTTTTAATTAGCAATCATGCACGCTTGCTGCATCGGTAAAAGTTCTTCTACTGCGGTTCACCTGTCATTGAAAAAATCACCTTGCATCTATGTTTGCATGTATGATTGTATGTTTTTATGTATTAAACATACAAACCCTTTTGTGAAGTGTGAAGAAGGGATCGTATACCGCGTACCGCTGAAGTGTGGGACATCGGTCAAGCTGGCCGATGTATTAATGAACACCTGCGGGAGCATGAGCTTTCATAGAAGAATGGTTGTTTCAAACTTGCCACTTCATTGCAAGGCCTGAGGGAATGAGAATAAACAAGTATGTGAAGCAAGGCTTCATGATACAAAAATCATGTTTAAAAGTAGAGATTCTGTGGCACGTGAATTGTTGTAGGCGAACCAGATTAAGAAAAGAGTGGACGCCTGTGTCAGCACCCCGTCTCTGAATATTTACGCTAATGAAAGCATGTTTCTAAATAAGATATTGATTTTGATTAATCGCGATTCCATTCATATATATCTTCAGTGTGCTCGCGCGTGCGCTTTCACATAATCAGTGTACCTCTCTTTTCAACCCCCTCTCCGCATGGCAACATAATCAGCCCCCTTTGTCTTCAATAAACAGTTGCAAGTAGCGCCTTGTCCTGTCTTTTTTCCTTCCTAGTGTGCCATTACTTTTGGCTCTTCATCATTTTAAAACTATGCACCAACTAGCCCCACAACGTGTTTTACTACAAAGCACGCGTAGGTGTCTGATTGATTTCATGACTTACTCTAGTCCACGGCTGCTGCATCCACGACACTCTTTCGGGACGCAATATCAGCGACCAACCTGTTCGACGGAAAACGTACATTTTTTTAAGACGTATACAACATCTGTGTTATTTGCAAACCTCCTATGAATACGCAGCTAACTATAGAACGAGTGTGCTTCAAGAAGAGCTTCGTATACTACTATGTATGTAAAGGTTGCCCGCCTCGAATGCAATGCATACACGACCGTGTTGCAATATTACTGTCACCAGTTAATGGCTGTTCTGAAAATTAGGAGACTTCTACAATATGATGATGTTTTACGCATAGGAAACGCAGTTATCTGCCATAAAAAAAAAGCATTTATACAGCATGCAGCGTTGGTCGTTTAATGCACTGTTTGCAAAGGCGTCATTAGTTAGGCAAGAACATATATATCATATAAGGTAAGGCTGGAGGCCTCACTGGTAATTTTGATGGCAATTTGCTCAATCGAACAAAACTTTCAAGATCACTGGTCTAATGTTGTCCTGCAAAAATGACACAGCAGTAAAAAAAAAAAGCAGCTCGGCGAAATGACGCAGCACAGAGTTAATAAAACAGCACCGTGACGGATTAATGACTTTGTATAGGCAGAGATGTTTACCGTAAGACAATCTTTGAGCGATGACGTGTATCCCGCCAAACGGAAACGTCGAGCGGACGCAACGTCAAGATCGACGCAACCGTTTATACCCCACGCATTCTTTGAAGTGTATGCCCATCAGTTGCTGTGGCTCTTTCGTATTCTGGCCGGCGTTGAAGAGTACGTGCAACCGTACGCGAACTTGTGCAAGCGCACTCTGGCCGAGACACAGGGACGCACGTGCGTAAGTCTCGCTGCCTCCCCCACGCCTTCCGCCCACGCTTTTGTGGCACTGAGCGATCAACATTGTCGTGGCGAGCTCTACGGCACCTATACACGCTGTGATAGCCGCCGCTGTTTAAGCCGCTGCGCCTGCGTCAACACGAATACACGGCCATCCGAAGGTTGACTTCACTGTATCGCGTCGCATGTGCTCAGTGATGTTAGCACTGTTTTTTTATTTTTTTTGTCTTATTGGGTTTGTATGTCCTCGCACCTTTTTTTTCACGCCACGAAGCGTGGTGCCGCCTTCTCGTGTTGCAAGACTGTTTCTCGTTGATATGCTGTTTATATTAGCCTTTCCGGCAGGTGTGTTGTATCCATAACAAAGGAACATCGAGGATATATGAGCCGCCGCCGAGATTCAGTGGCTGTGACTCTGTGTTTCTGAGTACGGGGTCACGGGCGTGAATGACGGTCCCGGTGACCGCGTTTCGATGGGGACGAAATTCAAAAATAGTCTCGTATTCCTAAATTTAGGTGTACGTCAAAGAAACCCCGATGGTCAGAACTAAGACAGCGTCTTCCAGTACAGTGTGTCTCATAACGGACTGTGAAGTTTAGATGCACTTAAACCCCATAATAAAAAAAATTATCTCAAGTGAAGGCATGATGAGTTATTTAAAGGCTCACTGCCGCAAATGTGGGTACGGGCCTTTGCTTGGGAACACCGATATTCAACATCGCGACAGCGTCAAGATACGGCATGAGTTCCTACAACGTAGAAAAATGCAAATTGCTTGTGCGTTGGCCAGTGACTCTTCTGCTTCATCATAGAAATCAAGCATTTCTGGGTAATCAAATACGTTGTCGAAAGTTTGTACCGTTTGTTGTGCCTTTACTAATAACTTATTTACCACGCAAATGTAAAAATACCTCGTCAAACCTGTGTAGTTTGTATTTCCACATTCGCCTGTGTCATTGCTCTTATATTCGGGTTTTTTAAAACGTACTTTAAGTTGTCGGCAAATGCTAGTCCTGTCCTTTATCTATCTTATTGCGCCTTCAAGTGTCCGTGCTGTTCTTTGTACTACGTTGCACTCGCTGAGACTCAGATTTCTAAGAGGGTACTTGCAATTTTGTGCACTACAGTTTCTATGCAGTTCATGGTAATATCGTGCTTAGTTTTACAGTGACGATATTAGGTGAAGGACAGGACGTGGACGTACGTAGCGCAAACTACCAACTGTTTAATACTGTTAAAGAACGCGCTTATATACAAGGCGATATGGTGCGGGGTAGGGAGATATAAAAATATAAGACAAGGTGACGACATGGGATCATAGTTAGGGCAACGCATACATAGTTCATTTGCACCCGTTCGCCCTGGCAAACTCGACCTCAACTTCGATAAGGGCGATGGACGGAGTGCTTACGCAGATCTCTCTTATTTTAGCTAACGCAAGCGCCTCCCATATTTCTCGCACCGTTTTTGTTTTTGATGTGTCAATGACTGTGGGGCTTTCTAGTAGCTGAGAGCAATTGCATTGTTCGCAATGTGCAGCCAAGTTGCTAGGTGCTGTCAGAAGCTGGCATGTGTATTTGTGCTCCTGTAACCTATCATTTAGACAACGTCCAGTTTGCCCAATGTATACTTTTTCGCCATCTAGTGGGATTTGGTAAACCACTGAAGTAGCACATTCCACGTACTTTTTCACGTGCATAGTCTGACAGACCGTAGCACTAGGATTGCCCTCTTTGGATACTGCGTTCACCTTCTTGCTCATGCGTTTTAGTTTTTTCGGAGTGGAGAACGGTGCTTGAACATCATGGCGTCGGGCTGTCTTTTTTATCCTACGTGACAAGCCATAGATGTAAGGCAACACCATGCGTTTTTTTTTTCAATTTTTCTTTCTCGTGTGTTCTTTTGCTTTTTCCTGTTGTTTCTGATTTCGGGCAACAAGTTTTCACGGATTCGCACCACCATACTGTTCGGCTACCCACTGTTTCTTAAGCGGCTTACTTGCAAATCTATGCTCTTCCTCACAGCATGGCGGCATGATTTTTCAACTGCTTGACTGATGCAAGCCTTGGCGATGCCCCCTTTTATGATTTTAGAATGGCAACAGTCATACCTCAAGATTTCTTTTTGTCCTCTAGTTTCGTAGCAAAAACAGAGCGAGAAATATGGGAGGCGCTTGCGATAGCTAAAGAAAAAGAGATGTGCGTATGCACTCCGTCCATCGCCCTTATGGAAGCTGAGGTCGAGTTTGCCAGGGCGAACGGGTGCAAGCGAACTATGTATGCGCTGCCCGAACTATGATCACATGTCGTCACCTTGTCATATCTTTCTATATCTGCCCCCCCCCCCCCCCCCCACGCCACATCTCCTTGTATATAAGCGCGTTCTTTAACAGTATTAAACAGTTGGTAGTTTGCGCTACGTACGTCCACGTCCTGTCCTTCACTTAATATCGACACTGTCAAAATAAGCGCAATAAAACCATGAACGTTCACCAACTAGCCCCCTTCATTGCTTTACTAAAAAAATTCTATGCCGTCCTAGCGGTGACGATGAGCAGTTGATTGAATAGAAGTATTTTTTATTGAAGCCACTCATTATGCGTAAATTTTTCTCCCAATCCTACCTCATTTTGGTTGCCACAACTTAACACATACTTCTTTATTTATCACGGTAACGCACAATTTCCGCAATATTTTCCATTTTCATGCGGTTTTTAAAGCCGTTCCTTCGTTGTTTCTTCGGACTTCGCATAGAAGTATGTTGGTGCAGGTAAAATGGATCCTAAAACATCGTGGTGCGCTTAAGCTTACAGCGACGAGTAGACTAATTTGGCCCGAGGAGAACGAGAGCATGTTGTCAGAAAGCACAGCTGTTTGCCGTACCTATGAAGCAATTTATAAAGGAGTCTTTTTGCTTGACAGCGTTAAATGTGCATCTCCTCTCCTCTCTTCAAAACCATTGTGAGGGAACAGGACTGGTACTAAATGGCAAGAGGAAGAAATTCACGCCGTAGATTCATTCGATCGGCGAGGGCAACGAGGAGCTCTGTAATTTAGGCCTTCAACGTCGATGTCTTTGTTTCTGGGACAAATTCTTCAGAATGCATATAAATCTTGACACAGCATTCCCCGAAATCGACTTCAGTTTGAGAAGTGCAATTCAGTGAATCGCTTGAATGAGCGACCGCAATATGTAAGCACTGAAGTTTGGAGCGCAAGACGCCGCATTTTATAGTCAGCTAACACCGTAGGATGACAGCCTCCACCATTAAACTTAGTGATTTGAAACTCGCTTCAGAGAGAAAATTGTGTGCATTTGTGTGTGTGTGTGGGGGGGGGGGGTGCATCTTTTTGGGGGCTTGCAACTAATGTGATTTATGCTCTCAGAAAATCGATTTCATGGTGATGCTTGCCAGTAGAACACTGTCAACTTTTATCCGGTAACACGTCTGCTAAATACTAAAATAACGCTTCAGTTCAACTGTAGAAACAAAGCGCGCTTGATTCTCTCACTTGTGGACATAAATCAGTCCATGTAAGAATTCAGAAAGATAGCAAATTTCGAAGCTTCCCAAGTCTCTGCAATGCGTACTATTTCTGCTATGTACATAATAATTTTACTGTATGACGGCCTACTGAAAGCTCGGTGATATGTCAATCGCACAAGCAGCACACCTCCACGCATGCCACAAGGGAAGTGTGAGCCGTTCTCGAAAACAGAATTGGCATGCTTGACACCGCAGGTGCGAAGTCCTTACCGCAACGCTCAATTGAGGTTCGCCCGCTGCTTGCTGTGGATCTTAATCTTACTCACGCACTCGTGCGGCTCTTGTTCCGACGCGTCGGGTTTCAGCTGTCAACTCCTCAAGCAGCGTCATTCAGTTCTTGTTGAATCTTTCCTTTTGATATGCTTTTTTCCCGGAATCCCGAGAAAGAAACGCACAAAAAAAGGAAAAGTTCCGCATATGCTCGAGTGCCTTATATTATTTCGGAGAAAAATCTCTCGATACCGGAACATGAACACAAACGTCCTTATTGGAAGGATCTCTTTTTTTTTTCGACGAACACTTTTAGCGAATAGGAGCGCCAGGGCTTTGTGCTTGTGTCCCATATCGTCAGCAATACGCTGTAGCATCACACAAACTTAAGGCATCTCGAACGGGCTGCCAGTGCCCTGTGCCTAATGCTCTCCACTTCTGGTTTTTATATTTAAGCCTCCACTTGAACAAGTCCCTGCACGAAGTTCTTTTTTCTTTATAAACGAGCTGTTTTGCACTAAGCCAATAACAACTACAAACGGGACAGTAAAACCGCACACAGCAACCGTTCAATGACAACAGTGGATGAACCAAATTTGTTTGAATGTAGAGCGCATTTATCCAAAACAGCGTACATGTGGCCTTTAGTTTCAAGTTTTCGTGCGCACAATCTTTTCGCTGTGCAAACCAGAACTTGCAATGTTTCTAGGGGACGCCCATTGTTTGCTAGGGACTATGGGAACCAGCGGAAGGAACATAAAAGCAACAGCAATAAGTCAGCCTGTTCTTAACGCTTGTGTGTCTCCAGCGTTCGTACGCTATTGCTTTGTGGTGGTCTGCCCCGTCATGATATTGCCAGCCCTACGTAGGCTGCACAGACAGCTGTAAACTAGAACCGAGTGTAAGCACTCTTGCTTTCAACGGGGTGGCGAGAGTAACAGATCCTGGTCTGTACTGTTTCCGCCAAAGAACTGCGTTTTAGGATAGGAGTTTTTCAAATATATATAGGTACATGTTTATTTTATAAAGCTTCATATCTCGTCGTATTATCCTCTCCTGAATGACAAATACAAGCTGGACAAGGAGTTCACAAAAGATGGAGCTATGAAGTATTTAGCACAGGCTGCCGGACACTTAAAATCTGATTAACCTCTCTGCCTTTCACCTCTTGTTTTCTTTCCTTCCTGAACGCTGGCTGAACGTCGAAACGCCCATCTACAGACAACGTTTCGACAGGATGACTTGTTTCCACCGGTATGCTGGCAAACACAGCTCCCTCTGTTCAAACGAATCGGCTTTAACTAGGAGCTTCTATTGTTCGCCTAATGCTACAAGCAGTCTAAAGGAATGTATTCAGTTGAACTAGATTGCAAAATCACGCTTTTGTAAGGAAGAATTTTCTATTCGTGCTGAGAACTAAGTTGTTGTAAGCGAGAAAAGTTTAAAATAAAAATTGTAGCAGCGCCATTAATTTTGGGCGTGGTATTTCTCGTGTGAATGTGAAGCGCAGGAGGCTCAATGCAGTGTTCGAAAAAAAGAAAATGAAACGGATAACGAAGAGCGCACGCGTGAACGCAAGTACTGTGCTTTGGAATACACGAGGAAAACTAAGAACCAAGCACTAAGCGCGTGCCGCAAAAATAAAAAAAAAAGAATAGAAAGAAAGGAGCCAATTGCAGAAGCCCACGAAACCCCAACCAACCAATTGGTGAAACACATAAAGTTCAGTAGAACTAATTGTGGAGACATATGAGGCATAAGGAAAAGAAAAAGACAACACGCATTGTAGAATGGCGGGTGGGTTCAAGGAAGCCACGCAGGAAGAAGGTCGGCCAGCGCATCGGGCGCTGAAGACTGGCCGTCAGGTTACGGACCCTAGCCACCACGACTTCAACAATCCCACGCTAGCAGCCCAGGGCCAGCCTATACCTACCGGCACTTCGCGACATCTCCTGGCCCCGCGGACTCCCACCTCGAGGCCTGCGGACGCCTGCACCCCTAGGCGGATGCAATGTCAGCGGTCGGGCTACAGGCCCAAGCTTACGTGCCACTGCCTTGCCATGACGTTATGGTCTTCTGCCACTTACATCCTCAAGGTTCCCGGTGCGGTGCCTGCTTCCTCGCGGCTAGCTGGAACTACTGCACTTCAACAACGTTCGATACGTCGCTCAAGACGTCTTCTGCATTAGTAAGTTCTTCGCCGACTGCCTCATTGCCCCATCCCGGCGGTCGCGTAATGATGAACTATTCCTGATGAGACTGAACCGCGAGCTCCCAAATGCTTTGCTTATTACCGTTTGGTATTCTAGAGCTCTTTTTGATACGGATCTACCTGTTAACACTTTTAAGTACCTGTTATCAACTTAGCGTTTTTTGCGTAGATGAAATTTCTTGTGTTACAGTGTTAACAAACGACCTTGTCCTAGACTGTATGCTTTGAAGTCATGCTTCAAAGACCCGCAGCAAAACCTAAATAAGAACCCGCATCATAGTGACGTCCGTAGCGGCCGATTCGAAGACAGCAGCTGAGAGGGTGACCCCGTGGAAATTAAGTCAACTCGTCTCACATAGCGTGGGTGATTTAAATTGAGGAGGTGCAACCGTTATTTTTGGCGACAATTTCACACGCAGTGCAGTCATATGTGGGCATGCTAACAACGATTATTGATATCTAGACGAATAATGTACCGATCTAACATTGCATAATTTTTTCTATTAGCATTCTTTTAAAGCACAACCACCGGGATCAGTCCTTTGTAGTAGAGTTAAAGCGGTCGCGATAGTTATGCATTACCATAGCGTGAATTAGCATAGGTATGCTCATAGCGAATACTGAACCTCACAATGTGTACTTTTTTATAATAAGCATGCTGTAAAGTCTTCAGGTTTTGCACATTAGTGAGTTTGATTGTTCGTTGGGAATGCCAACAGTCGCCAGATAGAGGGAGAGAAGTTTAATGATACAAAATGCAGAGAGGTCGGCCTGAGGTATATTCCTCTAGCCAGCTACTCTGCGTTGGGGGAGAGGGAAGAGGGAAAGAAGGAGGGAAGAAAGAGGCGCATGATGGGTGACAATGACGAGAGGAGGATGTAAAACATGGCAATCAATTTGGCATACCCGAAGCCTACGGTTGACAGTTGTTTCTTTTTCATATGGGCCCTGGTAACGTTATTTGAAGTTTTGTCTGACTTAACTGGCATTGCATTGTCCTATAACATATACATGTCGCACAATCTCTCGGATCATCAACGCAAAACGAACACGAAAATTACATGGCACAGAAGGCTGAGGACAACGAGCAATTTAGGCCGTGTTTTCTTCTTATACTAGCATTAGGCTATGTCAATTTTTTGCTATGTATTTCCTTCAAATGTATTCATTTGTCCCCCATAGTGCCTGTTTGGACCTTTCGAACATTGTCAGAAGCTTACGGAGTACAAAATATAATAAAGCTGTCAGAATTGTTGAAATATAAGTTATCCTTCTGTCCTAGAGCACTGCATGTCGTAGTGTGTTGTTTTCTTTAGCCAGTTTTGCTATAGCTGCCGCGTGCCTTTGTACAAAGCAATTACGCCTGCTATAAACCACCATTCGCTTGTAGCAGACAACACGAGATAGATCTACTTCATTATGCAAGTTCAGCGTGGCGCACTCTTTGTTAACGTATTACGAGCGTTATCTTGAAGCAGCGTTGATCCTTCCAGAGGTACATTCAGAGTGGGATTAATCTGAGAGCTTATTTCTAATTGTTGGTGTTTCTTCGACACAATTATTTCATATCCAATAAAGTTATTTTAGTGATGTTGCGCGAAAAGGATAAAAGTACATTATAGAGAAAGCGGGGATGACTGGTATAGGGCTGGCAATTCTTAACGCAGCGAAGTGCGATTTCAGTCTGGTTGGCGGGACATTTGAAAAGGAAACCACATCGAGCGAGTACAACAAGCAATCGTGAAGTAAGAAAATGTAAAAAAAATGACACCACATACAGAGACAAGAACGACTGGTAAATGAAAACTAGGCGAATTAGCAAGCACACGTGAAAATGCCAGACATTCCTTAAATTGTTACATCACAAATCTCTCTCAATTCCTACCGGACTCACTTTATTGTTTTTCACAAAAAACGTCTTCAAGTAGCCCGAAACGACACCATCAGACACGTGCTGCCTTATCCTTGCATAAACGCAGGTTCTTGGACGAACGCATGCTCCGCTTGCATATATGAACTAAAAGAAAGCAAAACAGAGAGTTTTCAGTTTCTCATAATGACATTTTGCGATAACAGTAGCCACCTAAGGACAATTTTCACGATAAAGATTGCTGACCATGTCATAACTTGCTACGTTCGTGGAAGTGATCGTAAAAAACATTCAAAAATGCAGTCACAACCCCAGCTAATGTGAGAGCGTCGAGCACTGCCACTCATGCGTGAGTGAGCGGAGGAAGGTTCACAAGCCAAGCCTCTTTGCACTGAAATATGGCTGACCGTGTATTGCGCATACAAATTTACCTTTTTCCTTCTTCATCACAACGACAAACAGCTAAAATATTGTACACTGTCCTGCAAATTCATTGAACATACGGGACAAAAGAGTGGCTAATACCACAGTGGCCGAACACAGTTTCACATCAAATAAAACATATAACTTGTTCACATTTATTTCTCACTATAGGGATACCTTTACGTAGAAAACTTGAAACTAATAACTGAGTAAGAATTGTTTAGTAGGGTAATTTCTGATTATAACTGATTTGCTGAAATGTCTAGAACTGAAAATGGCCTCTAGTATATTGGAAACGCTAGTATAGGCTTCACATAAAGTTTCTAGCGCTTAAATCGGAGTTTTTGGGCATCAAACTTCGGATATAAAAAGTGATATATTGGGCTTCGTGGGTACGTGTCACACAAACGCAGAGAAATACCAGACCTTGCTCGGAATGTACAAGTATTGCAGCCAGAGTAACACAGACTTTTCTTTAATTAAGACTACACGCACCAGATGTACGAATGCCTGAATTAAGATTGCCTGAACAGACAAGTTAAATTTAGGCTTAGACTAGTTGCTTACGCCCTCGTTAATTATATTCCATATGTAAACCGACTGTAGACATGGGGCGAATCCCATAAATCGAGAAATGAAGCATCACGTGGGCTTGATCAAAAGTCGGAGAATAAGTTGGACGTTGGTGGCATGCGGCGTTGGCACCGCAGGCTGCTGCTTGCTGGCTCAGGCAACACATGCTGCTATGGTGCATAACTCGCAGCGCAAAGCTCGAAGAACCGCTCAGCGGTTTTAATTTGGGCAATAATGCCTCCGCATTCAGAACTCGTAACTGCTTAGGTGTCCTCGGATTTTTTCGAAAATAAATTAAATCCTAATTCATAACTGCGTTTTTTTTTATTCTCTAAATGTGTATTTGATTGAGAATGTGTATTTGAATGACATTTGATTCTCTAAATGTGTATAGTCCATTCAATTACGCAGCACCGAGCGGACGCCTATCGAGTGAGGGCTCCAGGCCCACCTGATGTGTCGTGTTTCTCGGCATGAGACTGTTTTTAACACTTATTGCACATTCTGTGTTACACTGTCTAATGTATTGTTTTCATTGTTTGCAATGTCATTGTAGGTCTCTCAGATTGTTTGAAGAGTGGGAGATCACAGGAGCGTTATTCACGCTTTACATGCTTAGGTCTTACAGAAATACAACATGGCCCTCTCAAAATCTCGAAGGCATCGCAACAAACAATTACAGTGCAGTAGAATTTGAGGAGGAATGCGCCTAGGATTTTAAGGGGGGGCCCTACGCGAAGCAAGTCAATTCCCCTGATGATATTATTTCAAAAAAATTTTTGTTTATTCAGACAAATTTAGGGATCTCATATCTTTTATCGGAAACGTTCGTTGTAATTTTTTATGCGGGAACGAGGAGATGGGATACGTTAATATGAGGTGCGGACATACGGATTTTGCAAAGAGCAAATGGAAATTAAGCCTGCTATAAGTACCTCAGAGTAAGATTCTAGGTACGTATCGCGAGATTTCTAAAGAAATGATTTAGAAGCCAAAGAATTGCTTGATGTCATGACCACCTTTTTTCATTTGTTCATATTATGCCTGACAAATATAGACTGATAACATCGATACAGAGTCGGTGCATTGGGAACCAGTTATTTTCCTGTGTTGTCCAGTAAAGTTGAAAAGGACATGGTTCTTTACCACACAGAACGCACTATATACGGTATCTGCACATTGGCAGTCCACTAAAAGACACTTCGAATGCATAAAAATTCACTACAACACCGCAAATGCCTTCCACTTGAAATTCGATAAGACTTCATTGCTCCTCAGAACACTCGTACCGATGGCCAACTAAGCGACGGAACCGAAGGAAGACCTCTCTCTCCGCCAGAGCGAGAGAGAGAGTTGGGCGCCCAGTCATCTGAGACAGCCAGACGCACAAATCATTCGGCTGTCGCTCAAGCTCGTGTGGTTCTTCGTGATGTGTGGCGCCAAGCGTGTGTCACGCATCCTAGGAAAGGCGCGGCCTTGTCGCACTTCTCGGAGACGCCAGTGAATGCTTTAGTACATGAGAAACAGGTGGCGTTAGCAGCGTGCTGTGCGTGATGTAACTGATGTCGCAGGCTACTACAAAGCGAGAAAAAGAGAAACTGCGACTTACGTAAGAAACGTTCACCGTTATCGTAGCATCGACAAGTAGGGTGTCTGCGTCGGCGCAAACAGGTGAAAAGTGATCGCTTTCTCATTCACATATTCATCTTCATTTCGGCATTCTTGGGCATTTGTAGCACAAAATGCAGGGCGTAGACTAAAAGCCATGATTGTTTTGTGGGGCATGTACCGAAACGCACGCTTGAACATGAGCACGGCGAGATAGGTCTATCATGCCTCTCTATCACCACGATTGCTGGAGAACACATGCAACCTGTTAGCGGGGAAGTTGCCTGGCAGCGATACAATGGCTGGACGCGAACGGTTCTTAATATGGTTCGATCATACGACATTGTTGACGGACACGGCAGCCTCAACAGGCGTATTCTATTGTGGTTTACAGTCATAAGAAAGGAGGAGGCCTAGCTATATTGAAGTGGCAATGAAAACCAGCACTGTTATGACCTCGCCGACAACCTCTTTTTCCGTTAATGTCAGTCGTTGCCCATGCCCTACCATTCCTTACTCTTTTTAGTACTTTTTTTTTCAATCTCACTACATTTGGTGCGTCTTATGCATAATGGCATCAGTAGGATCACATCATTTTGTTTTGTTAATTAGGTCTGCTTATCTCATCGTTTCATCACTACAGTTATAAACCCACAAGTTCTCGCCGACAAATTTTTACGCGCACTACACATGATAACTGTTATTTGAAAATATTTGTGGTCATTGCCATTCACTGCGCATTAACTATTCATTGTAAGCAGTGCGAACAAGGCCAAGGACTGTATAAAAGAACTGAAGATCAGTGCTCTTCAGTAGATGAGAGTATCTTCGCAAACATTTGATAAGTCCGACAGTCCTTCCTACAAATCAAAGAAATTCCTTCAGGTCAAGTGAACAAAATAATCATATAATAGCCCAGTTGGTCCATATCTATCTGGAGCCTCACCCTACGGCGTGCCTCATATTCCTATTGCCACTTTGGTTCGCAAAATCCCACATATATTTAAGTATTCTTGTTCACTCTACTTTAACAAAATATTTTGTTTGTAGAAAGACTTCCGCATTTTCAGGCGTTCTTCCTATAAATATTCACTCGATAGCGTTCGTTCTCTTTTGCTTCCTAGTCGTCGTCCATTCCCATTACAGTGAATCACCTCCGACTTGCCCGCTTCATCAGCGTTCTGTAACAATTATTGCCAAGCGTACTGTCTAACAACATATAAGGCCGCGTTTTATTTGGAAATTTACTTAGGGCAACCTGCGCGGCATCCATTTCTTATTCACACGGGGCAGGTCAGTACAAAATAAAGTTCTACAAATTGACATACCTGCTTTGCTGCTGAAAATCTGGACGCTGCATATCTGCAGAAAAAAAAAAAAAACGTGTGGAAACGTTTGACAAGACCAGTGCCAGTAAAAAGAATTGTGGATTAAGCTGCAAGTGTAATTATTCTGATCCCGATATATGTAAACATCTTGTTTTGTCTTATTAGCACAAACATTAAATAGGAATACTAACAAACAGAAGTCTATATTCGGTGAATATGGGTATTGGCGGCTGTCTTTATATCGGGGTATAAACTGAAAATAATTGGGAAGTGTGCCTGAGCGTGAACTGGATTTTTATTGTTGTTATTTTTGCTGTTTTTAGAGCCTACAGGAAAGAGGTCTTTCCTTTCAATATTACTGAAACTTTTTTTTCCCGTTACCCTCCTCCCTCCCTCACCCCAAGTGAATATTCTTAGGACAACGTTGTTTTCACACTGTCAACGTTAAAGAGGACATACTAACATTTTAAGGGCTAACTGTAGGCACGGTTGGTCTCTTTCAAACCTTGCTTTTAGTACTCACGCCATTATGTCCGAAATGGTCCTCAACAAAATTTGCTTCCAGAACGCCACACAATTGAACATGTAGATAAGCGGGAAAAAAAGAACTAATGTTTTTATAGTGCTTCGCAGTTAGCAAACACGCTTCAGGTCCTTGCCCCTTTATAAACCGCCATAGAACATCGCCTTTAGCACCTGTTGTGCAAACTCTGCGTTCTTATCAGCGCCCTATCGACACTCCATCATTTAGGCAATAAAGAAGCGACAAAATAAGCTAAATAGCCATTATATTGTATATGAGCAAAGCGATAACAAGCGGGAGCCACCCGCTTTCACCTTGTTCTAGTTTTGCTCATCGTCTAGAATTTCCATCTCCCACCCTCGTCCTTTTTTCCCTGCATCCTTATGCTTGTTACAATTGCACTTAGGCTTATACAAACCGTACGGATGGGACATAAAACAGGAAATTCTTACCGTAGAGGTGTTTCGGAAACTTTTGAAAAAGAGAGCTGGGCGGAAGAGACAAAACAGGCGTAATGTTTTGTGAGACCATGGGCACAAACAGTGTAATTCTGGTTGGGGAAGAAAATTATGAACAATTCACAAGCGATTCGAGTTCGCAATTTTCCCGTTTCCTAAATTAACGCGCAATGTAGAGCTCGTTCAGCAGTTGTTGCCAAAGGCGACAGTGGCGACGACAAAAATGCTGACAGCTAGGGTTTTGTTTCAGTTTAGAGAAAGAATCCAATACTTGAAGCACACGCTTTTCCATGCAGAACGCAGACACTGTTTAATTTGGGCGTGCTGCAATATTGAGATATTCATAGCTAATTTATCCAGCCTTGTCAGATGGCTTTTCGGAACATAATAAAGTTAGGTTGGGGCACAGTTTGTTGTTTCTCGCAAGGAAAATGGCGCCAGCTCTGAATGAAACTCGGCGCAATGGGCTTCCAGTGAGTGTGGAGGCACGTGTAAGCCTGTCCGTCTCCATCGATTTATCCCACTAGCCCACATAGGCCTTGAGCCACCGTTAAAATGTATTATTTCCTCTCTATTCATCAATAGTGCACGATGTGCTTTAACATCTACCATGCAAAGCAACAGCTTTTATCAAACTTCGACAAAAATGATAGGCGTCGTCATTGGAGTAAAAAAAAAACGTACCGGGAGTTTACATCTGTAGAGCATTCATGAATATTTCTTGTCATATTTCGTAGAATACATCTGAAGGGGTAATTTCTAGGGCTCCGCTGTTTACGCTTGGCTTGCAAGTCACCTTGACTGTGCTTTTATATATACATTGACAGAACGCTGGCACAATAGGTAAAGCGTAGTTTTAATAATGTATATATGACATTATTGAGTGGCCACGAATCAGGCTTGTGCAGCTTAACGCTTTTTACTCGCGTCAAACATTTCCAGCCTGTGAAAAAGCACGTATACGGTAATTACTTACCGTTGGTAGATGTGAGACTGATCCATAGCATCGATTCCTGCAATTATTTCATAAGATGAATGTCATGGTCGCAGGAACTGCTTGATGAAACTGGTGCCGCGAGTTTCTAAATTGGTGGCTCCAAAAAAAGCATTTTCTTTGAATACTTCGTGAATCCGTATAATACTGTATATCTGTGCCGAAGCTATGCCTTCCCTTCTTTTCTCTTGGTCTTTTTCAATTCTCAGTTTCTACACCACTGAAATCTCCTCCATGCAGCCTATGCGAGGAGGTAATATGTAAACAAGGACTACGAGTTCCGCGGAAATCTCGAGAAATTTCGCGTGCTTGCAGACTTAGAGTAAACCGAAATTGTCCATCACACACCGCTTTTTGCGTCACAACCCGTGAATACCAACAGAAAGGATAAAGGGGTGTCAGATTACAATTTTTTGATATTGATAGCCTTGATCAACTAGAAGACGGATGTGTCCGTAATCCATGAAATGAATTCGCCGGCCCAACTGTATTGTGTATGTAAAATATGCTATATTGGATCCAGACACCCAATTCTTAGACAAAACCTTGGTGAGCGCACTATAGCCGGAGATCGAAGTTTATAATATACAGATGATTTATCCCAGAATTCAAGCTTTCAATCCGCAGTTCGAAGAGGTTAAAATACAGTTTATTCGCACTTGCCGCCAAAATATCAATCACTGTATAACAATCTTAAAAAGACTACGGTGAATTCGACCCCCCCCCCCCCCGATTCTCCCAGCTGTTTAGTGGTGCCCATATTAACTACATAAAGTCCTGGGGTTTTATGCATCAAAACGAAGACCTGATTATGAGACACGCCGTAGTAGGGAACTCCGGATTAATACAGAACACCTGGGGTTCTTTAAGGCGCACCCAATGTGCAGTACATGGGCTTTCTTGCATTTTGTATCCGTCGAAACGCAGACGCCGCCACCGGAATAGCATTCAGTGACCACGTGCTTAGCAGTGCAACGCCCAAGCTACTGAGCAACCATGGTCCTTAAATCCCTGGCTACTTAGGGGTACATTTCCACTAGATATTTTTTTCTCCTATTTCAATACTTTATATCATTAGAAAAATATAGGCTGCGGGCCAACACTACAGGAGAACCGGTCGCTTGGCTTTTCATTGTCCTATATGACGCGAAAGTAGCGATGACTTTCTGAGACGTGGAAGTGGGGGTGCTACTCTTGTACACAGGTTAGTAGGAATACCTCACATAGAACTCACGTGAACACGAGCTCGCAGCAAGCTTGTTCATAACATGGAATTTTCATGTAGTGCGTAAAATAAACAAGGTTTATCAAAGGCAGGAGTGAAGACGTGTGAAAAAAAAGGTGTCGCACTTCAAGCGTGCAACACATCGTAAAGGAAAACATCAGGTTTATGCATTATTGTGTGTTTACGAAGGCAAAAAAAATGTTTATGAGAATGCAACAGTGCGCTGGCACTCGCAATCGATACTAACATGACACAAAATGTCACTTTCGTGAGATTAAAAAGGTGCATTTTAAGGTTCCAATTTCGTATTCTGTTATATAATTTTATAAGTAATACTAAGCCAAGAACTACGTAGCCACACAATCTGGGCCAAATTTTTCCAGTTCCATGTTTCGTGATTTTCCTTCCCAACATACTCCAGCACCAATAGCATCACGTTTTCCGGTGGCATAGCGTAACCGTTCTTCTATCAACATCATCACTATTATCGATACCTACCAATTTTCGCTGCGGAAAAATTCTCCTCACAAAACTTTCTATTTAGAGTATCCTGGACCAAGTTAACTATATTTTTACCTTCACATATTTCATTTGTTTCGTCGCACTATCTCGTGTATTGCGGGCGTTCATCTGCTTTGTGCTTCTAAATTCTATACACCAGAGCGCTCAAAGCAGAGAGAGAGGCAACAAGTAGCTTCCAAGATAGATTAAACAACAAAGACTCACCTGAAACCACAAGCACCAGGCTGACCAACAACGTCATCGTCTTCGGCATCATCGCTGTGCTGTGTCAGCACTCTCGTGCGTTCGCTCTACCGCTGCGATCTCTTGATGCCAAAGCCTACGCGCCCGCCGTTTTATCTCCTCCACCGCAACGCACACAGAGACTGCAATCCTTGCTTCTGTGTAGGTGTGTACAGGGGCAGACGCTCTCAGCAATGCGGATGATGGATGAGCCGAGGCATCATTAGTAAATTAGGCACTCGCCGCAGTTCACAGACAATAAAGCTCGCTTATTCATCTGATCCGACTGAGTCACGGACGCCTTTTTTGGCTGTCAGTGCGCTTAAAGGTGGCATATCCATTTTGGGTAAGAGCTGAAGTGGGCCACAGTGAGGCCTTCCGTGCGCGTGGCGTGACTTATGGAAGGTAGTAGCTCTCCGCACCCCTTCCATGGAAGGCCGGTGGAATAGGTGTCTGCGAGGCCTCCTTTCATTTAGCGGCCTCGCGAGTTGCCGTGCTATTGCGTAACCCTCGCCGCGATTCGTTGCCTTTGCTGCGAGGTACGATCCCCTGAATGCCGGCACGGGTAGGCTCTCATAGGGAAAACACATTGCGTAAGTTTAGGCATGCCGTGTAACGTATTATATTCCACGTGGCGAATTAAGTTAGAATAGAATGTGCTATATTTTCTAATTAGCAAAATAGGCTAGGCAATCTTCCCAGGTATTTTCTGAATGTGTCGGATATAACACAACACATCAAGCCAATGTATTGTCAACACAAAAAATGCAACTGCCATTGACTACTCTTCGCGGCCTAGTGAATACCACAACGCCATCATTGAGTGCAGCTTGGTCAAAACCTGTGGGGTGGCAAAAAAAAGACCATTTACCAGATGCATGGCAGCTGCTTACTGGCGACAGTCTACGCACTGCTTCTTTATTCGCTTTCTCCAACTCTCGAGCGCCTTTGGAGGGGTACATGGAGAACTGCACGTAGTTTAAGTTTCGTGAATATCCTGAATATCCTCCTGAATATCTGCGATAGTTTGAGAATTATCAGAGTACAAGTGTAGGACCATTTACGAAAAATCTTATGAGCCTATATGCTCCAAAGAAAAAAAAAACGAGAAAAAGGGCCAATGTGGTAGCCACAAGACCGTGTCTGTTGTTAACAGTTCAGCGGAGCCACACGTAATTCACTATCAATAATTCGTGCCAACAGTTACTTATTTCCATGACGTAATAGAAAGCCAAAATGTTAAGTATTGCGGTGTAAATCTCGGTGCCCCTATTTATTACAGACATCCCGCCAATGCAGTCAATGCTGCGTTAGCACACACCCTGAAAATAAATGCGCAGTGGATACACTGACTCTGATTGACAGGCAGTGTTCAGGTCATGCCTATGAAGCTCGTTGAACAACAAAAAAAGGTGCCTATTTCAGTGCAGTTGCATGGCCAACGCAACGCTTATACATGTGAACTCTATCACATATATTACAGGTATATTCTTGCGATACGAGCAAACTAAATTAAATGCTTAGTTACAGAGAGACATTTAACATATTGGGGAAAAGCTTCATAGAGCTGAACCACAGAACCTATACCTTAGAAAGTTGCGTTCTCGTTTCAAAACTGGGTTAAAAGAAAGGCTCTACTAAGCTCAGTGCACTAATTCCTAATGATTGTCACGCTATCACTGCTTAATATGTCTCGAACCACGCAGTGTATATATATATATATATATATATATATATATATATATATATATATATATATATATATATATATACGCATGTCAAACGCTAAAGCCAATCATCTCACAGAAGCAATAAATAACATCTGCTAAGGAGCAACGGCTACCAACACCTCCTACAAGTGTTTTAATTCGCGTTATAGGTATGTCTAAAACCACGTTAGATGTGCTTTCACGAGATTCGTTTATCCTTGGTAAGCCTTGAAAGAGTCGACCAAAATGCACCCGGCTAACTAGATTACTGGTTCAAAAATAGTCGTGTTGTATGAGAGTCCATCATACATTTATTACAGGTGAAATCGCCGGCATGTCGTCAAACTAGATGCTTCTTCTCAGTCCACTGACCGATGTGTGCCCGTTGAAACGTTGTACCCCAGACTAGATTCTTCAACCTAAGAAACTAGAATAGAAAAGCACCAAATGAACATGTTGATGTGGTAGAGGGCATTGCTGCATCTTCTTGCATTGTACTGTCGCGAAATAAGTAATTCAAACTAAAGAAAGCTAAGCTAAATATAAAAATTGGTGGCGTATTTCTTCGTTTTCGAAGACAAAAGAAACTGTTCATTTTCTTAGAGCGGAATCCGTCGAACAGGCGATGAAATACATGTTCATCATTTGAATTAAATAATGTTGAAAACGGCATCGCAGCCTACATGTGGCACTAGTAAATAAGAAGTATTTCTACCGAAAAATACCGAAAAGCATTGAGTGCTTGCCTAAGACCACAAATGTGTGCTAAAATAATTTTATACACCAGTCCACTCTGTTCGCTTCTGATTTACCTTTATCTCCTGCTTTATTCAACGCAATAGAATATAGCTCTTATCTGAAGTTTCTGCCATGGTTTCAGGACTAAGCATAATAAATTATTTACTAACTGAGAACCTACTGACCGAAGATGCTGTAGATAAGTCGTTTTTAGTAGGCTGGTACTGATATGCGAAGGTAATTTTCTGGGTAGAAAATGACCCCCATAGTAATCAGCTATTAACAAAATATTACAGAAGGTAGTCAGAGCTGTCTCTCCAAGTATACCCTTACTTCATAGGTCCCGGTAGAATATATAGGTTTTGTTTAGCGACAGCAACATTTTTTAAAGGTTGCCTATGGCAGATATCCCTATTCTAACGCTTGATCTAAATTACCCATTCAGGTGGTCACTATTTCTACAATAAATCAATATGGTCAATTGTATAATTACCGTATTGCGCTAATTACCTTTTTAATTAGTTACCTTACGGCACACATTTCAATCTACGAATTATAGTCGCTGATTTCGCACGGCATATCCCCGTGGAAAGAATTCTCTGGACAGCATCGGTTTGGCGACGTTAATTTTCAAAGTGTCTGACTAAATGCATTGGTGTTCCCATTTACTTTTCTTCCATAAACCGCTGTTTTATTCATTGAAACACAAAAGTCAGCGCTTTTCCTCGCTTCGTTCTGTTCTTTCTATCGTGTTTGCGCAGTTCGTGCACGGCTTTGTATTATCATCTAGCCCCGTACAACACTTTAATGGGTTTTTTTACATCTTTAATATAAATATAAAAGTCCGATAAGATCGAAAAACATTGACGTGAATGCAGGAGTTGCGCACAACGGTAGTGCTTTTCTTTTTTTTTGGTATTTCATCTTTATGAATGGTTAATTTAACAGCATTTCCAGCCCGATTTGCTTGGTTTTTGACGCTGCAACATATTGTGACTTTCAGCTTACTGCGACGAGGAAGGTTGGCCATGAGGCAGAGGTGCGTCACCGTCCATTCCCGGCAAACCGCCGGTAGGCATTCGTCCCATGGATCCCATGGATCCCATGGATCCCATAGTGTGGTCGCCCACTGTATAATGCAGAAGATAAGTACTTAGATAAACGACACCTCACTCATACAGCTCGTGAAAACGCGAATGTCTCATGAACGACCAGTATTTAATTTCCTTTGTAGCTTCGTACTACTGTCGGGTGGGTGACAATTCTTTTTTTCGTAATTATTCTAACACTTTGCGGGATTCCGCAGAACTGATTCACCATCGTACGTGTGCCCGTGCTTCTTTTTGTAAAATAATTCAGCTCCCCTGTGACAGTCGGCTAGCCGCGTGGCTAACTCAAATGGTAGAGCGATTGCCTCAGAAAGGTGTTGGTCCCGGGTTCAATCCCTTTACCAGGGCGAAATTTTCTTCACCTGCGAAGCTTCTTTTTTCTGAGAAAACTGCATGGGTTCCCTTTGTAGCTTTCTACAAAATTCGGACGGGCGACAGTTTCCTTTTTCTAAGCCCTTGACCTACTATATAACAACTGTCTAATTTTACACAGAATACTGTTAAAACTGTCTTTCCTAGGCCCCTTCCGCTTTCGCTCAGATATGCTGCGTGATAAGGTGATCATTTGCAACAAGAAAGTTTTATCCTTGATAATTAAGTTAAGAAAGCAAAATTTGTTAAGTAAACAAATATTTACTTACTGTACGACACCCGTTGCAATTCCGCAACTGGAGACGGGAGCATTCATCTCAGCTTAACCAAATTCCCAGGACTAACATGAATGTAGAGACAACCGTCCCAAAAATAAACTACAAAAGGCTTGGTCGTTCCAGTACAATTCTTCCCAACTGTTAGAGGCATGCTTCTGTGAAATTCACTCGAACGCCAATACATTAAAACACATTTTAAGGCCGCGTCTCGAAATGGGCGCTTCTTTCACGATTCATGCTAAGCAGAAATACCTCCACTACTCCTCGGTTTCAGTGTCAGAATATCAACCTATGCCCTAAAGTGAGTAATTGTATGTTTAATTAGCACGTTTGAGTCTAAATATCTATTTAATTTTTTCCGGCTTCTAATAGCCGCCTGTGTTACCTCGCATATCAACAAAAACGGCTGGCACCTAGAAATAGCAGTGGTATTCTTTTTTAATTTTAAGGTTTTCCGCATGAAAATTAACACCTGATACATGCTTGGCGCCACATTTCACGCGGCCTCCCCAATTCTTTTTCTCTCAGTGTTCCCTAAACTGCAGGTTAGCAAAATAGGTTTCTATACAAACCTTCTGACATCGTAATATTCCAAGCTCCCTAACCTAAGCGCCTCGTTGAGTAATTTCTCCACCGTCTTACATTTCGCCACGCGTCTATCACACTTTAAAGTCGGCTACAATACATGTCACACGTACGCTTGCGGTCTCACTCATCCCACGGACATTGCACGACTAGAATCGCCTCAATGGATCAATCCCGTCTGCGCAACGTTTTGTTCGTTTTCGTCTGGTATTAGCTAATACTCCATAACCAGTAATTTCTTTATCGTGATAATTCTCGATTCTACCAAATCTCTGCAATGTTCTTGAGCATTGAGAGTACTAATGAATGAAATAAAATAAAAATAAACCTTAACGATATGAACGGAGAATACACATAGCGTCAAAAAGTCGCATCGGAAATATCTCTGCGAACAGGGATAAATATTTGACGCAGATTCCAGGGGCCACTTTCTTCTTCTTCATATTTTACACCTAAATATTTTAGCACGCGGAAATCAGTAACGCAAGAGGGTTAAGGCGAGCACAAGCACTAACTTCCAACTAAGCTTTAATCATTGAGAACATGTCATATAAACTTAAACCGCAAACGCACAGAGGGAATAAAAACAGAAGGCGATAACACTAGGGCGCATATAATCTGTGCTTCTCTGCTATGGATTATACATATGGCTTCCTTATGCGTAAAAGACGTGTTCCCCAGTGATAAAACCTTAGTTGGAGGTTATAGCTTGTGCTTTTCTCATCGCTTTTTTTTCTGGAGCTTCTGAACACCAAAAAAAAACCTTTCTTAAAGGATTAGCAACTACCTTGACCTCTCGCGCGGGTATGCTACATTTTAAGCTTACATGTAATAAACCGTTGACTCTTTTTCGAGCGACACAGGACATTTTGCGCGACTGCGAATCAGCGTAGCGGCTGCGTTTTGTTGAAAAAATTATTCAACTTACTCATGCCATGGGGCGCAGGTGCTGAGCCCCCAGTGAAGCCTGTGCTCCTCCTGAAAAGTAAAGATAAGCAGCTTGCTGGAACCTCAATAGGTAATGAAAAGTAGTACGGTCCAATGCTTAACCGACATTCACATTCTACGTTGGTTGAGTGGCCGGATGAAACAGAATTACGCTATGTCATGAAGTCTGTGTGTGCTTCCTTCGAACTGGGGCTGAGCAACTAGCTTGTTTCAATACTAAATGTTGTGATACGGTTATCATATTCTCCCCTATGTTCGCAGTTCAGCCGTTGACATACTTTCAATGTTTTGTACTGCTAAGATTTTTTTGTCAGCCACGCACGAACCCAGAAGGAAATCTGATCTAAATGAAAAAAGCGATATGCTTACCCAAATGACATTCCCGAATCACCCCCGTGGAAACCTCCGGACCCTAAATGCAAGTATTGCACAGATCAAATCACACACTAGAATCTGAAGTGCTTTGTAATTTGGATAACTGAGAAAAAAAAAGAATGCTGTTTCACACAAATTTTCTTTTTTGCACATACGCTTACTTCATACTGGCCATGCTCGGGAATTGTCATGTGTCTGTTCAAGCTATGGTCGCAGCGTGTCTGTTACCCTGTATATCTAAGCTAAAAAGAGGAAGGGGGGTAAGTGGAGTGACAGATGCCTTATATACCACTGTCACCTCAGTCGCACCATGCATTGGGGAGGGCGAGTGGGCAATCTTACTCACGAGAAAGGTCATGTAATGCTTAAACCGAAGAAGAAAATAACACAAAAGGAAACAGGTGATTACCAAGTTACAATACATACATCATAGTGCCAAAAATTGTTCTCAAGAAATCAACATATACGCATGCAAAGTTGAGGGTGTTTCTCATTTTACCCAAAATACTGGTCTAACGACGAAGTATTCATTGAGATCCACTATATTAGAAATTTCTACTTGGGTCATGTGAGAAGCGATGGCCAGAATTATATTTCATTACGCGTACACCTAAATATAACATCGCATGAAATGACGGAGTTATATCAGCTGCTACTCTTATTTGTTCAGTGTTGGGTATTAATGCACTCAGCGTTGATAATGTAAAGCTGAAAGGAGTACTGGCGTGGTATTTATGACGTTTCATGTACACACGTTAAATGAAGATACGGGACCTTCAAACAACACAAAAGAAGAAGCCTGGAAGGCCTCAGTCCGCCCCAGGTAAATTAAATATAGCGTTTCTGCAACCAGTTTTGTCTTCATTTCCAAGCGGTTTACTATGTCTTGACGTCATGATGCAGAGATAGTCAGGTGGGAGTAGCATGACTGTGACCTATTGACGCTCACTTTAGCTGGCTATAGGCAATCTGCTACGCTGCTACGTGGGGCTTCACAATGAGTATATAGAAGGCCGACTGAGTGAGGAATAGTGAGTGCAAAAATGTAGCAATGTACCGTTCCGGTAAGACGACCTTTTTCGTGATGCTTAGGGGCCATGACCATGACGTCACAACAGTCACCCTCTTGAAAAACGGAACCAAAACTTGCAGTACAAAATCTATTATAATTAATTATTTTTAACGTTTCGAGGCTCTCCAGTAATTATCGAGTTGAGAGGCCTAGCAACTTCCTTTAAGGCAAGAAACTGAGAAGGCAAATAAATAGCATGCCAGTACTCTTTTGAAGCACAGATAATTTATTACAAAAAGAAACACCGAAGCAGCCTTGAACGGATACAAAACACCGTTGCCATCTTACCTTTTCTGGGTTTTGATCCATTACGCTGCCATGGCCGCGTATCGTGGGGCCGGTAGTATCCAAATATGGCTGCCTCAGAAGCTACATCAAACTTTGAAGTCCAGTGATGTTTGTTTTACACCATTTTAAATCGCCAGTGAATAATATCAAATATTTCAATTCGGAGTCTATAACGAACGTGTTCCTCACGCAGAGTTACGCAGATGAATAACACTGTAGGCAATAACACTGTTGCGATGGGCAGTTCTTGTGCGATTAGTGGTATTACTCAATTTTTTTCACGATGTGTATGCGAACGAAAAAGCATCCCGATTGGCTTCGGGATCACCCAAGCCATCTAGTCGATGACTCAGCGCGAGTTTCTCTTTCGTCAACAAATGATTTACTCTTTTCGTGGCACACCAAATTGTAGACACATTTGAACTAAATAGCAAAATACATTCACGCTAATCTTGCGTAAGGAGGTTGCAAGTGAGCACTTTGTGTATTGTACTTAAACACATAATTGCAAAATAGAGCAGTGTGCGGAGCAGGGTCGTCTGGCCTTGTCTGACCAATAGTGAATCTACGCGTTGAAGGCGAGGAGGTTTGCGATAATAAGCAAACGTATCTCTATCATTGAGCGGCATTTGCGCAAGTACTCCATCTCCGACGAAGAAACGCGCAATAAACAAGGAACGACAAAGAAACACGACACCAGTGGCAGACTAGCAACTGCGGTTTTTCGTCCAAAACTCAAATTTCGTTTTCTTGCCTTGTTCATGGCGTTATTTTTCGTCACTATGAAATGCCAACTCGGCTGGCATTCAGCACTTCTGAATACTCCAGCTTGCCGCTCAGACCGATTCTTTTTCACTTGCTCTATTCCCGTGATTGCAGCTCACTTTATTTCTCGAATTTATTTGCCGAACGACCCAGATCTTACCTGAGAGAGGCATAACGTCCGGCTGCATCATGCCGTGTGATTGTGGGAACATGGCAGCCCGTGCCGTCCTTGCTTGGGTGAGCCTGTAATGTCACCGAGGTATCGAGATAGGGACAGTGGCCAGGTAGGGATGCAAAAAAATGTTTTCATTGGCTTTTCTGCTCGTAGGAATATGGAAGTGACAAAAGCAATAAATGAAACCACTATTATTAAGCGAAGCTTTCTCTGTGAAATCTCCCGGACTTGCCTGACCTTGACTGCAGGGTGCTACCGCCATTTTTCCAAATAGCTCAAATTAAAAAAGCGATTATATTACGTGCCCGATGACGGGATCGAAACTCGGTCCCCCAGCAGAGCATTACATACATACATACATACATACATACATACATACATACATACATACATACATACATACATACATACATACATACATACATACATACATACATACATACATACATACATGCATGCATACATACATACATACATACATACATACATACATACATACATACATACATACATACATACATACATACATACATACATACATACATACATACATACATACATACATACATACATACATACATACATACATACATACATACATACATACATACATAAATACATACATACATATCTTTACTATGCACTCACAAACACCACCAGAGGGAGGAATATAATGTTCACATTAACAATGACAAAAGTTAATGTCAACAAGTCAGTCAACAGACCCAGAGATCGAAACAAAGTGACTACACTAGAAAAAGACTCCTATATGGCACTCATTAGGCATATATCCTATCTCTAAGACGTTTTGAATACTCCGTGGAGTCTGTTAAGGAATCAAAGCAAGCGAAAATTGCACAGTATTTGTATTCGCCGCAAGAACCATTAAACCCCGATTGCACGCATAACTCTAACTTGACAATTGGCCTGACAGCTCCTTGAAGTGATCGTCACGTGTCTCACCGCGTACCAATGGGATGACAGAGTACGCGTGCGCCTACAAGTTTCCTTTACGCCAAAGACTCCACAATGAACACGCAAACTGTTAGCATATGTAGCCTTTTGTGCGTGTTGGTATATGACACGGTGATGTTTATAGCGCATGAGAAGACAAGAACATAGCACCTGTGTGTACCACGCCTTTCGGTGTCCTTGTATTTTCGTGCGCCATAAGCTTCCGCCATGTCAGCGTGTCAACACCCGTTGCACAAAATCTTCGCTCCAAATAAATTTTGAGTTGTTAGGACCTGCATGATTTCATCATGAGAGTAATGAGTTTCTCGACGATGGTTACGACGAAAGAAAAGAATAATTGATCATACGTAAATGAGGGATGGCAACCTTGGAAGTACGGCGCTGTCAATGCTGACGGTGCGAGAAAATGACTTGTCTGCGTGAAGCCGTGGAGGCTTGTAGATGTAAATCACTAATGATGGAGTGTGTCTTCAAACGTAGTGAAAACATTTCTGCCAGCGGTTACGCCATACTTACGGTGGTTATTAAAGCTTGGACAAGATAATCCTAACAGGGCCTTAAGCACAAAATAACGAGCTGACAATTGCTAACTAAGAAACATTCGCATGTTCATTGAACGGTAGCTGCCCCTCTCAATGAGGGCACAATCGCGGTCTCTCCTGTGTTGTCATTGACAAAGTACGCTAAAGAAACTGCAATGTCTTACGCGATCAACGAGACAGATGTCATTAAACAGAACCTGAATAGATCTCACCTAACAAAGAACGCAGGGAAGTAATGCCGGAGGAAACGAGGACGTCGTGAAGAAAATGTCGCAACACCACTGACATGATTATCTTTATGAAGATGAGAACAGAGAAAAAATATACACCAAATAGGAAACAAAAGTTGAATGTGGGATATCATAGTCATGGGAGCTATGCACTTCTACAGGAAGCCCGGGAATCAAACTTTGAAGTGTTTTCCTTGCCACGATATATTTTTCATGCGTGCTACATAGCGAATCCATTCTCATTTAAATTATCTGGTACTACTGTTTTTTTTTATTATTATTTTCTTGTACAAAAAATATCCAGCTTCATGTTCCGCGGTTTGCGAGTTTATACATATCTCAGCACGTTTAAAAAGAAACACACACTGGCACTTTCTCTATACTAAAGCTTAACGTAGGGTAGGTGATAAGACGGGGTCCCATAGCACACATTAACTTTTCGCACAATAAGTTCGAATTCATATTTACCAGCTTCCTTCGCTATAGGCAGCACCTGTGAGAAGGAAACAGCATCAGGGGCATAAGTTTACAGCTATTCCACTTATCTGAGCCTTAAAGACCATTTTCATGCTGCTTTTTCTTTTAATATCTGCGACCTTGCTTCTTTAGGGATACCGTATTTCTTGTAAAACTCGTAACAATATCTTGCTGAACCGATACAGTGCGCAGTATATCTTGCATTCTTTCAATAAACGCTAGTTATAGAACTTTTCATTAATGTATTTTATTTAATGGTATACAATTGTTTCGTTGTACGCATGAGAAATGAATTTAGCGATGTCTTGTCTAATCGATTTCTCTTCTTCGGAGTTTGCTGAACCTAAGTTTATTGTGCTAAAATAGCAGCGCGAGAATATAGTGTTAATACATGAGCGTAAGAGTATAGATTGCTAAGACAGGATTTCTAATAAGTCAATTTCGTCGAATATGAGCCATTAAAAAAACTTATTCCTAAACTCAGACCTTCTTCAAGTGCCCTCGATATAGCTACTTACTCAAGAAATGTGTCATGATAATTGAACACAGGGGCGATTCTGCATGTGCCACAACTTTTTAATAAGTGGACGGAGTGTTTTGGCGGGGACAACATGGAATTTCGAAGGGGAATATAAACAATACTGATGACCTGTCATGAACAGCAGCAAATAGCGTTCAGTGTTAAGCAGAGTCCAAAACAGATTTCGCTACAACGGCGAGTTGAACAGTGACAGCGTTCACAAAATACTCCTGCTGGAACTTTCCTTTCTTTTCAGGACGTTCACGGCCCGGTGTAAATGAAGTCGTGTCGAGTATTTCTTTCCCGAGTAAAATAATAGTAATTTGGGACTCCCTGAACACACTTACTGCAGACGATGAGCACTATGAATCCGGAGAGAACAGTCGACCTCATCTTGCACGGTGGAGAGTCCCTTAAGCTCCCTTCGTAAGCCCAGTTAGAAACCACTCAGCTCGTAACCCGGCGACGTCACAGTACTTATACCGAGACATGAAGCGTACGCAGCTGCTTTCAAGCTACCCTATAACGTTAAGAAAGCAGGAGCGCAAAGTTCTTAGCTCGTTTTTTCGGCTCCTTATCCGGCTCAGCCAGCCCGCCAGCAGCGCCCAGCGCAATTTCTGAGCACGCGACGGAAAGGCCACGTAGCGGGAAAACCAATTGCGAGTCCCAGAAAATAAACAGCACTCCTTTCTCGCTAAGTGTCTGCCGAGGAGGTGCGCGGGCCGGGGATGTAACCGGAGTGTCGCTTCGCTTTGGCAGAACCCGTCGTGTCAGCGCCCCTGTAAACGTGAGGTTTAGGCCCGTGTTCGAGGGCGTAAACCCGCAGACAGCGCCTTTCTCCGCGTCGTTTCCCTGGCTTGCTTTCAGAGCGCGTTAGAAGGGCTTCAATTACCCCTAATTGAGTTCACGGAAAAATTGCATGAACATACTGAAATCAGTCCATTCTACAAACAGCAAGACCAGAAGGGCTCTCTTTGTGTCACTAATGGATGTCGCCGCAGCGTGTTATTTATTCTGCATGTACATACGATGCTGCTGACAACAGCGAAAAGCACTACGCGTGGTCTTGCTTCGGTGACATGGGGTGAGAGAGACGATAGTGAGAACTAAAAGCATTAGCACGGCCATATTTTAAGCATGATGATGGGAAATAAGGGATATGCGAATAAAAATGGACACGCTAATTATGGGCACGGGTGCGGACGAGGGCAGTGGCTCAAAGAGAAATTAGGACTGAATTATTTTTCTGTGGCGAAGACATGGCGATTATAAAAAGCGGGAACAATTTCCAAGCGAGCAAAAGGGCCAAGCAGCCCAATGTCCGACCCAGTCTGTGACATCGACGTCAAAAATCACTAGATGCACATTCTGCTGTGCCGATAGTCTATTTTGTCTATCATGCTCTTCGCTTCAACAAGGGCAGCAGTGCCGGTGTGGACAGAATTTGTGCCGACGTCCTTGGAGGGCAACATATCCTCGAAGCCTTATAGTTTAACTGGAAAGTCCAAAACCTTTCATTACACCTCTTTTCAAAATGTTTATTTTAATGTTGTATTTAATAACACGATATGTTATTCAAAGGCAAAAATGACTATAAAGTGGCATAAGCCGACATCGCTTCTCGCAGCACTAAAGATAATTTTCAATGGCTGATGTTGACCAAGTAACAAGGAAGCTTTATTTGCTCTATGGGGAGCAGCGAACTGCTTGCAACTCCACAATAAGGCGGCATTATTTAACGTTACTTATCAATTTTGCGTGGAGAAAAGGCAATGGACTTTTCATATGTCTCTGTGTGTTTTTACAATCTGTAAAGTCCCATGCGCTGAAGCGCATGCAGCGGAGAGAGTCAGCGGCACCCAGGGTAGTTGCTCGCCGCACACCGTCTCCCCCCCACCCTTCCTGGCAGTCTACGTAGTTTCAAGCAACTAAGCACAATTTTATTGTAATGGCTTGCGTCAGCATGGAGCTTGTTCTGTAACGGCTAATTATTTTTATTTCTTTAAAAAATCTCAAGAGTAACGCGTGCGCACCGCACCACTTAGAATTCAACCCATGACATCGAAAGTGCATATCTGCATTCCAGTTTGCATAGCAGGCATATGCAGCACTGTCGAACTTGCTTACTTCAAGAAAGAACGCTTTAGTAAAAACGAACAGATTAAATAGTTTTCATTAGATCAATGTCCAGATAGGACATTGTAAAAAAGTGCCCGACGATTACGATACTGCCTAATACAATATCTGAGTGCAGCTCAATACGCGTTTTGATTTCGCAATATATTGAGGCGAATAATATGAGACCGCATTCACCGCACCAACTGGCAGTTGGCCAGTGCCGTCAGCGCTTTAGCAGAGGGTGGGACAGTATGGGAACGCTGGCATGATGAGCGGTATCAGAGCCAACTGTAATATATTTATTTATTAATACCTCAAGGGTCCAAAATAGGACATTACATGAGGGGCGGGCATGTAAAAGGCGGGATTGATGATGTGGAAATTATAAAGATGAGTCGTAATACTCAGTGGCAGATCTAAAGCGTGCTGTATCGCGGATGAGTGCAATTTGTCTGGGAAGGCCATTCCAGTCTCGGGCAGTTCGGACAAATAATGACTGCAGTGGTGCGGGCTTGTGATAGGATTACCGAGTTCGGATGGCCTGTTCGACGAACACGATGAGCCAGCTGGACCAGCTGGCTGTCACGATGTGTGGAATAAAAAAAAAAACCTGTGATAGAGGCATAGGCGAGAGATGCGACGACGAGATAGGTCTAGTTTAGATTTTAGTGACGAAACGCTAGTGGGTGATATGAGTAATCTGAAAGAATAAATCTAGCAGCACGGTTTTGAACGCTTTCAAGGGCTTTAGTGAGAGTGGTTAGGCAAGGGTCAAATATAGCACATGCATATTCAAGTTTTGGTCGCACAAGCGTTTTATAGGCAACTGATTTCACGGGTGGTTGTGCCATGAAGAGATTACGGCGAAGATAACCAAGAATTTTGTTAGCTGTAATAATTATGTGGTATAGAAGAGGACGACGAACGCGCGAGCAGTGACACGAGCGCTTTCGAGCGGTCACGCCAATGGACGCTGATAATCCAGCCGTAGAAGAGGATGACGAGCGTGTGAGCAGTGGTGTCCATCAAGACAATCAGAAGCAGTGATCACGAGATTACGCTGCCGTGTTCCTCCATTAAACCTATATTTACACAGGACTGGTATGACGCTATCTCCTCTGTGTCCATACTGCCAAGAAACAGAATCACCAGATCACTATATTTTGGTACGTCGGCAATACAAATTGCTAAGAAAAAGACATCTAGAACTTCCGCTTGCTAAATTAGGGTTAATGTTATCATCAGAAATCATACTATCTTCCGGTGCGTCAGTTATGGGTTCAGCCACAGGACGTGTCTGATGCCGTTTGCTGTTACATACAATCAACAAAACGAATAACCTTTTGATTGTTCTTCTGTAATTTGTTTGTTTCTTGCATGTTTCCTTTTCTTCTTTTTTTTTTCTTCGAGTATGTAACACAGAATAGGTAATCGCTTCATCACGCAATTCTTGGCCAATCCCCCAGTGTGGTTATGAGCCATAATATGAGGCAGCCGTCATCATCATCATCATCATCATCATCAGTGGCAAGAGCGCGAGGGACAGTATGGGAATGCTGGCATCATGAGCGGCTTCAGAACCAACTGTGGTAGAAGACAACGACGAATGCGCGAGCAGTGGCACAAGAGTGTTCGCGCGGTTACGCTGAAGGACGCCGACGCTCAATCCAGGAGCGCAAGCCTAAGAATTGCTTTCTAAAATCAACGTGATCATGAAACGCAAATTTTCACCGAGAGCTACAGTGAGGGAGAAAGAAGATCATTACTAAAGAGAATTGGAGCACGCTTAAGCTTAGGCTTTAAGAGTGGAACGGAGCGGCATTATCTGGTGGCGTTCGCCATTAATTTCGTATAGTTACCTGATTCAAAATTTGGATACTCAGAATTACTCACGTACGCGTCACTATATATCTCTAACACACTTCATTAAGTTCAAGACAATAACCAGACAATAACCCTTTCACTGCGTGCCCATGTATCCGCACCGAGCGTCCGCGGCCATTCAGACAGACCTCAAATGACATCTGGAAAAGGGGTTTGTGTCTGAGTTTCCGCGCAAGAGAGAGAGAGAGAGAATAAACATTTTTATTCGGTGAATGAAGCTTTGGAGAGGCGTCCTCATTCCAGAACGCCTTGAGCTCGGGCCGCGTCCTGGGCCCTCGCAATCAGCCGTTGCTGATCCTCGAGGTCGGAGCTGGCCAAGGCTCTCTCCCAGAGCTCGTTAGTGGGGTAAGGGCTCGGAGGATTTAATGGTGCCGCTCTGCAACCCCCTACTACGTGCCTGAGGGACCCGGGCTCTGCGCAGAAGCGGCATTGCGGAGAGAATTTCGTAGGGTCTATGAGCAAAGAAATATGCTTTCTCGTATATTCAAATTACAGACCGAGGCTATCATGTCTTTAGGTTGTATGTAATTCGTACTTTATGAATTTTCTGACGCATTCTACCTTCAGAAATTCACTTAGTTCAGCAACGCGTATGCGCCGCGCGCAGGACCGGGTGTGGTTCGGGTTGATGTTTCTCTAACAGAAAATGTCGCCGACACCAACGCCGAATTTCTTTTACAGATACGGGTCTGTTTTAACGCGGCAGATTTTTGCCCGCATGTATACAGCCAGTGACACGCTACTCTGTATAGGAAGGAAAAAGGCGATTAAGAAATTCCAGTAGAGAGGGAAAGAAAGAACGAGAATAAAAGTATATATGAAATGTGCAAGTGAACCTGAAAAATGCTATTTACAGGCGAGTCTGTTGGTGAAAATCGGGCTTTCCTATCGCATGTAGCGAATGTTCAAAGCTTTCCAAGAAGGCCAATTTCTCATAGGTATTGAAAGAATAAATCCAAGGCCCAACGCTATTTTGAAGGGCCGGGCATTGGACCTAAGATGCCAGGTAACGTTAGCAGATCTTCACAAACCCTACCAATTTGGCGCTCAAAAGAAGGCTTCTCGTCAAGGAACGTGGGACATTCAAGTATTCCGTGCTCTACTGTCTATAAGCTGTCACAGTTATCGCGGAAGTTATCAATGATGCTCCCTATGCGATGAAGATGCTTGATTGTTAATGCTATGCTACGTTCAGTCTAAGCCTATGTTATAATGTCTCTAAGTGGCGAGGAAGTGGTCTCAAAATTATCTTTTTCCAGAGTCATTAGAGCGCAGAAACTTATTTTGGGGAATAGGAAGATTGCAGAGGCCATCTTTTTCTTCGTAGGCAATTATTTTTCCGCCACGTTCGCAACGCTGGCGTTTACAAAATATGTTTTTTTTTCTAATTTCGGCATTCAAGTCTATCTCAGGCACCTTCCTCCGCTTTTTTTTTCGTTTATTGAAATACCGGCATGGCCAGACATCCGCTGAAAGGTGATGCAATGTACAGTAATGTTGGCTTTGTGCTGAATATAGAAAAGGACACAGGCTTGAGGTTGGTTGCACAACGATTGCTTGTGCCTGTTCCACATACATTGTGTGGCGGGGTTCGTATCCGTGAATACCACCCAACTCCTTGGCGGCTGCGCTTGAAGTGCATGAATAAAAGCTTCCTTAATTGCATATAGCTAAGCTGACGAAGATGATGTTATTCTCTTAAGACGAAACAAGAATCACTAAAAAGTCCGCATAGTGAGCGGCGTGGAGTTGTAGAGCCAACAGTTAAAACACGTGTAGGGATTGCGTATTCTTTGTGCATCTATTCAAGAGCAGTGTCTTGGGCCGCTGCTTCATGCATTTTCTGTTTTGTACCGACTTTAGAAATACAGTGCAATTTTTCTAGTGGTGGCCGCTCGGGTTGTCTAGCAAATTTCATTTTCGAAATTCCCTGACTTTTCCAGGTTTTTACATAGCTCTCCATGGAAAATTACCCGACTGAAAAGAAAGAAGAAAAACAACGACTAATATTTTTAAGTCACCAGCAGATCAATTTCGTTATTATTTCTCACAATATGATAATGACACGCCAGCAGAGCTGATATTTGACGCACAACGTTATCTCTGCTAGGGAGGATATCCCCTGGGGCTATTCCCCGAGTCTTTGGTTAGATTTTTCTTTCGTGGCGTACCATCTGAATGTATACATCCCTGGTGCAACCGTAGCTTTGTGATTCATGCACCGTGCTTGTTTGTTTAAAAGGCAAATTTTGGCGAGGGCCCATTTAAACGCACTTTGCTAGTAGTCCCGTATTTTCTATTGGTCATTTTCATTGCGGTCTACTCTGATCCATCAGCCTAGTGACTGTTGTAGAGCGACAAAGAACGCAACGAGGAAAAGAAATGCATGCAATATATGACCGCCGTAATGCGCAAATTCAATTCGAAGCTTCAAGGTAAAGCTCGAGCATTCTCTGTTTTGTTGTAATGTCTGTAATCTGTAATATTAAGGTGCTGGCTGCATTAGCCAGCCTTCGAAACCATTGTCGCAGAAGGAACCTCGATAGCGCATTCTAAGGAGGGCAAAGTTGGTGACATATGCTTTCGCTTGTGCATATTCAAAGGATCTTGGTATGATATTGCGTGCCCGTATATTACTTTGTTGCGTATTAATAAAATTTAGTTGTGAGCTAGCGCTTACCTTGTGATCTTCTTCGTCATTGTGTGCTTTGTTAGCGCTTTTGTTAGAGAACGACGACAGCGGGACGAAGATAGCATGAGAATGGCTGCGCGCTTTCTTGTTTACTCGTTTACTCCATGGAGGCCAGATACCTTTCTGACCATATGCTTTGACCCCGTGCATATCCCGTGAATTGTGGGAGTGCTGCCTAAACGAAGCTGTGGTGAGCCGGCAGGACGAAACCACGGGTCTCGACAAAAGACGCGCAGCCGACTTCGATGAGCATCAAGCTTCGCAACCGTCGGTCCAGACTCCTGAGAAACCCGACGCAGTGCCACAACCCGCCAAAGCAACGTAATTCTTCAGACGTTGCGAAGAGTTCAAGTGATAGCATGTGTGCGCCAAAGAGTAATGTAACGCGCCCTGCTGCTCGGTTACAGCATGAGCGCATTTGTCTTTGCACCGGAAAATAAAGTATGAGCACCGACCACCAGGATAGCGGGCGAAAAAGCGAGAGAAAAATTTTCCTTGCGCTAGCTCCACAGAAGTCCCCGTAGTAGCATGTCATGATGTCAAGGATTTTCAGGCAGGTCATTGTACGGCACGCCGCAATACCAACCTTCCTGGCATGATCGAAGCGTGAAGAAATTTAGGAGGGATATGGGCATTGCATGAAACTGGGCGTAGGTTTGGAATCTAATAATAAATTTAATGAAACAGAAAGACGAGAAAGTTTACGACAGGTTCCAAGGGAAGGAAGTTGAAGCGCGTTTTTTTATGTTAGTCACGCTAACTGTGCTGTGATAGTTAAACCTAGCGGCGTTATTCTCGACCCCTGTATTATAAAAAGCACCCGATATAGAAGTCGTATACTTTGGTTTTGTCTAGACGAGAGTTTTGTAGAGTAGAAATTGGAGAGAGGAAGGACCAGAAGAAAAATTACCACCGAGATAACCTCGCATGCCTTTAGCATCGTTAACTATGGCTTTGCAATGCAGTGACAGATCAGATTTGAAGTAATGTTACTGCTGCGATATTGATAGTAACGAACAGATTCTAGAACCGTGATGTTAACAAGAAAGCATGGAAAAGGGGCTGTGGTCCACGTCACATGCATAGCACTGCACTTAGCATTTAATTCCATAAACCACACGTTGCACCAGTTAGGAATAGTGGCAAGATAACTACGTAGAGCTTTAGAATCGTAGTCATTAGTAACTTCAGAGAAAGTGACGCAATCGTCAGAAATTAAAAGTTAAACGATATGCAATGCGGAAGATCATTATTATACATTACAGGGCGCTGAAAACGGATCCTTATGGTACTCCAGACAGGCTTATTAAATTGCACTCAAAAACTGAAGGCGGTAGACTGGTAATTCTCGACCCACTTAAGACGATAAACATCTACATTTAATGTGCTTACGTTAAAGAAGACGAGTTTGTGAAATGCTTCATTCAGTGCGTTGGAGTAATCAAGAAAGATGCAATCAGCTGAAGAACTGCGGTCAAAGATGGGTGTAGTTTGTGGCTAAAAGACAGAAGCTTGCTTTCGCAAGAAAACGATTCACAATAGCTATGTTGTCAAGAGCAAGATAATAAGATAGATTCGAGAAGCGAAGTCAGTAGCGAAAACAGGACATGCTTAGATACTTTACAAGGAAGGCTATTAAATGAAATGGGACGATAACCCTGAAGCGGATTCTCATTATCGGACTTGTGTAGCCGAAAGACTTTCAGGAGGTTGCAGTCAGCGGGCAAGCTGGTAGTCAAGTGACTGCGGTTAAATTTTTGAGAGAGTATTTAATTAATACAGAACAGTGTTTTTAGAAAATAAATTATGCGCTAAAATAAAATTTATATAGAGCGTAAAAAGAAAACTCTGCGATGTGGCCATGGTCGTTTCCCGGCTACAGTGTACAACAGGCACTTGAGACCATTTGTTTTCCTTATTGCCAAAACAATCTGCACAAATTTGTTCTGCTAGGCATCTCTATTCAATGTATAATACGCTTTTTAGTTCTTTAATAGAGGTACTAAAAAGCACCAGCCACAGTTAGGCAACATTTTCGCTTGCTTTTGGCCAAGGAGGTCTCCGCTCTTATTTCACTCAGAAAACCAGCATAGTGCCGCCTGGTGCATGGCCCCGTAGTGAACGGCGTGACGTACAGTGATTCACGGCTGTGCCGTGACCGACTTGACAGAATTCGCTGAAAGTGCGGCGTGGTTACGGGGCGGGATCACGTCTCAAGCTTAACAAGGAAACACACGAGGTCGTGCGGGCCGATGCTACGTGGAGAAAAGCAGAAACTTCTTTTTTTTTTTTCGTCCAGGTTGTCACATTTGAAACGCTTGGTATATGCAAAGGAAACTCGTTAAATGCCGCAAGCGTGCGTCTGCCAGCCTTTCGCGCTGAAAATGTTCGCACGTGTGCGTATATTATCATAGCCCCCCCCCCATTCCTCCTCGAGACGGGGAGAGAGAGAAAAAAAAGAAAATTTCTCCCCTCTAGAAGTAAGAGCGGAGCGTTTGGCTGCCGAGCTACACAGCGTGAATGTCCAACACATGCTAAGGCGCAGGAATTCCAGCTTCGTTGTTTCACGTGTCAGTACTGGAAGGCGAAACTTCGGCAGGTCCTGTCTTAGATTCTGTAGCGGCCATTGTCTATGCATGGGCCTTTTCGCGCGCTCATCAAGGTCGATTGCTCGTCAGTACCGTACTTACGCGACTATTTTCGCATCTGTAAACTGCTCTTGTGCCGCTATTTTCAACTGAGCTGACAGCTTATGCCGTAAGAGAAGCCCCTGCCGCTTCTTTTTGCCGTTGTCCCCGATACAGCGCAAACAGGCAGTCACTCGCGACCCCGCTAGCGTGTCTTGACGACCGGTCGCTTTCAGAGTAAGCAGCCGGGCAACACCGTCCTATACGGTCTGCACACAAGTCTGTCAAGGCACTCTTGAAAATTTTCGTGTTTGAGGGGCCAATTATAAATACTCAAGTTTCCACGGGCGTTCCTAACCTCCTAGGTTTCTTTTTTCAGGGATTCTTGAAGGACACTTTAATGTATGAATACTTGTGACAGGTGAGATTCCTCTCTGACTGACTGTGAATTATTATTAGTTTTCTTTTCTTTCCTTATCTGTTTTTCCCATTTTTCTCCTCCCCAACTGGCAACGTCTTAGGTTGACCTTCCTATATTTCCCCCTTTGCTTCTCTTTCACTCTATATTTTTGTTTTTTGTGCCTTTGCGTTTTTCTGCTTTATATTTTACGTTTTTTCCCCTTACTCTCCGCCCAGTGCAGGATAGCAGACCAGAATCTTTTCGGGTTAACCTCCCTGCTTTTTTCATCCCCTTTATCTCCCTCTCCCTCTCTCTCTGCCACTTCATTTAACCTACCGAATTCCTTATGTCTTACAGGTTATTGGGAGAGCGTGAGTGAGTGAATTAGAAACAACGTAACAGTGCAGAGCTCAGCCTTTTCACAGATGTCTGACAGTGTTGCTAATCACACAATTTGCTAAGCTACCTTTTGTTAATACATGGGCTGCTTGAGGGAGCTAGTGTATATGTGTAAACTATCGCGGTAGTTCAGAAACTAGGGCGTCGTGCTGTTCAGCGCAACATCACAGGTTCGATCCGGGCCTCAGCGACCGCATTTTCTTTTTGATGAATCGCATAAATTCTCGTGTACTATATAGGTCCATGTTGAAGAAACCCTGCTCAGAACTAATCGCCTGTCCCCCACTATGGCGTGCGTCATGATTATATTGTAGTTTAAGCACGTAAGAACTCTAGGAAAAAAGTTGTGTACGTACATCGTGATGCGAAAAAAAAGAAAAGAACCAGCACATGTCAGGATCTGGGAATAGCAAATTGCGAATCCACCCAGTCGGTTAGATCTTCTAAGCCTCACCAGCAAATATTAAACTTTGTTTCGTGAAGAGGGTGCAAAAACTGCTTCATGATACGAAGTCTTGTGCAACATGTAGTGTTGTTGAGCGGAAATACTGGTGGGAAGAAACAGAGTAGACAGGACAGACGTTCACTTGCAACTAGGTTAGTCTAGTGAGCGTCTGTCGTTTCCACTCCGTTTCTTCGCGCCCGTATTTCCGCTCAATGACACTTCATGTTGCACCAACTGGCCCAACAGTCTACGCTTCTTGTGCAACATTTTATGACCGTTGTGCTCACTCGCAGTTCATTAAGAAGGCCAGCTAAAACGCGTCATCTTGTTTTGTTTTTCAAATCTCACAAAAATAACCGTACGCTACCATTTTGAAGCATGCTGTCGTCATATTCGTAATGAGTCCAAGTTATCCTTTGGTGGACCAAGGCCCCTCAGAAATATTTGCGATTATCCGCGTCCTGAGATAGCAAGAAACACAATATAAGACTTAAGCATTCCGAATTTCATCCCGTTTCCTCACTTAACATAGCGCTCGGTTTCTTCAGAAACACGCGGTGGCCTAAGTTGTCTCCGTAGCAAATGCAATGACCACTTTTGCTCTGTTCGAAGTAAGTTGACATTGCGGTTGCCACTTGGATGAGATATTTGTGGAAGTCCCGATAGCCTCTTCACATCTTTCAAACGACGTCGTTAGCTTCTTTTTGCCTGTGATAAGTTTCGACATGATGATTAAACATTTTTAGTGCCTGACTCGTGCACTGGGAAAGGTTCACTGCTTTCATTGGTGTCATCAGCAGCAGCTCAGAACCGTCAGTATGCGAAAATACTTCAGGCATATGAAGCCAGCAAGCAACAAAATTAAGTGTGCTAATTATTCATCGTAACGGGGATGAAAACTGACTAACTTCTGACAAGTTTTCTGTACGCACAATGTTTCACTTACACAAGCTTCATAATAGGGGGAGGGGGCAGAAAGAACATGGTTCTCTCCAAACAAACAAAAAATATTTGTTTTGATTTCGAACAAAAAGCAGTTAGACCTGTTCAGCATTTTTTTTTTATTTTGGTACATATGCCGGCCTTTGTATCAGTTCTTCGGCAGTAGTGGGTATAAAACAAAAGAATGAGGGAAATAATACAAGGATACAAAACTTCCGTATGAACAGCACATTAATGCTGCGCGTAACAGCCACTTGATTCCTCCGATGTATATTCGTTCAATGTATACTCGAATGAAGACAATCTTATCGTCCAACCTTTTCTCTGGAGCTCCTCAAGCTTCATGCTGTTGATGGATGGATGGATGGATGCGAAACTTTAATAAGGTCCTGAGGTACGCGACTCAGCGCGCTGTGGGCCGCTCCCACGTTGGGACAGTCAGGCCTTGCCCGACCGCCGCATCGTGGGCCCTCTGGACAGCCCATAGTTGCACCCCGGCATCAGGGCTCTTGATAGCGGAGAGCCACTTGTCTTCATTGATTTCTTCTGTGCCTCGTAACGAGGGGCAACGCCAGAGCATATGATCTAGGCTAGCGATGTCATTGCAATGCCTGCAAGAACTAGTGGCATAGGTGTCGGGATAAATTTTGTGGAATAAAGCTGGGCTGGGATATGAGCCTGTTTGCAGTAATCTGAGGGTCCTGCTGTTGAGTGATTCCTGTAAACTCCTCTTCATCTAGTGTACAGTGGGAAATCGGCTTAATTTACGGAATTTGCTTTACAGCGCAACATGGCATGGAGCATCGTCCGATAAACAGGGTGCGTGCCGCCGAATCCCTTGCGAGTTACTTTCGATCTAATTTTGCACATCAAACACGTTTTCGGGGTTTAGCTTTTTTTTGTCCTTTCTGAAAAGACGGGGATGAAACACACTGACAACGCGTTTAATGCCCGATTGCGCACTCCGACATTCACTCACAAGAGCTTCAAATCGTTATAGCAGATTTTCAAATCTTCTCAGTTGTGTAGCAATGACTCTCGGGGAGTTTTCATCAAACCTACTTTCACATTCTTCAACGTACAACTGCTTGAAAGCCGACCGAATTAAGATTGTTCTAGTACAACCACCCAAACCATCCAAGAACTCGTGTATGGCTGGATGCATCTACTATAAAGGCAGTTTGAAGCATTTCATTTCTTTCTTAGGTCGTTTTTTGTTTCGAGGAGAAAACAAAAGCTCAAAAAAGAGTGTTGGCTATTACGAACAAAACTCGCCATTTCGCAGGAGTAGCTCCACATCATTTGGCACAACGTTCATGACAAACCTGCAACACGTTTTACGAAGTTCCAGGTTGGGTTCTGAATTGTGAAGTGGCTACCTACACCGATCTAGTGGGCGAACACAACAACGCCTTTATGAGCTCCGGAAAGCTCGTCCGTAACTTCTTTTATTAGTGGGGCAGGTAGTGGGGGCGGGGGAGGGGGGGAGCGGTGTTCTTGTAGATGCCTAAACGAATGGAGGAAACAACGATTTAAGTGGTCACTTCATCGCAGTCAGAAAAGAAAGTATGTATTTCTCGAAATGAACAATGTCGATACAGCTGTCACATACCAGTCACAAACGAACAAAACAGTTTGCTCTTTTTGAGAGACCATTAATTTTTTTCCCGCTAGTACAACTTCACTGAGCGTACATGCAAAACACAGCTCAAGCGAACGAAACGGCAAAGATATGTCGAGACGGCTAAAAGTGAACGCGCTTAATGGAATCGAAAAGAGCATTCATTCCCGTGGACAGTGATCCCAGTTGACGCAGTGTCCGAGATTGTTCCTCAAGTATCCTTCTCCGCAATAGCAGCCGCTGGTGCAATCCTTGCATTCACCGCCATGAACGGGATCGTCGCAGCTAAGTTCACGGCAGTCATTTCCCGAACAGTCCTGCCACACCTCCCAGCCTGGACAGGCCTTGGGATCAACCGTGGTTTGCTCGTCATCTGGGAAGAGAATAAATGAAAATTATTTAGCTTCCGAGAAGCCTTACACAACCCGTTAAACAAATGATATATAACTGAACGCGATGCTTGCAATTGTGTTTATCTTCATCCAACCCAAGGTGTATTGTCATGTGATGCTTATGTCTATGCACTTCAGAGGTAACACCTTCAATCTTGTGCCATGTTCATCTGTCTGCACGGCACTTTCACAAGCTGTATCTGCCTTATTGCAAACACGTAGACAGTCGGATGCACAATGTGAGACGTCAATGTCCATGTAGTAAAGCCTAGAATGACTCAAGAATTAGGCGTTGCCACACATGAATTGAAAAAAAATCAAATAAGTTGTTTATGATTATGCGCAGTTCTATTAAGAGGTGTTCGTGCAATATGGATGCCTATGACCGGATATAATATGCACAGGTTTCTGGTCGTCATTTACACCTTGATTATGGAAGAACCGAGATGCGTTCGCCCACCATGGTTGCTAACTGTGCGTGTCACTGCGCCCCTCAGCATGAGGTTGCCGGTTCGATACAAGTTAAGACGGCTGCATTCCGATGGGATCGGAATGTAGAAGCATTCGCGCACCTTTTAGTAGGCGCATGTTAGAGATCCCTAGGTGTTAAAATTTTTTCCAGTGCCCCACTATGCCAAGTTCAAGTTCTTTTATTAATCACATGAAGTACATTGGGTATGGTATAAAGGCGGATCCCTATAGCTCTTGTAGGAGTTGTGAAGGGTGTCGCAAAATGGCGGGCCTCATATTTATATTGTGGTTTTTGTACCTAAATGACTAGCATTTAATATGTAGAGGTGTGCCAATGATTACTACTACTTCGTTAAACGTACATACTTGCTTTGTAAGACAGTTTGCTGGAGCATGGTTCACGTGCTTATCAAAAAACCGAGGACTCAAAATCGACGACCCACTCCAAATCCTGGAAAGATGGGAAAAAAACTGCGCTCTGAACACAATCTTTCTTCAGTACGGAGTAATGTTGCGCCTGCTGCATGCAACTTCTGATCACCTTACTATGACTTTATAGTTGCGACCACGCGACTTCCTTGTGCACATGCAGCCCGAAGAAATGTGAATACGGCAAGTGGTTTGTCTGGGTGGCTAGCGTTATAGGCTTCTACCACGTTAGGTACGTTCTCCATTTCTTTGCGAACAGAACATATGATGCATCTGTCTGGGAGAAACCACCGAAAGAAATATACACTTTGTGTATCCTCGATCATTACATCAACACGTAAATTAATCGGAGCAAGGTAATCACTACAAACAAAGAACACGGATGTGATTCCGAAATGCAAATAATGCTACGAGAACTGCGCCAGAAATTGTTATTGCGGATATTTAACTTCATCCTTTACTCTTTTAGAAAATCCTGGTGATCGCTTTGTAGGGGCCCTGTGTGATGTCTTGAAAAGGCGAACTGATGATGCGGATGTAGGGACACCTTTAGTGATGACACAACAATCATCTCATGAGCTTGACTAATGCTGTCGGGAAACTTCAAGTGATGTGGCATATACGGATATTCATTCAGGTATGTTATTTACTATTAGTAAATAAAAATATTTACGTTAGCCTACTTGAAAGTCTTCCATTCATATTTTACAATGTTCCCGCACAAAATTATCCGCGAGGCAATTTCTCGGTATATCTGAAACCAATTACTAGGCTATCTACGCTCTAACTTGTCGTCAGCATCTCCCTCAGTCAAACTACTTGCATACAAAGCCTTAATTCGAACTAGACTAGAATGTGCTTGTGCTATTTATGACAACCATCAGCCTAATATGATTAACCCCATTCAATTGGTTCAGAACCGAGTGGCCAGATCCATTATTTCTGACTACTCTTATAATAAAAGTGTTTCAGCCATAAAATCCAGGTTGTGTCTTGCGTCGCTTACCTCCCACCCGCAAAAGTGGTCTTTGTTTATTTTCATAGGTTCTTTCATTCAGAGCGCACAGGCAACCAAATCATTATTCCAGCCCATCGTTTCTACCGCCACACGCATCCTAATGCTGTGTATTTTCCACGCGCCCATTCCACTACGTATCAACGTTCTTCTTTTCTACACACAGCCCGTGAATGGAATACCCTTCCTTCTGCCACCACCCTCATCACTGACGTTTTTCGTTTCAAAGCTGCCATCGAAGACCATCTTTCAAGTCACATTACCCATCCTGACACGCCGTTTCTTCAGTGTGTGCCCACCCCTCATGTGATCTTCTGTTTAGGGACGTTTGAGGTATAATAAATAAATAAATAATAAATACATTTGTAAGCACACCCATCCGTGCGTTAAGATCCTTCGCTCTGGCAAGAATTCGCTGGCATTCCTGAGGTTTAAATAAATAGAAAGAAGCCAACTATGCGAGAGGGGGAAAAATAAAAGCTCAAGTGAAAATGCCCGATGTCTTCATCCGCAAGAGCAGATTACCGAAACACGTCTCGAGGGGCTTGCAGCAAATGAAAAGAAACGTACGTAAAGCCACTGCACGCACGCCCTGTAGCAGTTCTCGGAGGACACTTTACAGAGAAACACTAAATCGATTTAGGCTTATAAATTTATGCTTCAATGTTCTTATTTCACAATGCTACGTTGATTATTAAAAGAGAAAATGAATGGCAAAGTTCGATTTCTTCAATTCCGCGTCGCAAATCCCTCTGCTGGTACGCCTGTGCGAGGTCACCAATTTCAAAGTTTATTTTTGTATATGGGCCTCGGTGGCTCAATAAGAATTCATGAAACCAGCCAAGTTCAGTCATTGTCTTTAAGAATACAGTCTACTCCATGTTTACTGATATGCATTAACCAGTGCGCTGCAGGCCCCCTCACGAACTCTGTCGTCACGATGATGTAGCGCGGGAGTTTCAAGGTGATGTCACCAGCCAGCTTTTGAATTGCTGTTTCTGCTGGCTTATGTAGCGTCTTCTTATATTAAGATCGGTGTTTCCGGCATTGTAAAATGGTAATGTAGAAGGGTAATTTATTAACGCTGGTGAAATAACTTCTTTCTTTAAGCGAGTAGTCGCTTGCGGTCGGAGGCATAACGGCTTGTGCTTTGATATCGAGTTTCGTGATACAAGGCATCATCCGATACCTGGTGAGTTTACCCGGAACGCTAAAGCATACCTCTTTGTTGAAACGAAGCTGTCCTTGCCTTTCCCTTTCACCCCTATGCGGCAAACGCTCGGATCTGCTGTGACCTGCTCTGCGAGGTATACGAAGCGCCCGCGGCAACCGCAAATAGCCCGGGCAACTCACGCGCTTTCCCATTCTGCCGCTATGCCGCACGACACCGACCTTTGACTCCAACCACTGCACTCTCTCCCAGTTGTAACTCCTCGGCGCCCGCTTTCAAAACGACCGGTTTTTATTCACGACATGCGCGCATCTCAATGGTGTTACGCCTGTCGGTGAGAGCGTCCGCCCCTTCCAACAATTTCGCATCAGGCGGCAAGGGGACACGCATCGTTATATGAACCATACCCTTCTCCACTCACTGATGACTACACCGCTTCGAAGCACAAACATTCGCAAGCCAAGTCATATATATGCTGTCTAAAACAGTCCATCTAGAAAGCAGTGGGTGCTGCTGGGTCATGCGTAACACAAAGGCCCCTAATGGACGCGCTTCTAAAAATATTGCGAACAAAGCTTTGAGATCACAGGCGCGTGCGATTCTTTTGCACTCACCACCTTGAGAAGGCTGTACTGAATAGCCATGCCAACTTGTAACAAATTATTTTATGTCTTTGTTCTAAGGTAGTAAATGTTCTTACAAAATATAGGATGACAATATGCATAACATTCTAGCGATGCAGTAAAAACTACTGGGGTTTTAAGCGGAAAAACCACGGTCTGTTTATAAGCCAACGTAGGGGCGTGAAGGGAAACTCTGGATTAATTTTGACTACCTGGCTTCGCTGACGCTCAGTTTATTCCAACTACACGATTATTATTATTTTTTTTTGCACTCCGACCCTATGCGGGTGCCGCTGCCTCAATCGAACCCCCAACCTCTACCTTAGCAGCGTCTTCAGGGGATGCGTTACCAAGCGGAGCCAATAATATTACCGGAATCTCTTTGATTCGTACGTCTTTCGTCACTGGCGATAAGAATAAATCTGGTGGCACAGCAGAAGGCGGATAATTCTTTAGATGTATAACCCTGGCAAGAAAAGTGCTCAAAGTTTGGATGTCTTCTATTACCAAAAACAGGATGAAACGAAAGGTTATTGTTAACGTATATACCTAAGCTCTCATTGCATCATGGATCATCTGAATATATATCGTTTGAGGCAATTTATTAAGAGGCAAGGGTCAACTGCGCACGGGTGATAGAAGTTTGCTGGTTCTTAGACCGTCACGAGGACCTATCGTGTGTACGTTAGAGAGCTCGGTAAAACGGGTGCAGAGCTGCATGTTAGTAGCAGCCTTGCTGATTTCAAAAGCAATTTGTGTAGTTTATAGGCCGCGTAATAAACTAGAATTCACCTTCGAAAACATTGCAGTGACGCACAGACTTGCCACTAAGCTCACGAAACAAACTGATAAAATCTATCCGCATGTCATAAACTAGAATTCACCTTCAAAAACATTGCAGTGACACACAGACTTGTCACTAAGCTAACGAAACAAACTGATAAAATGTATTCGCATGTCATGAACTTGCTATTACTGCTATGATATCAGTGAGGTTCTGCCTCACAATTGTGTGCCTCCCTGTCGACCAATACAAAGAACGCCCTATCTATGACACGTTCTCTAATAAAAACGCAACAGGTTTCCATAGCAAGCCGCATGAAATGGGTGTCAAAGGCTTGTGAGCACCGAATGTCCGTAAACACGAATCCAAATTATCTTGCAACGAGAGCTGAATTTCACTCGACGTTCACTTCGTCGCAGTTATTATAAGCGCGATAAATACCAAACATATCACTGATCTACCGACGCTACACAATAGACTAAAACACTAACCTGCCATGAATAAAAAAGCCTACGAGATTGTCCTTCGAGATTTCTTTCCTAAAGCAATTACGATGAGAAAGAAAGCCAACCTGTTTGCAAGTAAGAGGCATAACAGTGCGCTTACCTTTCGCTGCTCTCGGAGCCGCAAGTGATAGCGACACAATCGCGAGCATCGCGAACAAGAACGCTGTCTTCAGATTCCTCATTGCTTCTTTTCTCGTGATAAACGTGGCCGAGCTCAATATAAGGAGCCGTAAAAATGTCTCCAGTTCCTTCGCTTAGCAGCTTTCAGCGAAAACTGGTGCGCGCGGCTCCCTACAGCCGAGTCGCTGGCTGCGGCGATGACCTCTCCGATTGCGCCCCGTGACCCACTTGAGGTACAGAGCGAGACGTTCGCCAGCCAGAAATCCAGACGTTCCGGTATTACAATTTTCTCTTCCTCCCCACCACGTAGCTCGTTTCTTCTGGCATGCATTATGTGCCTCTTTTGCGTGTGCTTGTCTTTTACAGCGACAAACTCGTTTTTTAGGCGCGACGCTAGTATTGCAGTAAACGAACCCACCCTACTTCCCCACTGCTGTAAATTTTTGACGGCGGCATTATAGAGGTTATGCTTGATGTGTCACCATGCATGTTGCGTCGCTTTTGATCTCATCATGTTGTGGTATGGAAGCCATGTAACTAATAAATGTATTTCACCATATGGTCAGCGTCCAGCCCTGCTACTAAACAAGAGGAGCAGCTGCGTATATACGCTGGCGATATCAGTGTTTCCTTCTAAGCTATTTTGTGTAGGACTAGTCCACGCCAAAGGCAAACGTAAAGAAGACATCAAATAAGCTAGACCATACATGGCTGCCGTCCGGTTTCCTTGATGATCCTGTTGTCTTTCTTCATTGAAGCCCAGTCGACTTTTGTAAGCAATGTGCTGAAATAGCACCTGGACATCTGCCTTGCCAAGAGTGGGGAATTGGCACCTCACATAAGCAGTAGATATAAAGGCGCAATCCGAAAACTTGCGATACGCGCTCATCTTATGGGAACACCTTTGGCGAACCTTGGCTTCATTGCTAACCTGATAGTTCCTTTACAATGACAGACGTTTTGGCGCCTTTCTCGTGGCCAGCGAAGACATTGCCTATTGCCCACTAAATTAATTGCCTCCCGCGGCCCATTTTAGAAGCGCACCTTAGCCGGGCCCCACTGTTTGCTCCTGTGTGAATATTTTTGCTTTCACTATCTTCTGGATGGGTAGTGGGGCGCCGACTGGTGCGGACGTGCAAACATCGGCTCCCGATATCATCAATGATTTCACGAGGTTATTCACGCTAAATCGAAGTGAATTGTGTACCAACGAAAGCAGCAAGTTCCACGGATTCCGTGGATACCGGATTTATTTCGGTGGGTGGATTCTTTCTCAACATTTTCTGCATTCGAATTCTCAACCTCGTCGTTCAAAGGCGGGTAGGCCTAGGCCTAACACCGCAAGTCAGTCATTGTCGCCATGGAAATCGTCACCGGTGTGACGATATCGCCGGAAGATGCGAATGACCCGGGCTGGATTGCGGCATATAACCGCAAATCGCGCAAGGTAAAGGCCAGTCAACCACAAGGAGCAAGTTCAAGTACTCGTGGCAGACGAAGGGACGGCGATCGCACCGCCGGACCGAACAGCGCATACCAGCGCCTCGTTGCTACCTCGAGACTCCCTCAGCTACCGAGGGACACGTTCCGTATAATCGTGAGACCCCGAGACGGTCTTAACGTGGCCAAATCTACACCAGTGCAGGTTGAGCAAGCCCTGGCAATGGCGGCAGCCCTGGCTCCTCAAGACCTCACGGAAGACTCCATCTGCCCCAACGTAACTCAGAATATCTTCATCATCTGCACCCCCAGCGAACGTAATGCAAGAGCATACGCCACGGTGCAACAAATCCGCATGAAAGATACTACGTATCGGGTCGCAGTATACCCGGCGCCACCCGATGATACCTGCAAAGGCGTAGTCCGAGGCATTGACCTCGAGCTCAACGACTCCCAACTCCGAGAACTGATCGTCACGAAACGCAACCCCAACGCCTTGGAGGTGAAGAGAATCAAGAACACCACAGCCGTGACAATCCTTTTCCAAGGAATGCAAGTACCAAATTACATCTACTGCGGAGCAAGCATTGTTCGATGCACACTCTTTCGCAGACACACAGAAGTTTGCTACAACTGTGGCAACATCGGTCACCGCGCGGATGTCTGCCCTAACCCCAGTACGACGTGGTGCCGGAAATGTGGCATCAAAACTCCAGCGGAAGATCATCAGTGTTCCCCTCACTGCACCCTGTGCGGCGGACCGCACCCCACCGCCGACAAGGACTGCAAGCGCAAGTTTCAGGTCCCTTACATCGTTCGACAGAGACGCCGCCGCAGACGCAACCGACGAGGCCGTAGCCGCTCCCAAGGACCAAGCGGCGCCAGTCACAGTGACTCGACCGCCACCTCGGGTATTCCCGTAGCGACCACAAGGAGTCGCTCGGTCACGCCGACACCCGAGCGCCGCAGCGCCCTACGCAGCAGCCGCTCCCGCTCCAGGGGACGACGCAACAGCCGGTCCTGCTCCAGGGGGCGCCCTACATCCGGCCCCACCGAACTGACGTGGGCCGACCGAGTACGAGGGAGACATCACCAGCAGCAGCAACGGGACGTTTCATCTACCAGACAGGTAACGCGGTCTTCATTGCCCGAGCATGAGAGCGAGATAGTCACAGCCCTACGACAGGAACTATCGGGTCTCCGGGCCACCATACAAGTGCTTACAGCGCAGCTTAATGACGCAAAACAGGAGATTCAAAACCTTAAGGCTCCCAAACAAGCACCACCCCAGGAGACAAACGTAAAAGTTAGCACAGCCAAACGCAAGCCCCCTCCGCTCCCAGAGACGGAAGAAGAGAGTAATGCGCCGCAAGACACCCTAGGCGAAATTCTGCGCCTCACGCGAGAGAACCTAGAAAGTATTCGTATCCTAACGAATCGTGTAGAGGTGGTCGAAAATAAAGTCGCCATAAAAATTAAAAACAAAGCTAGTCAGCCACAACAGATGGACACGACGACGCACCCCTCGTCACCAATAAATCCCCCGCAAAACCATCATGGCTAACACGACACAAGACATCTTAGAAATTTGGCAGTGGAATTGCGCTAGCTTCGCGAAACGCAAATCCTCGCTGCAACAGTACCTCAAAATTCAACCCAAAAAGCCGCACGTAATACTATTACAAGAAACCCTATGCGAAACCCTCACGCTCTCAGGGTACAGCCCCGTCTCCCAAAAAGGAGGGGACGCCAGGAGAGGCATCTCCACGCTCGTTAATAGAAAATTCGCGCATATCGTTCATAACGTCCTTCCGAAAAACAGTCGCATCGAGGCGATCCTAATCGAGCTCGTACCTAACCGACTCCTAAAACAAAGCATTTTTGTACTAAACGTCTACAGCTCCCCTGCGCACTACAAACAATCTTTCCACGCGATCCTTACTAAAGCCACATCATTGGCACGAAACTCACCGCTCATTATCGCAGGGGACTTCAACGCCCCCCACACGTCGTGGGGTTACCCCACAATCAAGCCTAGCGGCAACAACCTCTCGCGCGCTATCGACGACCTGTCCCTCACCGTGGTGACGGACCACAGGTTCCCCACCAGATTGGGTACGTCGACACAACGCGATACTACGCCGGACCTCACATTACTCCGAAATGTAGCAAACTACACATGGACGAATACGCAAGAGAACCTGGGCAGCGATCACTTCGTCATACGCACAGAAATACCAAACACGGCGGCCCCACCCCGGTCTTTCACCCTTACAGACTGGGATAGCTTCCGCCAGTTACGGAAGGAAGACACGAACACGTACGATTCCTTCGCAGAGCTCCTCTCTGCGATAAAGGGCGACGTAGCTAGAGCCACGAAAACCATACAAACAGAATTGGAGGTCCCAAGGGTTGACCCTCACCTCGCACACTTACTCGAGGCCAAGGCCTCGATACTTGCGCGATGGAGAAAACAACGTCTCAACAGACGTCTGCGCAAACGCATCGCGATACTCAACCGAGATATCGAACAATACTGTACGGAGCTCACAAGACTCCAATGGCAGGAACTATGTTCGGCGGTCGACGGCCGCATGCGAACCGGAGGTAAGTGGAACCTCCTGAAACGCATGTTAGACGACAGCCAAACAAAGGACAATCACAGCCACGCGCTAGACCGACTTTTACACTTACATAAAGCGAAAGGGGGAACGGAAGAGTCCTTCCTGGCAGAAATCGCCAAACGTTACCTTCCATTAGGCGACGCTCACCCCAACGATTACCCGAGCATAAAGTGCGACACCACTCCCGAACTAGACGCTGCCTTCACGGAAGCAGAAGTTCGAGAGGCGCTACACAACCTCAACAGCAGGTCGGCCTCAGGACCCGACGGGGTAACCAACCGAATGTTACGTAACTTAGACGATCAGGCCATTACACTACTCATTAAAGACATCAACCATGTGTGGGAAACAGGAGAGGTACCAACGCAATGGCGCACGGCCACGGTGGTCCTTATCCCAAAACCCGGCAAACCACTTAACCTCGACAATTTACGCCCTATCTCTCTTACCTCATGCGTGGGTAAAGTAGCCGAGCACGTCATTCAAAACCGAGTGTCACGCTACATTGAGGAACACGAACTCCTCCCACACAACATGGTAGGGTTTCGACCCCACCTTTCCACGCAAGATGTCATGTTGCTCCTAAAAAGACAGGTCTTTTACGTTAAAACAAGAGACGTTCGAGGCATCCTCGCCCTCGATATTACGAGAGCATTCGACACCGTCTCGCACCGCTTCATATTGGAGTCTGTGGCAGGCCTCGGCCTCGGCCAGAGATTTCAGGAGTACGTGCGCTCCTTCCTTAAGGACAGAGAAGCCCGACTGCGAGTCTCACAACTTAAGTCGGACTGCTACACGCTGGGTTCCGTCGGAACACCGCAAGGCTCAGTCATCTCTCCATTACTCTTTAACATAGTGATGAAGGGACTCGCAGACAAACTACGAGACATCACGAACGTAAATTGCGCTCTATATGCAGATGACATCACCATCTGGAGCCGGGGAGGCTCCCTGGCAGACATGGAGCAGGCATTACAGTCTGCCCTAGATGCCACGGAGGAGTACCTACTAGAGACAGGAATGAAGCTATCTTCCAAGAAATCGGAACTCTTACTATATCGCAAGTCTTGCCAAGGAGTCCGATACCTAACTCCTCTAGACGAACTTCCGATCGCACTACATACAAGAGACGGCCAACAGATTCCACAAGTCGACCACATACGCATTCTTGGGCTCCTAATCGAAGCCACCGGATGCCACGCACACTCGATCAAACACTTAACCGCCAAAACCGAAAATATGATCAGACTCATCCACAGAGTCTCAGGGCGCAGGAAGGGTCTCTGCGAAGATAACCTTCTGCGCGTATACCACGCATTCCTTATGAGCCATATTAATTACGTCGCCTCTGCCCACAACTGGACGAAAACAGAAAAGACGAAACTAAACACACTCATGCGCAAGAGCATCAAACAGGTCTTGGGCATTCCACAAAGAGCAAGTACAGCAAAGGTTGATCAGCTAGGCATGCACAACAACATCGACGAAGTGATCGAGGCTCAGACTATGGCGCAAATACTCCGCCTATCCTCGTCCAAAGCCGGTAGACTAATTCTAAGCGAAGCTAATGTCTCCCCATCTCCCTATCTCGAGCACGCTGTTACCCTACCGAGTGAAATTAGAGACAACTACAGAGTCTCACCGTTTCCCAGAAACGTCCACCCACTATACAACGTGGGTAGGCGTCGGGCCCGCGCCCGCGCGATTCTCGACCGCACAGACGCGGATCGTGAAGCCACCGCATTTGTTGACGCGGCCCAGTACGGCAATACATCAACTTTCGCGATAGCAGTTGTGGACGGCAACGGAACGTTACGGTCATCGGCATCGGTTAAATCGACCACCAGCGCTAAAGCCGAACAGATAGCCGTGGCCATCGCCATGGCAGACCCCACATTTACCCATGTCCTCACGGATTCGCGTGCTGCAATTCGGGCTTACGAAAGCGGCAATGTACCGAAAGAGGTAGCGCATATATTACTAGCGAGCTCAAACGAGTGCAAACGGTGCCTCTCCTGGTTCCCCGCTCACATGGGGAAAGACATCCACCCGCAAAAACCCAACCTCAATGAAACGGGCCATGACCGTGCGCGAGAACTTGCCCGCCGCGACGGTCCCACGGCCTCCGAGGGGCTGGACATTCAGTTTAATGACCCGCTACTCACATACCAAGAAATCACCTCACACTATCGGAAAGGCAGAATGAAATACCCGCTCCCGCACGCCAAACTCGAGCGCGCGCAGGCGGCCGCGTTTCGAATGCTGCAAACGGACTCGTATCCGTCACGAGGCCTATTAAGCCACTACAATTCAGAAATCCCGGCAAATTGCCCAGACTGCCCAGAACCCTACTGCTCACTCTCGCACATGCTTTGGCAATGCACCGCGTTACCAGAGGGCCCTCTCTCCAGTGAGCCCGAATGGGAAGAAGCCCTCAAAAGCCCGGACCTCAAACTGCAATTCAAGGCCGTCCAGAGGGCCCAAGAACTGGCGGAGCGTCACCACGTTCCCGTCCCGACTTGGGCGTCGCCTACGGTTTCGGCCCAAGGAGCTCGCCGCGTGCGATCTCCAACGGCTTAGACCCCTCAGGACCTCAATAAAGTTCTTGACTGACTGACACTATCTTCTAAAATTCACCAGCGAATATTAAACTTTTGATTCATAAAGAGCGTGCAAAAACACCTTCATGATATCAAGTCTTGTGTAATATTTGAGGATTGTTATACTCACTTGCAGTTCGACAGGAGGGCTCGCGTATCAGCCAACACGCGTCATCTCATTTTGTTTTCTTAATCTCACACGCATTAATTTATGCTAATATTTTGAAGCATGCTACCGTCATAATCATAATCTGCCCATCTTCTAATTCGGTGGAGCCCGGCCTCTAAGTAGTACTTGTAATTACCCGTGTCCTCCTACAACGAAAGCCCAATGTAAAGCTTCAGCATTCCTAATTTTATCTCTTTTCCTTATACAACAAAGCGCGTGATTTTTAATTTTCCACACAGTCCCCTAAGTTGTCCCCGTAGAAAATGCGATGATGTACCCCTGTTGCACTGTTTAAATTAAGTTGACATTAAGGCTTCCATTTAGATAAAATATATCGGCAGTCCCGATGGCCTCTTCATAACTTTCAATCGGCGTCGTTAGCTTCATTTTTACCTGTGGCAAGTATCAGCATCAGGTTTAAACATTTTTAGTGTCTGACTCATACAGGGGAAAAGGTTCGCTGCTTTTGACGATGTCATAGGCAGCAGCTTAGAAGTGTCAGTATGAGAAAAAACTTCAGGCATAAGAAGCCATCAAGCAACGACAATAAGTCTGTTAATGATTCACTGTAAAGTATGCGAAAACTGATGCAGTTCTGAGAACTCTCCGCGTAGAATATTCCAAACACTCACAGAAGTTTCATACGAAGGGCGGAGGAGGGTTGCGGACCCAGAGATAACGTGTCTCCAAAGGAGAAAAATATGTTCATTTTAATTTAGGGCCAAACGAACTTAGTTCCCTTCAGGATATACGCCAATGGAGCCCATATATTTGTTCACCCATTTTCTCTGGAGGTCCTCAAGCTTCATGCAGTTAAGTGGTCCCTGAGAAGTCGTCTACACCTCATGCACAGGGAAATTGCCTTTACTTACGGATTTTTGTTTAAAATGCAAAGCAAAATGGCATTAAGTATCGTCCGAAAAATAGGGTGTACGTGGAACACCGGTCCATCCCTTGTGAGTCACTTTCAATCTCATTTTTCACATCAAACAAGTTTTCTTTCATTTGATATTTGTCCTCGCCGAGAAGACAGCGAACAAACACCATGATAGCGCCTTTCATGCCTGATTTCGCACCAAAGCTCCGAAACTCCCTCACAAGTGATTCAACTCGTGCCAGCAGCTTTTGCAGTCTTGTCAGTTGCGTAGCAATCACTCTCGTGGATTTTTAATCGTAGCTTTTTTTGACAATCTCGTAGGTAGAACCGGTTGATGTTCGGTCGCATTGATAATGGTCTTTCACGTACAATCGCAATCAAAAATACGCGGCCCACTGCTCCGGGTGCAGGAGCGGCTGCGGGGCCACACCGAGGCGCTGTTGTCTCCATCGGGCGCCTGCTTTGAGGGTGCACCGAGTGACGCCAATCTCCGCCCTCACGGCCAAGTCACGCACTTGATCAATTTCAAAAGCGACGTTCGGCTGTTCCGCAGTTGATGGTCCGCTGGAAAGAGGGTTCGAACCGTCAGCGTGCGCTTGTCTTCCTTCCCGCGCGTCACCTCGCGTTTGACCATTCGGCTGAGCTCACGGAACGTGGGCCTAGAAGTGACCGATTTGGCTTCACGCTTCATGTTTACGTGCGCCTCGCACCCGTGTGTGCCGCGTTTCCGGGCCTGGCGTTTTAACGGGAAGCGCACGTGCATGCAGACTGTCAACGAAACACGCCATGGCAAGGCATTGGTGCATTGGAGTAGCAAGCAAAGAGCCACCACTTTGTTGGTGTCAATGCCCGTCCTGACGAATGTTCCATTCTCGTTTGAGGCGAAAGCGTTACTACGCTCCCATTGCAGAAACCGTCCGAACCTGCCAGCCGTGCCCGGAAGCCGTCCGTCCGCCGCCGTGCCAAGAACTACGGCCTCACGGCGAACGAAGCAAAATGGTAGCGCCCTGCTGTGCACTGACCATCAGCTGCGAAACAGCCGAACTATAGAGAAAGAAATTCAACAAGAGGGGAGACTAAGAAAAAACTCGCAACAGGAAACACGTCACGCCTAGTTTCAGCTCAATCCGTTATTTGACGTGAGCACCGGAAAAAAAATAATGTGAAATGAACTTACAGACAATGTTTCAGTTTTTTCATTCTTTCCCACTAAACCTAAAAACGTTTTGGGTGTGAATGAACTTATACTTTGTGACTAAGTTTTCTTGCGTTGCCTAGCAACAAGCTAGCGGCACGCCAGACACGCGTGCATACGTCATGCGCCAGACATGCCACAGGAGCGAGCGAGGAGGGCTGCGCGTGTGAAGCTCGCGTGCTCGGCAGCCCTTCTGCTTTGGATGTAGCCCGTTTTTTGGGGCTCCCGGCGTTCTCTTGTGTTCCATCTGCATTTAGACACAGCGCCGCTGCGCTACTGGACTACAGCAAGGTGAGGAACATTGTTTGACAGTCTGCGACGCACTTCAATCACATTTAGGCTTATACTGCACAAACTGAACCTATATAGCGACGCAGTTATCGAAAAGCAGCTCCGCCGTCCAGGCCTAGTTAATTTCAATTAACCACTCGTACTGGGAGATGTTTGCGGCGCTTTCTATGAGCCCAAGAAATATAACTTATTTCGGTAGCTCTTAGCACCTCAGCCACGTGGCGCAGTTTCGCGTGTATTGAATCTTGCCGGGACAAGTTCTGGCGCTTTCTCTGATCCCAGCCATTATTGTACCTAATTTCGCTACTTTTTGGGGCAATTTTCAATCACACTGGCTGCGCTCGGCGTAGTGGCGTATAGTGGCGCAGTTAGCGAAAAGCAGCTCGGTTGTGTGCCGCAGTTTCGCGTGTACTGAATCTTACACCAGGAGAAGTCTGTGACGCATTCTCGGACCCCCAAAATAATTGTAATCCATTTCGTAACTTTTTGGAATACTTTTGATGCATGGTCGCCGCGCCTGGGGTTGTGAAGCTGTTTAGCAAGAAAGCAAGCCGGCCGTGGTTATCTAGTTTTGCGCGTACTCAATTTTAGTGGGACAAGTTTGTGACACTTCTTATGGCTCTGCAACAACGTATACCTTATTTCGGTACTCACGCTTGTCGAAAATGCTACGAGCGATTGCTACGAGCGATTGCTAAGCGTCCTGCGCCGGCAGTACGCGTAAGAGATAATGCCGAGGAGCTCAAGAACTTGACATTTTGGTCTTCTGATTGACTTAAAACGGGCTTTGCACCCACGAATCTGTCGTGAGTGCGACTAGAAGGCATTCTGCGAGCGTGTAACATGGTCTGGCTTAGGGCCTGTGTTGTAGCCACATCTGTGTACTTGGCGTACCATCGCGTCGACTGAGGCCAAGTTGTTTTGGAAACGTGCAGTCACCCGTGTACTTGTGCTCTAAAAGTGCAAGAAATAATCCCCGGAAAGTCAGAGATGCTTGAAAATCGGATGTTTTCTTCAGATCTTAAGGCATTATTTTGGAGAAGTCTATTTGCTACGAAATGTATGCAGAAGTGACTTTATCTGTAACGCAGCTCATTCACCACTTACGCATGTTTCGCCTCTACACGCATTATTCCAGTTCGCTCAATATACGAAAATGATACGTGCTTGTAATTTAATTTTTTTCAGCCGATAGCATCCGGTGGTGCTTCGTACCGCAACTACTGCTGCTTACCTGGTGCCACAACTTTGGATGAATGCACAAGAAGCCCGGAACGAGCATTTATGTAGAGCAAAATAAACATTTCATCATTTCAGAAAGCGTTTTCTTTATGAAATTGCACTTGACACAGATTCCGTGGAAACTTGTAAAGATCGTTCACAATCATTTTTACGAAATAATAAAACGATTCCGCGCCAGGGCCGCACGTGGCTCAGCAGTAGAAGCGAAAATAAAAATGCTGCGCCGATCAGCGGAGCCGGCGCGACGTGTGCCAACTGGTGTTCACAGCTCTCGCGCCCAAAACCGAAATAGGAAGATGTTAATACCATCCGCTTGGTGCGCTACAGTCAATTCGGCCACTGGGCTCTATGGGAGTGTCCGCTTTTGGCCGAACGACGTACTTGAAATATATCAAGCGCGTGACTTGGCCGCACGAGAGTGAGGGCGAAGATTGGCGTCACTCGGTGCAACCTCAAAGCAGGCACCCGATGGACATAGCAGGGCTTCGGTGAGTAATTTCGATTGCGATTGTACATTTCTCCTTTTTCAGCCACCCAAACTAATCAAAAACTAGTGCACAGCTCAGCGCATCTTCCATAAGTGTAGCTTCAAGCATTAAATTTGTTTCTTTGGCTGTTTTTAAGAAGGAGGAATGAAAATTTCCAATAGCTTGCCGTTCGTCACAAACACAAGTCGAGATTTCACATGAATAGCGTGACAGCGCTTGGTACAACTGTCGCGACAAAGCTGTAAGATATTTTTCTGTGGTGTCGGCATGGGTATTCAATTGTGCAGTGGCTATCTACACCGACCCAGTGGGGGGGCACAGCATTGCAATTATGAAGAGATCCATGCATGAAGCTCGTCTGTCTCTTTATTGTAATTTTTTATCCTTTATTTTCATCTGGATGGGGGAACGGAGGGAGACGAGGTCTCCCACATAGATGTCTAAACAAAAGGACGATACAAGTAGTCATTGAAGCTCAGTCACAAATGAAAGGATGTATTTCTGAAAATGAACAATGTCCATACAGCTGTCACATATCAGTCACAAAAGAGCTCGCTATTCTTGAGAAACCAAGAAAGTTTCCCTTGCAATAGAACTTCGCTAGACACGCATGCACGATGCAGCTCATGAGGACAAAACGGCAAACAAGACATGTCGAGACGGCTAAAAAGTGAAGGTGCTTAATGGTATCGAACGCAGCATTCATTCCCGTGGACAGTGATCCCAGTTGACACAGTTTCCGAGGGGGTTCCTGAAGTATCCTTCTCCGCAATAACAGCCGCTGGTGCAATCCTTGCATTCCCCGCCATGAATGGGGTCTTCGCAGCTAAGCTCGCGGCAGTCGTTTCCAGAACAGTCCTGCCACACCTCCCAGCCTGGACAGGCCTTGGGGTCAACCGTGGTTTCGTCGCCGTCTGAAAAGAGCGCAAATAATATTATTCAGGTTCTGCAAACATTTACACAACCCGTTAAACAAATGCTACAGGACTAAACGCGATGCTACAACTGCGTTTATTGTCATCCTGCGCAAAGTGCCCTGTCGTGTTATGTTTATGCGCTTAAGAAATGACACCTTCCATATCGCGCCATGTTTCTTTGTCTACACTCCCGTTTTATAAGCTAAATATACGTAAATTGAAACACGAAATCACGCGGATGCAGAACGTGAGACGTCAACCGCGATGCAGTGAAACAGAAACCGAGGCAGGAATGAGGCAAGAATGAGGTGGAACATAATAGTGTAAGAAAATCCAAGAAGCCGTTTATATCACTCGCTGTTTTATTAATAGATTTTCGTGTTTTAGGGATGTCTATGACCGGATATAACATGTACATGTTTTATGTCATCATTTATAGCTTGATTTAGGCAGAACAGAGGTGCGCTCGTCCAGCGAGGTAGCTAACTGTTCATTGCGCCACGCTGCTCAGCATGAGGTCGCAGATTCGGTCCAAGCCAAGACGATTCGATGGGGGCGGAATGTGGAAACATTCGTGTCCCTTGCATTGGGAGCACGTTAGAGACCCCTAGGTATAGTCAAAATTATTCCGGAGTGTCCTACATACGCGTACCTCATAATGGGATTGTGACTTTGGTACCTAAATTCCTAGAACTTATTATGTAAAGGTGTGCCAGTCAGTACAACTTCTTTGGTCAACATACATTGCTCTATAAGCCGGTTTGCTGGAGCATGGCTCACGCATTTATCAGTCAGGAAATCGAAAACCGGAAACGCATGACTCGCGCCAAGCTCTGAAATGTAGGCAAGAAAGAGAGCTTTGCTCTGAAAACAATCTTTGATCGGGAGTGAGGTTGCAGCGGCCGCGTGGAGCTTCTGATTGTCTTACTATTACTTTATTGTTGCGACCACGCGACGTAATTTATAGTATGCAAAGTAGAGCAATGTCTCTAAGTTAACAAAATCTAAGGTTCGACGAAACTTCGTCTGGTCCGACAGAGATTGAAGTGCATCACGGTCACTGACAAAGTCTGAGGAAAAATCGACATTTGCATACGGTAAGTGGTTTGTCTGGGTGGCCTGCGTTACAGACTTCTACCCCACCTGAAAGTCACAGATTTGGCAGCAGAAAACACATTGCTGCAGTGAGAGGCGGGACTGTCCAGCTCTGACCTGGCCGATCAGCAATCGCTGATCGAACCAGGTTGTACGGGCGGCTAAGGCCAGTGGGGCTTTCAACCAGGGCTCTCCCTTGAGAACAGCTTTTTTTTTTAATTGAAAAAAGTTTCCTCTCTCTCTCTCTCTCTACCACGTTTAGTGACTACTACATTTCTCTTAGAATTGAACATATGACGCCCGTAGCTCGAATAAAGAAACTTCGGCAGCATGTTACACTCCTGTAACACGTGAAGGCGACAACCTGCTGAACACTTGGTAACGAGCCCCCTTGCATTGTCGTGATGCTGCTTTCGCAGTCCGGCTTCTTCGACTCGTAAAGTGGGGTCAGACTTGCGTCAACGACGTTTAACTTCGACTTTACGTTGCATACTCTCAGCAGGGTATTGAAACGTGCGCCGTGTGCTGTTCTGTGTGTTGTATGGTTGATTTCGATGACTGCACGCACTGCTCACTTTGCTAACGCTTCTAACCCCACTCTTTCAGGTGTATTAGCCATTGAGAAGGTCACGTGTTTTTGGTTTTTTTTTTACCACTCGACTACAAGCTGGGTTTTTGTGCGTTGTATGCGTGACTCCAATAATTGTATGCACTTTACGTTTCACCTTGCTCATTGTTTGTAGCCTCTGCAATCGGAAAGGGATGAATAATTGATGGCATTTTCGCATGCTTAGGCTGGTATGAGCCATTGGTGATAATGGTTGCTTTTGTACCATGGACCGGACGACCGTTTTTTTTTTCCCAGGCCATCCGGGGCATGAGCAACTTAAGGCTTTCGCCTCAATAGCGGAAGCAAATGTAGTCACTATGTATGTTCCGTTGTTACATCAATGCGTAAATTATTCGTAGCAAGTAGTGTATGTCATCACGGCAAATAAAGGGCGCGGTTAAGATTCTGAAATGCAAGTGATGCCGCGAAAACTTCGTCAGTAATTGAAATTTCGTAGGCGTCATTTCATCCTTTACTGCCTCAGAGAATCGTTCTACACAAGCGTTTTACACGAGTTTATTGAGATGTTTTTAATGCCTGGAGTGATGATTGTTATTAGTACTCATACAACAATCCTTTGACCAGCTTGACTACTGCTGTAATGAAAATTCAAATGTAGGGGGCAGGTAAACAGAGCCATTCAGATATTTCATTTATTATTATTAGGTAAAAATAATCGTTAGTGTGCTAGAAACTTGTCCAGTCATACGTTTCCAATGGGCCTGCACAAAAATAAATCATGAGGCAATTTCTCGGTATCTCTAAGCACACCCATCCCTGCGTTAAAATCCTTCGCTCTGGCGAGAATTCATGAGGCTTAAATAAATAGAAAGTAACAAACTATGCTAGAGGGAAAATAAAGGCTCAAGTGAAAATGCCCGATGTCTTCGTCCGCAAGAGCAGATTAGCGAAACACGTCTCTATGGGGCTTGCAGCAAATGAAAAGAAACGTACGTAAATCCACTGCACGAACTCGCGGTAGCAGGTCTCGGCAACCTTCCTAGGGGATACCTTACACAGAAACGGTAAATAGATTTAGGCTGATAAACTTATGTTGCAGTTTTCGTTATTTCACAATAATCGGTTGATTTTTAGAAGCGAAAAGGAACAGCAAAGTTCGATTTCTTGCATTTCGCGCCGCAAATATCTCTGCCGGTACCTCAGCGCTAGGTCGCGGATTTCGTGTGAAGCCAGAAAACGCCTCTCCAACTATAGGGCGAGAATGTATAGATCAAGCCCATTGTGCGTGATTGGTAGCGGCCAACCAAAGTGCATTGACAAATGACCCGCTGTCTCGCTGCATTAACCACAGGCGCACCGGCATGAGGCTTGCTACGAGCCCCTCCACCTTCGTCGTTCCCCATATGACACACGTAGACAGGAGGCGCCGAACCGAGGGTATAAATGTTCAAGTCTGTACTAAAAGGGGGAATGGCAAGCACTATGGGACGCCCTGGTAAACACAGGTCGAGTGTGGATGGAAGGCGACTATAAGAGGGACACAAAAGGAGGGGATGCACCGCACGTACTTATTTACGCATGCACGCACAGCCACCCCTCCCCCCACCTCCTCTGCCTGAGGCTGCCTATGCCGCACCGTGCATCACGCAAACAAATTTGGTGGGGCCCCCCCTCCTCCCCCCGTATGGAAACTGTCGAACATATGTGTAGCACTATACGGAGATCTGTGTGGTTCGGGATGCACATATTCCTCAGTGTAACTATGGCCAGTTCTTTGCTTGTACTCATCACGCATATTTAAATAAATAATGCATACCACGTATAAAATAGCCAACACACAGCAATACCCCGCATAACACATTCCGCACCACGCCTACAGCCATATAATGCTACGCATGTCTTCGACAGTTACCGCACAGGGTGCTTCTCCATAATTTTTTTTAAGCAAAGCTGTTTTTGTCTCTCTTCCCCGTAAGCGGCAAACGTATGAATATGCAGGGGCCATCGTGAGACTTACGCACCAACGAGTGACGGCGCCGATTTGTAGTACCATCCACGATGTGGCTTATATAGATCAGTAGGTGCTCACATGAAATGCTCGCCGAGGTATTCGAAGTGCCCGCGGCCACCGCAAATAGCCCAGGCAGCTCGCGCGCTTTCCTCACTCTCCCGCTATGCCGCACGACACCAACCTTTGACTCCAACTACTCTGCACTCTCTCCCAGTTGTAAGTCCTCGGCGCCCGCTTTCAAAACGACCGGTTTTTTCTTCACGACGTGTGCGCCTCTCAAACTTGTTACGCCTGTCGTTGAGAGCGTCCGCCCCTTCAAACAATTTCGCGTCAGGTGGCAAGGGGGCGCGCATCGTTATATGAACCATGCCCTTCTCCACTCGCTGATGGCTACGCGGTACCCAAGCAGAAAGATTCGCAAGCCAAGTCATGCATGCTGTCTAAAACAGTCAACCTAAAGACAGTGGGTGTTGCTGGGGCATGCATAACACAAAGGCCCCTAATGGATGCGCTTCTAAAAATGTTGCGAACAAAGCTACGAGATCACAGGCGCGTGCGATTGTTCTTTGCACTCACCACCTTGAGAAGGCTGTACTGAATAGCCATGCCAACTTGTAACAAATTATTTTATGCTTTTATTCTGAGGCAGCAAATGGTATTAGTATATATGAGAAGACATATGCGAAACATTCGAGCAACGCGCTAAAAACTACTGGGGGGTTACGCGGCAAAAATCGGTCTCTCTGTGAGCACGCCGTTGGGGGAGACTCCTGATTAATTTTGACCACCTGGCTTCGCTGATGCGAGCATAAATCCAACTACACGAGCGTTCTTGCATTCCGACACCATGCGAGTGCCGCTGCCTGACTACAACCCACGGCCTCTAACTTAGCAGCGTCCCGCGATAGCCACTGTGTGATTTCTGTAGTGGCTGCTTTACCAAGCGGAGCCGATAATATTGGCAGAGCCTTTTCGAGTCGTAGTGTTTTTGTCACAAGCGATAACAATAAATCTGGTGGCACAGCAGTAGACGAAGAAGTCTTTAGATGTATAAACCTTCGCAAGAAAAGTACTCAAAGCTTTAGATGTATTTTACTGCCAGTAACAGGATCAAACAAAATAAGAGGTTATTTTTAACGTATACCTAAGCACTGACTAGATCACAGATTGTCTGAATATAGATCGTATCAGTAAAGTTATTAAGAGGCAAGAGTCGGATGCGTTCACAGGATAGAAGCTCGCTGTCAAGTAGAGCTTCACAAGGCCTCATTATGCGTTTGTCAGAAGAAAATGCTAAATCTGGTACTGATCTACACGTTAGTAGCAGCCTTGCTGATTTTAAAGGCACTTTGTATAGCTTCTAGAGCCTGTTATAAAACAGAATTTACCTTCTAGGAAAATATCGCCGTGACACAGAGTAAGCCGTAAGCAATTCATGCTACTATACTCACAAAACAAACTGATCAGATATATCCCACGACATGAGCTTGCTATTGTTGCTACAATATCGATGAATTACTGTCTCACAATGGTTTGCCTTCCTGTCGACCAAGACACACAAAGCGCTATTTTCGACACGTTCACTTATAAACGCCACAGGTTTGAATAGCAAGCCGCATGGAATAGTTGTCACAGGCTTTTAAACGTCGACAGTCCGTAAAGACGAATCCTAATCAGCCTACAGTGACAGCTCAATTTGACTCGACATTCACTCCGTCACAATCATTATAAGCGCAATATACGCCGAACGTATCACACACCTACCCACACGACACAAAGAACTAAGACATTAAGCTGCCGTGTATAAGAAAGCCTTGCAGATATTCCTTCTCTGTTTCTTTCCTAACGCAATTACGATGCGAAAAAAACGCAATCTGATTTCAAGCAAGAGGCATAACAATGCACTTACCTTTCGCTGCTTTCGGAGCCGCAAGTGATAGTGACACAATCGCGAGCATTGCGAACAAGAACACTGTCGTAAGATTCCTCATCGCTTCTTTCTTCGTGATAATCGCAGCCGAAGGCAAAACGAGGAGCTGTAAAAATGCCTCCGCTTCGTTCGCTTGGCAGCTTATAGCAAAAAACTGGCTGTTGCTACTCTACTGTCGAGTCCCTTGCTGCTGTGATGACCTCTCCGATTGCGCCCCGTGACCCAATTGAGGCTCTAAGCGAGACGCTCGGCAGCCAGAAATCCAGACGTTCCGGTATTACAATCTTTTTTTCTTCCCCACCATCTCGCTCATTTCTTGGAGCCTTCTTTATGTGCTTCGTGTGCCTGCGCTTGTCTTTTACGGCGCCAAACTCGTTTTTAGGCGACATCGCGCTCCCTAGGGCCCCTCCTTCCCCCTCCCCCCTGCCCCCGTGCTACCATCATCGGACGACCGGTCTCGTCCTGCCGCTTCTATGCGCCTCTTCGCAGTGTTACGCAGCACAAACTTTCCTCGGTGCGTGCCAGCAGGATAAACCTGCTTTTTTTCTCTGCAACGACATAAGCCGGAATCGCAAGCGACGCGGTCCACTTCATGGTCAAATTGTTCCTTTTAGGGCGCACATTTATCCCTGTCAAGCCTCAGCGTGCAAATGTGAATACACGGCTAAAGCTACGTGGTTTGGAGGTTAAAACAAGTGATAAATTGGCTCAGAAAGGCTGGCTAATGTCTTCATAGCAGGACCTGTCTTCGTCAAAGACGGCCTTGTCATTCTCGCCAGGTTAGCGTTAACAGGTTAGTAGGGAGACGTCACGTGCGGTCGTTGTTGGTGGCGGCTGGCGGGAAAGGGAGAGACAGAAATGAAAATTAACGCTGTCACTTGACCTCTCTAGGCGTGGTCACAGATTGTTGCTCGCATGATGGTTATGTTAGGTTATGTTAGGTTACACTGCCAGAGCAGAGCATATTGCAGTATATTTGCCCTGGGACTCTGAGCGGCATTTATTGGTGTGGTTGCTTTCAAACGTACAGTACTTAAAGCGGTTAATGGAAGGCAATGACGTCGGATGAAATTTTTCATGCATTTGTTTGCCATGTGGTTAAGTTTCTAATTGATTTCTAGTTTCGCAATTCATGTGACGAATATCAAAAGTTATCCCTACGTCTACCGGCTCCTCTTCGTCGCCGCAAACTGCTCACATTACGAACTTACGCAGTAGCATACGCAAGACAAAGGGATCTCAACAAAAAGTAGCAATACTTGGCTTTTAAAGTAACGAGATAATATATCTAATGTATACAGTAAATTTTCAACAAACTGCAGTGTCATTTCGAATTGAGGCGGTGGTGGTAGGGGAGAAGGCGGTGAGCTCAGCTGGTGTGAGTAAATGCGCTTAATCTCTCCCTCTTTCTTAAGAAGTGGAGTTGAAAGAAGCAACATCAAATGCAGTGCGTAACTGCTATTAACATCTCATTGCGCTTTGAAATTTATTTTCAACATGTACAGTGGTGTTTGTTAAGAATGCTGGCTAAGGAGCACCTAGAAGTACCTTAAGGTGCTTTGCGTTTTTTTTTTGCTTTGTTTATGTGATTGTGTGTTTTCTTTTGGAGGTGGGGGTCGCGTTAAAAACTTCTGCCTGGAATAAATTGGAACTAGATAAAGCTATATTCTGGTTTAAGGATGCCTATTGCAACCATAGTAGTGGTCTTCACACGTTCTCTTTTTTGAAAGGCTACTATTCATGCACACGACCCGACAAGAAACGACTTTTAATTTTTTTTTGTTTGTTTAGTCGCCAAAACCTGGCTAATAAAATAAATCTAGATAAATCAACCTACTAAAGATTGATGTGGATTGTAGTCAACTATAGAATGCACTAATTTTTGACATCTTAACCGCATCACGTTTAGACATTTATAATGCTCCAGTGCCCCACCATGCGTCGCAAGACTTAGATCGATCAACTCATATGTCCTGAGGATGCTAACAGGATGCACAGTCGACGTACGCACTTGCAGAGATGAGAGATAGAGGCAAGGACAAAATCATACGTGATCTGAGAGCGCGAGCCAAGCTGCATTCTTGCGCCCTTACCTGAAGCAAGCGCCTTCTGTTGAAACATGGCATTGCGCATGCGCGTCCTTTCATACCCGAGTGCCTGCCTGTATGGCCATTTCTTGAGCGTGTGCGAGAATTGCACAATACCACGCTAAGATGGCGCTGTCCTTTTGGGCTGGAGGAGTGTGCATGGTATTGTCACAGGCCGCAGTAGACGGAGTAGACACGCTCCCAGCGTTGTCTTCCGCAGACATCACGATTCCTACAGCACGCAGGCAAGACATGGTCGTACGGGCAGGCACACAGAAATGAAAGGACGCGCATGCAGCTTGAATGCAGCAGAATGCAGCTTGACAAGCGCTTGTAGATAACGTCATATTTTCTTTGCCTGTGCATGGTCTTCGAGCAGTTTTCGCGGTCATTTGGGAAAAGAAAGAAACTGGCTGTTTTTCTTCACTTAGCAGGCCTTTAATATCGACCATGTGCCGAGAACAAGTTTTTATTACGAAGACGCCTCTCTGGAAAGGCAGGAATATTTTTTTATCATTGCAAGCGACGCAAAATAGACTTCAGCTTAGGTAATGTCACCAATAATATCACAATTTCTTTCGCACTTGCCGAGTGCACAATACGGTACAAATTACTAAATTGGGAAGCTCTGAAGAACTCAAGTGGTGGTAACGTATTAAAAATGTAAATCAAATACTTTACATGTCAAGCCTCTCTCTTAAAAAAAGAAAAAAAAAGAAAAGATGTGGAGGAAACCCCCAAACATGAATTTCCTCACCCGCCGTGGTTGCTCAGTGGATATGGTGTTGGGCGGCAGTGCACGAGGTCGCGGGATCGAATCCCGGCCGCGGCAGCCGCACTTCGATGGGGGCGAAATGCGATAACATCCGTGTGCTTATATTTAGCGGCACGTTAAAGAATCCCAGGTGGTCGAGATGTCCGGAGTCCTCCACTACGGCGTGCCTCATAATCAGAAAGTGGTTTCGGCACGTAAAACCTCATAATTAATTAAAAATGAATTTCCTCAATCTTTCACGCTGTCTCGCTTTTCAAGCTTCACGATACTAAATAAGTAACTGCTACGCAGTGATACAAATCACGGTAATTTTAAATCACCTTGGCCAATCGCCCAGCAGCAGTGTGCGGTCTAGAGTTTTATCCAAGAATGCAGCAGGTCATGCAATGTATTAAATGCGCCAGCTTACACAAGAGTATGTAGCTCCATACTGTAAGTACAGTTCTGTCGCTCTGTTATTTCAGTTAAAGTTTGATGACGAAGAGCATTAGCTTCAGCGTCATCCATTCAGTGCTGCGGGAAAGAAGAATTAACATAATGACCGCCCTCTTTCACAGGCGCTGATGGCACGCTTGTCTCACAAGGAGGTTAATAGCAGCCATAACCTTATGTCTTTTCCTAGCTTTCCTCGACCTCGGAAAGCTAAGAAAAGTCATAAGGTTATGGTTGCTATTAGTTACACTCCTTGTGAGGCAAGTGTGCCATCAGTGTCAGTGAAAGAGGGCTGTAATTACGTTAGTTCTTCTTTCCCGGCAGCACTTAACGGATTTTTGACTCGGTGAATTGTCTTGAGACTGGACTCAGTACCGTTCACCGATTCAAAGATACTCGGACCACGGCCACACCCGTCACTGGTGCGAAAAGTGATTCATGCACTAGAACAACACTGCACCGGTTTAAGAGACCGTTTATAGTGTCTCTATGTGCAGTGGCCCTTCCACACGCACTCAGTGCTTACTCTCTCCCTTTCTTCCTCCTTCTATTTCCCTTTCCCCCACCCCCAATGTAGGGAAGCAAACCGGGTGATCTTCTGGTTGACCCCCTGCCTTTCCGTTCCTTGCCCTCTCTCTCTCTCCCGCAACCTCGGGCCACTGGAAACCCGCTGAATGGTTTGGGTGTCCATGCTATTGCTGCCTAGTAGCAATATTTGGTCAAGTTTCCCGGATGAACCCGCTTGAAGCCAACAGTAAGAGCTCTACCAAAAGATTGTGCAGCTCCCATACACAGTGGCAATATGTGTTATGCGAAACATTTTGCAGGCACCTAGCTATCTAGCATTTCTTGCGGTTCCACAACGCGGTTTCAGGTGGACCAACATGTTTTTACAAATTGAGTACTTGTGCGTGTAGGTCCCTAGCGTACGCGTCTGTGAAGATAGCAGCCCATCGACGACCACGTTGAAGACGACCGTGCGGCACGGCAATGGTATGATTTTGACAACGGCTATTCGACGCCAGCCTACGACATCGCATTTGTTGGTTTCCACAAAGGTACTGGACGAGCCGAGGCGAGAGGAGAGGAAACCATTTGTTAGAAGCGCTCGTTCTTGTGTATCTTTCTTTGCGCCCTGAAAAAGACAAGTCCGCTTGTCAAAACATTCGCTTCCACATTTACCTTGTTCTAGGCCTTGAAAAAGGTTAGTCCTCTTGTCGAAACGATGGCTCCCGCCTTTGCGTTGTTTTCGTTTTGCTCAAATTCTTGACTCTCGCTTTGACTCGTCTTCGTCTTGACTCTCGCCTTGACTTGCCTTCGTCTTGACTCGTCTTTACTCTTGTCTTGACTCGCCTTCGCCTTGTTTTCTTTGTCCTCGTCGTCTTGCGCAAAGTTTCAAGATGCACCCCAAGATATGTTTACATTAATGAAATTAGCAGTGTTTGGCGTACGAAGCTGGCGGTGCATTGTGTCGATATATACGCCCGGACTCGCTAGGCAATACTTCATAGAAATTGTTAGATTAGAGAAGTCTACAAACTTCATGAGGAGATGCTGGAATGGTTGCCTTGGCTGAATGACCTTGTAAACTTAAAGCTCTATTAGCACTGTAAAGTGCGAGCTACTCTAGAATCTCGTCAATTTATGTAATAATTTCTATATTGACTGTTTCATTTTAATCGAGAAGGCACTAAAGAAAGAAATGCGTTCATCTGCTAATGATTAATAAGATTTGCTGCTGGGCTAGTTGTTCTGGCCAGGCTAATCATGGAGGCATATCACATTAGAAAGAAAGAGAGCGCCTGCATAAGTGATACGTCGGTTCTTCAGCCTAGCAAAGAAAAACAGTCTTTAGAAATGATGCTGTAGAATATACTCTTCTTTATATGGGGCGCATTGGTTGGCTTGATGGACAGAGCCTTTGCGCTATCCTGGTCTGCTGTGTACTTAAGTATAGGCGAAATCTTAATAACATTTAGCTGTGAGTTAGCGCTTATACTGTTCTTCTGTGTCTTTCTTTTGTCGCGTCTTGGAACCGCGCTTACCAGTATTCAGTTACTCATTATTAGAGCACCGCTCTGCTGTACTCGATGGTAGAGGTTTGATTGAACCCTCGACCACACATTAGTTTCTTTTTCACACAGCGAGGCGAGGCCATGACCGTGACGTACCTACATGCCGCAAAGTACCAAGAATGATGCAAAGAATGCTTCGAAAAAAGAAATTTTCTTTAGAAGTGGTTATTGTCACGGGAAATGGAACGTTAAATGAGAACGCAAGAATGGTCTGTTATAAGCGTACGCGCTCTTGTCATACGTTGCACTTGCACATGTTGTGCTAGTTACGACCCTCAGCCAAGTCGTATATGCCGCTTCAAAAGCATTCTGGGCTGTCCATTTACAGGCTATGCTCGATGCCACCTTTTAAGGAATAAGCTTACGCTGCCGCTTTGAATGCAAGGCAGTTTTCATTTTTCACTGGCATCACTACGTAAGCACCCAAGATAAGCATTTGTTGCTGTGACCGAAGTCAGTGGTCAACACTGGAGGAGTCTCTATCATCAACATAAATGATCACTTTGTTTATTCTGGCCGACATGGTGCCATGCAAGCGTTTCACTCTGCACTGAGAACGGCATACTTCGCAAGACGCAGTTCTTGCTGTACTTCGTGTGAAGAAAGGGGCCAACGCTTATTCGCATTCACAGCATCATGCCGGACGCGGCAAGAACCAGCCTTGCGCCTGCTTTTAATCGTGACAACACATCTCGCACACGTGTAGAAATCGGTCGCTTGAGGAACGTTACGACGTGCGTATGAGTTTTAGCTTTTGCCCTTGAAGAGGAACGTCGCCTTAGCGCCAGAGCGGCGGTCATACTTTCATTTGCTTTTGTATATCGCTTGTGGCGCACGACTGAAAAAGTGAAAGCTTGAACTCTTGCACAGAAAGTCTTGGCCTCATTGGCTTGTTGACAAGAATCGCCGTCGTACTGGGTTGCGTAGGCCGGGATGTATATATAGAGTTCCCTTCGCCGGCAGTTTCGTCGAGAGTTAATCTGTTTTTGAGGAGTGTACGATAGCCGCAAGCACTCGAACGAGAATGGGGTTCAAGACGCTAGCAGCTCAAGTGTTCTTCGTCCTCATGGTGGCTGTGATGGTTGCCGAGGGCAAGAAAGGTATGGTTTTATATGCTATCTTCGCCGCCTCTACACTCGTCAAGTTTAATATTTCTTGCGAGACATGACAATTTCTCACTGTGGCTGCCGCGTTGATACTTCTGAAATAGTAAGTTGAAAAAAAATATTGACAAGAAAACCTACTGCGATACCTGCAGCCTGTGGCCGCATTTAGGTGCCTATAGAATGCCAATTTGGTGCCGATTGTTGGATTCAATGGATAGGAGAGATTTCGCTTACATACCTGTAGTTTTTCAAAAAGTTCATTCTGAAAAGCCTCCATATATCAGTCTCTGAGAAATATTTCCGCAGCCTTCTTCATGCTGTATTGATAAAAACTTCCTATTAGCGCGTCCTTCTACACCTACTCTGACATCAGGCTGCAGTTTCACGAGATCTGTATTCGTATTCAGGGCGACCAGCTGAAAGTTTTCAAATGAGCTCCCTTACGCAGATTTTTCCATAAATGTGGTTAGCGTGGCCTTAAAAATTGGCAAGATTGTCTGCACGCACAATTTTCTCTAAGTGAACTGTATGGTGAGCTTAGTGGACACCTTCAATTTATTTAGAGAGACCTCCCGGTCGAGAGCCTGAATGGAGCGAACGCGTCTTGACCGAGCAACTGCATTTTAGACCTCGTGTTCCAGCGGGCAAAGCATGCTCGTGACATTTATCCTTTTCATGAAAACCTGTGAGTTCGCAGTTGATGTGGATTGTGGTGCTAAAGCACTGTCATATTTTATTAGACTTCATTTTAGTGTAGCTTCGTGTAACATGCCAAGAAGTGGTGAGGCCCTTTATGCAAGTTATAGCTTCACGATGACGCGATAAAAGGCTAGAAATTTGCAGAAAAGGGCCAGTGAAAGAGCAAAGGCAAGGACAAAGACCAAAAGGAAGAAATGACGACCGCATGTTTATGGCGGCGTGGTTATAAAGGAAAACTTGAAATGGCGCTATGGGGGATTTCTGGGTGCGCGTACACGATCTAATGAACAGAGCGTTGGTCTGTTATGCAGAGGTTCATGGGCTCGAAGCCCACCGTCAAGTACGTTTTTCGAAAATCTATGCGGTTGTGGTGATGTAGCAGCAACTTGGGCTAAGTATGGCTAAGAATGGTAAAAAATACTTAAAAAAGTAAAAGGAGGCGTTGCACGTTCAAATTTAATTGATTCGTAGAAACATTTTTTTCTGAAACATTCCGCTTGCATTCCTCTGCTCAAGCTCATGTACCAAATCAACGATCAAGTTTATCCTCCTAAAGTAGATAATGGTTTACCAAGACAAGGGTTCAGATGTTCCCTTGTTTTGAATCCTACAAGCAATCGCATGTCCTAAAGTAAACAGTACCGGATGGTGCACGAAAACTAACAGATTTCAATCATTCCATAACATGCGAACAGCGCAAAAGAGGCGCAGGATTATAAGGCAACGGGAGGACAAGGTGCTGTGCGCATCCGGGTAAGTTCTTGCCCGGTTTGCCGTGTGAAGTCGCTACAGCAAACACACCCAGATAACGACTATTCTATTCTCTCGCTTTAGAAACACCTCTCGCTTTAGATTCGCGTACGTGCTCTAACGCGGGTTCCTAGCACAAGCGAGATTGATTTCTTATCGCAATGGCTGCACTAAAGCAGTATCAGAAGGCTGTAATGACAATGCGATTAGATTTCGCCGCACGTTGAATAAACAAAGATATCCGTACTAATCCGAAGATTAAGTCATAGCATACAATGCCAGGTGTCACTGCATCATTCTTGATATTGCATTACTCGATAATTGAACCATTTAAAAGAGTTCTTCATCCGATTACTGCTCAAATTCCATTTACCCACCGTGGTTGCTTTGTGGCTTTAGCGCTGTACTGCTAAGCAGAAGGCTGCAGGATTGAATCCAGACCATGGCGGCAGCGTTTCGCTGGGGGCGAAATGCAAAAACGCCAGTGTAGCGGGCATTGGGTGCATATTAATTAACTCCACGTGGTCAAAATTAATCCGGAGTTGCCCACTACGGTGTAGCTCATGATCAGATTATGGCACGTAAAACTTAGAGTCTAATAAACATTTATTGTATTGAATAAAACACTGTCAGCTGCGAATTCTACTGGTTTTCGAACAAATAACTGATGGAGGAAAAACAAGCATTATCATCAGGTCCACCCCTTCGACAGTGACAATAAGAAACGCTTACCAGCAGTTTGCTGAGAAGAGCCATGCTCTTGGACCATTGGAATTACAGGAGTTTTTTTTTTTGGACTTTCCCCATTAGTTACTCATGCATGGAGCAAAAGCTCCATGGATATTTTGTGGATACCTGGCCATATTATGTGGCTTCCACAAGTGCAGCTGCCATCAAAGATATTTTGTTGATCAGTGCTGCCAGTCTCTTCAATGTCTCTTTATCCCGCGAAACCTTGCAATTAGGATTTTTTGCTTGATGCACCTCCCTGATGTCTATTACCAAAACCAACCTAGAAAATCTTTGCACATGATACAAACAAACAAACAAAACTTGACGCGGCTTTACCTTGGTAAAAAATACATGGACCCAAGATCGCAACACAAAAAGCAAGAGGCATCACAAAGACATAGGGCTTGTGTTTTTTCCTGTGCCCTGTGTCGGGGCGCTGCTAGGCTTGCATTTTACGAAGAAGAACTAAACCGTGCAATTGAGTACGCTCCTTTCTCTTGCATGTTTCTTGAATGGTTTCTCTATGTCCGGCCGTGGTGCCTGACGTGTGGTTGACGACACAAATACAGCGCATTATCAGTGACCTCTAGCCTCACAAGATCATTCTTGCCAGCAGATTTGGACCTTGCCCGGCCTAAAAAGTGCGGCCGCAACGAGGAATGGAAGGAGTGCCAGAGCAGTAGCTGCGCCGAGACGACCTGCCAGAGGCCTACCACTGGACCAGCGTGCACCTACGACTGCGTCTCCGGGTGCTTCTGTAGCGAGGGCTTCTTCAGGAACAGCCAGCGCGTCTGCGTCGCCAGGGACCAGTGCCCTTGAGTCTTCACAAGAATGAAAGTTCACGAGAAGAAGGAGACTGGAAGTGATGAACAGCGGATGAACAAAGAGACGTTTAACAATCAGAAACTTGGCTCTAGGCTAAGAGTTCTCTTGTTCGGCAAGTTTTAACCCTAAATATTCAACCCTGTTACATTATGTTTCTCTTCGGCTTAATTCCTTTTCAAAAGAAATTACAACCGATTGCTTAAGTTGTTTTACTGAATGAAAGCGGTTTAACTATATCCGTGCGACTAGCGCTTGAGAAAACTGAGACTAATTTATTAAGCCGCTGTGTCGTCAGAGACGACTAAAATCATCCATGAAGTTCGTTTCGCGTGCCGTGAGATGACGTGAAAATCCAGGATGAAGCGTAAACACGCCAACACACCTCACAATACAGCAATCACCTCTCTGTTAACGGAAACAATAGCAGTTTTTTACCGAAGCACACACGATGAGATGGGCACTTTGTCCACGTACTCGGAGATGCTGCCTCTGGCATCTGACCCGGACAATTAACAGGAAGCTCCAGCTAGGGGACCCCTATCTAAATACAGGGAAAGTTGGAAATCTATTTCTTGGCAGCCACTGCATCAAATTTATTGCTGTTTGTAGCACTTAAGAGGAAAAGAATTGTGCGACTGCGAGAAGCAGATGTTTTATTTAAGCCGTCAAATTGTTATTAGTGGTAGTTAAAGCGACAAAACTTGAAACACAAAACTCATTAATATACACCTTCCTAAGTGAGCAATGAAAAGCGATGTCACAATTGTGTACGCTTCGCTTACTGATACATTTAAAGCGGACGAAATTGACGTATTACACTCCGCTCTAAAGTATGCAGATAATTTGTGACCAGTACTTCAGCAAGACCCCCATAAATATTGCAGCAATTTCACGTAGGCTGTAAATTCACAAGTCGAATTGGTCCTCTTTACATGCGCCAGCAAATGCAGTTTACAGAACCGCGATATCTATATTTGAAGCATATTTATGGACTCGGAAAAGTCTTGCATCAATATTTTTTTTAATTTACCAATTATTGGGAACTGTAGTAAAACATCCAAAGTTTTAAATCATAAATGTGCTTGCCACAGTCACCAGAATTTAACATTTTTTCTAACATTCAACATATTTTATTTAGCTTGGTTCAATGGTTAGCTTAAAATAGCACTTATGCGCTTTACACGTATTTGAATAGAGAAACCGGAATGAATTGTGCACCCTAGCTGTCTTCGGGTCACAGGAGGACACACAAGGATAGAGATAAACTTTGTTGGCTGGTGTCTCGTAGGCAATTAGAATGACACAAGCATCATTTTCATTTTCTCACATTACCATTCGCCTTCTCTACTTTGCGTTTTCTTTCCCGTCACGAAAGCTGAGCATGCTTGCTTATGATACATTTGTTGTCGTTGATATGACGTGAACGCACGCGTTTTACTAAAATGCATGTTCGCGTGTTTCCGTGTCATTAATTCTTTTTCATCGTTTTCTTCACATATGCACAGTAACACAAAAGAGGAAAGTAAAAAGTGCACTCATCTTTTCGAAGACAAATAATGGTGAAATATTCATTGCTCCACCCATGCTCCCAATCTGCAGAGACTATTCTGCAAGAAAATTAGACCAGCTGAACACTGTGACAGGTGGAATAACCTCCTGACTTCTGATTTAAATTGAGGGCACTGCTTCAAATAGACATAAGGGCTACCACATCGCACTTCTTTTACACTTTCCTGCATGGCATTTTCCTACTGACTGCAATAAAAAATATAAATGATGAATAAGAAAATAAATCGGCGTTTACATGGGTCTGCGGCAAAAAGCCAAAACACGTAAAGAATATTTTAATGCTATTGTTCTCGCTGTAGCTCATATACTTCAAAAGTTTAGATCATAGAAAGCTAAATACTCAACGGATCATGCAAAGCCATATTTAAAATGTTATACATGCATTCGGCTAAACCTAGGCATGGTTTTGATTGTGGCCATCATCTGACTTTGACGACAAAGAATACTTTTCCACAATGCAGCTCATGGCCCAGAAATGAGATGACTGGAGCAAATTACGTTGCCGACCGCATGACACATAGAACAACACCTCATGCTAGTGCCACGTGAATGCCGGGGACCGATGTGCATTCTACGAAACGTCCTCAACAGCTAGTGGCTGAGCTACTACAGTTGTCGCCATATATGCTGCTGCCCACAACATCATTTCTTGTTTCCTACTGCCTTTCTTAGTTTGAGGAGCTGCCACTAATATTAAGTCTCTTCTTTGCCCGAGCTTACTTCGTATGTGAGTGACACGAAACAACGGCATCCGGGTAATGCCTTCGACTGCTCAAATGCGCCGCAATACGTGAAGCATTCGCAATCGTTTGCCTACGCAACTCAACTGAGGTGGCCACGTCAGAAAAATAAATAAAACATGTTCCGCTACGTCAGTAGAACCTTTCATCATTTATCTATTGCTCAGCTGAGACAAATGGCAAGCCGCCAAGGCTAAGAAAAGACGCCTCGGTGGGTCAACTATTTTTTCAGCTACATCGTGGCATGCACTCAACCTCACTTCAGTACAGAAAAACACCACTGAAAGAAAGAATCTGCATATGTCAAGCTCGATTCATTTCCCCGTCCATTGCTAGTACTTCAGGAGCAGGTAAGCTGGCTGGTGACGCTACTACCCTTCAGAGGTGGTGCCCTTGAAAACTACGCAACTCCTTCCAACAACGTGCAACAACGCTACACTCTCCCACCCATCAGAAATGTGAAGCTAGTGTAGTCCATGGCGTCATTTTCAAAGGTTCTTGGATTGCAACGACGCTCAAGCATCCTGATCTATAGGCAAAATGCTCAACAGGATAATGCTGCTTTCTTAAAGGATCGAGCAAATAGTCATGTGGGTAATGTTCTCTTTCGACGTACTTATTGGAGGAAATTATTGCGCATGCACAAAACATTCTGTTGAAGTAATAGGATAGCCAAGTACGTGCACAATGCAAGCACAAAGTACAGACACTTCCACAACTTAAACATTAATAAAACGTTTACTTCAGTAAACTTATTTTGTGTTCTGAACAATGAAAAAAAACAAAGAATTATAGAAGCAAAATTGAATAGTTTGTGGCTTATGTATCGGAGGTCATATAAAGTATCAGGTGTTGAAAGCCAGCATGTCTCCTGGCTCCTTCATATTCTGGCGCATATTCTTGCATTTTGTGAAGGGCCTCCATTACAGTATAAATCATTTTAATAATGTTCATTTCGCTACAGCTTGAACCTATGAAAGAGAGAGAGACAGAAGAAAGTGGAAAGGCAGGGAGATTAGCCAGATGGGTAGATCCGGTATGCTACCCTACGCTGCGGAGAGAGGAGAGGGGGAAATTCAGCGTAAGGGTAGCGGCTGAGGTATGAAGTGGAAGTTTAGCATTTTACTTCTGCGTATTGCACTAGATTGACTTTTGTCACCCTTACAATTTCGCGGCAGCATTCGTGGTGTGTACCGAAAGGAAGCCTGCAAACATACACCGAAACATTCCTTCCAATTTTCAACATATAAAGGGCCGCAATGTATACAACTGCGCATTACAATACCACGCTGAGCTTCTCATCTCTTTTTACCCGTGTATGATGACCATTTCAAGATGAAACCCTTGAACATCTCACGATCCCTATTCTCTGCTGACATTCTTAGGTGTGATGGGGAAGGTACAGTGTATTCGAAGAGACTACTGATTGCAAAGAGATCAGCAAGCAAATTCTTTCTCCCGGCTAAATCAAAATCTCTATGCGTTGGCTTCCCACTAAACCCGAATACTTGCTCTCCTTTGGTGAATGCTAGATGATTCAAAAGAGTTGAATGTTGGGCTATTTGGTATATTGAGATTAGAACCATCCAGAAATAACGCTCAATGGGAGGGCACAACCGAAAGGAAGACGTGTTCGCCCTTGCACCTGTGTTCGTTTTCCTTTCAGTCGTGCTGTAATGTTGCGCGATATTTCAAAATGGATAGATGATTCACACTCAGATAATTTAGGTTTAACGAGTCTTACAACATAACAGTCAGGAATCGAGAAAAAAAAAAGCTAGCTGACTTCTACGACTCCTTCACTTTCTTTACTAAATGCTGCAAACCGCAGTTACGAGGCGTTTTATCTCGTGTCTTCTTCTTTATCTAACCGCTTCCTTTGGGGCAGCTGAACCATCTTGTCCGCTGTTTTTGAACCGCAGTCCAGAGCCACTTCATATCGGGTATCTTGTTGCACAGCCTCACTCAGTAATTGTGATGGAACCGCCTGCAGCTCTCCATCCTCCTGTGTGACTGCGAGCATCGGCTTTTTTTCTAGCGACATACACTGCACCTCACCAATGAAACCTCCAGCTTCCCACCCACCTTGCTGAAATCCTTCTTCCTACTAGGCATCGTTGTCGCAGGCCTAGGAATATATTGAGCCCGGTAAGGGCACGTATGTTCAGCCTATTTCCTAGCTTAGATAATAGTCGATCGCAGTAGAAGGTAGGCGTGCGATAGGGGGTTAGAATACGTTTAGGCGTAGTATAGATTGCTTTCACAAGAGAATATTGTAGTGTTATCAACATTTTAACGCGATAGCGTTAAGGGACCATTGTTGCAAAAAACCCGATGCCGGCGTCGGACGTCGCTTGGCGAAAAATCATTCCGAACCACAACAACGCAGTCCCTCCGTGTGGCGCAAAGCCGTCGCTGAATTTAATTCCTTAAAGCCAGATACGCCAGAAAAATCGTAAAGTACGATCGAAGCATACATGATAGCGCGGTAGTTTAATGTGAATATACCACAAAACATAATTCCGTTATGCGGAAACTCAAACACAAACTCCTTTCTCCGAGTGGCGCGGCCCGCACGGTTCCTCGTAAGAACACCACCGTGCCCGCCTTCGCGTATCTGCAAGAAAGCTGCGGTTGCCGTTAAGCGTGACAAGCAGTCAGAGATCTTTGAAATCTATCGCGTTCCACTCTTAAAGGCGAAGCTTAACCGTTCTTAAATTTTTTTTACAGAACTACACACAGTTTGCCGTATGTCTCTACGTATCAGTGTATGTATACATCTTTGTCTGCGCTTAACTTCTTTCCCGACGACTTTGTTCAATGGGTACTGTATGGATTTTTGGTTTTAAATATTTTGTTCATTAATAAACATCTTTCTTTCTTTCTCTCTCTCCCTCTTTCACAATTAACCTCTTTGATGCAAGCATGGGTCATTGGGTATGCGTGTGTACGGGCGTCTTTCATAAGTATACGTATATGAAGCATATCGGCAATTACGCACGTACCGCAATATAGCTTGCAAATCGCATTAAAGTCGCAAATTATCGGTAAAGGATACATGCACCGCCTTCTTCTATGCTTAATGTAAATCGCACGAAATGTTTGGATAAGGACAGACGTGTTCAGCCTAACCCTAGCTTATAACCGCTATCATCAGGAATATTCCTAGCTTAAGCTGTTCAAAGCTGGTGTTACACCGGGGTCGATACGCCAATGTCTCGCTAAGATATAATGATTGAAGGAAAGAAACTGAGCACGATATTACCAGTAATTCACAATGAAGCCTAAGGCTCTGCTTAGCTATTCAGTATGTGTTTCTTTTATTTTGAAGAGTTTCCACAAGCCCAGTAATGAAGTGCCTCGAGAGAAACCGGTTGCAAAATACTGACTAGGTCTCAAATAGTTATTTTTACTTTGCTAACTTTGTTATTTTTAGATAGGCTTAACTTCGGAAAGAACACCAGCAACAACACATTCCAGAGGCTTCCGCGATTATGCAACGAGTCGACGGCCAATCGGAGGAGGAAAAAAAATAAGAGGCATGCATCTGAAGAACGCCCGCAGCGACCACGACGATGCCACGGAAAACACTTGGAGGCACATCTACATGAGTGTCACGCGCTTGAGGCCGCTGCCAATTTTTTTTTATTGGCGGTCGCAAACATTCTCCAAGTGAAATTAAGAAAAAGAAATGTATCCCACACCTGGCGCGACCAGTTGAAGCGCCATCTTTGACTGGGAACGCGCACTCCGAAGGAAGAGAGCTGAAGAATGGCGAAGAAAACATCGCTGCTGCTCCTCCTCCTTGCCTTATCGATACCAGTGGCATGGGGCCTGAGCAATCCAGGTAGGGCGGAGCTTACCACTCTGTTTCTTGACTTGGTCTTTCGGGCGAATCGTGGCCTCATAGAAGGGGGCGTGTTCCTTTGGTTTGAGAAACGCGTGACAATGACAATACACCGGCATTTCGTCAGTGTTGCTTCGACTACCGCGCTGCGTGCCTCTGAAACAGCAGTGGAACCCGTAGCCGAGGTGGCCCTCTCAGTCCGGAGATGGCCAGGGCGCAAAGCGACACTTCTGTTGCCCACTAATTAGTGGCTCTGGGAACATTACTCGTGCTACATGACTTAATGAACTAAAGTATCTAAAGTAAAATGGGCTTTCAACTATTCTACGTGACAGTGTCACACAGTTTCTGCCGATATGTTGCGTAGCAGCTATTCGGGTGGCAGGTCGGACACCAATACAGGAAACGCCTACCCAAAAAAGTATAGAAAAAGAAATATTATGCCTGTATTTTGGGCTCTTTTCCCAGCTAATGATTCTGCTTTTCTAGAGAAAATTGCCTAACATTTACGGACAATGCCTAATTCTCTTGTGTACACCCCATTAACATGTTTCATGCTAATGACGTACGAGCCATCATCTTCGAAGTCGGCAGTCACCGATGCCAAAGCATCTAGCGTGTGTTTGTACGAAGTGGTGAAATTTCTGTATGATTTGCGAGAGTTGTAAATTCGCTGCGAAAATAGATATCCTTCAGCTCTTAAGTTCACGAAAGATGTACATATGGAACAGTTTAGGATACGAATAAGTGTGAGAGAAGAAACTTAAAGATAATGGTTTGGCAGCTTTTTCCTCGTGAACGTGGAGCTACCACTAATTCGAAGGTACTTTGTTTGCAATAGCAGTAGGCATACGTTTAAGAAATCGCAGCTTGTCTTCATAGCAAAAAAGAATCTTTACCCAAAAAGATAAATGATAGTAAGCTGCATGTTCTGTGCTAAAGGGGCAAAAGATTCAGCTGCCGCCACTTGACTTTGTTGTCATAGAGAAAAAAATGTGAACTGCAAGCAGTTTATTATTGTCTGAACAATATAACTGCTCCTAGCAGAAGCTGAACTGATACCGTACGTTAGATAAATTCAAACAAAAGTACGGTAATACATAACATTTTTATGGATGTCTCACAATAGCCCAAACGCCTTCACAGTAGAAAAGCAATGTCGTAGCCAAAACCTTTCAGACAGCTAGATCATTGCATCGATTTCTCCAGGCGTATTTTACCAATTCCAGCTACAAACTGTTTCGTGCTCGTTCTGCGATTATTCATGCCAGTTGCAAAGTCCGACGAGAATTCGAGGTTTCTTATACATAGGGTCAAAATCAGCCGGTAAATTATGAAAGCCAGGAATGTTTTACCTAATGCGCACCAAGTTCTAAGGGAACGCATGCTCCTTCACTCAATACGCTAATAGTCAATAGCTCCTTCAGCAATGTGTTAATAATGACCTGGTACCAGAGTAAGTCGCCTAGCTAAATTCTTGACGCTGACTGACTGTCTAAGAGGTTGTGCCGCTTAACAAGACAAAATCAGGCAACAAATTTCTGGCACGGCTACCATCTTGCTATTGAGGCACAATGCCAAATCCATCCATTGCGCTAAATGATGAACCTTAGATAGACAAAATGAGTTGAAATCCATCGCCACGACAGTGTTTGTCGAAGTTCAAATTTTGACGTAAAGCTTTAAAGCCGATCAGTCAATTAAGGTTCTTAAGAAACGTGGGCATAATTTTTTTTACTTTTCCTTTGCTTTAATTGAAGCTTTTCGTGCTCCAAAAATATGAAGAAAGATATACACAAAACTGGGAAACCTCTAACCATCCTTAATAGCCTACAATAAGATTGTTCTACAAATCCCAGCCACTTTTTACATGAAGCCGTTGAGGCAGAATTTTTTCTTCAGATTAGACGCCAGCCAATCATGGTGTTGTACTAACGAAGGCCGTCGGAAAATGTTAAAAAAATTTTGCAAACGAAAACCTTTGTTAATCATTCCCCTATTTTGCTTTCGCATCACATTGCAAGCACAAAATTATTTAGGATGCTCCACCGCTTGTCCGATTTTTTGAAGGTTTCCAGTTCGAGAAACTTCACTTACCGCAAATGAAGAAAAATAAACATTATAAATATATTCCATTAGTTTAGCATCACAGTTAAATTTTTCCTTTTTATAGAAGGGAGAGGGAGATTGGCTGGACGGAAGGAGTAGCAGAATATGAAGAGTGTACCAACGTGTAGTAGTACTGCATTAATTAGTGCATTTAATGTCCGTTGCCCAATGAACATCTTCATTTGACACACTTGTCTTTTGTTTGGCCTCCCTCAGCATCTTGTGCCTATTATCCCGAGTACCTATAGGCCGAGACACTCTGTCTTCTCAACGGATTTTCGCCAAAGTTATACTTGTACACCGTTGGTGTAATAATTGTATGCGCAGTTCCCGTCTACCTGCCAGCACCCAAGAAATGCGGGAGAAACGAATTCTACAAAGCGTGCGTGAGTAGCAACTGCGCTGAGAACTTGTGCGGAGAGTCAAGTTTCAAGGCATGCGTGGAGGACTGCGTTTCCGGTTGCTACTGCGCCCACGACCACTACCGAAACCGTCTGGGCCTCTGCGTCACCGACTGCGGCAAGGATGACGGGGGATACTTTCAACGGCCCGGTCTTGTGCTACCGTGGAAACCTCAAACCACCTCAAAGAACTATTTCATTCTTGGAAGCTATCACTTGCCCGTTGGACCTGCAGGTTAGCCCTTTTATGGCGGCAGATATGTGAGCTGAATAGCGATAAACGTTTTACGAAAGCCTCCTTTGACACAATTAAATAACGGGAAGCGTTGGCCGCGAGATATACTGTCGTCTGTTTGTTCTCGCGTGCGAAACATGTGGATGCACTCCAGAAAGGAAGCAATATCACGAAGTCATATTATAAGTCATTAAAAAGTATTCATTTGCCTCCGCCAATAGTTCACCCAATGTCGACGCACATAAGCATAAAGAAGTAAGGCATGAATGTTTGGCAAGACATGGTGAAATTGATATATCTTCTTTACTTCGACCTTGTATAAAAATTTGTGAAACAATAGTCACATTTGAAGAATTTAATTGTAAATGTCAAGAAGAATGTAAATAAAGAATGTAATGTTCTTGCTGATTTATTGTTCTTTCGTTTATATCTAAAAAAATTGAACACTTCCTTACTTTTTTGTTCTTCTCATTCAGAGCACCGGGAAGTCATTGAACTCCAACGTTGGTTTTCGCGGGCGGTGACAATAAATGTCATGACGTAGTGGCATCGAACACTCACATTAGTTCTAGCATATTCCTTGGAAACATTTCAGTACTAGCCACAGTATTTCGTTTCTTTTCTTCTTTTTTTTGAAGAAAATGTATTCTTTTTTTGTGCAACTTCACGTGGTTATGGCGCACGTGGGATTAGGAAATATATCTGCACCTTTGATAAGGAAACGGCCTTTCTGGCGCCTACACAGCGTCTTAACGAGTCGCAACCGGTGTCAAAATCTAAGCCTCGAGGACAGTAGAAGCGAGAATCAGTCCCCGAGTAGTTAAAATTAACGGTACGGGCGGAATTAACACAAACGTAGTAGAAAATAACCCCATAGCATCGTAGATTGCCCCGCCTCCGAAATCGGCCAATCTGACGTCTGGGTAAAAAAAAGAAGGCAAAACAAAGACTCAAACAAGGACGTACGTGTACACCTAAGCAGACGTGAGTATAGGAAGCGTCGACGTACATGCGCCTAAAGAAACTGAATCGGAGAACTCGACATGAATAAATGAAAAGGAGCGTCCGGAGAAAAAATTGAAGGTCCAACAATGGTGCGAAGAAAATAATGCAACTATCGTAAAAATACGATGCCATGTAATTATGCACAACCTGGTTATCTTTATTGCCCCCGAATTCAGTGCCTATATGTACTATCGTGAGCAATTATGAGCGGGAACACGCGGACGCGTGGCACATATCCTGGAAGCTCAGTTAGAGCGATGCGTGGATGGCGCTGTCGAAAACAGAGGGGAAAGGGGAAAACACTTCCGGCTAACTGTTGGCAGTCCCACCGAGCCTGCGTTTGTCGAAAACGGCAGCTTACGGCATTTCACTGGCCGCCGATAGCCGATAAGGCGGTTACGTGTACAGTAACTTACAGCCGGTAGAACGTTCCTGTTTTGTCCCACACTGTAATGCATTGTCACACACTGTAATGCAAAAACATTCTATCCTAGTCTTATTGTTTTTCCGTTCTAGACGGCTTTCCTACACTTGGTCAAGAATGTACATTTCTCGATAACGGTAACTTAGTCCACAGAAACACTACCGCATAGTTTTGATGCAGGAATGGTTTACTGATGACACGGTTTGCTCCAGGAATAGCCGGGAACTTCCAGGAATATGTGTTATAATTCCAACAACTGTATGTACACTCTACGTATCTCTGCTCTTATTACTTCACAAAAGTGATTATGAAATAAAAAAAATGAACATAGGCTGAGGCATTTTAAAGCGTCAGTCTAAAACAATAATATTACATGACCTCAAGCACAGGTCATCATTACTTACCGCCATCCAAGGCTGCTTCAAGCATGTAAGTGCATTGATTTTTAGAGATATCTTTTCTCGCCAATTATATAAACTAATCCAGCGGAAACCTCGAAGGTATTTTCAAAATAGACATTATGGCCTTTTTTTTATGCCATTCCTGTATGCAAAAAATTATTTGCCGTCTACGTTCGGCGCAAATAATCTTTCATGAGCATGGTAACTCCCATAGAAAATATAAGAGTACTTCTTTTTAGGATAGTTGGCAAAGCATTGCTAAGAAGAGGGGCACGAATCAACACGCATAGACCGCATAAATATAAAGAAGACGAGTGCCACAACCAACAGTTTTAGCATACCTTCAAATCTACGTATATATTGCACGTGTCATCTGGAAAACACGCGTAAAATCTCGAAGAACATATGAAAGACCGAAAGAAAACGCATCACACAGCTGTGATCTGCTATCATGTAGCTAACGGACATTGACTCGACGGAGGCTGCCTGCTCACTCATGGGAGCCACAATAGCATTTTATCTCTCTGCTCATGTAAGCACGTACGTTCATGAATGATTATGATACCGCACGAAGGAGTCTTTTTATTATTATTATGGGACACGTGATAACTCTGGAATTTGCAAGCATAAGTAAGAGGTTGCAAGGTCGCACAAAACAGGGTTAATTGGAGACCTCTGGGATAAGTTTTTGTCCTACAGAGGCCATCAATAGGATATCGTGATGGCGATCAATAGCGATGTAACTTGCTTGAATGCTCGATTTGCCGTTGAAAACTTGCTTTTTGCTTTCTCAACAATCTACTGCACGCACACTACATCGTCCATCTTCGCTTCACCTTGAGCAGTGAGAAAGTAGTGATTCAAATAACTGACCACGCTGTCCCTCATTCTACCGACTAACATGACAGGAAATGCCGCCACGGCACCGGTGTCCCTCCTGCAGGTGATTTTCACTGCAAAAATGTGCTGCCACTGGTACATAAGCACGTCACCCGAGGAACGTTTCTCGTCAGAATTCGTTATCCACACGAGTTTCGCAACGAGCGCTCAAGAAACAGGGTTCTCTGTATGTTACTCCTAACTTTCAGAACTTCGCATTTATTGCAGCGGTGTTTTGAAGTTATTACCCCTCGAGAGTAAGAAAATATTGCGTTGGCGCCTGCGCCCTGTAATAATGTCCTTGACCTGCTTTCCTTCTGGTTAAAATGGTGGTCGCAGTTCTCATAAGTGGACACGCAATGCAATTCCCCACGACGGTGGCTCATACTGTGTCAATTCTAGCAGTATCTGTTTCTGCTTTAGAAATAACAGGTAAGAGCACATCCATTTCTTTTTTTTTTCCTGTTCAAGTTGTCGAGCTGGGCCGCCGCTCTGCGCAGCTCATACCTCGGAATCCAGACGTGGGCAGTCCAGCACACCCGCTAGGCGGCGTTGAGGGAGGGCCTTGACTTTACACCGTGGGAGACCTGAGCCCGGGTCGCGTTAAACCTTGCCTGACGTACAAGAAAGTTGTATCCATCCATCTATCCAAGTCATAATGTATTGAATACGTGTGGGATATTGCGTGGTACTCTCTGGGTAACGTCAATTACACAGCTTTTGTTTTCGTAGCAGTTAGCTCGTTAAAGTTTTGAATTTAAATTTCACTATTCCGGCTCTGTGATTTCGTGGTTCAGTGACGCATTCAGTACCTAGCTAAAGGTAGAGCTTTATAATTCATATGAGCCTATTCTTTCACTTTTAGTACGCCATTTATTTTCTCCTTCCTCCAGGCATGACCCCCATCTCTAGGTCAGCTCAAATTAATATCTATAACCCATGTGTACTTCGAGGTGACTTAGAGCTTGCTTATTAATCGCACAAACACGAGGAACATTACCAAACGAGATCACACGTGCACAATGAAATATGCAAGTATGTCTTGGCATGTCAATAGAGGAATACTGCTTGTCGAAGAAGGTGATTTACGAACTGTGCATCCTTTATTCCTAGTGTGCCATAATTCCATTACCTCACGCACAGTGTTGTCCTTGTTTTTTTATGCAATTAGCATTATTCGGCAACATCACGCAGCCCTCGCTCTGCTAACACCTGTGTAGTGACAGTATATGTAGTCTGTGTAGTGACCCGACCTCTAATAAAACAGAAAGTATGAAATGTCTCCCGTGCTGTGCATGAACCGACTCCACCTCAGGCGCATTTCTCACGCGCAGCGAACAGGTGTGAGCTGCGCCTTGAATGCGTAATGAAACTTTCATGCCAACTTTGGTCGCTTGGCATGTGTCCAGCAAGAGACTATCTCGCACGCGCTGGTACGGCACGCATCTCGGAGGCCATGCATGGACTTCTCGGCAACGTCGCCAGATAGTGTAGTATCTTTCGTGGAAACAGCGAGAAGGAACTCGGCCACAGCACGCAACGCACAAGCGCATCCGTGGCTCTGGCACAATCTCGGAGGACACGCGAAAGAGTTCGCGCGGACTTCACGCTGGTGCAGCTAGATGTCGCAGCGTCTACAGAGAGAAGCGCCAGAGAGAAGTCAAGCATGCTGTACACGCCTCATAAATGACGCGCAACGTGGTAAGTTGTTGCCTCCCTATATTGCTAAACATTAATCCTCGTACCGTTGACAGTACTACCACCTATGTTCTGGGTTTTATTCCTTGCTAAGCTTTAGCTTTTTAGCTATTTCACGTGGTAGTAAAACTCCATGCCAAGTAAATCACATGAATCTCGAACTAAATCACATGAAACATTAGGTTTAGAAACCACTGACACTTGAATTCATCATTTTTACAAATGGCATCACATGTTTTATATGTTAAATATTTTGTACGGCCGAAACGCGCTACTATACGCCTCGCCGTTGAACGTCACTATTCTATTTTGACACGAGTTAACCAAAATATTATAAAACGATGGAGCGTCACGCTGCATTTAAGAGAATTATATTTGCTAGAGCCGAGAAATCAACCAGTGGGTGAAAGTTGCGTTCATATCCAGGAGCCACTTATGCTTGAAAGCAATCTAAGACGTCCACCTTCACGTTGTTGCATTCTTGAATAGAAATTACTTCACAGCTAGCTAACAAGCTTTCCTTCGCGTTCGCATATTTTTTGAGAACTATGGTTTTGCTTCGTCGTTTGATCTCGCGGCTAATGCAACTTTATTCGTGATTTCATCCTGGCGACGAGGCAGTTCCCCGTCGAACACCGCAGTGTGACGTCACCCTTTTCCGTGGATTGCACCACGCACGTGAGTGGCGCGACAACATCCCCTGTCACCCACACCTTTGACGCATCACGTGATGAGTGTTTCCCCTGATAACTCGTCGTCCGCGTGCGCCGCTCAGCAAGCACTTCCGTGCGGACCCATCGCTGTCTGTCAACAGCAACTTTTCGAAGGCAATCGAATGTTCGTGTCGCAACGACGCTCTGGCGTTTTGACGACGCAGAGTGAGGAAATGTTGCGTCGGCGTCTCAGGCCTATAAAAGAACCCTTGCCGCATCGTCTCTAGTCCAAAATTGCCGGCGTAGCGCTGATCGACATACGCACAATGAAATCTGCAACAACAGTGGCACTCCTTGCAGCCGTTCTAGTCAAATGCACTCTGGCTTCACAAACTAGCGGTGAGAAATCAATTTTTATGCAAGCTTGTGATGAGCTTCTTTGTTAGATTTTGCAATAGTCATACTACGAATATGAATATGTGAAGGGTAGTGATGCTCCTGTAAGGAGGGCACTTATGATTATCCGGTGTTGGGCACCATGTGCTGGTTAGCGGAAACGAAATTCTTCAAGTTTATAAGACCCTTTCGTTGTATCCAACGCGGCAAGATACTGATAAAAAAAATGTACCTCGTTTCAAGAAGCTATTTGTTGCTTTTTTCATGCAGTGAATTTCCTCACTGCTTTATTTTGTCTTTTCCAGCTAAGCGTGACAATATCGGGGAGGGGATAATAGGAGGCGACCAAATGTCTTTCTTCTATACCAAGTCAAGTTCGGCGGAAGCGTTTTCAATGGAGACTAACACCGCCAGCAGGCTGGAATAACTTTTGTAGTGTCGATATTTTATTGTTCTCCAAAGGCCTGGTTCAAATGCGTTCTCACGCTTTTGCCGCATATGAGTGCCATGAGTGCGGCTGGGAATCAAACGGGTAACCTTGCAGTGCCCCGTGAAACGTTTTAGTCACGGAGTTACCATAACCGCCTTCTGTGGTAGTCGGTTGTGGTTATGGCATATTTGATATGCTTTTCGATATTATATTTAGTTACCCATTTGGTTTTGAGCAGGCTATTCCGATTTACAGTTCAAAGATCAGAGCAATAAAAAACGTTGCTAAAACAATTCTGACAATCAAATACTTGTTTTACGTACATCTAGAAAAATTTGGCAACTGTCACCACAAATGTGCGTTAGGGAAATGAGCGGAGCGAAATCCTTAAAGCGCTTGAGTGTAACATGAGAGGTATACAAGGCTGTATATATGGGCTTTGAGGTCTAGAGAGTTGTTGCCATATTATGACGCAGCGCTTTCTCGACGCGAGCCACATTTCTTAATATTTCTAGATGATCTAAGACCGAGTGGTCACACAGAGGTTAGAGATTGTGAAAAACCAGTTCAATGGGAGCAGGGGGGGGAGGGGGGTTCAGTTCAGTAATGGCAGCTCCAGTTTAAATGTCTACCTTTCCCGCACGTTGACTCACGTTTTCCCACTGCGTGATCTCTTTTTTCACTGACCTTACAGATCCTAACTGGCAACCACCAAAGCCACAGAAGTGCGCCCCCGGTGAAGTCTGGAAAGAGTGCGTCAGCCGCGGATGCGGAGAGAAGACTTGCCCGCCAAAGAAATTTGAGCCCTGTCTGTCGACCTGCGAGTACGGCTGCTACTGCGCCGAAGGCTTCTTCAGAAATGCCAAAGGCCGCTGCATCAGCGAGTGCACGAGCAAGCCCATTCCAGAATCTCCAAGTCCACACCCTCTGCCTAAAACTTGGTTCCTTCCTTCAGGCCGACCACTAGCGTACCCTCAGCCCGGTTCCCATTCTAGGCCCCAACTTTGGCACCCTATTCGCCCTCAGACAAGGCCTGAAGTTTATCCCAGGCCACCACATATCACCATTCTTCCTGGACCTCGGCCTCAGCCCGTTCTTTACCCTAAACCGAGCATAAATACCGAGTGGAATCAGAAGCCGGTGCCCATAACCTTGGGTTGACGTTCTCGGTTCGTTCGGAATACGGGTCTACTAGATTCTATTAAAACGTACTACGAGCACAAAACCTGTCAGCGTTGTTCATTCCCACTAATAAAGTTTTATGAGAATTTCCAGTTACACGCCTCTTTCATCAGTTTCTTGATTTTAACTAAGCGGAATATTGGCGCCTTTGTGTAACGCACATTGCTTAAATGCTTCTCTCGTTGCAGAGGACTTGCGCATTTTAGCGTTTCTTCGTAATGTAGGGCTGTGCAGGACATATTCTATGCTTGACGTCATAAGAAGCATTCGGTAGTTGCTCATTGTCTTTGTACACAACGCGATATTCAACGTACTTCATTTATTTGGATGGGATCGAAATATAGGATGTCATAATCTTAGACTATTTTTATTTATTGATGAGGCCCCCGCATTAGTTTTCTTCAAAATACTTATTAGTATTTCTTACGTGGTCGTCCATGTATGCTTGCCTTTATGAGGCAAACAGATGTGCCGTTTTGTTCTCTATCTATAAAGCTCGGGAACCCAATATTTAGAATACTACTTCTTGGCCATGTTGAGGCTTTAGAAAGCGCTCTTATGCCGCAAAGCACCTATAGCTTTTTCATTTTATCGTTCATGCAAAGAATCGTGTGAAAAATATAAATATCGGTTGTAATCAATAACACCTTATTTTTCTTGTTACTTCAACGTGAATGCCCATAGTTCATAAATGAACAAAATATTCCTAATGTATCGGTACTAAATTTAGAGACTGTTATGAATCTGAACAGTGAGCGTACTTATTAGCGGCGTTGTGTGCCTGTTGTGTATGGTCGACAAGAAAGGGAGTTAACCAAGGGGTCCGATTTTTATTAATCATATCATGAGAAGTCAACAAACAGAGACACCAAAGAAAACACAGATCAAATTACTTGTACTTACCAATTGAATCAAAGAAATTATAAAGTAATGGCAATGAAACTGGATGAAGAAACAACTTGTCGCAGGTGGGGAACGATCCCACGTCTATGCATTAAGCGAAGAGCATACGGGAAGAGCCGGTAATCACCACTGTTTTTATAGTTTGCTTGGTAAGCGACAAGATAATTTTATCCGGCTTCCATTTCGTCAAAGGAACGTAAGTAGCCAGCGGTACGTACGGCCAAGTACGCCAGGAAAAGTGGTTCGCCTGGACTTGTTACATCGCTCTTGTTCCCACGTTTCAGTCTCACCACACCAATTTCATCTGTTTTAGCTTTTGACCTCCTGTGCAGGTTCAACATGCGTTGCTGTGCATTTTCATTGATGTTGCAGTGTCAAAGTTTCCGAAACATTCAGAAATCATGCAATTTGAAAACACCAACGTGACCCTGCCAATTTGCTGCTTGTTTCGCTAAAGCCTGGTTGAGTCAGATCGTTCTACAGTCAAAGAAAGACCAATATGTTTGGAAAGCCCGCGGCTTTACAAATTTAACTGCAATAACATAAGTCATGAACATCCTAATTGGAATATTTTCTTGAAGTTCGGCCTTGCTCAGTGCACGACTACTCCAAAACGAACCTGCCCTTTATACATGCAATGCCAAGTGACCTAGCTAACCTGAAGCATACTTGCTTAAATACATCTCAATCTCTTTCCGCGTAGGTTGCAGGGCGCAAGTTACTCCGCTATACTCCACCTACTAAGTGTAGCCTATGAGAAAGCAACGTTCTTACGCTGTTCCTTCAGTGAGCTTCTTGCCACTGCTGCTATTTTACACTCCCAATATTGCTCACAGAGTTCCAGCTAAGTAAGTGAAACTTCCTAATCATATTCCACGTAACTTCCACTGAGTAAGTGGAACATATTTGCGAATGTGACGAAATTAGAAATATTGCAAGACCAGCTTGGAAGCAGCTAGTGCAAATAAGAGTAATTGGAGGTCACTGGGGAAGGTTGTCCTCCTGCCCTGCGACTAAAAATAGACTAGTGATCATGTCTATTATTATTATGCGTAACCTTACACTTAGTCGGCTAAGTTTCTGAATCATTTCTTGCAACCAACCTCGAACGTTACTGAACACCAATATTGCATGAACACGCGCAGGTTGCCGATATATTTGCCGTTGATCGTGAGTATTAATTATTTTCAGGCACGTAGCTTGAATGCTTCTTCGTTAATATCACTACTGATTGCTCTAAGAATCACTTGATTTTTCGCAAGGCAGCTTCAATTGCTATACTTTCGCTTCTAGTCATAGAAACAACCCGCTCCATTTCGGCAGCTCATGAGGCTCATGTTCCGTACAAATAGTAGTAATCAGTAAAGCTATAGCAGGAGCTATTCGGTGTTACTTAATGGCTGAGTGCGTGGTCAAGTTTTGACGAAAGGCTCGTAAATAAGGACACAGCAAAGGGTAACATATGTAACATGGTTATAACGTCGCGCTTCGAGGTCAGGACGCAGAAAGAATGCACAGAGGACAGTCGCCGAACTTTTACTGTCCTCTGTGTCCTTTCTGTATCCTGTCTTCAAAACGCGGCGTCATAAGCATGCTCCATCAAGCCAGCAACCAACTGGTCTCTTAAAGGATGACAAGTCAACTTTCAAGTTTTGTACGTAAATGGGGCATCCTGAAAGAAAAGTTACCATGTTTTCAGTTCGCGCATCACCCTGTCTGTCCGCCTTCTTGTGTTTTCTTTTACCAGTGTTTTGTCATAAAATATCAGCACGCTCAATCAAGAAGTAATGTAGCAGCAGTAAAAACACTGTACCCTTATTTATTGCAATAGCAATTCTGCCGTTGTCGGCAAAGGCGAATTTCTGCCGTTGTCGTAACCGTGAGGTTCCGTATACAGTCCAAGGGAGCTGAAATCGTCGCCGCACGCAGTGTGCTGTATGTGCGAGTGAAAGTGTGCACGGGTGAGCCGGCGATCACGACTGAATTAGGAAGGAACAGCGCCAACTAAGACGATCACAAGAGGGGAGAACGACAGACGACATGGCGCTTGTCCTGTGTCGTTCTCCCCTCTTGTGATCCTCTTAGTTGGCGCTGTTCCTTCCTAATTCAAGTATGCACCATCTAGCCCAACTGAATGTTGTCCTGAACTAATCACGACTGAAGTTCGTACACGCAAGCCAGGAAAGCGGCGGGGAAGCGATCGACCGCAAGGCTCCGGGAAAGGGTAAGGAGGGGGGCGCGTTCTACTCCGGGTGGCCCGGGCGGACGCGTGCGCCTGCCCGCTCCGCTGTATCTTGAAAGCCTTCTGCTACGGGGACAGAGCCCGTCTGTGCGCTGTGTTTTCGCGGTTTAGTTAAGGTTGATGCGAGACGCAGCAAGAAGATCAATTCGCTCGCTGTTGCTGCCACGCTTCCTCGCTCCAGCGCTTTGACAGCGAGCGTCCGTGGTCATCGAGTGAGACGTGTCCGTGTTTACTGGTGCGCGCGTGACATCATGCTTGTTAACTTCGTTATTATGCCGATGTTTTACAAGTTTACACGGCCAATAAAACTACTATCTTTACTTCGTACAGATGTCCACTGATTTCCTATCGCAATCGATGCTTCGGCTCTCGCGAGAAACTGCGACTTTCTTTTTTTTTTTTGATGGGCCGCCTCTCCGCTGCACGAGAACTGTCAAGTGCGGCCCCAACGAGAAATACAGCTGGTTCAAACGCAACACGTGCGCTCAAATAACCTGTTTCCGCCCTTTCGCAGGGCAGACCTATTCGACTGGCTGTCAAGGGCGTTGCTTGCGCCGCGAGGGCTTCTAGAGGAATGAGCGGCATCGCTGTGTACAGAGGAGTCAAGGTCCATAGAAACCAACTTCGGTTGCCGGAGGACGGGCGTCCAGACAGACAGCAGAGACGTTTCTGTCGTGTTATCCTTTTCGTTGATTCTTGTTTCAGTGTACGCGTACCTGCATTTGCGTAATGCTTGTGCACACGCAAGCAGTATCGCGCTGAGCATTAATCTCAGGACTATTGGTATGTTGTGAGTAAAGCCACTCAAGTAAATAAAAAGAATTAAATAAACATACGAAAAGGAAAGGAGACGCAGGTAAGCAAAAAAATATAGTAAGCAATGCAGCTTTACGTGCAAAATGATTTTATTGTAAGAGGACTGCAGATTAATTTTGACCTGTGGGGCTGGAACGAGTGTGTCTTTATAAATAGCGGCCCTCATCAGAATGCTGTCGCCGCGGTCAGGTTAAAACCCCGAGATCTAGCTCAGCAGGCCAACACTATGGCTACTGGACTACCGCGGCTCGTAAAAGATTCAGGTTCCAGTGTCCTAGCCTTTGAGAGCAGTTCGCTTCAATGTTTTCATTAACCTCAGCACGAGCATCAAGTTTTGCGAGGAGTTTGTTCTCGCTGTGAACCTCTCTCTTTCTCAAACACAATTTTTTTTCCATGAGTGTAGTGACAGTATGACAATGTTATCGCAATTGAGGGTCGCAAAAGTATGAGTTTCTAGGACAAATGCGAATGAAAATTGTTTAAGGGCTAGCGTTCTTTCTTTTTTTCAGATTTCATGGAGTAAATCCAAGAAGACCGGATCATATACATATAATACACTTTAGGGATAGTTTTGTAAAAGTGGCTTGATATTCTTTATGCAATCTTTTTGGAATTTCGGGTATTATAAAAATGCTATATTTTGGATATTTGTTACTTCGTGTTAAGGGCAGAGAAATCGAAGTGCATTGTGTGAAATTCTGTATTTGTAAAAGAACAATCTTCCTTGCTCAAAAAAATACAAATCTTAAAACAATGCCAGAAACACACCATCGCCCTAACAATATCGGAGAAGAACTGTCCGTTTTACGCTAACAGTACCCTGTTCTTTAAAGAAATCGGAGCTGGTCGAGCACCGAGGCAGGATCAGTTGTCGCCGAACGGCCCATAATGTGATTTTTTTCGGGATGCTGAAAAGAAATGCCAATTCATTGTACACTGGCAGATGATTTTCTAGGTATTTGTGTATTTACATTCTTGGCGGAAAGAATGCCGTTTAGTAGCAGTGAAAAAAAAAACATGTGATACATGCCCATGCTAAAATTTTGTGTCGAAACTGCGGCGTCAGTGAGGTCCGCCTGACATGCCTGCTTTCACAGTAGCGCTATCTTTCGAGATAGTTTTCTTGCAGATGCAATTATCTAAGAACCACCAGGCTAAACGTCGCTCATTTTCGGATATAGCGTAGGCTACATTTATTGCTAACAAATCAAGCAGTTTTTAGCACACGCTGCGAAAACTCATGACGCCACCAGGTCGTTGTGCGGGAATCTTACGGTTGTACCGCCCCTTGTTATTTCTTTTTTCTTGTTCTTTTCTTCTTTCTTAGGGCACCCTTTATTACTCATCAAACCTACAATCATGACATAACTGACAAACACTGTATTTCTTTTGAGTAATCTATAATATAACCTACTTTTAACCTTTTTATTTCCATTTGGTCTCCTTTAAAGAGGCCATTAGTCGATGCAAGAGTTAAAGATCTCAACCTGCATGAACAGTTTCGTTTGCCCTCCTCCACACCTTCCTTCTTTGGAGGGACTTTTTCCGTGTGCATACACAGAAGTGATTATAATAGATTGAAACTGTCGTTCTAGTGTTCCATAATGTTTTACCTTGAACGCCTAGCATCCAGAACTACATTTTGTCGCAGTTGGAACGTGTGTAACTTTACACATAAAGAAAGCACACTTCGACAGGCTAAACCTTCTGCATGTTTTTGTCCGGTTTTTTTCTTCCGCTGACGCTGTGTTATTTATCTGATGTTCAAAAAATGAAAAGTCAGGCTTACATGGTAGCACTTTCTCTGCTCTGTCGCGTCGAGCAAAAATGGCACAGTGAGCCAGTGATAGCATTTTTTACCCGGTTCACCCAGGGATATATTTCCCCATCAACACGTTGCCAAAGGAGTTACGTGTTTGATGCCTTTAGCCAAGAATCCCGTGGCTATTTAAGACTTACCTGTGTATTCAAAAATGTGAGATAACTCGAAGCCAATTATCCATATTATCTAGATGACACCTGACGGAAAGGGGCCGAAGACGCTCCTAGCCTTCGGAACACTCACGCCAAGTGTCATGTAAATCAAGTCAAGCATGGGCTTCAAGTCACGCCACATTTCTGACTACTGGGGTTAGTCCTATCTCCTCTTGCTCAAACCGTTAGTTGTGTTTTATGTATCAGGCACGCGACACGGCAAGTTTCGCACACAGAAGGCAAACCTTGACTGCACAAGGTTGCACACGTGGAGCACGAGCCGTCAGATGAAACGAAAAGAAAAAAAAGCGGGTGCTTTTCGATTGGGGCGGTAGACTTCGGGCCAAAACATTGACGTTGTGTTTCAAGGTGAAGTAGCCACCGCATGAAAAAAGAAAACGCAAAAAAGCAAATCTTACCATCCGATTCAAAAAGAAGGGAGAGGGCTAGATTAGAAAGGACCAACGCAGGCACGTGCAAACCCTGAGAAATCCGTTGGTGAGTCGGTATGTCGGTGAGATTGCAACGTGACGTTGCAATCGCTTCCCTTTTCCTCGTTTCGAGAATTTGTTTCAACAGGCAATTCGGAGAGGGCGTGAAGTCTCCGTATAAAACCACCACATCGCCTTTTCCAAGAGCAGTCCGGTAAGATCGCAGTTAAGGAGCCATAACAGCAATTATGAGGACCTTCGCTTTGATCGCGTTTGCGCTCTGCATGGCCGTTGTCACAGCTCAGAGGAATGGACCTCCCCACGGTAAGAAAACGTTTGTGTAGACGAAATGTTTCTTATACTCTGGCTCACGCCATCATGTTTGTTATGTTCAACCCTCTTGTCAGCTGTTCTGCCCAGCGCACTTCATTGCAAGATTTGCCAAAAACTAAAATTTCCTCAACCATGAAAATATAAAGGAATAGCTCCATAACTCTTCATTTCTCAAGAAATATCGAAATACAGAAGTAGCAGAAAATGTACTATGATTCCATGACTAACGTATGTTTAGTGTCACTTAAATCGGGCATATACATTGAAAAAATTCTGGTTTTACTTAAAGAAAATCACAAATTCGATTAGAAGCAATTCCGTAGTGAGGGAGTTTGAAATAATTTTTACCACATATTGTCACGTAGTGGTGACGGTAAATAAGGCAGAAGAACTGTGAATGACGAAACTATAGTGTTTTGTTGGGCGAACTTGTGCCCTCAAAGACAAAGAAATTACACGTGTCAATATACTTCTTCAACGTGTGTCTAAATCCAAGTACGCGAGCATTTGTGCACTGTTTCTTCATCTAAATGCGGCCGACGCAATCACAATCTACCACGCAACCTCGAGCTCAGCATTCCAACGCCATAATCACTTAGTTTCTACTGTACCGCAGCTGCCACTCAACTGCCGCGACGGGCAATATGCATGAAAAAAGTTTTCCTCGGAATCTTTTCATGTGCCATCGACATCAGCGTCTGCTTATTCGATATTTTGCGGATATAAAGCTCTTTCGACGCTTTATCGCTGTCTCAGTATCAAGTAAAGAGCTTCACGGAAACGACATGGAATTTGACCTTAACCAATGACTAGGACAGAAGGCCTCGGACTTTGCGCTGACGGCACTACCAGAGAGCCCTTCCTTGAAATTTTGTATTCGTGTCTGATACCATGAGAGAATTGTACAGGATCATTGGCAAGCTCAGGGCAATCATTGTAATGTGCGTATCATTTGTTCTCAGATTTCTGCTGCTTTCAACGGTGCTCTCATAACAAATGAGTATGATGCATACACTGGACTGAAGTTGTTTTACGTATTTGCAGCTTTTATTTGTGTCTTGAGGGGATTTGTCTATGAATGCTTTGTGCATGCGTCTGTTTACAGAAGATTTCGCTAATGCCGTGCACAAAGGTTGTCTGGATAGCGTCCGTTTATCTGCCTGTGTTGAAAATAGGACACTTGTAGAAGTCTTCAGGAAACCTGTCAAGCTGTTTTGAATCAAGAAAATACACAGCCTGAAGTTGAATATTTGCGTCGTTACTTTTATTCTTTTATAATTCTGGTTTTATCGATTCTACGAGTTGTCTATAATTAGAGTGACTACTTCAAAAAGATAGATGTTTTGAACTTTTCAGTGCACCTAATAAATTAAGCCAAATACCACCCACCAATAAAGTAAAAAAAATAATGTAAACCAATGTGACTATTGCGTCTAACATGAAATGTTAGGCAGTTCCAACAGTAGGACATGCTAGTTACAGGGTAAATTATATCAATAACTTCATTTCATTAACGTTACTACAAATTTAATAAAGTTCAGGTCCTCTTCAGTATTTATCTAAAACCACCTAGACACCATATTACAGCCAAGCTGTATACAGCTAGGATTTCGTGCATTGTTGTTCTACGTGACCACAAACTATCCTCATCAATGACTCACACTCCTGTAAGCATTTATGCTGCTGTAAGCAAGGAAAAAATGCAATGACTATTACCTCCATAAAGCAGAGGCTACAAGCGCTCAGCAACGTGAAGCGAACAGCGCTTAAATTCTTTCTAAACACGCATACAACCTACAGAGAATCAAGTCAAAAACTGTCATTATCAATGTCTCGAACCCCTGTGAGCAAATGCTCAAGCACCCGCAAGCAAGCAAAAAATGAAACGATCCATAGTCCCGTAAGGGTCAAAGTGAGGCTACTCACTTTGCGTAAATTAGCTGCGATGACACCACCTCTGCTGTGGTTGTCGGTGATTTCAATGTAGATGAGTCGATACCGAAAAGGGAGTGGCTTACGCGTTCCGTGTTGCAGACACATCCTTTGCTATGACGCACCGATCCAGCTCAACTGTACGTGCATCGATTTGACGTCAAAAAAATCTGACTGCAGTTGCTAGTGAAATAATGTCCGTCGATCAAGACAATAAATGACTGTGCGTACCTTTCCCCACGATGACCACCCATCATGACAATAAATGAGTTCGTACCTTTGTTCAACATTATGTGTCACCTCTGTGTCGTGTGCTAAATAGCTTAGCTGGTCAAACACCTTCGCAGAGGGGAATGGTTCATGGTTTTTTTATTGTTTAAAGCTCGTAGTGAAAGTACGTGTTCTCCTAATTGTTCCACCATTGGGAGAGCAGTTTATGCCGGAGTTATTCTTGGGCTTTCGAATGCGTGGTTACGAAATCCCGGGGTGTGCTTGAAACACCTCGCAGTAAGTCTTGGTCAACAGATCCGGTACGTGTAAGGATCTAAGCGTGTGCTTATTCTGTTTTAGGCGGCGGCGTCCACAACGGCCCAGGCAACTGCGGTCTTAACGAAGAGTTCAGCCCGTGCAAGAGCAGCACTTGCAAAGAAGCCACCTGCGCTAACCCTGTAGTGGGGCCAATATGCACTGCGGACTGCATCCAGGGCTGCTTTTGCAAAAAGGGATTCTTTAGAAGCGTCAGGAGACTTTGCGTGCCGAGAAACCAATGTCCCTAGGAGGGAGACCGAAACCATTGTGACTGCTCACCGAGAACGACATCTGAATATCGTGTGCAGTTGTAATCACTGGCACACCGGTTTATCCATGCAAGAGACTTGAACACCGGATTGAATTGTCAAGAAGCCAATAAATAAACAAGAGCCGCAATACTTGGTGCAAATTAAGGACGTTGCTTTGCCGGGTAGGCTGCAAACGATGCTTTTTTTGATGATCGTGGTATAAGTCGTTTATCTAAAGCACTCCATGTATAGAAAGACGCCGAGTGATTTTATTTTTTTTTCTGCTTTACGTGTAATGCTCAAAGCCCCAGTGAAGGCGTTTTACACAAATATGACGCTGGAAATAAATTTGTTTATTTGATATGACGGCCCACAAGAAGCGTACGCCGTGCTGTTACCATGACACGACACATTGTAACTTGAAGATATCAGCAAGGTCTTGCCGACCTGGCGATAAGAACCACTATAAAATGGCGTCGTATTTGCCGAACCAGCGATAGCAACGCTGAAGCACATCTCTATGACGCCATGCACTTGGTGATTTGCTTGCATTGTGTTTATGGTGCAATGTCGCAACCCTAAGGCTCATCAATGTGAAAGACCTCGCCAACAATAGTCCGGCACATGGCAAACTTCTTAGAAGTTTGCCTATACAATTTCTAATTGTACAAGTTCCTTCGTATGCTAGTAAAATACAACCTCACAGTGAGGCACTTGTGAGGCTCTCGAACACATACCAGTGGTCGGTGAAATTAATAAATGGCTCTAGCAAGGGTTAGTTGCTTCACCAGCGCACACAGCTGCGGCAATTGAAGCACAGGAGAGAGACAGCGTCGGTGGGCTACATTATTTGTCACAAAGAGCATTATTCGCGACACCAAATTTGGGCTAGTTCAACAGATAACATAAGAAGGAGCGCCTATCACATTTGCTTTGACTTTTTTAGACAATATTACTGTAAAGGCAGGAAAGGCAGCGGATATGGTAGTGCGAATTACTTACTGAGTACATCCACATGTTTATCGTAAATCCGTGTTAACTATAGTGCAAGTAAAAGATCTATCCCGTAGGTTCCCGCTTCCCCCTTTTCCGGTGGACACCAAACGAACCCTTAGACTGCAAATTTCGGAATCTTATTAAATCCAATCCTCCGCCTGTGTGTCAGTTTTCCCCCCTTTAACTTACAATCATTCCGTTACTGTAATAAGCTTCCGGTAACTTATACGGTGGATGGGGTACCGAATTCAATTTGTTCTCTGTAATTCAGTGAGAGTTATCCAGGCGCATTTGAGCCGCTATCGAAATGGCCACAGTACACTTAACCAGTAATGCCCAACCTATCATTTATGCTACGCGATTGTGATACTTCCAAAGTTGGATTTAGGCAGGCGAAATTCAACGCAGAGCTTAAGGTAGCGGCAATATTATAGGGTATTTTCAGTTCCTTTCTGCATCCATTTCAGGAAAAGTTCAGAACACAGTTTCAACTTTTCAAGATACAAAAATATAAATATGAAACGTTAGCGAGGAATTCTGACAGATTTTTCAGTCACATAATTTCACTGGTCTAACCTTCTGCAGAGGACGTACCCAACAACGCATAAAAGCCACATTTCTTTAAGCAATTGAATCAGTTTTTAATATAAATGAACATATTTTTTCATGTCTACACGAGACTTCATCTTTGTTCTAGCGTATGAATTACTGCGTTTTTAAATTTTTATTTATTTGTTTTTACTTTTTCAAACATGCCTTATACTTTCAGTGCCTGCGATTTCGACCAAAATACCAAATTACCTTACCTGCCCTCTCATAAATAAAACAATTACCTCCGCTCTTCATGCTAAATTTAAGTCCCAAATTGCAGTGAAAGCGTGTCACGTAATTCACAGAGGTCTTTTGTATTCATACATAAGGATACCCATTTGCGGCAGTACTGCCATCAGCGTCGCCTATAATATTTAATTTTTCTGTAATTCAGATTGATACGCCAAACATCGTAATTGGCTGTGGAATATTTTTGAAGTTTTTTTGTGTCCTTCGAAGGAAAGCCCCAGCAAATAGGTTTGTGAAGTTTCCTCTCTGTAGTAAACGCTTTTGTCCATTCACTTTTTAAAAATATTTTTCTCTATACGTTCTAATGCTTGTTATTATCACAAGACAGTCGGCTAAAGTTTTGTGTGAATGCTAACCTGATGGATGTGCCTACCAAGTTTCTGTAGAACTCTAGGTCTTGTTTCATGATTCAAAAATTACGAGCTTGATATAAGCAGCTCAATCAACAGAAAAATTCAGCCTTATAATCGAGGAGTCACTTCGCGTGCGGTGTAGGTCATGACTACCAACATGTAAGGAACCCTAATATATATACAGCTGTAAGCGTGCACCTCAGGTCACACAAAACCTTTGTCATGAGTGAAGCAAGAATGAGCAACCGGAGAAAAGAGGTTATTACATTGTCTCTTTACTACCACGTCGCTCGCTCTACTGATAGTGCTGATACGACGGTTCATGACATTAGTCGTAACCACCCCTGAACGATGCACTCGTGAACACCAAGAGTGCTGACATGAGTACTGCGTGCCAAAACTGGAGATAATGTAAGAGTGCTTCTTGCTGTTGCAATCTCCACCCCAACAACACACCGCCGTGTGTCGGCAATAGTGAGGCTCATAACTCCTTGCGGCGCGAATCCTTGCGCACATTCGGTGTTAACCTTCACGCACTTTAGCTATGCTTGTACCATTGGTATTGAGTTTGTTCATCGTGTTCACAGCCTGGTTCGTCATGTAAGTATCTCTAAAAGATTGTCACACGCGAATGATATTATTCAAAACAAGAAAGGACATGTGCAAAAAAAAATCGATTTGTGAGAAGTCATGCAGCATGCATAAGTCGCCCAACGTTGATAGAGATGTGGAAATGTTAATATATATATATATATATATATATAGTACATTTACCAGGCTGCTAGAGAAATGTATCGTGCAGGCCAGTCAAAGGTGTGCAAAGCGGCTGTGTTTTTCAGAGGTTTTCATGAAAGCGAAGCTTTCGTTACCTAGTTCTTAGCCGCGGCTGGTATTCGAATCTTCGACCTCGTGCTTAGCAGCTCAATGCCATAGCAGCTAGCTAGGCAGCTGCGGCTGCAGTGATTGCGACACAAGTTATTGCAATAATGCTCAATTTGGTATCAGACCCGCCGACCACGGCGCAAAATTAACGACCAGTAGTTTTTACAAGGTGTAGAGCACCACACAACTACTTGGGGTGGTGGCCCCTGTCCATGTATATTGGAGCTCGTAAACAGGCTATACAGTAACCCATAAGGATGGCGTTGCATGCATCATATACAAGTTGGTTTTGAAAAGTTGGTGGAGTGTTGGTGTGCAATATTTTGTCTTCGTGCTCGTTAAATTGAGTGGGGTTTAGGTATTCTTGGCAATGATGATGAAGATTATGAGCCTCAGACATGGCAAATAAAATGTAGAGAGCGTGCACTAAAAATTGTGCGGTTGGCGGAAAACAACACAGAGGGCGTCGGTGACGTTACTGGGAACAACGACCTGTCACAGAAGTACTGTGTCATTTTTATGGAGACATTCTTTTCCAGAACTCGTGGCCTCCGATGTGGATAATACCCAGTCGGAGCCTTCAAACCAATTCAACGATGCTGGGAGCCTAGAAGCCTTTAACGCAGGAACTTCTGAGATGATGTGGGATTACTGTGTGTGCCACGCACACATATTTTCAAGTATTAGGTGATTCTTCAGCCTGCACTGAATACTTCACGGCCAGTATTTCTCCATGAAGAAATGAATTCTTAAAGGACAACTCTCTCTCTCTGTGATCTTTCCAAGTCGGCGAATCTCAACAATTTTTTTTGTCTTCGTCAGTGCAAAGACAGATCAGATGGTCGAACTTGTGCTTTTAGGGAGATTCCTTGCTCTGCCACTGTTATTCTCTTCATCTTTCCGTCAACCGGTCTCTTTTGCTAGAACTTATTTAGTTTCACTGAAAAGGAATTTTCAGAATTCTCATATATACGCCCTAATTATGCCCGTCAATTATCTTTTTTTTCTGTCACTTCTGTGCCTGCCTACATTGCTAGCCGACAGTTGGGACCAGGAAACGGGTTCTTCCATAGTAGTGCCAGCGTCGCACTTGTTTTCTTTGTTATCAAACAATAAATCCCGACACATAACCCGTGCATAAAATGTCAATTCATAGGTGCATCTTAAGCACACATACCTTTTAACGGAATAGCGCATAATACTTAACGACTTCGTTCAATTCTTTAACTTTTTATAATTTGGCTTGACGGGACCATTCGGGCTCTCAAAATGAACCTATGGCACGCACTTGATAAGAAGGACACTGTGCAGTGCTCTTAGCACTTACGAAGAGCATGGCTTCGATACGCTAACGTAAAACGCTTGTAGAAGCTACCCAGTTAAGTTTCGGTTTCTATTATTATTTTTTATTATGTTTACAATAAATTACTACTTTCTATGCAGTCCGAGCCAATCTACGTGTGACGAGAGGATCTGGGCTATTTGAAAAACCTCTTATCCCGACATGGCAAGCGATGCCTTCAAGCAGAAAAGGACAACTTTTTGTCCATTTTTTCCCATCTTTAACTGTTATGACAAGCGGCATCTTCGCATGTGCGCGATAATTCTTGAATGCTAGCTGACCGAATAAAAGCGGGCCGATTGCGTAAGCATTCTGGGCCGAAGTTTGACATATCTTTTTGCGGCTGAACAGCTGGCTACCTTTCGAAGCAGTAAGAAGGAAGGAAGTGAAACCTGAGGGCAACTTTTGAGAGCACTCTCCAGGTAGCAGCTACCACCTGATGCGTTTACATGTAGAGCAACGGTGATGATGGCTTATACGCAGATGACAGTAGTCGTCGTCGTGAACAGAGCGACAGTCCCCCGTTGCCAGAGCGATTACGGGCACGGGTGGTGTCATGTGACGGAAAACGGACCAAATTTCTTGGTTGCTTAGACAGTGGTACTGGGAGCACCTGCTGGCGCTCTCATTTTGAGGCAAGCCATCGTAGAAGACCATTCGAAAGTTCAGGGAGCGCCGCTTTTCAACCATCCGAACAAGATGAGCCATTTGGAAAAGCTTTATAGAGTGCTCGGAAACCGCCGTCTGCAGTTGCCGTTAAGCAAGCAAGAAATATTTTTCGCTGGATATGTCAGCTACCTGGAGGTGAATCGCAACAAATTATTGTTGGCCTTAACCGATAAAGTGCAAAAGTGATTTTGACGAATAATATTCAAATGACAAAGGCAATGTTCAGTATTCTGGCAAGGAAACAAGAGTTCACGAGCGTCAGTCAACCTTTAGAGTCTGCACAGGAGTAAGTTTATCTAGTCCAATTACTCACAGGGGTCAACTGAGAATGAAACTGAGAACTGAGAATGAAGTTCATAGAGGAATAAGAATGGGTTGGAGTGCTTACGGCTGGCAATACTAAACCCTGATTGGAGGCTTACCGCTGTCGTTGAAAAGAAAAGTGCACAATCATTGCATTCTTGCGGTGCTCACATACGGGGCAGAAACTTGGAGGTTAACAAAGAAGCCGGAGGGCAAGGTAAGAACCACGCAACGATCGATGGAATAAAAAAATGTTAGGCGTAACGTTATGAGAAAGGAAGAGAGCGGTGTGGATCAGAGAGCAAATGGGGATAGCTGATATTCTAGTGGAGTGAAATGAGTGGAGTGGCTGATAGCTGATATTCTAGTGGAGTGATGAAATGATGAAATTCGTTGGTGGAGCTTAAAATCGACTAACACAAGGCGTGGGTAATTAGTGATCGCTGGGAGAGGCCTTCGTCCTGCTGCGCACACAAATGTAGGCTGATGATGGTGATATGATGATGTAACCAACACACATTTTGACTGCATTTTCAGACAACGCAAGAGACGCCTGTCCTTCTTCAGGGACCTTGGAATTCCAGGACCACCACCCAGCTTTATTTCCGGAAATCTTTCAGAACTTATTCTTAAGGTAATGTTCCTCTGACTAAACAGGCCGCGCAGCAAGGCTGGCCTCATTACGCAGCACTGAGTCCATTCGCATTCGCTTTCTCAGCATTTAGGTTTTGCTGCAGAGTGATTGAATTTACTATCGGCAATCCGGCGTTGACGCTTAGCGGTTATAAATATTGGGGAGCTGTGTGCTAAATTCGATGTAGGAAAAATGCTAGTAAGTACTTAATTCACGTTAACATTGATAGTATTGGTGCTGCTATGATACCAAGTGAACTGGTATTCCTGTCTGCTCTACTTCACATATTTTTCAATTACTGTATATTTCCACCGATCCATATTATCTTTACACTTCTTCTAGCGATATTTCTTACCTAGTTTGAGTTAGCCCATGCCGCATGGCGGAGGTTTAAAGTGCAAAGCACGCAGAGATACAACATTATTCCGTGCATTCGTTGTGCCGCATGTCTCAATAATTGCTTGAATAAATGCTATTCACTAATCTTCCAGATTTTTTTTTATTCTCAGTTTGCAAAAGTACCTAAGGTCTAGGATGGTCGATTACTTTTTTTATTCGGATAATGATTATTACCTCATTATCTTAACCTTTAATCGATTAATCACTTTTGATGGAGAGTTTTTATCGAATAATTAATTCATCGAAACTTTTGCCGGGAATTTTTAAAAATCTTGACAGGGTTATCTATTCGGAAGTGGGAACAGCGCGTAATACGAGGGCTAAAAAAGATCGACTACACATACACTGACTAACCCCTACGGTTAGCTTCTGAATGGAACACCAACAAGCCCAACATCGATCCCTTATGCAGTTATCTACTTTTGTAGGGCCCTACTTTAATGTTCGAGAGGTGGAACCAAGTTTGAAACACAAATGTATAAACGATTTATAAAGGATCATCTTCGACTTGCTAAAAAATAAATGCAAGTGGCACTTGTGCCTTTTGAAAAAATAGACAATATATTTAATCAAATGGCACCTAAATAATATACATGGCTCTAGTTACTATCTCAGCAGTACATTAAACAAGAAATAAGAAAACCGCAATAGTGGAAGGTGAAGTCCAACTGAATTATGCAAGAAATTGTTGCATGTACAGTGGAAAGCAAATTTATTAGTTTAGGATTTTAAACCACCTGCTCTTTTCTGCACAGCAGAGAAATGCCAATTGGCTGGGATGCTTGGTTGAAACTGACACCTTCTTTACATGGCCACACAACTAGCATGCGAAGTTAGTTGCTCGGACGCTATAGATTTTCTGGAGTCGGCATGAACTCCATCGCCATGTTAAACCCAAGCTCCGAGCCGGTGCGCATGCTGGGCCACGTCTTTAGTAGACTGGGAGTGGCACGACGAACAAAGACTGGGTTGTTGTAGTGTGCCTTACATTACGAGGCCATTTCTAGCCTCCGGCTTTGGGAGACGTGGTGGTGGGTGCGGTGAGGGTGTAGTGAGAAGTGCTCAACTCGACATCATTCGGCGCTTGGAAAAACAGTCGACAGTGGCTCTACCACAGCCGCACAGTCACTACTTGCGCAGTACCAGTATACCAGTACCATTCCAGTACCATTTCAAAATTTTCAGGCTACTCCTCCGAAACTCTCTAAAACGAATAATCGAACAGGTCTAATCAATTAAATCGGTTAAATGAAAGGCGGACATCGATGAAGGGTAATCGTAGTGCGGGATACAATTATTGGATTATTCGAATTATCATTCATCACTAATACCAACCCAAATACGGAAGCGCTCCAGCGAGACTGTTAAAGAAAGTCTCACCTTATCTGATAGAGTTACTGCCTGCCTCAAATCACTCTCATTCTTTGCTTACTTCCTTTTGCCTCTGTATTTTATTCTGTTTTCTTTTCCGCTATGTTTTAATAATTTCGGGAATTATGCACACGCATAAGGTTGCTTTTAGCAAAAGATCCAGTGTTTTCTGTTGGTCTACTCATGACAAACTGCGGTTTACTTCAAGTGAGAAAGGCGTTTTTTCTTTCGCTGCATCTTTCAGGGATCAGCAGCTGCATTCAAAGAATGGTTAGAAAAGTATGGAGACTTCATGGGGTACGTCATTTTCCTTTGGTATAAGTAGTACACGACGCGTGAACTCTGAAAAATCCGTGATACCAAGAATAAAACGTTACTTCTCAGTCCATATCGAGACTCAATTCGCCAACGGGGCCAATAGCTTTCATGAATAATATAAATAAATCACACAGACTCGCAGTAATAAATCGTCATTTTTTCTATCCCATATATATCTCACTTTATTGCCATTACTTCATTTTTGTTTTCACTCATAACACAACAAGTAATTCCCTCTACACAACGCTTCCAGTGTTTTAATCATGCAGCAACTTCTTACTTAAAGAGATTTCAAATCATTAATTATTCCTACGTAGATTAGCGATAGTGAATTCACAGAGAGCACAGAAAAAGAAAGTTTTTTACACTGTATTCGCATGGCATTTCACGTTTAGCATTCACTGCGGATATTATACTAAAGGTTCTATTAGTAAGCTCGGTCCTCGAAACCAAATTTATTGTTAGGTTTGCGCACAAACTTTGGTGCTCATCCTCAAGATAGGATATTTTGAAGCACGTGAGCAGTCTTTCAGCAACCAGTATAAGTAGCGTAACATCACATGAAGTGTACGCGTGTTCTAGCCCAATCTCGTTAATACAGAAATAAAAATAATCTGTCCCGAAATACAGCTCGATTACAGGAATTCATCTCTGCCTAGCATAAAGTATTTTCTGACGCACCAAAGGTGAGAGCAATGACGTTCTAACGCATTTAAGGTGATAGACCACAAACACACACACACACAAAATAAAGTCCGGTGCGAGGATTCAAATAATTTGTTTCCTGAATATTCATGCCTTATTTAGCTTATTCAACTATTTAACATGCAGAAAATGGCTGCCTTTCTGGCAGGTTATTTTTCTCGTAAAATGGGGTAAAAGTGCCAGTCCCGCCAGCATTGATAAGCTACTTACAAGTTGCTGAATTGAGTAAAGCTTTGACATTTATGTAGCCACATAGAAGCCCTGTGCAATGAACTAGGATAAATGCAATGTGATAAATATTTTGTAATAAATGTTCCAAAAACTAAGAAAACTGAACGAAAATTGCGAATTTTTACCAAACTTATCTGCAAAATGAGCTATAAATGTACATATATTGCATCAATTTTTTTTGTTGTAGTTGTTTGCACACATCTCTATGTGAGAAATGATTGAGCATAACTTGATATCAAACTTTTCATTAAAAAAGTCATCAAAGTTTGCGTAACATGAGGTGGAGCAAAATCTTGCTTTGAGAAAAACGTAAACAGATGTTCAAACCATGTGAAAGATATCAAAACAACACATTGTCCTAAAATGCACCAGCTTCATAGCTGGAGCCTCCATGAGAGGCACTAGTGTCTACTTTTGCTTACGTGGTAGCTCGGCGACAGCATAAAATGAAAAAAAAAAAATATTTTCAATAATATTTATATAAAAGAAAAAGTACTGATTTTCGGTTTCACTATGCAATGATATAGGTTGGAAAACTCAATCTAACTCCCAAACTAATGGCGATAGGTGGACAATCTTTTGTAGCATGTTGCTGAATGTTTGGGCATACATAAAACATCAAAGAAACAATCAGGTTTGGGAAAAAAATGGACTTTTGAATGTTACCTACCACCTTAATGCCTTTCATCCAGTTTTGAGGCATCTTTCTTGCAGGTTCTACAATGGTGCCTTTCCAGTTCTCATCACCAAGGATCCCGAGCTAATCAAGAAAATACAGATAAAGGATTTTGGCAACTTTCATAGCCGAGGCGTAAGTTCAATGCGATCGTTTTGTTGCAGCAGCTTATCAACACTTCACACAGAGAGAGAGAGAAAGTGGTGGGCAGGCGTATTAGAGGACACATAGAAGGAGAGGAGGAGAGATCAACAATCAGAGCATCATTTGTCTCAGACAATGGACACTGTTGGAACTACAAGACAACAGGCAAAAGAAAGATATTACTTTATATTCATGGTTTCCTGAAGACTGTCAACATTGTTTGGCTTCAACTTCAGAATACACCATAACTTACTTCCATTATTTCCTTTTATTGAAGTTTGCTTCCGTCTCCGCAGCAGCCTTCTGCAGTGAAATTGCTTACAGTGCGGTAAAGTGATAGTCACATAAGGGCTCACACAGAGGCAGTTGTCCAAATTTGCCGCGCTGTCGAAAGTGTCGTCAAAACTTGTTGTAGCGCAAACACGATGGGAAGGACACAAAAATTACGCTTTTCTATCAAAAGTTGTCAGACCACAGCATGGACAAACGCATTGAATTCCTGTGCTGTTGTGGAGCCTGCATTCATTCTAACAGCTGCAACGTTTTGAAGGAGAAAATCATTCTTTGTCACGAGCCACAGATTTTGAACATCATAATTCCTACAGGAAATCCATCACCCATACGGAGGTCAACGTGTTCACGCATGCTGTGGCATGTGAAGTGTGCACCAAGACAGTATGCGGGACTACACCTAATGCTGCGTATGGTTCCGTGAACCTTCTGTATCAGGGAGTTTTTACTTGCGCTTTGCCAGTTTTATTGCGATAGCATTGATAGCAACACTCCAGACGATTTTTTTGCCGTCGCCTTCGCCGTGATGTTCCATAAAACTCGAAGTACAGTATGAGCCTATAGTGAGAGATAAAGCGTGCCAGGATGAGCCGTGAAGGATGGCGGCTTGACGCCGCGCTGTCTCTCCGTGTACCCAATTTTGGTGGTCACGCGATGTAACCTTCGTAAAGGGCGCGGGGGATGTGCTTAACGGGATTACGCACGCACACTCTGGAAGAGCGCGCGCGCCTGTCTCCTCGTCTAGACCAGCCGTTACTGCGCTGGCTGTCCGCGTGGCAGAGTGCATGCCCTGCGCGCCCACCTTATTTACGGAACCGGTCTCCGGCAGGTGAAAATTTAGGGCGAGCTGAGATGGGGTGATGGCTTCGTGGGCCCTGTCTTCCCCTGCATCTGGTGCCCGGAGGTCACGTGGCGTCAAGTTTCAGAGACGCGTTGAAGCGAGAGGAAGAACGAAGCGTTCGCTCTCCTTTATTTGCGTGCGTTCTTTATGACTCCAGAGGTCGTGAGCTCAAATGTTCGGGGTCATCTAGTTAGATCTGGTCATGTTTTCCTATGCCTGCGTGGCACTGTACAGGTTAATTTATGTAGTGAGAGAATGTTTACTGCAATCTATAGGGATGATAAAACGACGAGTCTTTTCGTGTAGACGTTTAATACTTTGGCATGTCAACCACTCCTACGCCTTTATAGTCAAACTGCAACTTCTTTGTAGATGTTCTATTAAACAGCCCATATAGTCACTTCCGTTGAATCCAAGGCAAGCTTCGATGCAAACTGAAAAAAAAAGGTCTGTAGTGAAGAGGAATGCCCGTTGCCGCAGCGACATCGCCAGTCGCCCGGGAGGCGCGAGCTCGAGATTGCCTGAGCTGCTCTGGTTGAGACACGCTGCCTGCTGCTCTCTTGTGGAAAAATAAAAATTGTGGCATTCTTCTCTACGTATCAGCGACAAGAGCCAACTTGGCTGCGGTCGAATCCTCATAAAATAAAGATTACCGTCAGCATAACGAATAGCGTATATAGGGATCGAGCACTACATTTGGTGAAAACAGTTGACATCCATTTTATGATGAGCGAAAGATGTCTGAATGTGATTTCAACAACACCATTGGAAGTACAGCAGATGCCATTGTGGGCTTGCTGCTTGGCCTTGTCAAAGCCGATCTTTTCAGTGACACCACAAGAAAATTACCATTCTTTAACCGGTAGCCCCTGCAACTTGTATATTCCTTGCATATTCGTGCAAGGACTCGAAACAACACTACCCAAAACGAAACCGTTCCCGTATTACCGCAGGTCTCATCAGGTTTCGCACGAGTACATCCCATCAACAAGCAGAACCTGGTCAACACTCCGGGTGACCGCTGGAAGGAGATGCGCAGCCTCCTGACGCCTGCCTTCACGACAAGCAACATGAAGAAGGTAATTCCTCTCACCAGCAGCCGGTGCTATGCTGTCAAATTAGTGCGAAGCTTAAATAAACGCTAAGGCGAACCTTATTCTTATGTTGGGCAACTAAAGGTAACGTTTAAAGCGTAAGTTTGACAAGAATTTCCACACATTCTAAATCTCAATACGCATCATACTGGGTGATTTATTTTATTGGAAATCTGCTTTGATAAAGATATACTGTGGATCTCAATTCTGGCACATCAGTGGGATTACTTGAAGAGCACGCTGCTGTGCAGAAACTCACCTAAGCTAAATAAAACAAATTTTACTATTTATTTTATATTGCCATTTATAGTAACTGCAGTGCTGGTATGTGTCGACTGCAAGTTCAGAGCAGTCAGCGACAGATCTCCGGGCAGGCCCCTCAAAACTGGCGCTGACCACAGGATCTTTGCTAAGTGGCTATCATTTTATTGCAGTTCAGCTCCAAATCCGTAATTTACACATGCACTCTAAATTTGTTATTGCATAGTTGCGCAGTAAAGCTTTGTTAATTAGTTTACACCATTGTGCTAACTGTCTTCAAAGCAGTGCCCGTCTCTCTAAGCTTATGCGACAGAATCGCGATATCTACCGAGGGGTATCTTTATTATATTCTTTCAATAAAGTAGATAAGCCTGTAAGTACCAGTATCGCTTCTCAGAACAAAGAATGCATAGTAGTATGTAAGCACGCTTAACGTGAAGCACTCGGAACCATGGTTGATTGATTCGCGACGGGGCAAAAGAAGTATACCTAAATCACCTTAGAATGGTTCATGCTTTATTTTCATTTGACTTTAGAAATAATGCGTTTGTGCATCTTGCTTCATACGCATCCTCAAGAAAGGGCTTACAATGACTATCAAGACAACACTCTTAAAGTTTTAGGCAAAATAACTATTTATTTATATATTTATTTATTTATATATATATATATATATACATATATATATATATATATATATATATATAGTACCCTCAGGGCCCAAAAGGCCGTTATAGAGGGCGTTATAGGCGTTATAGAGTGTGTCATAATCAGCAAAGGTACAACACGGTCAAGCAACTATTAGTAGTTAGAGTGATAGACACAAAATATAATCAGTTATTGCAATCTTGAAAGATGATGTACCCTCGACGCAGGCGATGGAGGAGGGAAGGCGGTTCCACTCGGCGCTGGTTTTTAGCAGAGTTGAATCGGAGGAAACACTTGGGTGCGACAGAAAGGAATGAACGTTTTAAACCGATGACCAACACGCGATGGCATGTACGAAGGTTCTGAAATGAATTCTTACTTATGTGAGTTATTTTAGTAAAGGATTTTTAAAACAAAGCAAAGATGGAAAATCTTTCTTCGAAGTTGCAAATTAATAAGGCCGAGGTTTGACTTCATTAAAGAAACGCTAGCTGTTCGAGAATAATTTGAATGGATGAAACGTGCTGACCTCTTCTGAACTGACTCGGTGTCTGCTAATGTTCTTTGACCAGGGTCCCATACAGAGGATGCATATTCTAGTTTCGGTCTAATTAGTGTTTTGTAGAGCAGTAACTTCAAATGGGGTGAGGCTTTAGAAAAATTCCTGCGAATGTAGCCAAGAGGTCTGCTTGCATTTTTTGTGATGTGTTCTATATGCGGATGCCACGAAAGGTCACTGTTTTGTTGGATTCCAAGATATCTATAGGCAATCACGTGCTTAAGGTTGGTTTCATAGATATTATAGCCGAAATGAGTTGGTGAGCTTGAGCGACGCGAGGCAAACATAATTTTGCATTTAGTCGGATTTAAAAACTTTAGCCACTGTCACCTTGAAATTAGCCGCCTTGAAAAGTTATCTAGATCTGGCTGAAGCTTAAAGTTATCGTGCTGATTAGTTATTTCAGGGTATAGAACGCAATCGTCGTCAAAACGTTTAATAGAACTATTAATTACCAGCAGGTAAGTCGTTTGTATAAATTAGGAATACAAGTAACGGTCCCAAGACGGAGCCTTGAGGAACACCTGACTTCACGGCGCAGTGCGGGGATGCAGAATCGTTAGCTGTTACAAACTGGGTACGGTTGTTTAGAACGCATTCTATCCATTTCAGAATAATAGGGTGAATATTAAGAGTATCGACTGTATCGACAATGTGACCGTATCGTTCTCTCAGTCACAAGAATACCTTCAGCATACATGCAGTCACATTGGTTCTATTTTAGACTTGAGAATAGAAAAGTGTCTGGGTTGTGGTTATGATCATTGTACTGTATTGAGAACGCAGGTAACATAGAAAGGGACTTTGTGTATAGCATACATGAATATCTCAATAAACATTCGCTGATCTGGGTTGTACTACATATATGAGCAAGACTCTGACTCATTGCCCGCAAGTGTCTTCGTACATCAAGCGGTCATTACATATACGTTCTTAAAACAGACAGGTGTTTAGAAGTAGCCACAGCTTGTTTACACCCTACCCCACGCCCAACGATGAGCATTAGATAAAAACTGGCACACACAGGGCAAGTAGTTGCTATATGGCATTGGCATTTCTGGCGTGGTGACCTGAATTTGAGCAAAGCCTTTTTCGTGATATCTTCTTAGCCAACCCCATAACCACTTATATAAGAGCATGGCTATTTATGCATGCCGTCTTTAAACTTATTTTAATTATGTTTAGTTTGATATGTACTTATTCTTTTCCCTGACGGGCTACTGAAAACATGCTTGGCACATCACCGCGAACTAAGCGAATGATAATAAATAACAGTGCAACTCAGTGTCACACCCTCAACAACAGCTAAGGAAGCAAACGTTGGGAGTCATCCAAGTTTTTGACTACATAGCAAACCGCTACATTACGGAATCACGAAATTATATGGGTAACACACAATCATAATTTTTGCAATCATGTCTTGAAAGCTGGTTCAGTGTACTGCGAACGATATTGTTGAGCAGTGTTGAGAAAAAATGCGTGAAGTTCGTTGCTTGACTCACCATGATATTCGTTTGCGATTTCTTGTGTCTCTTAACCACTGTTTGGGCGAATCATGCCCTAGCGTTGTTACATGTATAATAGTTCTTTTGTAATATATTGTAATGGTGATCTCGGTCAAGTGAAGCGACAACGAAGGCTTGTGCCCAGCGCACCACACATGAGATGCCTGTTTCAAGAAGCGATCGATTGATTAATCGCTATTGATTTCTGAGTGCAAGAACGGTCTCTGGTGAAAGTCGTAGGACTGAATATCTGTTGATGGTAGCCATAAAATATTCTTATTTCAATTTTTATAGTTGTGCAAGCAAGCATTGAGTAGTTCCAATTTCTTAAATATAGAGTTTACGTTTTCTGTGGTATTATTTTGAAGCTACTTTAGGGTATCTAAACTCTCTACACTTTTTACGCTACAAGGGCCTTGAGAAGTGTGTGAGCTGATTGCTCAGACGGGGCTTCAGGGACATAGCTGAGAGCAGCAAAATGCTTTCTTTACTGAAATGTCCCTCACGAAATACTTCTTTGGAAGCTGTGTGTCACACACCCAGACAACCTGATCATGAACACATGTCCCGTGTTTTCGCCATAATATTCCACTGTTGACTTTCAGATGGCAAGCCTAATGGACGACTGCACCAACGAGTTCCTCGGCGTCCTCAAATCCCTTCATTCGCAAAAAAAGGTGTTCGAGGCTCGCGAGCTATTTCAGAGGCTGACGGCCGACGTGATAATTCGGTCGGCGTTTGGCCTGAAGACAGATTTGCAGCAGAAGAGGGAGGCAAGCAAGAGTACAAGTGAGTCGCTCTTTCGGGACAGCTTGAGGAGTTTCGATCAATTTCGGTGCGCCTGGATGAGTTTCTTCACTGGTAAGTGGACTACAGATTACCACTTTTTTTTCGTATTGCAACGCCGGACGTTGATATGCGTTGCGGAACGACTTGCGTACATTGGCATATTTGGCTTGCTTCGACAATAGGCAGACTGATTAACCCGACGGCATCTCGCTGGGTGCCCTCTGCGGATACAAACTGCAATTACTGCGTGCCCCAGTCATCGATGCGGTTGCTACACATCCTTCTGTCCGAGTTCCTCGGAGAAGCGTCTGGCGGGTAACTTGAGGCAAAAACAAGAACTCGAAAAAAATGCATTAGGACAGTATATCACTCAAGGCACCACGTTAGCTCACATCCTATTAGTGTTATCTGACCATCAATAAAAGGAGAGCTGGATGCACACTTGGCATCAATGTACATAAAACTTGCTTTCCCAACAGATTATCGGTGCATTTCACTAACCTAATAACATCCCTTGCTTACTATCATATTTCTGTATGCGGACAATTTAGTGCAGTGTGACCTCCTTCCTAAATATTTCTGCGTTCCTACAGAGTAAATAAAAAAGGCACTGCTGACGGGTCATGAGCGCACATATATTTTATTCTACAACGAAACAAATCCCATCTTCTCCCCAAAATTCAACGGATGCGGCACAAGGCTTTTGTACTTTACTAGAATTTCTCTTTAACTCCACCGCCTTCTGTGCCTCTAGAAGCGTAGATGTTTTGGCCAGTTGGAACACAATTTCAAAATTAAAATACACAATACACACAGGACACATAGAAAAGAATGAAACACACATGAGGTAACTTACAACTAACTATGCGATGAAACAGTGTTCCCCTTTGGAACGCAACGCGTGCACAAGGCCAGTCGCAAGAAGGATGCCACAAAGATGATGGCAAGAAAATTTGGCGTGTATGTGACATTCCCGGCATCCTGCATATACCGTCAAATTTTCGCAGGAGAGTTGGCAAGACCCAACACCAGAAGCGACAGTGCCCAGCTGCATACATATAAGACAATTCATGCACTGCACCAATGTCGCCTGTTTATAAAATTGCGTTGACATGCGGTCGGGTGTACATTGCTCCGAGAAGTGACGTTGCCTTAACGACAGGCCAAGGATGTCCGCATCATCAGTCTAGTCCACCCTGAATCTGCGGAACGACTAGCAATGCACTTTTTAGGGACATTGAAGCTGTCATCCTGAATGAAAAGACGTGGCCATTCTTCAGGGCGCTTAGGAAAGAGAGAACGGTATGACGTCCAAGTGGTGGCAATGCTTGATTAAGAGGTTTGTGTTAGTGGGCCGTTTATTTCGCTAAAGGAAAAAGAAGAAGCATTTGAATAAGCCATAGATGTATGGATTTTTGGGCAGGCGCGATAGGCACGCAATCTTTGCAGATTTTTGTTTTTATTGTTTGATTGTACTTTTCGTATTTTCTCCCATTTTATGTAATTTTGGGTTTCTGCCTATTGTTTTATCACCAATGCGTGGTGATGTCTTATCAGATTTGGGTGGCCTTGCGCAAGCGCTGCGTTCCACGTGGGCCGAACGTTTTTAGTTGCCGTGTTCTCAGGGAAGGTTTTCAGTTGTATAAGTTAGCGCTCGTGTGTCCAGCTTTATTTTCAATCTTAGTATAATATAGAAAGGTCTTCATTAGAGACCCCAAATGCACAAAATATAAAATTTTCTTATTTCAAAACACTTCATCTAAAGATAGACCAAGATTTGCACGTCGTCGTGGCATAAATAAATGTTCGATATGATGTTGTCTTGAGCTTCGTTTAGTAACTTCTCGCAGTAGATAGCTGACAGTAACGTACTGTTACTTTGCTGCCAAGTGAGAGCATATTTGTCGTACGATGTCATCATCGCCTTGGTATAGGTCATATATATAAAATCACGCATCTAAAGCATTCACTGTGGATCCAGTCATACTTGCGAGACCATAGGCACTGAAGCGTCTCTCACAAGTCGCATAAATGATCGATGCCTCTTTTTCGACTGTTCTTACATTGAAACAGCACAGTTTATCGTCTCCCAGCTTTTCAATCTTGCATGGTGATCTCGCATACTACTTTCCAGCCTGCTTTCCTGAGTTTGCTCCTCTGTGGAAGGTGATCCTTTCATTCAAGGCACGCTATAGCAAGACGGCCACTGACAACATTCTCGACGACATCACTCCCATTCTACAGTTCCGTCGTAAAAACAGAGAGGTACGTCCTGTTTTCTCTGATAGCCGTGTTGACAGGTAATTTTAACTGCAATGACGTGGAAAAGGTTCAAACGCTAAAAAAGCCGCCACGAAACGTGCAGACGTACAACCTCTATGGTACAAGGATGCGCACAGTTATAACGGCACTGTCAGCGCTCCGTAATGGAAATCGCTGGAAGCATGCACATGCGCAGTATACGTTTGGCGATGCTGTCTTTCCACCGCACGCATCAGGTCACAGGACAGGCTGGTTCGTCGTCTGCTAACCGCGCTTTTGCTTCGTCACTTTATACCATCGGCATTTTGAGATCAATTCTCCTTTAAATATGCGTTCTTCAAGACAACAGGACCGAAAAGAGAACGCGCGTAACTAGGGGGGAGGGGGGGCGCGTCTAATGATCATTTTCAGAGTTATTCCGCATGCAATGCCGCATACAATAAAAAGTGAATCTTTCACAGACTGTCTGTTGACCCGTGCCATTATGGCTAGAGTTCCAGATGATCGAAGACGCTCTATTGTTGACCTTTCACAGAAAGGGTATTCCAAGCGATATATCGGCCTCTTCGGTGAGCAGATTTCTCTAGACTGTGAATCGAATAATGCAGGAACATACGCATGAAGGTCACACATTCTCGATGCGTGCTGTGTGCCCACCCCGTCCTGTGACTACCACATAGATGACGAAGATGCATGCGTAATGGCAGCTGCTGTCGAGAGCCCTTTCGGTGCGAAAGCGTCAAATTACGAATTGAGCGGCATTGCCCGCATCCATAGGAGTGAAACAATGCCTAAATTCCCTAGTGGCTGCGACGTCACGTGACTTCCGCGCCTCGACGGAGCAGAGTGGGCGAAACGGTACAGGTAAAAACGAATTACGGCGTTTCACATGCCGAAACCAAGATCTGATTATGCGGAATGTCGTAGTGGGGGACTCGGAAACAATCTCGACCACCTGGGGTTCTTTAACGTGCACATAAATCTAATTACACCGGTGTTTTCGCATTTCGCCCCCATCGAAATGCGGCCACCGGGACAGGGAAACGGTGCACCTGTGCCGCGCTGGCACACCAGGTGTTCCGTGAGGCCATTACCGTGACGTCGCGTCAACCTCGCTCTAAAAAGCCTGTTTAGTGCGGGCGTTCCGTGTCCACGCAAGCTCTCGCTGGCGCTCGAACTTCGCCCCTTTAATCTCTGTAACGTACTAATGTAGAAAAAATAGAATAAATTCGAAATAAAGAATGCGCCTTCATTGCACCCTTGAAAGTGGATGTATAGCGAAGCTCGTGCGGAACTCAGCCGAGTATCACCACTGCATTTTCGGGCAGATGCCCCTACTGGAATGGCCACCTGAAAGAGGGCAGGCCTTAATGTTGTCCAAAACGTGAGGGGCCACCTTAAAGCTGCCTTGGCAAGAAAGCGCCTCAATTCCGCGACTTTTGATCACTTGTGGGCCGCAGTCAACAGAGTGTGGGAACTCCTCGAGGCGAATCATCGCGAATATTTTCGAGCACAATAACTCGCTGCCGTCCATAACAGCTGCAGTCGTTGTCAGCGGTGACATGACTCGGTACTAGACATGCTAATATCTCATTTCCCTTCCTTGCGTGCGTTCAACTTGAACTCCGAGCTTGCAGTTTAGTTCAATAGGTAGTTGAAATACAAACTGCCCGGTACTGATTTCTTCCTTCACGCACCAATTTTCATCCAGATGTGTGCAGAAAGTGCCGGCTCAGCAGACAAAAATGCGGCTAGCAGACGATGAACGAGCGTCTCTGGTGACGTGGTGCTCGGGGTGGAAATACTCTTTCACAGAGCGTATACTGCGCGTGTGCAATGTTCTCAGCGATGAACGTTGCGCGGTGCTTACATTGCCGTCGGCCGCGTACTCGAGTTTTCACCCTAACTTTGCACATCGCCGTACCAGTACCTCTATCCAAGAGGTTAATTTTACGAGAGCACCGGCCAGCTCGCCGGTAAGCACCGTATCGCGGAGCTCAGTTACGCATGTATCGGTGGCAGGCGCGCATGCGCACAGAGCGTACTCTTGTCAGAGCATCCTGTACTGGGCTGTTCTATTCAGCTACATAAAACCCTTGCTGCTTGTCCACTTCCAACGGAAATTTATATGCGCACACGTGCTCCCGTGCGCACAATGGTTACTGTGGCAAACAACGACGTAGATTGCACCCGGGCGTCTGACTCGTTCGTTTTCTGGCAGAAACTGCGCGAGCAGCACCAGTGGGCGTTCCTCGCGCTCTACGCACCTTCTTCTGTTTTTGCAACACAATCCCGCGGCCGACAAAATTTCTAAAGGCTGCCGGCTTCAAGAAAGTAAACCTTTTGCACGGGACGCCTTATCACGGAGCCGCACGCCAACTTCAGGCAGCACGCTCGAGCGAAGCCGTCACGACCAGGAAGCAGTTCCGTCACCCGGGTCAGCTTTTACAGGATAAACGGCGAATCGTCGTTGTGCACCAGGGCAACGTCTCCAACTTGAAGTCGTGATGGCAGCTTTGGTGTCGCCTCGTGTGCAGAGCGCAGAAGCGGCAACTAGTCCTTGCACCAACGCTTCCAGAGATGGTCTGACAAAGCTTGTCGACGTATGCTTCGACGTCGCAGATGGATGCTTGTTGACTGGTGCAGCGATGCGCCCAGCTCTTGAGGCAAGCACGTTGCACGTTTTCCAAACAAGAAGTGTGAAGTCGTCTACGGGCATAGCTCGTCAGGATCGGCAGACAAATGGGTTAAGGGACGGCTGTTGACGTTCGCCTCTAGCTCATACAGAACAGTTGATATCTCTTCAACGGATATGGAATTGCAACCTAGAGCGTGCTTAAAAGTGCCCTTGGTAACACCGACACTTGAAATGTAGCAAACAAGAACGGGGATTGCACCGGGACGTCTCAATAGTTCGTCATCTGCATGGCAGCAACTACGCGAACAGCACCCGTGTCGGCTCCTCCTGTCCGGCGCACCTTCTTCTTCTTCTTCATTTGCAAAGGTTACAATATGTCGTTGGAAGCTCCTTAGATGTTCGAATAAGTTAGCAGAAGCTATGCTGGGTTTATTAGAGTAACTTAGCTGATGATGCTCTGACAACAGCGTGCTAAGTGCGCATGCGCCTACCCTCACTTATTACGCAGTTGTGCTTCGTGGCATGGCGCTGGCCAAGGTGTCGCGATCAATGCTCCCGTGACATTGCAAAAATATTGGAGAGCTGTACCTCAAACAAAGTGAGCAAGCAGAGAGTCACCATACGTATTGTGACTCTCATTACGGTGATTCGTGAAGAGCGTTGTTAAAGTCCATCTACATCCGGCATTTTCCTTAAAAGCTGCACGACAAGTAGCGGCTCCGGTATAAGCGTTTTCTCTGACCTATGAACTAACTACCAACATTTATTAAGCACTACCACGTCATGCTGAACAATGTAAATTAGGCTATGTACATTAGGCTGCAGCTTAACAAGCTACATGAAGTGCTGAATTCAGTGGACAGACTCGGCAATGAGCTCGGTGTACAACGTTACGAATGACTTGCCGCGTGTTTTCTGTTGCGGCTGCCGCGACTTGTTGGAAAGACAATTCGTGAATGCTGAACGACACTTGCAGCGCAACGTGATCGCAGAGCTGCGGGACATCTCGGCCTTTACAGGAAGCACCACCTGCGCGTTGCGACAGCGCTTCTGATATTTCTATGGTCGACAGGCCTTAAGCAAACTATGAGCACCTGTAGTGTTCAATGAATTGTGTATTGTTGCATGTGCTGCTGGTGCGTTTCCGTGATTCCTGTGCATGTCATAATTTTCAAGCAGCGCCTGCATGGAGTAGCAGGTCACGCCATCAGCCAGGTTAACAGTCAATTTTTTTTTTCTTTTACAAAGCCAGCTCATCTCATCTCTGTCGAGCATACCGCCAATGTCCATCAGTCAGAATTTCCATGCACTGCCATACAAAATACAAATTAGAAAATAATTTCTACATTTTAAGAAGTTAGCGTGGAAAACTGATAATAGAGACTTTTAGCCTGTCTGCTATTCCGGTAAGTGGGGGCGGTTTGGGCGGATGGCCGGTTTTGCAGGGGCGTAAACGTGAGCGGCCAGAGCGGTGCAACCGCCTGATGGCGTAGAGTTCAACCAGACAAGCACAGCTAAAACCGCAGTGACCCACTATATTCTGCTTCACTGCTGGTGCAAATTTTTGGCAACGGCGTAATTATGAACTCGATTACGCCGCTGTCGAAAATTTACCCAAGCAGCTGAGCAGAATGTAGTAATTAGCTTTGTGTTTGTGTGGTTGAGCTTTGCGCCACCAGCTGGCGCCACCATTATGGCCGCTCACGTTTACGCCCCCTCTAAACCGGCAAACCGCCCGCGCTTGCCGGAATACCGGACGAGCTCAAATTCTCTAATACCCTTTTTTCTCAGGCGACCAGGAACGACATCTTGCAGCTCATGCTGAATGCCGAAGTGGAAGAAGGCGCAGCGGTCAACGTGCACTCGCTGACAATAGACTACGACGCAGACTCGGCGGCGGAAAGTAAGGACGCATTTTCTTGATCAATGAAAGTGCTGCACTTTCTCTTCAGTCTAAGTGTGTTCACTAGCATCCCCTCATCATATTATCTTGTATGTTCCAGAAAACGAGCCAGCGAAGATTGGCAAGAATAAAAAGAAACGCTTCCTGACCAACGAGGAAATCTTGTCGAATGGCCTCGTTTTCTTTATAGCAGGGTATGTAATGTTTCACTCTCGTGGCCATATTTATTGTTACAAACTGACAATGAGCCAAGGCGACTTGAAGTGCGTCGCTAGGGAAATTGTGATGGTATATATTTAATTGTACCGGACGGCATTTTTTATTCTTGCTTCTTCATGCAACGTCGTTGAAAAAAGAATGCATACACGCTTCAACATAAGACGTGCACGTGTATTTTTCAAAACCGTTTACAAATTACTGCACCAGTGGCCAGTGATTTCTGTTGAGCCCTCTACAGGCGTTTTAACTAGAGATTTCTCAAAGTAACTTCGTCAACAAACTTTGAACTCTCATCATTAAGCTTGAGGAACGTAAACGTGGGAACAACTTGTGATGCAGAATTCTATTTCCCATTAATATGCAATATTAACAAACGAAAAGTTGTATGCTAGTCAAGCTGTTCCCAAAGTTAAACATGTGTCTGATATGCTTTTAGAACTTGAGAGATTCGAGTACAAAAGACACCAGATAGGCCTATTTCGAAAGTGTTTGTCAGCAGTGCTTTATGCGTTGGAAGCCTCGGGCAGTAGAAGTATTTGTATGAGCGCCCCCATTACTTTGTCTTTTTGAAGTCGTGCGGTTAAAAAGAGGTTACGGGTAAAGCAGAACTAACGTAGCTCATCTTTCCGAGTTAGCTCCCATAATTTCATAGTAGCAGAGTGCTCTTTTCTGAGCCAGCTATTGCTAGATCAAACCACTGCGGTTGCTTGTTTTTACTCTGTACTTCGCGAACATTTCAGCTTTGAGACAACGGGCACAGCAATGTCTTTCATGGCCTACCTGCTAGCGAAACACCAGGATATCCAAGATCGACTCAGCGACGAAGTTCGGGCAGTACTGGAGAGAGATGTATGAATTTCTTCACTATAGCGTGCACAGCAGTTTGGTATTCTTTGTCGCATCAGACACGTTACCTTGACTGGATTGAAAATTTATTTACAGGGGTCATTTACGTATGATAACGTTTTTGGTATAAAGTACTTGGATCAAGTGATATCAGAATCTCTTCGCTACTATTCCCCTATTGTTGGGTGAGTCCAATTTTCAACTTCTAATATTTTATATATATTGAACCTTTTTAACAAGGTCCTTGCAATCAGAACGTTTTGAGTTTGCTATTCATGATATTTTCGCGGCCCTGTGAACTTCATGTTGAGCAACACAATTATCTTCAGTTCTCATTGCAGGTTGTATGTTATTTTCACAACGCAAAAGACTAAATGCGCAGAAAGGAAGACAAACAGCAAGAAATAATGAATCACTAAGCTGACGTATTTACGAAGCTGAAATGAATTTCGACCAATATTAACACCTCAGCTGATGTGACAGATCGAATGCGACAGAATACTCTGAAGGCTAAATAACGCGGACAAAGACAGATCATAATGACGTCTTTGTTGACTATAGGAAAGAATTTGTGTAAATAAAAATATAACTTTCTTCCCATTCAGAAAGATAGGGCTGAGTGGAATTAGATCATGTGTATAATTTAGAAAGATACGTTGGAAGTTTTCCCTTATATAATATCAGTTCCATTGGCAAATGTATGTGGGAACTCTTTAGGAAAGCGACGTGGTATCAAAAAGTTTCTGTGCTGGCCATTACTTGAAGAAAGTAATTTATTTAGGTGAAATCAAGTCCTATCACCTTCAAAATAGTCCCATTTCGAAGCAATAAAACACTTCCCGCGTTTCTGACACTTCGCGAATGCGCCCTAGACGTCTTTTATCCGGAGAATCCGTCTCTTTTATCATGCACCGTTCGGCGATTTGAACTTTATACATTCGCGTTAAATTAGCGACCTTTCGGCTGGATTTTTGTATTTCTGAAAACAAAATGAGACCGAGCAAGATCGAATGAATGACCCGGCTCGAACATTGTGTATCGTCATTGGCTGCGAAAGTTAGGGGTCCGGGTCAAAGAGACACGGGCCCAGAGACAAAGCAACTATAGTCGCAAGGAAAAAGCCTAAATTGCTTACGACTCAAAAAAAAAAGCGCTGGGCATATCTGCAGCTCGAAAAGCACTTGCTCATCGTTTTTTTTTGTCATTCAGGGTATTTCGCATCAGGAATTCGTCCCCAATGGTCAGGCAACGAACACTGCCAATTGTTTTACCGCCAATTTTAGGATGTACGAGGGTGGCTGTTTTGAGGAAATGACCAAATCCGAAGTGGATGAACAGTTGGCAGGTTGCTGCACGACGAAAATGCATCCTATCACACATTACTCCGCGCGAGCGAATTTCTCGTTGAAATGAACTAGATTTTCACGTTACTCGTCAGAGTTGGCTTCTGCTTAGATCACTATCTTCGAAAATTAGCAACCCCGCTTGAATGTTGCCGTTTTGGCACGATTTCCTTAATCAAGCTCAAAGCGCAGAATGTTGCTTGAGTGAGTTCGGAAGGAAGATGACCAGGACGTATTCGCAAGTTGGCACTAACGCTTCGACCACTGTACTGTTCCGCAAGGGAGTTATTTTGAAGGTGAGAGGGTACAATTACTTATAATATATTACTGTCAACTTGCATTCCTTCTTTGTGCTTTCGCTATAAAAAGCAGATAAGCGGGAAATGCACGAGTAGCGGAAACAAGTGTGTTTGCTGTACCTCATTACGTGAGTTTTACGTTGGCTATGAGCTATGACGTTACTCATATCTATGGCAACAATTTGATCACAATGTTTCTTCATACCAATCTAGTGGAATGTTTTGTTCCCGGTATTTGCGTGGTACGGTTCTAAATACACGTACCTAGTGAAAACGTAAGAGTAAGGCACCATGTGCATGAGCAACGGGTGATTTATCCCCAGATGTACTGACAGCGGTCTGGGTCTCTTGTACTTCGTAAGCTGTGGCGTAATTATAATTGTAATAGTTAAAACCTATATTGACATTGAAGATCTTTTTTTTATCATGCTTAACCCGTAGCTTTGACTGCCTCATAAGGTTATGTTATGGGAGAGAGCCTCGGTGAAGTTCATGATCTCTGTTAAATTGTCTCAAACCGGTCATCGCATTTACACATCAACAGCTCAGCCTCTTGTTTACCATCTTAGAAGCCGCGTGTTTTGGACAGGGAGCTGACAAACATTGTGAACATATAAGCTTGTCTTGGAACAAGCGGGTAAAGTTTGCGGCGCTTTTCTTTCACTGCTTCAAAGGTTCACAACAAGGAGGTGTGCCCGCGATTACACTCACAACGGTAACACCATACCGGCTGGAATCAGCGTTCTCATTCCAAGCTACCACTTGAGCCACGACCCTACCTTTTGGGAGGAACCGGAAAAATTTGATCCTGACAGGTACTTTTCTTCTGTTGCAGTTTTTGTGTACAGAACAGAAAGAGGTGCCTATATGCTCAAGAAAAAATGTTGTTTCGTGCTCCTGAGGCTTCGAGCGATGTACGCACCACTACTACTACTAATATTACTACGGCTACTACTACTGCTAATAATAATAATAATAATAATAATAATAATAATAATATTTATTGTTGCCATCTTACAATAATCGTACATCAGAAGGCAGGCCCGTCAAAGCCAACGAAGTGGCTTGCGTGACTTGGCCCGGCATGTCGGCATACAAAGTCAAAATGGCAACATGTACAGAAATGATAATAATATATAATATATATAATATATTAATATATAATATAATATATAATATATATATGATAATATAATAATAGTAATAATAATAATAATAATAATAATAATAATTGAAGCGGTCTGCGCTGGACGCATGAAAGAAGACGAAGGAGGAGTGAGAAGGAAGAAGTTGGAATAAAATGGCGGACGACACCCGTCTCACTTAGATGATGTCATTTCTGTTTCCGTTCTAGTTAGGAACGCTACATTTTGGCGCAGCCGACAGTTTTCGAAGACCAGCGATGCGGGTGACGTTTTTCGTCGACCAGGCGTCATCAGAGTCTGTTGTGTTCACCCGATACCAAGTGCACGGTGAGCCAGCGACGGACCTTCCTCTTGAAGTTAGTTCTACCGCGCTGATCAACGTGGTACTGCAACAAGCTGCAATCAGCCGCCAAGCCCTCGTGCAAACAGGATCGGTGACAGTGAATCTACAACTGCAGACACTGAGCGAACTCGTTCTGGAACCCATACGACGTGGCACCCTCAAAGACGAAACGCCTGCCGGGAAGGTGAGCCTAGACTTGAGTGTTATGGAACTGCAAAGGAACATTATACAACAGATCGAAATAATGAGAACTTTCGTCCAAGCGCTTAGTCGAGAGCAGTCAGCACGAAGTATTGTTGAACCAGATGTTTTTGAAGGAAAATCGCAAAATGCACACTACTGGCTGTGTTTTTTCGAGTACGCCTGTGACAAGAATCTGTGGCACTCCGACGACACAAAGATTTTGCATATGCGCCGCTATTTGGGCGGTATAGCCAGAAAATGGCATGACGTGCAACTCATGGATTATGGAACAACATGTTGGGAACTGTGGAAAAGCAACTTTTTAGGGGCTTTCGAAGGCAACGCAGTAGAAAGATGGGATGCGGCACTGCGGTTCAGTTATACAGGTGGCTCTCTGCTTGAGTACTGTCTTGAGAAGCGTCGCCTGTTGTATTCTGCAGAACCGAAGCTGTCGTCTTCTGCTGTTGTAGCTTTGATAACGCAAGGGTTGTGTATCGAGATCCGTTGTCATGTCCAGCTCAAAGGTCCAAGAACGTTTGATGACCTTCTGAACTTTCTACAGACCTCAGTGCCAAGAATTACATCGAGAAGACAGCCAGATGGTAGAAAAGAGCAACTTGATTCCAATCTAGAGTCGTTGCCGTCAACTGAATGTGAACACAGCTTCATAAACAAATCTCTGGGAAGCGTAAATCATGACTGTGAGGATGGTGAAGAACCAATTACCGCAGTTCACGGCAACCTACTTCCACATAATCTGTCTACCATGCATCACAAGCCCCAGAAAAAGAGCTTCAGTGAGACAGTATATTTGGTGTCGTCAAGCTTATTGTACGCCCCCATTAAGGTAGATGGCATTGAAGTGAAGGCTCTCGTTGACAGTGGAGCTTCGGTATCTATTATCAACAAGACTCGAGTGGATGCCAGTCGTCTGCACGCTGGTAGAACATTGCGTGTCCAAGCCTACGATGGGTCAGTGACCATGCATAGCGAATGGGTAACCCTGGCTATCGAATTTCAAGGAAATGCTATTACCAGTGACGTATTGGCCATTCCCAATGTCACCTACGATTTTCTTTTGTCCCGTCCAGACATGAAAAAACTTAAGATGAACCTCTATTGGGATGACAAGGTAATGGCCGAAGACACCATAAGAACAGCAGACCCTGGTGAAGAACCTAGTGTATCAAGGCTAATTTTTCACCACGAAGACATCAAGACTAAGTACCCAGAGCTTATATGCATAGGAAGCTACCCTCCAGCAATGAAATCCCATGTCGTTCCTTTCGAGCTCGCAGATAAAACAGTGGTTCGTAGAACCCCCTATAATATGTCCAGAGATAAAAAGGTGTGGCTGAAAAAGGAGTTGCAAGAAATGTTAGACGCAGGTATCATCCGGCCTTCTGTATCCCCATTTGCTTCTCCTATCACTATTGCACCTAAAGAAGACGGGACATTCCTCCTCTGCACAGACTACCGGGCTCTCAATCGTCAAACTGAATTGATACCTTATCCAATGCCGAGAATCGACGACATCATTGACGAAACCGGTGGTTGCCATTGGTTTTCACGAATAGATCTCTGCAAGGGCTTTTGGCAGATTCCACTAAGTGAAGAAACGAAGAAGTACACCGCGTTCATAACCCCATTTGACTTGTTTGAGTACAACCGCCTACCATTTGGTTGGAAAAACTCCCCTGCGTGGTTTCAGAAGATTATGACGGACATTCTGAAACCTTACCTGGGCACATTTTGCAATGTGTACATCGACGACATCATCATCTACTCAAAGACAAAGGATGAACACCGTAGTCATCTTTCAAAAGTTCTTCATGCCCTCAGTCTTGCCCAACTCAAAGTCAACTTCAAGAAAAGTGCGTTCTTTCAAGATACCGTAGTATTTCTTGGCAGGGTGTTTGATGGGCAGACTAAAAGCACCAAGCAAGAATCGGTAGAGAGAATCTCCAAGCTGGTAAAGCCTTATGATGTGCACTCCCTGCGCGTTTTTCTTGGCCTTGCAGGACACTTCCGGGCGTTTATCAAAGACTACGCACTGAGAACAAGGTGCCCCACACGTTTAACTCAGAAAGACGTGCCTTTTCATTGGGACGAGAAGTGCGAAGCTGTCTATCGTGAGCTCGTAAAACTAATATCGTCGGACCCCATCTTGCGAATACCGGATTTTTCCTTGCCTTTCGTGCTGAACACGGACGCATCACATTATGCTACCGGTGCAGTTCTATACCAGAAGCCATCCAAACAAGCTGATCAAACCAAACACTACGTCGTGGGGTACTACAGCTATACCCTGAAACCCGCCGAAATCAATTACTCTACCACAGAAAAGGAAGCTCTGGCCGTCTTAAAAGCTGTGCAGTACTTTCGTACTTACCTGGAAGGTGCCAAATTCATACTTTTCACGGACCATCAAGCATTGACTCAACTTCTGAGCATGGCCCAGCCAAGAGGCCGCATTGCTAGATGGGTGAACTATCTGCAACAATTTGATTTCGTAATTTCGCACCGTCCTGGCCCACTCCTCACTGACGCTGACGCGCTATCAAGATTACTTGTACAGGAATCAAGCAATAATCCAGATACAATCAATCATATTAAGCTATGGGAAGGTACAGAAGAGCTCCAGTTTATCAATGGAAGGTATCACGTACCACCAACTATGATTCCAAGGATTCTTCATCTATACCACGACACCCCTGAATCGGGTGGACATGATGGCTTCTGGCGCACTTATAAGAAATTGCTCATGAGATTCACATGGCCGGGCATGAAAAACGACATCAGCCATTACATCCGCACATGCCACCTCTGCCAGGTGAACAAAGTTAAATTCAAGCAATCGACAGACGTTATGACAAACCCTGAATATTCAAGCATCCCGTTCGAAGTAATTCATTTGGACTTCGCGGAGCTCAAAAAGAAGGGGGAAGGAGTCAAGCGAACGCAAGCTTTCTTGCTCTCCATAGATGAGTGCACACGGACGATTGCGGCTAAAGCTGGCAAAGAAGACGCAAACAGCGTAATAGACCTCCTCAAAGCTGAGTGTTTTAAACACACAAAGACGCTCGTCTGCGACAACGGGCCGGCTTTTCGGAGTGCCAAATTATCAAAGTGGGCCCAGGAGCACGGCATCATGATAAAGTATTGTTCTCCATACCACCCGGCAGCAAACGGCCTAGCGGAACGTGCCATACGAGACATCAAACAGTATCTGAAGATGTATCCAGACTTTGCCGGTGGCTGGAAGTGCTGTCTCGAGGCCGCTGTGAAGCATCACAACAGATCATACACCACGAGTTTAGGCTGCAGCCCTCATTTTGTAACTTCAGGTACAGCGCCCATACTTCCTGCAGATCGTGAGCTAGGTCTCCTAGAGAACCTCGAACTTGCGGAAGTAAGGAAAACTGTCAAAGAACAGGAGATCTATAAGCGCCGCATGAAGCGAAACTTTGATAAAAGGCACAGTAGCGAGATACCGGACATACAGCCTGGAGACTATGTCCTTGTAAGGAAAGGAGCTGTGCCCTCAAATTCAAAATATTGCGGACCATTTCAAGTTATTAAGACTGCATGCCAGCATGGAATATTGAAGAATGTCTGGTACGCCGGAGCCTCGGGCCAAACGGAGTGCGCCGCTATTGGAAACGTATTCAAGTATTACCCCAGGAGGTGTAATTAAAAGAAATCCGGAAGAGTGAAGCGGTCTGCGCTGGACGCATGAAAGAAGACGAAGGAAGGCGCTAGGGGAGGAGTGAGAAGGAAGAAGTTGGAATAAAATGGCGGACGACACCCGTCTCACTTAGATGATGTCATTTCTGTTGCCGTTCTAGTTAGGAACGCTACAATAATAATAATAATAATAATAATAATAATAATAGCAGGTTTGATTACCGTGTCCAGGACAACCCCGAGGTCTGAGTGCTGACGCGTGCATACATTAAAAGAAGAAAATTATACAGCAGGGGAATATAAATAAAAGAAATGAAGAAAAAGAACAATCCTCAAAAGAAGAGTGTACATACAGCAAGGCGCAAGGTGAATATAAAAGAAGAAGGAGGAGAACGGCAGTTGTACTATACGTGATACCATGACATAACAACGCAAAGTTATTAAAAGGCAATGATAGCTAGTTAGGAAAATTATCCTAGTTAGGAAAATTATGAAGATCATGAAAATACTCGATATGAGGACTGTATATTGGGAGTGCTTGAGTGCTGGTGATAACAGGCACCAACACTCAACTTGATTATAATCAATCAATAATTTATTTACCGTGCCCAGGAAAACGCATGAAATTCTACGTTTGGCACGCGACTAACAAAAAATTACAAGTGCACGTAAAAATACAGGAGGAATAATGGAATAGAAAATTTCTCATCCTTATTCTTTCGTATTTATTTTGCGGCTTGTTGTATGTGCACCCTTGTTTTCAAAATTGTTCTTTTGATTTACTCATTCTTTTACCTATGTTACTTTTAAGTCTTTCTTTTTAATACGTGCGTGTGCCAACACTCAGACCTAATGGTTTAATCTATGCACAGTAAATAAATTATTATTATTATTATTATTATTATTATTATTATTATTATTATTATTATTATTATTATTATTATTATTATTATTATTATTATTATTGTTGTTGTTGTTGTTGTTGTTGTGTCAACGAAATGAAAGATCTTGGTGTGCACTTTGACAAAACGCTGTGCTTCTCTTCAAACTATACATATGTGAAACGACGTGCCCTCCTCTCTCTTGTTATTGTTTTTCATGTAATAAATGACTTCCCCTCCCCTGGCGCATTTCTACAATTGTATTTTACCTTAAGTATTACATTACTTGGAGATGCCTGTGTAATTTAGGGCAGAACCACCGAATCTGATTCTGACCTTGTTGAATGCATCAAGAATAAATTGTTGTCTTCAAGCACCGCTTTTGCCGCTGTCGGGATCATAGTGGAGTACGGTCAAATGCACCTTAACTAGCACTTCTAAACTGATCACGGATTAAATCAGACATTTTGTTCCTTTTTAATGTAATAGATGCCCCTACACCTTGTAGAAAGCTTAAAAATAAATTATGGGGTTTTACTTGCCAAAAACACTTTCTGATTATGAGGCACGCCATAGTGGAGGACTCCGGAAACTTAGACCACCTGGGGTTCCTTAACGTGTACCTAAATCTAAGTACACGGGTGTTTTCGCGTTTTGCCCACATCGAAATGCGGCCGCCGTGGCCGGGATTCGATCCTGTCACCTCGTGCTCAGCAGCACAGCACCGCAGCAACCACGGCGATTATTGTCCGAAGCTTCTTGGTGCCGTTCAATTTTTTTTTTCCATGGGGCAAAAGTACGCCTTACACCAGGTAGCATTCTGTGCTACGCTGCCTTGTTGCAGTTGAGAATGTCCTGTGGCTCGGCTCCACAAAGCATACAGTAAGGATTCTGCCTGTACTGACATATTTCACAGTTAATCCTTGCATTTTACACATGCGTAGGTAATCGTTGTGTCGGAATACTTAACTTTTACGCCCACCTCCTCGTTTTCATTTTCCCAAGTTGTTTCTATAGCTCACATTGTTTTGTCTACATTATTTTTCTGCTCTGTGTATTGTGCCTTGCGTATTACTTTTTAAGTGGTCCAGTACAAAGGCTCCGTAGCTGTTCGTGGCCACTAAATAAAACAATTGATTGATTGATTGATTGTATTCGCAAATAAAAAGTATCAGATTGGCTTTCCTGAATCTTTTGCTTGCGCAATGTTGACCACGGCTGTTCAAGTAAGCGATATTGGTGTGCTTTTTGATAATACGCTAAGTTTCTCCGCCAGCTGTGGGCGCGTAGCAATACGACTTCTGCGCGTGCTCTGCCCTGCCATTATTATTTGATTTTTCTTTCACTATTTGAATATGCCTAACTAGTGTGTAAAGGCACAAGCAACTCAAATAACATAATATTCGAGTACCTGCAGAAAAAGTGCGACGTCATTCCGCCCTGTGAAGGTAGATGACCAGCGGAGCTGCAAACATCGTGGTAAGAAAATTTGTGGTAAACACTTTATTGCATCATTCATTGTCCCTTAGATACGGTAGTCAGAGTGGCTTTGTGGTCGCTGTGATATTCACATACCGGCATACTCGCAATGGCAATCACATTCTTTCATAATGTCAAATCGATGCACGCACGCTGCAGGATGGTGGGTTGGGCAGGATCGGTTTAGCAGCGCAAGCGCAATGTCAACAACATGAAACGCGTGAACCACACCCTTTGTAGTCCCGACACATCCACTTGGGTAGCGTCATCGCAACTATTACCACAGGGGTAGTGTCCGCAGGGCTTACGGGGGTATGAGCCAATGATGGTGACAGTTTTATATGTTCTTATCTTTGTTGTATGCGTGATTAGAAAGAATGTAAGCGCTCTTCGCTTCACTTTGCTCAGTGCTAGTAGCCTCTGCCTTAAGGGGCTATGAGCATGGCACTTTTTTGCTTGCTTGCGGGGGTATGAGTGCTTACGGGGGGGCATGAACTATTCATCATGATAGTTTTTGTGCGAGGACAAGAAAATTCAATGGTACCTTAACCATATACAGCTCTGCTGTAAAAGTTCATGAGTATATGTAAACCTTGTTTTCTGAACTTCACATGCCATCAGCATGTCAAGTATGACTAATTATTCTTAACTTCCATCTCACAGTTGCAAAAGTAGTTGTACCCGCATCTTATTTGCCGTTGAAGACCATTCATGAAATTGTTGCATACGCAAATCTGCTACCTTCGGTTTCACTGCAAGTTCCGCGGAATACAACCAGGAAACATAGACTATTCCACTTCCTGTCTCTTTCAGATGCCACTCGCGTCTCAGCAGAATGCAAATTTTATATAAGTGCAGTTTTCTCAGTCTTTGTATCTCTAAAAATGTGTTGTCTTCTTTCCTTTCCGAGCTTCGCGCTTTCTCTTAAATCTTCTTCTAAGATGCTCTCCTCTCCTTTCTTTTCATAGTTTCTCCATCCTTCCGTTTAATGTTCTATGTAGGATATTTGTGTCATTCCTTGATTGTTGCTTCTTATGTACAAGTTTATCCTGATCTGTTGTGTTTTACTTTCTATGTTTTATACTGTAACTTTGGTAGTAGTTGGTTTACCTTTGCATCACTTTTTCCTTCTGTGTTCAAGTATTTAGACATCCGGTTGTTCATGGGCACACAAGTAAAGATTTTTTATTAATAGAATTATATTGTTCATGACGCAGTTGTTTATATAGTTCTTAATTGCTTTTGTATTCACAGTCAGTTTTATATCCCATGACTCTTAATCCTAGTTGTTCTACTTTTTTACTGTTCTTGTTTTCGTTTTCATTCACGAACGCCAAGACATCACTGTTGTTTCTGGACACAATTAAAAAATTAGTGATTAGTTGATTGTTTGATTGGTATTATTTGGTTTGAAAGAGAGACAGAAACAAAGAACGGGCAGGGAGGTTAACCAAAAAGAACTCTGTTTGCTGCCATGCACGAAGTAAAAGGGAAAAGGGTTACAGAGAGATAAACCTAGAGGTGTCATTTCGAGGAAGGGTAGGAAAGAGCTTAGCGACGTAATGACAAGGAATAACGTGATGCGGCAATGACAAGGCACAAAGCGCTGCAACAATGGCAAGGAATAAAGTGCCGCACTAGGAAGGTAAAAAAAAATTCTGCTAGTGGTGCGAATAAAGTAATATTTAAACACAAGTAAAAACTGAATACAGCAGGCTAGAGCGCGTAAGAAAACTTGGGTCGACAGCTGTCTTGCTCGTGTGGGATCATTTATCTAATGCAGCGGACACTTCTTGTATAATTTTGCTTAAGATTGTGCGCTAATGTAATGAATGTTTCTTTCATTGTGCTTGAAATAATCCACACTGCCGATGTTTCAATGGCTATTTATGAGAACACCAAAATCTGTGTTCATTTTGCACGGACATGGCACGTTATAGTTTGTAATTCCTTTCACGCATAGTACTCCCGGTATTTTCTGTTAACTTAATTCTTCAGCATTCGCCTTGAGTTTACCATTGCAGGTGGGATGAAAAGCCGCCATGTCGAAATGAACAAATAGTCAAATTTAAGAGGTATTACACATGCTCGCATGCAAAAAGTACATTCTTTACGAACAGGGAAATATTTGAAATTCAGCGGATACGAAATATTTCTGCGTGCTCAATCAACCGGGTGATGCATTTTGACGCCTAACGTGTGATACGAGTGTGCAGTACCGAAGAAACTTTTCGTTTCAGCTAAAAATCCTGATTCCCTACCTCCAATTTACTTCAGGTTTAGCACCGAAAACAAAGGACAAGTAGACCCCATTGTGTACCAACCATTTGGACAGGGGCCACGTAACTGTATTGGGATGCGTTTCGCTCAGCTAGAGATGAAATTGACCATGGCCAAGACTCTCGCAAAATACAAGTTTGTGCTGGATGATCGTCATGTCAATGTGAGTGTCATTTGGCAGCCTAAAGGCCAGCCTTCTTGTGAATGAGCTTTTTCATCTGCAGCGCAGAATTATCACTATACTTAAAACACGACAACATTGAATCATTAATTACGTCTGTTTTATAGAAGTTACATAAAGACGGATAAAGGGCCTCAGAAAGGCTGGCCTACGTTTCATTAGGTGGACCTATTTTTGGCAAAGATAGATTCATTTACTGAAACATTGGCTAGCCATTTTCAAGCACTTTGTCCCTGTCTATGTAATTTCTGTATCACAGTGGGCTACAGCCTCTTCCTGCCTAATTAATAGTTTTGAATTACTTCTTTGGTATATCTGTGGGGAGCGGGGGGGGGGGGGGGGGGGGCTAACACTTTTCATAGGCAAGAGTATGCCATACTTATGTAACAGGCATAAGTTGTTTGTTAACTTTTCGCTACAGATATGGAGATGCCGTATCATTTTGTATTCCTATCAACTTAAAGAACCTTGCTAACTGAGCTGTGCCAAAGCTGCTAATCAACTATTATTGTGTTTCAATCGCAGGAGAAAGGCTTGGAGATTGGATCGTCTTTCATCTTTGCGTACCCTCAGAATGGAATTTGGCTCAAGGTTGAAGAACGTCTCTGACCACATAATGCGAACGTCTATTACTGCTACTTATTCTAGAACGCCTCGGCAAAGTCGAAGCGAAAAGTCGTGTCGCATAGTCCAAAGGAAATAAAATAGAAGCTCTTCCTATGGTAACATGCATAAGCGATAAATGGTGTAATGCAGAATAAGAACCACGGCAAAAAAAAAAAGAGCCAAATTGTTCTTTGACGACATGCCACCACGTTGTCACAACAAATCCGACTTGCCATTTAGGTACGTATAAAATATGTCCACAGTAATTAAGGTGCCTTTTTCTACGCCATTACTAGAGCTCTTTCGGAGATACAGAATATAGTTATTCCCACATTTATCGATCTTGGCTACTGTATTGATTGTATGCTGCGGCGAGAAAATTCATCGGTATTCCACATTTTAAGCGAAGTGATCCCCCCCCCCCCTTTTTCTTCTTTTATTTTCAAAGAAATACAAGCATTTCCAGTGTACTGCTTGCAACGTCAATACATCGTGGCATACATTCAAGAAAGATCTCTAGCATTTCCAGTAAGTGAACATGGCTTCAAAACATTGCCGTAAACAGAGTAATTACAAAATAAGTATTGGCATAAGAAATAGGAAAATGATTCTGCTCGGTGATTTTTGGCGTGAGTAATTGCCCGATACCTGAAAACCCTGTGAATTGCTCAACTTGCGTCATCTACCATAGCTGAATAAAGAAAAAGTACAGCCCAATAGGAAAAAAGAAACTAGCAGTCTTGGCAAAGCATTGGTTCCGAATGCAAGTTGCTAGACGGCTATACGAACAAAGGATAGTAGCTTTATTGGTGGTACGAACTTCCAAACCTTCGTTTGCTAACTAAATGACAGGCATGTCAAGCGCGCATCGACGAACATTAACACGTCTCACTCGATGAACGCGGACACTCGCTGCCAAAGTGCTGGCGTGAAGAAGACAGGTGGTTGCAGCTACCGAATTGCCCAGCTTTCACAGAACTGTGATACAGAATTCATTAGCGTGTCAAAATCACATTGAAGCAAGCGAGATACACTTGGGGCTCTCTTTTCTTCACGCGAAGACACTTATAAAATCCACAAGAAAATTCGCTGACGATTACGATACTTTCTAATACGAAATTTGATCGCTGCATTATACGTGTTTTAATTTCGCGATATATTGGCTGCCGCGAACAATCAGCCTCGTAGGGCACGTTGCAAATGAAGTAAAGTGCGGTGCGACTGCCTCACTAGAGATCGCGAGAGGCAGCATGTGGGTGACGCACGGACGCGATTCACAGCAGCCACCGCCGACAGAGTTCCCAGACGACGCGCGCTAATCTGGCGCCATCTCATAGCCATCGTTGCCGCACTATGCTTTTCTTCTCACGCTTCCGCCGCACCGTCCTCCACTTTCTACCTCATGTACCGTTTGATTCAGCGCATAGTAAGGTGGTAAAACGAGTGATCGCAACTGAATGCCTAGAGTCGGTGGTAGCAAAGTCTTATGCTCACTTAGCTCAGGATAGCTTTAATTGCCAGATTGAAAGTTTATAGGCCGCTGGTTTCCCTCGCTCGATTTTGGCAGCTGTGTCCAAGACCCTCATTCAGAAACTGAAGGGCAGGAGAATACCACGGTCGGTTCTACGAACTAAAAGGCCCCAAGTGGTGTCCTACGTTCACCGGGTTGCGCACAACCTGAACAATGTGGCAAAAAGGTGTGACCTGCCTATTGTGTTTTCTGCGCCACGCAAGCATGCTGTGCTGTGGCATGCATTTCTGGACCTCCAAGGAAACCTGCCTGTGGAAAGGAGCATATCAGGCCACACGTCATATTAGCCGTTAGAATTGTGTACCAGATTCCGCTTACGAGCGGAAAGGTTTATATCGGACAAACTGGCCAATGCGTCAACGATAGGGCGAGAGGACACGAGTGATCAAAGCTTCATTTCACTAATTAGCTTCATTTCTTCATTCTTCATTTCTTCATAAGCTTCATTTCACATTTCTAACAAAGCTTCATTTCATGTGCCTGCGCATTGCAAGAGTTGTCCCTGTAAGCCAATTTTTTTTCGGTACCCAAATCCTAGGCAGGAGGGGCATTGCTTTGGCCAGAGAAATCACCGAGCATTAGGAATAAAGAGAGCGCCTGTATTAGCGGTACGTCGACTGTTTTGTGTAGCAGTGAAAAGCCGTTTTTATAAACGATGCTACAATCTGTACGCTCTTTGATATGACGGATTGAAAGGCTCCATGGACAGAGCGCTGGCACGATCCTGGTCTGCTGTGTACATAAGTAGGCGAAATCTTCCCGTTAAAGTTTAGTTTCGAGTAGCGCTGGTCCAGTGCATGTCTTTCTGTTGTCCCGTCTTGCAACTGCGCTTGCCAGTATTTATTTATTTGCGTTGCTTTTTCGCGCAGACCTAAAATTTTGTATGCTCTATCGCGCGCCTAACATTGACGCTGTTTGGCGTGGGTTTTATGTACGGAAACTGTGTAATTGTTGGTACGTGCTATCACCCGCTACGTTCCCTATTATAATTAAGTTTTACGGAGGCTTAGCATGTTCATGCACTAACCGGACTTCGGCACCTCAGAGTTGGTGTTCACGGGGGACTTCATTGCATTGGGTATTGGCTGGCGAACTCTGAGGTGCACTGGTCATGACCCTTCTATTTGAAGGGAACTTCTTTTCTTCATTATCCCTTGGTCTTATTCAAATCGTACAACCTCCAACGCGCCATACCTCTCCCAATACCTGGCTTTTCTCAGTTCTCAGTGCGTCCAAAGGAATTTTAAGTGCGATGTGATCAGTGGCTGTTCTGACCACAAAGCTGTGCACGTCTACCTTCACTCTTAATTTATTAAACTGCAGTCTAACATTACACAATTCTTCGATTTCATTAGTGTTGATGGCAAATCTAGGAGGGACACTTACATTAGCTTCTAATTTTGATTTATTTGAAGCCCTTGCTATACATCATAACTTTGACACATTGGTTGATGCATTTGAGTGCATCGTAAAACTATTCATTGGTAATTTTGTTCACCCCGAGACTAAAAAGAGAAATGCTAAGATTCGTTGGATGAATTGCAACATACTGCGAACATCACGTCGTGTTCGTCGCTTGCGGAAGCTGAAAGAGGCATGTAATCCTGGCACTATCATTTGCGTTAACACTGCTAAGGAAGAACTGCATATCAAAATACAAACAGCTAAAGACATTAATTTTCGTCTTGAACTAGAAGGATTGTAACAATCTAGTCCGCGGAAATTCTGGACTTCTATCACACAAACCAAAACTGCTGCAGTTTCCTTTGTATTAGACGGCACCGTTATTTCAGACCCCAATGAAATAGCTAATGTTTTTAGTATCTACTTACAATCACTGCTCACGCATTACCACAGCCTCTGTTCACAAGTACTAATCCTGAGCTCTGCGTCGACAATGTGGTAATTCATGAAAACTGTATCCTAAACTTGATTCCCGATTTGGAGACAAATAATTCGACTAGGCCTGACAATATTCCGAACAGCTTCTTGTCTGATACTGTCGCTGGTGTCCGCGTTATTTTTCAGTCATTTTCACAAAACCTTGACTTCAGGCCCTATACTTCATTCCTCGAAGCTAGCCAACGTCCTGCCTATGCATAAATCTGATGAAAAGTAACGTTTCTCTAATTCCTATATCGCTTATCTCTTATTCCGGGAAGCTATTGGAGTTTTCACCCTGGTCTCAGCACCACAAAACTGGTGGAATGTCGAATTTACATTAATATCACTCTTGATGTCGGCAAACAAATTGATGCGTTATTTGTAGACTTTTCCGAAGCCTTGGGCACCGTTATACATATTAAGCCACTAAGTAGACTAAACGTTATTTTAAATAATACTCGACTAATCCACTGCATAGCTACCTTTCTTAACTCTAGCTCTCAACTTGTTTTATTTAATTCCACTTCATCCACAGCTGCAAATGTAACATAAGGTGTTGCCCAGGGCTCTGTTCTGGGATCCTTGTATAATCTTATTATTCAAGACTGACCTTCCCAGTGATAATAAGCCGAAGTTCCGCCATTATGCGGATGACTTCCTCCTGTACGAAGTAATTTCTTCTCCAAGTGATCACACGTTACTTCAGGATTCCTTCACCAGATTTCGCACCTGGTGTACGGCTGCGCAGATGCACATCAACTTTCAAAAAACCATAGTTCTGTCATTTACAAGCAGCCATTTTCCTTCACAGCATGTGAATGCTTTCAGCAACACAATAATTCCCAGTGCCCATCTGTACTAAAACCTAACAATTACTTTCGCATAGAACATACAGTGATCCCAGCGTTTTGAACATGTTACACCTAAACCACTATATAAACAGGGTAATTTAAAACTAACGTTATTTGAATTGCCAAAACACATTAAATTGCCAATGTATAAAACGCTTATTCGCCTGCATGCATTAGAGTACGTTTCTCGCATCGGAAACTCATATAAAATGCGCGAAAACTAACTAAACTGAATCTGTACAAAAGAATGCAGTTCAATTCCTTTGACATCGCTACGATCGGGATTTGTTTCGCCCCCGTCAGCAACCAGATCCATGAATTTATCTCATCTACGCCCCAGGCAGCACACAGATTCCATGAAGCTATTGCACTCAATTTTTCACTCATCTTGTCGACTATCCATTGATGGTCACATTGCGTATTTCAGGGTTTTTTTCAACTAGAGTTGTCACAGCCTCAACATAAAGCCTTTCGTTGCACTCACTAACATTATGATGTTACAGTCACTTCCCCAGGGTTGTCCAATGCTGGATCGAGTTACCCGGTTCTGTTGGGGAATTGGCATGGCCAGATTTTGTTGAAGCCCTTGTCTAACACGTATACTGTCCTATATTTTTTATGTTCTACTACTTCTTAGTCCGTTTCTTGGATCTGTAAAGACTTATTTTTTGCCGCATGTTAAAACACACACAAAGGAAGAGACATAGAAGAGAACACGGGCGGCACTTCCCACTAATTTAGCTTGGTCGGTGACCCAGGAACATTCCTGGGTCACCGCCCAAACTAAATCAGTTGGAAGTGACACCCATGTTGTCTTTTATGTGTCTTCCTTTGTGTGTGTTTCAACTTGTGGCAAAGAAAAATGACTTTTAGCAAGCACCAACTAGGCCACCAATCTGTTCTGTTGTATTTGTTGTACTCCACTCCTGAAACAGCCCTGAATATGACTGCAGCTTGTGGAAGTAGATGTACAGCATTCCAGGTCGGCCGATGATGCAGCATGCTTTCAAAACGTAGCATAAGCCCCACACAAAAAAAAACGAAAAGCGCAGCCCCGAGTCCTGTAAGTCACCTTCGACAAAATTTGCTCACGACAGCTTTCCGCTCCAGTTCCGGCATCAGCGTCGTCAAACTGCGCAGAACGCCGGCAACGCAAGCCATGCTTGAAGCCGTACTTCTGAGCGTCATCGTCGCGCTTGCTGCATGGTTCGTTATGTAAGTACGGCTATACTGACATATTTACCAGAAGTATATCTTGACAAAAGAAAAACGTACACCGACCGTATAAAACTTTAAAAGGCAAGACGTTTTGGCTTCCACACGGAAACCCTGTTTGTAAACAAGGCTTCCGCATGGAAGCCGAACTTATGCCTTTTAAAGTTTATTTGCTCTGCATACGTTTTAAGAAGCCCGACCATAATTAACAGACAGATTATTCTCCATGACGCCATTTCTAACTTCTTCTTTACTCGCCTCTTCTCCCCCAGCCCATTTACTGCGGATTCAGTCTTGCAATTTCTTCTTTTTGAACTGCCTGAGCACGCTTCACCACCCCTCCCCACGCCCTTGTTTTCATCCCTCCTGGGATGGCATTGAAAAGCGTTTGCTACAGAGGCTGATGCCTTGCGCCTACATAACACACAGTCTTTTAGATTCCTTGTTGGCTCGTTGTTTCGACAACAGAAAGTGGCCTCTGTGATTAGAGCTTAAATTCCACAGCTTTTTCTCAATAGCACCATGTTTCCAACCCCTATTCTTGATATCGCTGTTTTGTTTTCTATCAAAGGTCCTTTTGATTCTTTCATGGCAATTGATTTCGCTTTCATCGTTTCTTCTTTCTTCTGTCATATGCAGCATTGCTTTGCCTCCTATAGACGTGTCGGGTGGTAAATAGGTTGGGTTCCCAGTAGCAGCAAAGAGCAGTATACATTCGAGAGCTGTTGAGTAGGATTAGTTATGATGAGTTACCGCCGCTTCAAGGCAGCACTTCCATCCACCTGAAAAGTCTGGATGCATATTTATATACTATTTTATATCATAAATAGCTCGCTCAGCTAGCCCATTAGCTGCTGGGTGATATGAGCTGTGAACCTAACTCTACGTCGATAGCCCCGAAAGGCATGTCCGTTGTCTGATACAAATGCTCTCACGTAGTAAAACATCTTTCGACAAAAATGGAGATCACACAGTCGGCGTCTCCCTTCCACGGTTCTTGTACCGCTATCCTGGTGCACTCCCGCACTCAAGAGGAATGCTTGCGTTTTCTTCATGCTTTTGGATTTTTTTTTTTAGTTACACGAAGTCCATGTGTAAAACTTCAAATGGTGCGTTCGAGTGTTTCGGTAACATAATTTGTTGAGTCCGTTTTTCAAACTACCTTTTTGTCCTGGAATTTCTCACATCACTGCACGTAACTTTTCATGTATTCGTTCATGTGGGGCCATGTGAACTTGTTCGTCAGTTTCATGTATGTCCGCCAGAAACCAGCATGCTTACCTGAACGGGAACTATTGTGGTAAAGGTACAGAATTTTTGGAAGCAATGGGGGAGGCACTGCAATTCTACCTGTCTGTGTCTGTTGTGAAGGTTCAGTTCTTTCCCAAACATTGGCGGCACCTATTGCTTCGTCACCAAATTTGACCCCTATTTTGTATATTGCGTCCTCATATTTCAAGAAGCTCGTGAACGGGTGTTTCACTTCAAAGTCCAACAATTGAAGCTCGCTGACCCATCGTGCGACTTTTCCTTTCCGCTCTGCCATATTCAAAAGGTGAGTGAGCGCCTCATGATCTGCGTAGAACTTCTATCTGGTACCTTCCACGTAGGAAAGGAAGTACCGAATAGCCTATAAAACGGCTAGAGCTTCCTTCTGTGTCATTGTGTAGTTCACGTCCTCTTCGTTAAATGTGCATCTATGGTAGCCAATTACTATTAGTTGCAGATTATACGACTGGCTTGAGGCTCGCTGTTGTTGTATCAATCCCGTTCCAAAGTGTGAGGGATTTGTACTGAGCTCAAGTGGTAGAGCAAATCCTGGAAGTCTGAGTACTGGATCAGACGAAATAACTCGTACCAGCTCTTCGTAGTCCATTTCGGTATCCAGGCCACGGCGGCCGCATTTCGGTTAGGGTGAAATGCGAAAACACCCGTGTACTTAGATTTAGGTGCACGTTAAAGAACCCCAGGTAATAAAATTTCCGGAGTTTAATTTAATTTAGTTTAATTTTAATTTAGTCCACTTCGCACTCACCCGTCCAACAGAATGGTATGCCTCTTTGTGAAAGCCAAGTCAGGCAACTAGTTTTTAGAGCATAGGCATGGATAAATGTTCTATGATGTTCAGCCAACCCCAAGAACACCCGAAGTGAGTGAACATGAAAAGGTCTCACGTCTTTTGCTACGCGTGCCGCTGATTCTTCCTTTTGTAATCTTCGCAGTGGCATGCAGTACTCTGGCCAAGAAAGTTGCCTTGTTCCTAAAGAATTCACTCTTCTTAAAATTTGCCTATAAGTTCGCTTCTGAGAAACCTGCGAGGACATGAGCCTGGTGTTGTTCACGGAGGCGCTCATTTTTAGAAAACACAATAATATTGGCCGCGTAATATTGGCCACGCCCATGAACGGAACCAGAATCATATTCATCATTTTTTGAAACTACCTGGGCGAGTGCTTTCATCCGTAGAAAAGACGGTTGTATTTGTATATACCATACTGAATTATAACTGCCATGTACGGTTTTTATCCCCTTGAAATGGCACACACCAAAAGCCTATACAAAATGTCCATCCAGAAAACCAAGTGCATCGAACTCTGTCGTCAATATTTCCATCTATTCTAGACATAAGCAATGAAAGGAGCTGTGTCTGGCTATTAATTGGTCTGTAGTATGCGCAGAGTGGGAAGTTTCTATCTTCCTTCAGTGCTGTCATTATCGGCGATGCGTATGGTGATACTGACGGACGGATAATACCCACGTCCAACATCTTCGCAATCTCTTCTTTCAGTATTGCTTTCTTTTTTCTGGTGAGGTGGTAAGGTTTCTTCTGTACTTCAGTTGTGTCAAGTAATTTCAAAGGGAGCTTCAAAGTTCGTGGTACCTGGAGGATAGCATCTGCAACAGTATAATTCAGAATATACGATAGGAATGTCATCTTCTTTATTCACATGCGGATTTCTTTCTGCTTTCCCAGAGGTTGCGGCTGATGCGCTTCTTCGCTCACAGACACAGTGTCACCCCAGTGTATGTTAAGCTTGCGCAATTTAATGCCTTCACGGAAGAGTAGAAAGTCATACTCAATGCCTTCTATAACCAGTGTCAGTATTGCTGCAGGTGGTGACTACATCTTAAGTTTTAAGCGCACCCATTCGCAATGTTCCTTCTCACGTCCATCGTATTCTCGCACAAGTGTTTTTCCTGTAACTATGTTCTCTGCTTTGGCTCTATTTCTTTTTAGAATTGAGATTAAAACTCCACTGTCTGTGCCAGCTGGCATTGTTTCACCATTCACGTTAAGTTATATATGCAATAAACTTCATGACAGAAGTAGGACAGTCTCATTTGTAGAATTTAGAATTTGCCTCTGCTTCTCCCTGCTCTTCAAATTGTCACTCGGTGCCTATCTGTACGGGAGTTGTGGGCCTTGCGATGCTCGCGCCAAAGTTAGACCTGACGCCTTCCGACCCCGACGGACACTTATCCAAACGATTCACGCTTGGCGTCCCAGCAAAATCTTGTGTAATCTGGTAGCTTCGCTCAGTCCAGGAATGCGGAAGTAGTTTTCGTAGGTCCAAGAGCGCTTCCAGTGTTTTCGGAGCTTTTGCTAGAAGCTGTCGCTGCCAATCTCTAGTTAAGCCGTGGATATAAGTGCAAGAAGCAATGACACCAACAGTCCAGGTTTAGGGAGGCGAAGAAGTCGTTGTTTCTCGAGAAAATACTCGAAAGTGGAAGACAAGTGCTTCATGCCACCGCTCAACCGGATTCTTTTTAAAAGTAAAAAGCAAACTCTCCTTGCATTTAAACCGAGGTTAAGCTCTTGTTGCGAAAGTACAATCATCCCTGTTCATGATAAAATAGGGACAGGAGAGTTGCCCTTGAATTTGCATTTCAAAGGCCCAGAGAATATTTTTGTCAGAAAATGTTTCCGACCACCGATGCCTCTCGCGGATATCGACCAAAGTGTTGCTACTACACGTCGCAGCATGGTGCTCTCTTAAACAGTTGTTTGGTTATGAGAATTTATTGTGATGCTTTTTTTTCTCTTTTTTAACATACGTAGGTCAATAAGCAATATAATGACAAGAGCTTGGTGGCGCAAACCACCAAGCCGTTCCAAAAGGGATGTTCATAGCATTCATTCATTCATCCATCCATCCATTGAAGTGCCTGCTTGTTTGATCAACGGAGAAATTTCCCCATAGGAATGAAAGACATTAAACCATAACAGTTTCGCGCTACACTCTAAAAAAAAGTTTACATCCCTTGTGGTGTATATCTGCCACACAACAATAATCGTCATCTGCCTTGCTTGCGTTTCCTTTCTTGAAAACGCCACGCCCACTACTCTCCCGTCGCCAATGCTCTGTCATGCTGATAACGCGCATGCCGTTCGTTACTGGGAAGTACCGGGTTCGCAGCGTCAAAGAAAGGAACTGCGGACAAGACAGATGACGTTTATTGTTGTGGCAAGATACGCCTGGAAGGGTGTAAACATTTCTTAGAGTGTACAACTGCGCCTCGTGCTGCTTAGCCATGCGTGCGGCTAAGTTGTATTTTCTGATAGTTGGAGACAACTTACCCACATATTATGTAATCATCTGTCATAGTTTCATTTGTTTTGCAAACCCGTTCAGCCAAAGGCTATGAGAAGTAACTCCATGAAATTTAGAAGCAAGAATCCTGAAGAAAAACTATCCGCCTTACAGCAAACAAATTTGCGTAGATTTACTCATAGAATCACTTTCCTAATTCGCAGTGGTATAATAAACATCCGAATATGTTGCTTTTTTTGTATATTGAATATTTTCCGTTGGTTCAGCTGACATGCCGAAGATGGTCGTCTAAAGAAGAACAAAATTTTTTTCAGCCAGCCCCCGCTTCAAACAAGCTTGTTGTTAGGTCATGTGACTGCTGTGGAAGGAAAGTAAGCAATGAAAAAAACTTGATGCGTCTCATAAAGTCGAGTACCACGAGCGCTCGGCTTTTGTTATCTTTAGAGTGTGTGTCAGACATTGCACGGTGCTCGCTCGACTAAGCCACATCTACACATCGGAAGTCACAGCTGGTTGTATGCCATCGTATCGAGAGTCGGGGTGTAACAATAGCAACAGCACGAAAAGAGAGCAGCACCAGATAATGCGTGCGCCCCGCGACAAAATGTGCTGATTCCGCGATTACATAAGTCTGGCAGTCGGTACTCCCCACCTAATTACAAACCTATATCCCTAACCAGCGTTCCCTGCAAATTAATGGAGCCCATAGTTTACTCACACCTGGTTTCATTTCTCGAGTCAAGCTTATTTTTCACCCCCTGCCAACACGGATTTAAGAAACACTATTCCTGCGAAACACAGCTTTTGTCATTCACTAATGATTTATTCCAGGCGATGGATGCTACCGTTATTATTGACTGCATTTTTTTAGACTTCGCCAAAGCATTCGCTACTGTTTCACACGAATATACTTTTAACTAAATTAAGTAAATTCAACATTGATCCTAACGTGCTTGCTCGGATCAAGTGTTTTTTGTCTGACCGTTCCCAATTCGTTTATGCTAACGAATACTTCTCTTCCACTGGTCGAGTAACCTCCGTTGTACCGCAAGGCTCGGTTCTAGGACCATTGTTATTTTTAACTTATATTAATGACCTCCCCGACCAAATTAAATCATCAATTAAGTTATTCGCCGATGACTGTGTTCTCTATCGTGTCATTTTTAACCCTGACGACTGCGATACTCTTCAATCAGACATTGCCATAGTAACATCATGGTGTGCTAGGTCCCAAATGAAGCTCAATTCTAATAAATGTAAGGCGATGCGTGTGTCCCGTGTTGTAAGAAATACCACCCTTCCTACGTGCAATATTAACAACATACCTGTAGAAAATGTATCATCATATAAATATCTTGGTATCTACATTACACACAATCTTACATGGAACATTCATATAAATTACATTTACGGTAACGCTAATCGCATGCTTGGGTTTTTACGGCGTAATTTTTCATCGGCAACTGCAGCTGTCAAGTTATTTCTGTACAAATCTTTAGTGAGGCCTAAACTTGAATATGCATGCTCCATTTTCGACCCTTCTACTCTAAAGCTAAAAAACACCATCGAATCCATTCAAAACCGAGCTGCTCGTTTTATTCTTTCGAATTATTCTCGTCATGCAAGTGTCTCATCAATGAAACTAACCCTTGACTTGCCTAACCTAGAGTTACGTCGTAAATACTTTCGCCTATGCCTTTTTCACAAGATTTATGACTCTAACGAAACACCTAAGGATGAACTAATTTCCCCGCCATCATACATATCGTCACGCACGGATCATCGTTTTAAGGTTGAAGTTCCAACTTGTCGCACCAACGTTTATTTTGATTCCTTTTTACCAAGGACGACGAATGATTGGAACCGCCTCCCTGCCTCCATCACTGCCATTTCTGACGCCACCAGCTTCAGGAATATTGTTAACGAACTTGTTTGCAGTAATCACCACTCCTCTCTGTAATGCCTCCAGGCCTTGAGAGTATGACAATAAATAAATAAATAAATAAATAAATTTCCGCTCAAATCCCGGCAAGTGTGTCGTGTCATTACCCCGGACGCCGGCATTGCCAGTCATAATTCAACATGCTTTCAAAACCTAGCAAAAGCCGCCTCCCCCCCCCCCCCTAAAAAAAACGAAAAGCGTAGCACCGCATTCTGTAAGCCAGCCTCTATAAAATTTGCTCATGACATTTTCCGCTCCAGTCCCAGGGTCTGCGTCGTCGAACTGCGCAGAACGCCGGCATCGCAAGCCATGCTTGAAGCCATACTTTTGAGCGTCATCGTCGCGCTTGCTGCATGGTTAGTTATGTAAGTACGGCTATACTGACATGTTCACCAGAAGTATATCTTGACAAAAGAAAAACGTACGCCGACCGTATAAAACTTTAAAAGGCAAGACGTTTTGGCTTCCATACGGAAACCCTGTTTGAAAACGAGGCTTCCGCGTGGAAGCCGAAATTATGCCTTTTAAAGTTTATTTGCTCTGCGTACGTTTTAAGAAGCCCGACCATAATTAACAGGCAGATTACTCTCCATGACGCCATTTATAACTTCTTTACTCGCCTCTTCTCCCCCAGCCCAGTTACTGCGGATTCAGTCTTGTAATTTCTTCTTCTTGAACTGCCTGAGCACGCTTCACCACCCCTCCCCACGGCCTTGTTTTCATCCCTCCTGGGATGGCATTGAAAAGCGTTTGCTACAGAGGCTGATGCCTTGCGCCTACATAACACACAGTCTTTTATATTCCTTGTTGGCTCGTTGTTTCGACAACAGAAAGTGGCCTCTGCGATTAGAGCTTAAATTCCACAGCCCTTTTCTCAATAGCACCATGTTTCCAACCCCTATTCTTGATATCGCTGTTTTGTTCTCTATCAAAGGTCCTTTTGATTCTTTCATGGCAATTGTTTTCGCTTTCATCGTTTCTTCTTTCTTCTGTCATATGCAGCATTGCTTTGCCTCCTACAGACGTGTCGGGTGGTAAATAAGTTGGGTTCCCAGTAGCAGCAAAGAGCAGTATACATTCGAGAGCTGTTGAGTAGGATTAGTTATGATGAGTTACCGCCGCTTCAAGCAGCACTTCCATCCACCTGAAAAGTCAGGATGCATATTTATATACTATATGATGTCATAAATAGCTCGCTCAGTTAGCCCATTAGCTGCTGGGTGATATGAGCTGTGAACCTAACTCCACGTCGATCAGCCCTTCCTTAAGTTGATAGCTCCGAAAAGCATGTCCATTGTCTGATACTAATGCTCTCACGTTGTAAAACATCTTTCGACAAAAATGGAAATCACACTGTCGGCATCCCCCTTCCACGGTTCTTGTGCCGCTGTCCTGGTGCACTCCCGCACTCAAGAGGAATGCTTGCGTTTTCTTCATGCTTTTGGATTTTTTTTTTAGTTACACGAAGTCCATGTGTAAAACTTCAAATGGTGCGTTCAAGAGCTTCGGTTACATAATTTCTTGAGTCCGTTTTTCAAAATACCTTTTTGACCTGGCATTTTTCACATCACTGCGCGTAATTTTTCATGTATTCGATCATGTGGGGCCATGTGAACCTGTTCGTCAGTTTCATGTATGTCCGCCAGAAACCAGCATGCTTACCTGAACGGGAACTAATGTGGTAAAGGTACAGAATTTTTGGAAGCAATATGGGAGGCACTGCAATTCTACCTGTCTGTGTCTGTTGTGAAGGTTCAGTTCTTTCCCAAATTTTGGCGGCACCTATTGTTTCGTCAACAAGTTTGACCCCTATTTTGTATATTGCGTCCTCATATTTCCAGAAGCTCGTGAACGGTGTTTCACTTCAAAGTCCAACAATTGAAGCTCGCTGACCCATCGTGCGACTTTTCCTTTCCGCTTTGCCATATTCAAAAGGTGAGTGAGCACCTCATGATCTGTGTGCAACTTCTATCTGGTACCTTTCCTGTAGGAAAGGAAGTACCGAATAGCCTTTAAAACGGCTAGAGCTTCCTTCTCTGTCATTGTGTAGTTCACGTCCTCTTCATTAAATGTGCATCTATGGTAGCCAATTACTATTAGTTGCACATTATTCGGCTGGCTTGCGGCTCGCTGTTGTTGTATCGCTCCCGTTCCAAAGTGCGAGGCATTTGTATTGAGCTCAAGTGGTAGGGCAAATTCTGGAATTCTGAGTACTGGACCAGACGAGATAACTCGTACCAGCTCTTCGTAGTCCATTTCGGAATCCAGGCCATGGCGGCCGCATTTCGGTAAGGGTGAAATGAGAAAACACCCATGTAATTAGAGTTAGGTGCAGGTAATGTACCCTAGGTGGTCTAAACTTCCGGAGTCGCTCCACTACGGCGTGCCTCATAATCAGGAAGTGGTTTTGGCACGTCAAATCCCATAGTTTAATTTTAATTTAGTCCACTTAGTCCACTAGAATGGTGTGCCTCTTTGTGCAAGCCAAGTCAGGCAACTGGTTTTTGGAGCATAGGCATGGATAAATGCTCTATGATGTTCAGCCAGTCCCAAGAACACCTAAAGTGAGCGAACATCAAAAGGACTCACGTCTGTTGCTACGCGTGCCGCTGATTCTTCCTTTTGTATTCTTCGCAGTGGCATGCAGTACTCTGGCCAAGAAAGTTGCCTTATTCTTAAAGAATTCACTCTTCTTGAAATTTACCTATAAGTTCGCTTTTGAGAAGACAGCGAGGACATAAGCCTGCTGTTGTTCTCGGGGACGCTCGTTTTTAGAATACACAATAATATTGGCCACGTAATATTGGCCCCGCCCATGGACGGAACCAGAACCATATTCATCATTTTTTAAAACCGCCTGGGCGAGTGCTTCCATCCGTAGAGAAGACAGTTGTATTCGTACATACCAAACAGAAATATAACTGACATATACTGTTTTTATTCCCTTGAAGTGGTACGTGCCAAAAGCCTTTACAAAATGTCCATCCAGAAAACCAAGTGCATCAAACTGTGTCGTCAATACTTCCATCTATTCTAGAAATAAGCAATGGAAGGAGCTGTGTCTGGTTCCTAATTGGTCTGTAGTATGCGCAGAGTGGGAAGTTTCTATCTTCGTTGGCTGCTATTATCGGCGATGCGTATGGTGTTACTGACGGACGGATAATACCCGCGTCCAACATCTTCGCAAGCTGTTCTTTCAGTATTGCTTTCTTTTTTCTGGTGAAGTGGTAAGGTTTGTTCTGTACTACAGTTGTGTCAAGGAATTGGAAAGGGAACTTCAAACTTCGTAGTGCCTGGAGGATAGCATCTGCAACAGTATAATTCAGGATATACGATAGGAATGTCATCTTCTTTGTTCACAATGCGGATTTCTTTCTGCTTTCCCAGAGGCTACGGCTGATGCGCTTCTTCGCTCACAGACACAGTGTCACCCCAGTGTATGTTAAGCTTGCGCAATTTAATGCCTTCACGGAAGAGTAGAAAGTCATACTCAATGCATTCTATAACCAGTGTCAGCAGTTGGTGACTACTACTTAAGTTTTAAGCGCATCCATTTGCAATGTTCCTTCTGACGCCCATCGCTTTCTCGTACGACTGTTTTTCCTGTAACTATGTTCTCTGCTTTGTCTCTGCTTCTTGTTACAATTGAGATTAAGACTCCACTGTCTGTACCAGCTCGCATTGTTTCACCGTTCACGTCAAGCCATATATGGAATAAGCTTGATGACAGAAGTTGGACAGTCTCATTTGTAGAGACATGTTTAGAATTTCCCTCTGTTTCTCCCTGCTCTTCAACTTGTCACTCGGTGCCTTTCTGTACGGGAGTTATGGGCCTTGCGATGCTCGCGCCAAAGTTAGACCTGACGCCTTCCAACCCCGACGGACACTTCTTATCCAAGCGATTCACGCTTGGCGTCCCAGCAAAATGTTGTGTAATCTCGTAGCTTCGCTCAGTCCAGGAATGCGGAAGTAGTTTTTCTAGCTCCAAGAGCGCTTCCAGCGTTTTCGGAGCTTTTGCAGGAACCTGTCGCTGCGAATCTCTAGTTAAGCGTTGGATATTAAGTGCAAGAAGCAATGACACCAACAGTCCAGGTTTAGGGAGGCGAAGAAGTCGCTGTTTCTCGAGAAAATACTCGAAAGTGGAAGACTAGTGCGTCAGTCCACCGCTCAACCGGATTCTTGTTAAAAGTAAAAAGCAAACTCTCCTTGCATTTAAACCGAGGTTAAGCTCTTGTTGCGAAAGTACAATCATCCCTGTTCATGATAAAATAGGGACAGGAGAGTTGCCCTTGAATTTGCATTTCAACGGCCCAGAGAATATTTTTGTCAGAAAATGTTTCCGGCCACTGATGTCTCTCGTGGTTATCGACCAAAGTGTTGCTACTACACGTCGCAGCATGGCGCTCTCTTAAACAGTTGTTTGGTTATGAGAATCTACCGTGATGCTTTTTTTCGTTTCTTTTTTTTAACATACGTAGGTCAATAAGCAATATAATGACAAGAGCTTGGTGGCGCAAACCACCAAGCCGTTCCAAAGGGGATGTTCATAGCATTCATCCATCCATCCATCCATTGAAGCGCCTGCTTGTTTGTTCAACGGAGAAAGTTCCCCATAGGAATGAAACACATTAAACCATAACAGTTTCGTGCTACACCCTAAAAAAAGTTTACACCCCTTGGGGTGTATATCTGCCACACAACAATAATCGTCATCTGCCTTGCTTGCGTTTCCTTTCTTGAAAACGCCGCGCCCACTACGCTCCCGTCGCCAATGCTCTGTCATGCTGATAACGCGCATGCCGTTCGTTAGCGGGAAGTACCGGGTTCGCAGCGTCAAAGAAAGGAACTGCGGACAAGACAGATGGCGTTGATTGTTGTGGCAAGATACGCCTGAAAGGGTGTAAACATTTCTTAGAGTGTACAACTGCGCCTCGTGCTGCTTAGCCATGCGTGCGGCTAAGTTGTATGTTCCGATATTTGGAGACAACTAACCCATATATTATGTAATCATCTGTCATAGCTTCATTTGTTTTGCGAACCCGTTCAGGCAAAGGTTATGAGAAGTAACTCCATGAAATTTAGAAGCAAGGATCCTGAAGAAAAACTATCCGCCTTACAGCAAACAAATTTGCGTAGATTTACTCATAGAATTACTTTCATAATTCGCAGCGGTATAATAAACATACGAATATGTTGCTATTATTTTTTATACTGAAGATTTTCCGTTGGTTCAGCTGACATGCCGAAGATGGTCGTCTAAAGAAGAACACAATTTTTTTCAGCCAGCCCCCGCTTCAAACATGCTTGTTGTTAGGTAATGTGACTGCTGTGGAAGGAAAGTAAGGAATGAAAAAAACTTGATGCGTCTCATAAAGTCGAAAACCACGAGCGCTCGGCTTTTGTTATCTTTATAGTGTGTGTGAGTCATTGCATGGTGCTCGCTCGACTAAGCCACATCTACACATCGGAAGTCACAGCTGGTTGTATGGCATCGTATCGAGAGTCGGGGTATAACAATAGCAACAGCACGAAAAGAGAGCAGCACCAGGTAACGCGTGCGACCCGCGACAAAATGTGCTGATTCCGCGATTTCCGCTCAAATCCCGGCAAGTGTGTCGTGTCATTACCCCGGACGCCGGCATCGCAAGCCATGCTTGAAGTCCTGCTTTTGAGCGTCATCGTCGTGCTTAGTGCATGGTTCATAATTTAGGTATGGCTGTCTTCACATGTTGACCAGAAGTATATCTTGACAAAAGAAAGAGGTACACCGACCAAATAAAACTTTAAGAAGCAAGGCGTTTCGGCTTCCGCGCGGGAGATCCGTTTGTGAACAAGGCTTCGATATGGAAGTCGAAAGGTGTTGAATTTTAAGGGAATTTTTGGCTGGTGCATGCATTTCTCTTGTCATGCTTCATCCCAACCAGATGGACTTCCGTCATTTTTCGATTAGAAACATACGTTAGAAGAATTCATGGCTCCGAGGGAGCGGGAAGCACTTGATATTCAATGTTACGTGCATCCCTTGCATCGAGCGGGAAAATGCATTGCGGCTTTAGAACAAAAATGTGTGATAGCTAAAGGGCCTTTATAGGAAGCATCCGTTTAGTGAAGTTTTATACTAAGTCGTAAGGGATCAGATTAATCCACTTTTACGCTTCCTTCTGTTTGTGCAAGTCAACTTTAGATATCTGATAATATAGAACTAATGCCTCTTTGGCTCAGTGTACTGTTCATGGTTGAAGCAGTAACTTTAAGAAGAAAGATACATAAGTACCACATTGTCCTCACCACACGTTGTTGCATTTCTTTCCAGACAACGCAAGCGACGTTTCTCGTTCTTTAAGGACCTCGGAATCCCTGGACCTCCTCCAAGCTTTCTTTCAGGAAACCTTTCTGAGTTAATACAGAAGGTAAAGCTTGCTTTACAAATACGGTATTTATAAATACACAGGTTAACATATTTAAATAACGCCACATACCAATATGTTTTAAAAAGATTGACGATGTTCTATAGCAGCGTCAGTAGTGTGGCAACGGTGCTTTTCACAAATTACGTATTTGGTGCGTGAAAACTGTTCACAAAACGTTCAACGCCGGAAACATTCATCAATGGCAAGCTCCATTAAACTGTGTATTAGAATACAGTGCTCTTGAATTAAGAGAGACAGAAAATATAGATAGAAACATGGACGACGAAGCGCTTCCATCTGACTGACATGAGAACGTTAACTATTATTGCCACGTGCTATTTACTCAATTAACACCTTCGCAAGGCTTAACGTATTACATGCAACTATGCTACCTGTGCTCGTACTCGTGATTTTCGCTTGCCGCCCAGAGAACACAACAGCCTGTCAGTGAGCGCAATCGAGTTCTTTCCGCATGACCGTTTACATTCACGCTTTCACTCCCCCTGTGTTCTTTCCTGATAAATCAGTTGATCGAATGGCTTCATCGCCCGCGATCGTTCTTTTGTTGTGTGTCTGTGGTAACTCTGCAGCGTTGTATTCTGATTATGTTATTCAAGCTAGCCCAAAAAATAGCAATAAACACTGTCACAATATCGATGACTTCTACGAGTTCTTAAAACCAGGCTCACCATTTCACGATATACGGAACGGCACAAAAATTCACACATTATTCGGAAAGTCGAATCTGGCCGGCTGGCTGGGCAATAAAGATTAGCATTCATTGACTTCACTTAACTGTCCGAAAAGGTTATCGAGGCCACGCACTACAATATTGTGACGGGGCTTTGCTGCCCGGATTTCCTCTGGCCTGATTCGACATTAAGTGCCTAGGAATTATAGCCAACAACGCTAAACCAAGCATGGCCGTCATGACGGAAAAAAAAGTGCAGGAACTCTGTTGAAGATGAGAAATACGACGCTGTTAAATTACCTCGGGGAGTAAAAGTACCGGGTGGCATTGCACGCACATCTCTCACTACTTTCACTGTTCGCCGAAATGACAAGATATTGTGTAGTTTCTCAGCAACCAGTGAGGGTTTCACCAATATAACCAAATAGAATTATTTACGCATTTGTAATGATTCCTGTGATATTGCAATATGGCCATATTAATTCTTGAACTCAACTCACGAGCTGTCTCACCATAATGAACAATTGAGAACTTTCCAACTGAAGCGTAAGAACTGAAACAAAGCACCTAAATATGCCAACTTTGCTTAATAACCAAACCTAAAAGGTTTTATTCACCTTTTAACGAATGCTGAACTGTGCCACAATTAATGCAATTTCCTTGAATTTTAATTTCCCGCTGCAATTTTCTTGGAATCTGTTAGGTTGAAACAACTTTACTCATTCGTGAGAAAATTGTCATTCACCCTAGTGCATCATGAAGCTACAAAGCTAGTCAAGAGTTCATCGAAAGTTCGTCTGGTCAGCTAGCATGATGATGATGGAGAAATTGCGGTCACCGACCAAGTCAAGTTGAATATAACAGAGACTTTTCGGCACCCGTACGTGTTCCTTGATCACACTAAAAGCTGGCAAGAGCCCGCTTTCAGTGTGACCGGGCAAGAGCGGGCAAGAGTGTGATCGGGCAAGAAAAGTGCCCGCTCTTGCCCGCCTTTAGTGTGATCACGGAGCCCGTACGGGTCCCGAAATGTCTGTGTGTTATTTTCACCTTGACTTGGTCGGTGACCGCAATATCTCCATCAAGCTACAAAGCTGTGCCGGATGGTGCAAATCACTTAGAGCGCTAGCTGTACTACTTCCAATATCCGTTTTTGTTGGCCACGTTTGCCGCCGCCACCTGCGGTTTCCGTCACAGCAATCACTGGGAATGAGAAAAAAAAAAAAAACACTGACTTCCCGCCAGGGTCTCGCTGGGCCCCACTACTCGGGAGCCATCTGCTCTACCACTGAGCCTCGTCAGCGCTTTTTTTTCTTTATTGCATGGAATTATCAGTAGTGTCAAACCAATGCAGTTACATTACATATGAACATACATGAGAAACAAATTCACCCATAGTATGCAGTTCGATGACAGTTAAAAATTCTGGTAAACAAACACAAGCGTGCAGACGCGAAATCCATTCAGGTACGGGATCAAATGTAGCCACCACACTGCGGACTTGAGCAGTCTCTTCTCGGAAGATAGACCTTGTCGAGCGAGGTGGCTAGGCATGTCTGTCGATCATTCGACTTGTCCATAATGAATTGTTAGCCTGTAGTGGAAGCAGTGCCGTATAAACGCGTTCTAGCGCGCAAGGAGACATGCGATATGACAAGCGCGCCGCGTAGCGTCGATACGTCAATGCAGTTGCATATTCTTACACCGTGTGGGATGCCATGTAACACTTGCCTAGGCAGCGGTACAAGGTAGGTCGAGAAGGTTTGAGGAAGAAAAGAAAGATTAATTACATCAATGAAAAATGCAAGATTTAAAAAGAAAACGTGTAGACCTCTATAAATCAAGCTGGCTAGGCGACTATGTCACCTGCCCATTTGAAAGGGTATGCCAATAAATCACTATCATTATGATCATTAGCTTCGTATCGTGCCACTTGTCAAGCGATGTGCGAAGCGCCCAACGTAGCGTCGATGATTGCGCACTTTTACTGCAGTTGCCTATTATTAATGCAGGCGGCACGCAATGTAGCAGTAGCATATGTACTGGTAAGAGCTACCTATACAAGGTTTGACGAAGAAAAAGAAGCTTAAGGAGATGCATGCAAAAATGCGAGAATGAAAACATGTATAGCATATCTCATTAAGTCAAGTAGGCTAGGCGACTGTGTGTCACCGTCTCGTGCCAAATTTAATGCCAACAAATCATCATCATCATTAGCATCCTAGCGTGCCATTTTGACGCGATGTGTTATGTGCGCCCCGTAGCGTCGTTGTGTGCAAACTTTGCATTCCAGTTGCGTTGTACTCCACCAGGCATCTGGAAGTGTTGCAATTGCGTGTATCATTTGCACGCTGCATGCAGCTGGATCTGGTTAACTGAAGCAGGCTAGGTGACTATTTATCCCCGCCCCACGTTCAAAATGGGAGGCAACTAAATCACCATCATCAAAAACAACAGCCCCGTATCCTGCCACGGGTCAAGGGATTTGGCATCTGCGCCGCGTAGTCCGGATACCTGTGCTTTCTCTTCGGTACAGGTCATGCCGCTTCCTCGCAAGGCACGAACCATTGGTGGAGAAGCGAATCGTACAGCTACGCGCGTGGATGTCACCAGGCAATGTCGCGCTCAGCAGACCGCTGTGCAGGGAGCAGCGCAAGCCGCAGCTCGCCGTCGATTCAAAGCAGACAGTTCATATCGTTCTCGCAACAACGACGGGAAGAAAGGTTGCCGCGAAGACTCTCTAGTTTGGGTGACTGGGCTGCCTGTGCTGCGCAGGCCTGTGACTTTTCTTTTTTTTTTGCTGCACAGCTTAGTTTCTCAGAAACCCATACAGATTTCCTTTGGTTATACTCATCTTGCAGTTGGGTAGACGTTAATTTTCCCTTTCGTGAACTATCCTTCACCCAGCGGGCTTCTGCAGAACTAGTTTGCAACGAAATCAACATAACGAGATTGTTAAAGCGAAACTCGAGTATTTCCGCAGGCAGGTCCCGACATTGAAGCTTCCGCAAATAAGTGCCAGCACAGTTTTCCGCTCTTTTGACATCGCATCATGCAACTTCAACAAATTTGAACGAATACCTGTAGCTTTCCCGTTCTCGTCATAGCCGCAATCCGTGCGACAATTGGCATTACAAACTGTAGAGCCACGTATGCTTCAAGGTCATTAAGACCTTGGGACACCTAAAGAAAACCTTAATCTTCAGCGAACACGCTATTAGAAGTAACATGATGCCGATATGGAGAAGCAAGTCGTCTGTCGTAGTTTAGTATTCTCTCTGTCGTCTGCAGAAAGTGAGAGATATATTTTGTGAGGCCTGCAAATAATAATTTTAGCGTGACAGTGTCAAGAGCTTCATGTCGCCGGCGTGCCGTGCCGACCGTCTAGTGACAGAAAGATTATTCCGAACCACGGGTACCGAACTACGCAGGCACTCAGTGTAGCGCAAAGGCGTTTCTGAACTAATTGAATTTCTCAAAATAAAGTACATCCAAAAAATCATAATGTACGACTTGCGCACAACCTACAGACATGATAGCGCCCCGGGCTGTAATGTTGATATACTAGAAAACATAATTCTCGTACGCGGAAGATCAAACATAAACCCCTTTTCTAGCGTTTCTACCATTCATTGAGTGGCCGGTCATGTTCGTTGCAATACCGTGCAGATAGCACTCTCCTCCGCGCTTTCACGTCCCACGCAAGAGGCCGTGTTTCTACCAGAAAGCTCGCCTTCGTGCATAGCGTTCACCACCAGCGTTTCCCGGTAAGACTGCATAAACTGTGGCTGCCGGGAAGTGTGATACGCGGTCAGGGATCTTTGAATGCTATCGTATTCCACTCTCTTACAGGCTAAGCTTAAGCATCCTCCAAGTTTTTGGTTCCGCGGTCGGGTCCACCACACCAAAGAAATCTATTAGGGATGTGCTATGGCGTGCTGTCTTTTCATTTCATGCAAACTAACCTCACACAGACCTTTCATTAAATTGGTTTCCTTTTGCTAGGCAGCGAAAAACATTTTCACTTTTATAGCGTAGTTTATTTTTGTTGCTTCTTTTTAGGGATCGCTGATAACATTCCGGGAATGGTTGGACAAATACGGAGACATTGTAGGGTACGTGCTTAGTTTTCTTTCTTTCTTTTCGGAAATGAATATACAGAAATTTAAGCTAATGCCATGTAGCCCGCAGAGTAAATGAAAAGACTGTGTGACTGTTGCAATAATCTTACCTGGCTTGGAGGTAGTCGACTTATTTTCTCTTCAATATTTAGTAGTCCGTTGCTGTTGTCTGCCGCAGTGACATCCGCAAAATAATATAATCGCCTGCAATGCATAATCATGCTATCCTTAGCAATAACATGTTCCCTATCTGGAGGTGCTGGAATCGGTCTAGGGATTCCTGTCCACTATTACCGTCAGGTCCGCTAAACTTTTCTCACGAAACTTCCAAACGTGATCTTATGCGAGAGTGGTCACATAAGCGTACGAAAAGCATAATACACTTCCCGGTTTCTGGAGCTGTAATCCCTGCCTATGACGTCATACTTTCAACTCGCTACCTTATACCGCAAATCTTATACATGTAACGTTGCTTTGTGGGGTGACTTTTTACAGGTTCTACAATGGTGCTCATCCGTTTATTATTGTGACAGATCCCGAACTAATCAAAAAGATCCAGATAAAAGATTGCAACAATTTTACAAGCCGAGGAGTGAGTACAAATGTTCAACCTTAGTTCTGCTGTATTTCACTCTTCAAGCCGCTTTTAGAAGGTGCATGAAATTAGCCGTGTTTATTTGCGCACTCGCACTAAAATTGTTACTTTTCGCTTTAGCTTCCTAAATAAGCGTTAGCAATTATAACCTAGGAGATTTGTGCAGAAAATGATTGACTCTTGGCTTTGGATGCGTTAGCGCTTTTGTATGCGTCAATAAACGATTATAAATATGCTAGCTACCGTAACCGGAAAAGTGCGGAAAATGCTCGAAGCAATCACCAGGCATTCTAATATTCCGGTCGACGTGGTAGATTCTTTTCTTTCCATCAGATGTCACAGCACGAGATATATTGCAAACTTGCAGGATAACTGCGAAAATTAGGATAATTTGTAGGCGCCTTTGAAAATCTTATAAGCGTTATGGCGCCTTTCAGTCGCCTCAAAGCGCTGGTTGCCGCAAGCGAAGAGTTGCAATTGCAACTGCAATTTTTAAAAATCACCTTAAGCATCATTTCCTGCGATAACTTAACTACGATCTGGCGGTGTACCTTTGACTTTTATCTCACATGTCATTTCTTGTATTTCACCCATGCTTTTTTCCGACTTTATTTTATAACGTGCTTTTCCTGTTTGATTGTAAATGACATGTCTAATGATGTATTTGATCTGTAGATGTTGTTTTATAATACGCTAATTTGCTGTCTATTGACATCACCATCAATGTTGTTATTATTAACCGAGGGTCCCACTACAGTTCTTTGACTTTGGGACCCTCGTCTGTATATTCGTCATGTAATTACTCATGTTTTTGGAACCAATAAATCTGAATCTGAAGGCAAAGCTGAAAATTAGGCGTACGATAAAAGCATGCGCCTGAATTTGCAGCATGGACACTTTTTTTTTCAAACTACCCCATTTGGCAACCTACTTTCTTTTCGATTCAATGACGACATGCACAGAACGCGGATGAATGGTGCACACCGAACCCGGGAAAGTATACAAATAAACGCTCCAATCAAAAAAAAAAAAAACTTCTGATAGCTCATACAGAATCAAATGAAACGGTGCCGGAGTGGTGCGAGGAAGCGAGCATGCAGCATGCGCTCTATCCCATTACTTCGAGCCGCGTCCTTCGTTTAAAATTCACTCTTGCGTTCAGTCATTCCGAATATAACAAAACAAAGAGTTCGTTTGTGCCTCTTATCGCTGGAGCCTATGGCCCACGTCACAAATGCGCCTCCAGTCGCGGCTCTTCCTTTTCTTTTATGCGAAGCTTATTACTAGAGCTCAACCCAGCTCCTCAGGCGCGGTGGTGTCGCCTTCAATACCACGTGACACCGTGACGTCACGACAGAGGAGAAACGGGGCTCCAACTCGCGCCGTCGCTCGCGGCGTCGCGGCGGTATATAAGCAGCTTCGCTTGCCTCTGCTAGACACTCACGAGGTGAGGTGCCTCCTGGAGACAGAGCTGCTCGTTGGAATGAGAAGCGAATGTTGCGGCGTGCTACAGAGATTGTTTCTAGGTGGCTTTGCTACGGCGCAGCGAATACGCGCCCCGCATCGGACGCGGTGAGCGTCGAGCAACGCAGCGTTCGGCGCGACAACGAAATGTGCGCCTGAGCAAGCGCCGCACGCCTGAGCCGACGCCGATGACACCGGCTTTTCTGCGACACGGGCTCCTTAACGCTGTCGCGTTAAAATAAAGGCTAGTAGGCTTCGCATCCTGGGCTTAACCTTAGCTAAGCCTGGCCATTTTTTTTTACTCCTCTCAGGATAAGCGGACGCAGACTTTCATTTGAGTCTTAAGACATCTACACCCCGCTCCTTACATAGCAGTCAACGCTGTGGGAACTGCGCAAGAAGTCCGGTCAAGAAAAGTTATCACTTCGCGCATTCCGTCAGTGCTTCAATGCGCGGCAACAGCGTTTGCTCGCGCGAGCATGGAAGTGACGCCCTTGGTTACGGGTTGCAAGTAATAAACACGAAAAGAACAACAAAAATTAAAAGTGATCTAAAACAACGTATTAGCAGACGTATACCACAGTGTGATTGTTTCTAAGATTAAAAATTGTTTTGTTCAATACTGAACCGATATATAAACGACAGTCGGCCACAGTTGGGTCAAAAAACATCGAACTATATTCAAGTGCGAACGAAGCCATTGCAAGACGTCTCCCTAGCTTCCACAGCGTTGGCTGCTATGCATATAGTTTCTCACTATAGCACTGTTACGTTTCGCCTACGACGCGCGGTAAAGCCAGCGCGGATTCAACGGACGCCGGGGCTTCGTTCAAAGCGGCGGACATTTTGGCCCGTTCGGAGCGGCCGCGACGCATCCCCGCCGAGCACGTCCCGGCATGTTCAGTGCCACGTGTCTTTGTGTGTGCGTGTGTGTGTGTGTGCCCACGCTTGTCAAAGCGCGGCAGCCGGGGAGAGGAGCTCCCCCAGTGTGAAGCGAGGAGGTCTGACCGGCGCCGGCCCGTCTGATGCGTCACCTCCTTGTTCCAACGTGTCTCTCAGTCCGTCCGTCGCCGCTGTCACGTGGTGTCGCCCCGTGACCTTCCTTCTTGCCCGCGACGCCAAGAGTATAAGAGCAGCTGCCCCCGGACGCCAGGAGAGAGGCTCCGATTTCTTCTGTTGAGTAACGTGCTCTCCCGTCTCTCTACTTCGGTCGACCTGACCGCCCGCTCTTTGCGATGCTAGAATAAACAAGTTGTTCTGTTAGCAGTCGCCTCATGCTTTGCTGGGACCTTCGGATGCTTCCAGTGTGCCCCAGGCCGCCAGGGCAACGCTACCCTTGGGGCTTGCGACCCATTTGCAACAACGGGCGCCAACGGTCCGGTTGCAACAACGGGTGTCAGCACTGAGGTTCCAACAGCCGGTGGCAGCGCTGAGATTCCAACAGCCGGTGCCATCGGTGAGGATCAAACATCTGGTTGCCAGCGGTGAGATCGCGACAACGGAGGCCAGCAGCGAAGATATGCGGTTGACTGTATGCTGAGCAGCACAACGACCATCCGGGAGCAGTGCAACGAGCCATGTGTGATGACTGGTTGCCTGCAGCGGAACGACTGCGCTGAATTCTTGGCTGCGAGGTTTGGTGAGTGCGGGACTTTCTTCTTCTGAGTTTTGCCAGGCTTTTGTTAGTGTCAGAAACAGAGCTGGTAATTGGGGTTGTCGTTGCTGCCGGGTTAGTTGCGGCAAGACAATAGTAGGCAGTAGAGAAAGCAGCATTCAGAGCAGCCATGGATTTGAAGTCGTTGCGCAAACCGAAATTGTTGGAGCTTGCAAGAGAGTTGGGTCTGGATGTCTCAGACAAACTCAGAAAACCAGAACTGCTAAGGGCTATTCTTGAGTTAGGAGCTGAGGATGATGAGCTGTCGGAATGCCTTGAGACCATTGAGGAGAGGGAGACGGCAAAAAGACAGGAGCGCGAACTTAGAGACCAACAAGAGAAAGATGAGCTTGAACGAAAAGAACGAAAAGAGAAAGAAAAAGAAGAGCGTGACCGTCAACACGCTTTGGAAATGAAGCGTCTCGAGGTGGAGATGGAACGCGCTCGTAATGGAAGTCAGGCACACGGTGCAGAAGAACGAGTATTGTTTAAAATGACTGACCTGATGCGGCCGTTTAAGCTTGGAGAGGACATTGGTTTGTTCCTGGTTAACTTTGAGCGAACGTGCGAGAAGCAGGGGTTCTCTCGGGAAACGTGGCCACAGCGCTTGCTCACTTTGTTACCCGGCGAGGCGGCCGACGTAGTCGCTCGCTTGGAGAGAGAGGAGGCAGAGGATTTCGACAAAGTGAAATCGAGTCTGCTAAAAAAGTACAGGCTGTCCGCGGAGGCGTTCCGTCGGAAGTTTCGGGAAAATGAGAAAGGCAAAAGTGAGTCATATACAGAGTTTGCCTACAGGCTAATGTCAAACATGCAGGAGTGGCTCAAAGAAGAGAAAGCGTTTGGTGACCACGAGAAAGTTCTGCAGTGTTTCGGGCTAGAACAGTTTTATAGTCGGTTACCTGAGAACGTGCGCTACTGGGTCTTGGATAGGCCAGACGTTAGTACGGTGGCTAGAGCCGCTGAGCTAGCCGAAGAGTTTGTGACGCGTCGGGCTCGCGGAGCTAAGGACGGTCAAAAGGGTGAATTTGGCTCCAAGTTTGAGAGGCCGAAGTTCACGCCTATGAGAGCAAAGGGGGACACACGTAGTGCGGATGCGAGTGAAAGCAGTCCGACCGAACGTAAGGAGACGGCGGCAACCGAAGCCGAACGCAGAAAGCGGTTCGAGACTAGGCAAGCGCGCGTGTGTTATACGTGCCAGAAGCCGGGTCACTTTTCGGCGCAGTGTCCGGAAACAAAAACAAAAGTCGTGTTTTTGTCATTATGCAGTACTGACGAGAACATGAAGCTTCTCGAGCCTTACATGCGAGACCTCCTCGTGAACGGGAAAGAGTGCCGAGTGCTTCGCGATTCCGCAGCTACGATGGATGTAGTTCACCCCTCTTACGTAGAACCCGATATGTTCACGGGCGAGTGCGCATGGATCAAACAAGCCGTGGAAGCTCATAGCGTGTGTCTGCCTGTAGCAAAAGTGCTTATTGAAGGACCTTTCGGAGCACTTGAGACGGAGGCGGCAGTGTCATCTATGCTGCCCCCCCAGTACCCGTACCTATTTTCGAACAGGTCCGATCACCTCCTGCGCGAGAAGGGGCTTTTGTTTGGTGAGGCTAGCGTTCAGGCCTTAACCAGATCGAAGGTTCGGGAGCTCGCTGCAAAGGCGGTAGTTGCGGGGCCGACGTTGTCGAACGATGAGAAAGGGTCAGAGGCGCAGCAAGCTGATATTCAGAGCACGCCCGAGCTGAATAAAACTGAGTCTGTAGCGTTAAAGGCACCAGATACTGGAGAGGAAATGCCCGACACGGGAAAGTTAGAAGAGCTATCTGAAGATTTGCTCATCGCGCCTACGTCAGACGGACTTAATAGGTTGCTAAAAGTCAGCCGGTCGGCTTTGATAGCCGAGCAAAAGAAGGATGGCAGCCTAGAAAACACACGCTGCATTGTCAAGGAAGGTATCGCCAAGAAAAATGCTCGCTTTGTGGAAAGAGGTGGGGTCCTGTACCGGAAGTATCTAGACCGCAGGGGAGTGGAGTTCGATCAGCTGATCGTGCCTCAGTGCTATCGTCAGGATCTGTTGCGCTTGTCTCATGGGGGTTCGTGGTCCGGACACCTAGGAGTTAAGAAAACTAAGGACCGTCTCTTGCAAGAGTACTATTGGCCAGGGTGTTTTCGGGACGCAGACCACTTTGTGAAGACATGCGACACCTGTCAGCGGGTGGGTAAACCAGGGGACAAATCGAGGGCGCCGTTGAAGTTGGTACCTATCATTACGGAGCCTTTTAGACGGCTCGTTATTGATACAGTGGGACCTCTGCCGGTAACAGCCACGGGGTACAGACACATTTTGACTGTGATCTGCCCAGCGACAAAGTTCCCTGAAGCAGTGCCGCTTAAAGAACTCAGCTCAGTTGAGATAGTCAATGCACTACTGTCCATATTTGCGCGAGTTGGTTTTCCTGCGGAAATCCCATCAGATCAGGGCACAGTGTTTACTAGCGCTTTGACGACAGCTTTTCTCGAAAGGTGTGGGGTAAAGCTGTTACACAGCTCAGTGTACCACCCACAGTCGAATTCCCTTGAGAAGCTCCTCTCCGTCATGAAGCGCGTGTGGAGAGCATTGTGGTTTGAACAACAAACTGACTGGGAGCTGTTTCTGCCTGGGGTGATGTTTGCATTGAGGACCGCGCCGCATGCGGCTACGGGGTTTTCGCCAGCTGAGGTGGTGTACGGTCGCTCGCTTCGATCTCCGCTTCGCATGCTTCGAAAAGGATCACTGCCCTCTCCAATGGCTGCAGACCATCTCTTTCACAAATGGCCGCCTCCTGCGCTGGAGCCTCGCTTTGCAACAATATTCCTTTGAGGTGCGTTACAAAAAGGGGAGTCTCAACGGTAACGCCGATGGCTTAAGTCGAAGCCCCTAACGTGGGAATCAGCCTCAAAATTGTTTGTTATTGATGTTTTTCTTCCTGAGGCAGGATTTTTAACATATTGCTTTTGTGTAGTGTTTCAAAGTGATGATGTGCTTTCTAGTGCAATTTTCCGATTGGTGGACGCGTTCTGAGTGCTGCTAGACTACTGTAAGGAACTAGGCAGTAGTATAAAAGGGGAAAGAGCCTGGCATGGCTTAGTGAGGGTTGTGCCGTGCTTGCTGACTGAGCGGCTGAGTTTCGGCGCAGTTCTAACGCTTGCTGGGAAAGAGAACAAAAATGGCAACTCTCCTGAAGTCACTTTGCAGTGTCCTGTGTGAACCTGAACGTGAGAACGAGGCCTTCTCGGTGCGCTGCGCTCAAGAAACGCCGAGGGACGACCGACTTCGGTTATGAGCATCATCGAGCGACATCCCTCCGGACAGCGGATGCAGTCCCCTGACCATCGGGATCTCCCTCCCCCGGCGGGGCGGTCTGTTACGTTTCGCCTACGACGCGCGGTAAAGCCAGCGCGGATTCAACGGACGCCGGGGCTTCGTTCAAAGCGGCGGACATTTTGGCCCGTTCGGAGCGGCCGCGACGCATCCCCGCCGAGCGCGTCCCGGCATGTTCAGTGCCACGTGTCTTTGTGTGTGCGTGTGTGTGTGTGTGCCCACGCTTGTCAAAGCGCGGCAGCCGGGGAGAGGAGCTCCCCCAGTGTGAAGCGAGGAGGTCTGACCGGCGCCGGCCCGTCTGATGCGTCACCTCCTTGTTCCAACGTGTCTCTCAGTCCGTCCGTCGCCGCTGTCACGTGGTGTCGCCCCGTGACCTTCCTTCTTGCCCGCGACGCCAAGAGTATAAGAGCAGCTGCCCCCGGACGCCAGGAGAGAGGCTCCGATTTCTTCTGTTGAGTAACGTGCTCTCCCGTCTCTCTACTTCGGTCGACCTGACCGCCCGCTCTTTGCGATGCTAGAATAAACAAGTTGTTCTGTTAGCAGTCGCCTCATGCTTTGCTGGGACCTTCGGATGCTTCCAGTGTGCCCCAGGCCGCCAGGCCAACGCTACCCTTGGGGCTTGCGACCCATTTGCAACAACGGGCGCCAACGGTCCGGTTGCAACAACGGGTGTCAGCACTGAGGTTCCAACAGCCGGTGGCAGCGCTGAGATTCCAACAGCCGGTGCCATCGGTGAGGATCAAACAGCACCTAGAGGGAAGTCTGGCGCCACCTTGTATTGGAGTTTCCTAAAGGGCGCTGTGCCGTCATGGGAATGACGGTATATGTGTCTTCAATGTTTGTGTTGGCTGGTGTTGTAAGAGGCTTCGTCTAAAACGGGCATATGGCTACACTAATAACGCGTTCTTAAAGCGAAATCTCCATAAAAAGTTTCCGTTCACGCATTTTACATATCGCGGTGAAGTTTACTCGCCCACAATGCGTAACCAAGCGAAGAAAAGCAAGAACTGACGACAAACTGGTTCAAAGCGAACGCGAGTCTTGTCGTTTGTGCTCCAACTTTAGTGGCCCGCTGATACTTTTTACGTTTCATATAATTATCCACGCAATAACAACTTTTCATGGGTAAACAAAAAATGTTTTTGTGTAATAATAAAGCTAAAACAGCTTCTTACGTTCTGTTTTAGCAGAAAATTAATCATTGTGACAGACGGAAGGGTGCTGGCCTGTCTCTCCGAGAACAATGCCAATCCGAAGTCACAATATACCGTCATTCTCATGCATACCACAGCAAAGGAGCACCAGATTTCCCTCTAGGTAATATAGCGAGAAAATCTATGCTGCTATGTATGGAACGGAGTATAGGCATAAACCGGTGGAACATTCTGCAAGAGTCACCTCATGATACATGCCTCGGCCTTTTCTATTTACAATGACCAATTCTAGACCAGTATAATGTAATGAGCCATTCCTTTAAATTCGGTTATCTTAGATCCCTCGTTCTCCCGGCAGTATGGCAGTGGTGACAACGCAGGCGCCACCTGCCTCGAAGAACCACCAATGGTCAGAGATGTCGCATTCTCCCGGCATGGTTGGAGTTTCTTCTTAACGATTGGACAAACGAAGTTGTAATGAGTGTTTGGAATGGCCTTCACATAAAGAAGCACCTGTGTATAATTTTAAATGAAAATCAACATATGTAGAGAGCATAGGGATAGCTACTCAAGCTGGCCTCGAAAATTCAGAAGGCCGCCTCAGCTAGCTACAGATCGGTAGCTCCACCAAATATTACTGCTGTGGCATTGATTCTTGCTTTAACTGATGCCTACTTTAACATGCATTATTGGTGCCTGAAACTTTCTTCTGCATCTTGTATGCGGACTCTACGGTGTGCTCATATTACTTAAATGTGCCTTGGAAAAACTTTAAACTTTACGAATTTGTAATCGGCAAGGAGGCCTCCTTTCATTAGGTTCATTTTAACATTTCTTCCTGCGTACATGCCCTTGCGTGACTGTTTACACGACACGTTAAGTAATTATATCCTCTGGCTCATGGCTATATCATATCGAGCTTTTTTTAACAATTCGCTTTGTTTCAAGGTTTACGGTGGTGTCTGAACGCTTACAGATGATGTCAGGCTTCGCGCGGAGCCATCCGATTATCAGTCAAAGCATGGTGCATGCTGAGGGGGACCGCTGGAAGAAAATGCGCAGCCTCATCACGCCAGCCTTTACGACGAGCAACATGAAGCAGGTATGCAGCGATGCTGTTAGCTTGGCGGCGAAACGCTCTACTAGTAGCACTCGGAGAAACGGACACACGAAACTAGATTTAGAGTGGATCGAAAGTGGTCGAATGAGAGATTTCTCATGCTGCACTGGCAAAGTCTCCTAATCAAAGCCTTGACTCCTGAGTGGGGCTGCCCTTTTCATGTCACTGTTGATCCCCTTGTTTCCATTTTCATGGGAATCTCGAGTCTACAGTTTTAACTTAGAGGAGACACAGACAAAACAAAGTACTCAGTGCCGTTTATTGCTAAGGCTTTGTTTCTGCCTGAAAAGATGCTTGCTTTTAGACCAGGGAATTTGTTATAAGTCACCTGCGGCAAATAACGTAACTGTAGTTATTCCGCTGGATTACTCGAAGCGGCGGATATTACTCGCATCAGAAATCAAAATGCATGTTCAACTAATTAAGAGACAGTTAGCTGATTACCTTTTCGTTAATTATTTCATGTCAAATTTTTGCAATTCACCGATTGTAGCCGGAGAGTTTGCGAGGCATATAAACTTAAAATGATTTGTAGGGATCGCACGGTGAGTGATTTACTGGTGAATGAAATTGTACTATTAGCCATAGTCGATATTAAAATTTCTGTATGGTCTAAAAAAGCACCCGCTAGATTGTTTTACAGGGCGTCACGCACGCTGCTGCTCAACATGTTTTCACCCAAACAAGGTGGCCACATTGGCGGCGGTGCACGATACCCTCACAAGTTCATTGCAATGCTACTTCATACATTGTTCATTCACCATACAAGTTCATTACATCACTACATTAAGACATAGACCGGTTTGGCCTATGTAATGTAATGACCGCCTGCGTGAGCACCACTCCTTCCTGGGGTCCAATAACGGTGCAAACTTGCCTCGCCATTGCAATGAATGTGGCTGTTACCCGTTGATCTGCAATGTAACGATTCTTGGTAGGTGCAATGGCAAAGAAGGGCGAGAGAGCCTGGAAGCAAACTACATCAGTTTATTAGGTGACGATTGTATTAGTACAACGCAAAAAAACAACACTAAACAACATTACAGTTCAATGTCAAGGCAGTGTACGAACCCAAACCCATTTTGGATAGAGTCGGGTCAATGTCACACAGCTGCACTTCTTGTATGTAGCAGCAATACCGGTTGAGGTAAACAATGTAAGTAACATTATAATCATGGTCATCATCATAAACAACGAAAATAAAGAAACTAAAACAACAACAAACATAATAAGGCGAGCATTATTCGACCAACAATTAAGAGGAAGCTTTAGCTCGGGCCCAACTCCGATGCGGCCTATTCAAATACATGTAAAAAGCAAAAACGCTTCTCTGAGATAACCCCTGCACCGATTCTAATAAAATTTCTTTCATTTGAGAGAAAAAGTCAAACACCAGTGACTGCAGCAAGCGGAATTTGAATTTAGGGCTTGAATTTTGTTAAAAAGATTTTAAAATATTCTGCCATTCGGAAAAAATAGAAGCACGAAGTTTACAAATTCATAGCTCTGCACCAACCACAAATATCGCGGTTCCGTAAACGGCTTCCGTTAGATCATTCATAGCGGACAAATTCGACATGGCCTTTCGCATTTTACGTGAATTTGTTACGTTGGTTACATGGGTTTTGCAAAAGCTGTATTTTGATATTACTAAATTTTTCTATCATGTGTGACATATCAATTTAGTACGCTTTAGATGTACTATTAGATGCAATTCACAGAATTGTATTATCCTATTTCGCTGTTGAGTTACGGAGTTGTAAACTTGATAGTTTCGTTTCTTGACATTTTTTTATTTCTGGCAATATTGAATAAAAAATTGATCACCTAAATCAAAAACGCGAACCCAACAGTCACTAGACTTTAAGTTCTCTCCCAAATGCAAGAAACCTCGTCAAATTCGGCGCAGTGGCTGCCGAGAAAAACTAATTGCCCCCTTACATGTATTTAGATAGGAGCACCCGAACTAAAGCTTCCTTTTAAGGAATTCCCATACGAGGCAGGAAACTTCCTAGGGATTCTGCCGTCATACCCAATGGAATTCCTGACGAGAGATTCGTTGAACTACGGCATTCTCTGGCGCTTTAGGGATTCTTGCAGATGCTCGCAGACAATAAACGATGCCGCAGCTACCGTGTTGCGTATTCCGGTTTGTCAGGAAGTCGCCTGTAAATTTGGTTTGTCTGCTTTGCAACTAACACACCATAGCAAAGCAGCGACGAGATACCAGACTATGCATGGCAGGTGTTGGTGCACAGCGCAGCAGACGGGCTGGGTGCAAAAAGACGCATCGTTATAATTGTAGTTCTCGAAGCTTCGCAGTATGGGATGAGGCGGGGAGCTGTCTTTTGTGCAGATGTGAGAGCGTGTACGGGGTCCGCAGCGTGTCCGCGCTCATTCTGTGGGATGTGTTCATGTTTGCTTGGGCGCGCTGACACCATGCTTGTTATTTTAGTTAGCGAATGCTTCCAAGTTTATACGCCCGATAAAACTACTATGCTTACTTCGCATAGCTGTGTACTAATTTGCTATCGCAATCAATGCTTCGCCATTTGCGCGAAACTGCAACTTTTTGATCACATATTCAAGGTGTCTGTTATAAATTGAAGAACTTCTCTTGGGACTCTGGCAGGACGGCTCGCTTGCAGAATTTCACAGCTAAGCAGTTAAGGGGACTTGCACAACTGTCTTCGTGCCCCTGTACCACGTCTGGAGCGGCATGCTCAGTATCAAGTGTCGACCAAATAACCACCAGCTAATTGTTTTCATACGTAGTTAGCAACGATTACAAAAAAGGGTAGCTGCACCTATCCCACTGGACAAGAGGAATCCTTCGCGCTTCTTCTTCGGAGTTCGCGTGGTTGCTGCAAGAAAGCAGAGATGGTGGTCAAGGAACGAAGCCTGCTAGCGAGTTTCGGATCAGTCGTGTGATCAGGGCTTCGATGATTAACGACAGCCAGCAAACAAATCTCTACTATTTCGGACAAATGGTGTCAGATCTGGGGAGCACAGCTTTGCTGTCTTTCGTATATTAGTTGCTGAAATTGCCATACATCGTCCACGAATTTTTTTATCCTTGTGCATAGAAGGAGCGATAATATGGCGGCCTTCCGCTTTCAGATGGCGGGCCTCATAGACGACAGCACAAACGAGTTGATCGATGTCATCGAGACCCTGCGTCCGAAACAGCAAGTCATCGAGTTTCGGCAACTTTTCCAGAGGCTAACGGCAGACATCAACATGAGATCAGCGTTTGGCATAAAATCTAATCTGCAGCGAAAAGATCGAGTGAGCAGCTCTGCAGAGTCGCTGTTTCAGGAGAGCTTGAAAAGTTTTCAACAATTTCGTACTGCATGGATAAACTTCCTTACTAGTAAGTCCACAGATTTTGTACGTAACTTTGTTGCAGCAGCATAATACACAAGTGTGAACAAATTCAATGGATGAGGAGCTAAAAACATTCTTGTTGAATTCACCTCAGAATGAGCGTAGACTTTATGGCGATTATCACTGAAGCAATGTAGCTGACACGAATAACTGACACCGGGCGTGCCGAAGCAAAGCCGTATTAGAGCTCGGCAGCGTCAAGACGATTCTCTATGCACAAGCTGCTGTCCAGTAAATCAACAATTCCCTCAAAATGCGATGCGCGATGTGAGCTAACGGCAGTGCGAACCGTCACGTGGGTTACGAACAATGGTGCGCTACCCCTTGAACAAGCGCGTCTCTATTTGTGTTCTTTGTACTATGTAGGGATACACAATAGGTACACGCAAGGGGATATTTAACGTCCCCTGACTATTCTCGTATGTCGTCAACATCCTCGTCAATTATTGTCAATCAACACAAACAACAGACCAAGCTTCGCTTGCATCCATTCTTACAGCGCATGAAATCTCCAGGAGTTCTTTTTTTAAATTCTTTTTTCAACAAGTAACGTTGTTTTCTTTCAGCTTGCTTTCCGGAGTTTGCCTTTTTGTGGACAACGTTCATGTCGTACACTTCGTGGCTCAACAAGACTGCCACAGACAGGATGTTTGATGAACTTTCTCCTATCGTAGAATTCCGCCGTGGAAACCGGAAGGTAGGTCTTCTCAATCGCGCAAGCGTGACTGATATTTAAGTTGCTGACCCTTCTCCGGAAATACTTACGTTTGACAATCTACTTGAGTTCCATGTCAATCCACTCGACTTCTATGTTGTCAAGTTGTAAGCGAGATTTAGCCTGCATATAAATCTGTAATCCTCTAACAAAAATAATTATGCAGACGATCACGTTAGACCTAACGTTCAGCTTGCACAGAGATCCGTGAACTCGCAGCGTTGTTGCTAGCTCTCAGATATGCACATAATTCGAACCCTGGCTTTCGCGACGACGACCAGCGTACATAAAAGCTAAAATTTGGCGCTTTTAATAAAGCCTGGTGTGGCGCTATCCAGCCGCGCGTTTCATCATCCCAGCTAAGATGGCAGGCAGTGGAAACAGGTGATGCTAGATCGAAATCCTTACTCATAGTCGATTGCTGTGTGGCAGAGTCATTCAAGTATGATTGACAAGCAATGAGCCTTGGTGTCAGCAACGTGTGCAAGAACCTAAGCCTAACACACGTGCGGTCGCCAAAGAGGGCCTCAAGCGCGATGACTATTGCATCTTATCTGCAGATATCACGCTCGTTAGAGTTTGTTCATTGAATCGCCTTTTTTATATCATTTCAGAACGATAGAAGCGATCTCCTGCAGCTCATGCTTAATGCAGAAGTTGAGGATGAAGCCTTCGTAGACGTGAATTCACTCACGACGTCCGTTGATGCAGATAGCGCATATGAAGGTAAAGTTAACAGCTGCCTACTTCTCATACCGCATCTGATTATTGAATAAGTGGTTGATTCTTGAGAGATGGCAACAGATTTCGTCTCTGCTTTGTCTTTCAGAGAAGCAGCCTGTCAAAGCAAAGCTCAGCGGGAAGAAATGCTTTCTAACAAATACGGAAATTTTGGCAAACGGCTTCATCTTCTTCATAGCGGGGTGAGAATACGCGGCAAGCTAATAAGTATTTGCGAGCTGTTCGGTAAAAATAATGCTGGTAAATATTGCATATTTGTTCTGGCATAAATAAATCTCACTGTAAGAAAACAATAGATGCATTACTAGATACATTGCAGCTATCGCCGCCTAACCTATTGCGTTAAGCATCTTCACCTGTTGTTTTACAGGGCGTGTTGTATAGTGCCATTGGTAGCGTACTGCATGCCTTTAGTAGGTGACAATGCAAACGCGTCACCATTCCCTGCAGCAGGTGGCGCGATGAGGGTATCCCGTTTCGCTTCGGCGACATCCGGCATCGTCCACCAGGTCGATATTGTTTCGCTTTCCCGTCGCCCTCTTAAAACACCACACATTAATAGGAAAACAACAAAACGTGTCTCGGGACGGCCAGAGCCCCACCAGTTCGAAGCGCGTCCCAGTCTCGTGCCGCAGCGATTCGCGCGACACTTCGCATTACGTAGACACCAACAGCAGTTGAATCTGTCAATTTTTTTTTCGTTACTTCGGACCGTAAGTTTTCCAGGTTAGTACGATTTTGAGTACAGCTCTTTCGCACCCGGTCCTGCGTTTCGTGGCGCCGTTGTCGATCGCCGTTACCAAGGTCATCATCCGCGCGCTGCTCTAGCTGCGCGCTCCTGCTGCCATCTCTCGCACGCGGTGCAAGTCTTGCTCTCCCCTTGTCCTCCAAAGCCGGATCACGTGTCCCATCCCCATCCTCCGCGCTTCGCCATTGCGGCGACTCTCGCCGCTACCGCGTACTCCGCCCTCACCATCCCTTCTCCCGCTGTCGCGGCACTGCCGCGGTGCCGGCGACGGGCGCAAGTCGTTCTCGTCTCCGTCTCAGTCTCATCATGCTGCTTGCGGCGGCGGTGGTGTGATAGGTGCGGTGGTTGTGTGATTTGTGCGTTCGAGCTTGAGTGCTGCGGATCCCCTCCACGTGGGCCCCTCCCGAAATGGTTGGATAGGATTACGGTGCGGATTTTTCTAGTCCCCAACGCGCTGTTCATCGATTTGGTGAGGTGTTCCGCTGGCTTTTCTTGTCCTTGGTTTTTTTCCCCAGTGTTTAGCTGAGGGCTTTTAGCTTCCTACCTTGCTGTAGTGTTAGCTTAAACTTCGACTAGGCGCGGGCGCCGGCAACCGCCGGCGACCGCGCCTAGTTGTTGTTGACTAGGCAGGCAACCGCCGAGGTATCATACATTCTATTTCGATCGCTTCATACCACAGCGAATCTAAGTGGCACGGAATGGGATGACGTGAAGGCCAGGATACGTGAGTGCTTCAGGTCTTGGGGCAAGCATCGAGCGCGCGAGGAGCATGAGGAGATTAAAATCGTCTCCGACGCGATCCTCCTGCTCTCGATGCCACTGTCCGGTGAGCCTGGTGTTGCTTCGGCGCCGGCCTCACCCCGTAAGGAACTTCGGGTTCTCCTGCAGTGACGCTGGGATGGCTTGAGGGCCACAACCCGAGCAGAACTGTGGGAAGTGGAAGTGCGGTGCAGCAGAAACGTCCTACGTAAGCATCTTTCAAGGAAGAGCACAACTTTCTCTTCCCTAATAGATCCAAGCGATGGTAGCATAGTCGACTCACCGGATGGAGTTCTTGCACTGGCAAGGCAGTTTCACATGCCCTTGTAAGCCGAACCAGTTGCCTCTCCATCTATCTTTCCGTTTGCTTTACCAGCTGAGCCACCGCAAGTGTGCGACTCAGCCATAGATGAGGACGAGCTATTTTCGGCCTTGATGTCTATGAAGCGCAATCGCGCAGTGCAGGATCCGATGGTCTTACAGTCGAATTTTATGTTAAATTTTGGACAATGTTTGGGACGCCGTTCATATCAGTGGGGAACAGGCTACTCGGTGAAGGGACTTTGCCAGCGTCTCAACGAGAGGGGCTAATCACTCTCCTTTGTAAGGACGAGTCGAGGAGCACCGATCTGAGAGCATGGCGTCCAATCATGCTTCTGAACTGCGATTATAAGCTCATAGCAGACTGCCTGTGTACGCGACTCACACCAGCGCTCAGCACTGTTTTGGGTCCATACCAGGCATGAAGTGTCCAGGGGCGCTCTACTCAGCTTCATGGTTTAGCAGTGAGGGACCTTCTCCTGTGGGCAAACACCAGGAAACTTCCATGTATTCTTTGCTCCTTTGATCAGGAGAAGACTTTCGACATCATTAGCCAGAGGTACTTTTTCCGTGTGTTGGAAGAGGCTGGGTTTAGTGTGGGTTTTCGGCAGATGGTCCAAGCTTTGTATTCTCGACCGACTTCTGCTGTTGTCATATGCGACCGCGTCTCGGAGGCGTTCATTGTGGGACGTGGTGTACGGCAGGGGGACCCCCTCTCACCTGCCCTCTACGTACTCGCTTTTGAACCACTTCTGCATAGGTTGTCCTGTGACAGCAGAATTGGCAGGTTCCTCCTCCCACCAGGTTCCCCTCCGGTTGCACTTTTTGCCTACGCGGATGACTTGTCTATTGTCGTCCCGTACGAAGCATCAGCTTGCGGCGTCTTGGAGGTCATGGACAGTTACTGCGGGGCGAGCGGTACAAGGTTGAATAGGCCGAAAAGTGCAGCCATGTACTTGAACTCCACTCCGTCCAGTCCTTAGCCCGTTCATGGTCTCCCCGTTAAAACGCAGCTGCGCATTCTAGGCTTCGAATTCGAACCAGATGGTCTCTTACCTGAAAACTGGCAACAGGCTAAGGAGAAGCTTGAAACCAGGATTCATGAATTCAGCGCGTTGTCATGCCCTTTGACTGCTCGAGCGACAATCCTGCGTTCACTTCTGTTTTCATTCCTGACGTATGTGGCATGAGTGTCTCTTGTTCCAACCCGAACCAAGCTTATTTTTGAGGGGGTCCTCTTTCGCTTCCTTTCGAAGGGTACAAATGGTTCTGTAGCTAGGCGGGTGCTCAAGTTGCCCAGTGATAAGGGAGGGCTCGGAATTCCCGACCTGGCCATCGTGGCTACTGCACTACACGTCAGATGGCCCCAGGTCGCTCTTAGCTCGGATATGCTCCTGACTCGAAGCTTTACCTCGTTTTTCCTTAGCACCCGGCTCCGCTTGTTCTCGCAGAGCACATTTTCCCACTGTGTTCCTCGCTCAAGTACCCCGTCCACCATTTATGCGGCGGCTGCAAACTCTTTGGTAAGCCTCCGCACGGTTCGCCCCGACATCGACATAGTTTCAACTCCACTCCAAGTATTAGTAGACATCCTCACCCCAGGCCTCCCCCCGCATTGCCAAATGTATAACCTGTCCATTCACAGGCCAAACTGGAAGCTCATCACGGCCAGTTTCCTCGACGCTAGGCGGGCCACGTTCATGTACCGCCTAGCGCGAGGGTGCCTGCCGTTGAGCTACAGGCCCTTCACAGCCGTCCCGGCTAGTGGAGTGTGCCGTTCTGTGGCGTTCGTGGACTCGGTTCATGCCTTTGCGCAGTGTTTGCTTCCTGCAGCTCTTCTCCGTGGGATTGCTAGTCTTTTTAATCTCCCAGGAGTTCCTTATCAGACAGTTCAATTTTTGCACCCTTTGCCTAATCAGGCGGTCAACCAGTTCATGCTTCTCCTCGCAGAGTGCTCCTACGAAGTTTGGTTGGCACGCCGCGATGCAGTTTGGGGGGTCGGGCACCGGGCCTTCACGAAGTGCTTTTCAAGAGCATGGAAGGAGGTCTGGTTCCATCTCACCCGGGAGCGGCACCGCTTCGGCGAGAAGTTTCTCGAAGTGTGGGCCCGTCCTGCGGTGATTTTTGATGAGTGAGGCGGAAAGCTATCCATTAAATTATGATGCATGCTCCTAAGGTCACTCGAATCAGCCGTGTGTGCCAGTGGATCTACGGAGTTTTGTTTGGTTCAGTGGAACTCAGAGCTGGAACCGGTGGTGGTGCACCCTTGGGTGGTCGCGCTGCTCCGCGGACGTCTTTGGTGCTCTCCGTGGTTGTATGCCTTGGCCTCTTTTGCGTCAAGGCAGTCTGAGGGTCAGTCAGGCTTGTGTCCTGTAAGACAGACATGGCTGTTTGTGTGCTGAGTGTAGTACCTCTGTGTTGCTGCACCGCAACAGCCCCCTTGTACGGGAAGGACCGTTGGGCCGAACCGAAGCCCCCCGCCCAGTCAACACGGGTTGAGGGGGGGGGGGGGGGGAGACCGGCGTCAATGTATCGAATGATGCTGGGTTGATGGAGTACATGTAAGCTCATGGACGAGGCGCCTTCAAAGGTGCCAAGTCCTCTTCCCATCTGACAACGGTTCCGTCTCCGCGTATCGTGGCTGTACGACTCTCAGCCGTGTTTCTCTCTGCCCCGTTTGCGGGGCGCGCTCCTCAGTGGCGTTTGCCTCCTTTGGCAGTGCTTGCGCCTTGCTGTCCTTCTCCTGCCTTCACTCTTGCCCTATCCTCACCTTACCTGGCGCAGTGACGTTGCGGTGACTCGAAAGACATTTATAGCGTTTCGTCACCTTACTTATACTTTCCACCTCGGCCATATTGAGGCCTGTCTGTGAGTGAACGAGTGTGTGACCTCTTCTCAATACCTCTGTTCTCCACCCGTTTCCTCACCCTACATCAGAAGAAAAATTAAATAATAATTGCTAATCGCCTCCCCCCCCCCTCTCCGCGGCGGTGACACACTATCATATGGCGCGATGGCGCGTATCCGGAGCGTCGCCTCAGTTCGGCACAGCGTGCTCTGTATGCGCTAGCCTGTTGTTGAAGTAAAATCGTATTACCAAAAGGCGTTATCGCTGCCGATTTTTTATGACAGTCTTTTCCAAAAAGTATGAACAAGGTTCTATTGTCTTACACTTTCTTTTCAGCGCAGTGATAATTTCTTTTTTACTCAAGTATGATTTAGGCCAGAGGCTTCCAATTGCACGCCCAATGAGCACATGAAATTTAAACAATTAATAAACACACTCTGTAACAATGTTTCTCTACAAACATTGATTGGTCCGCCAACGCCGACGATAAGATGCGTCAAATTTCAGATTCTTTCTCGATATGCCGCTCTTGTTAACTGGAATCATTGCAGCGTTAATGCACAAGTAAATTGCAGGTCCGAGGCGACAGCCAGTGCTCTGGCTTTTACAACGTATCTCCTCGCAAAACACCAAGACATTCAAGACCGTCTTCGAGAAGAAGTCCTTGCCGTCCTGAATAGAGATGTATGACGTTTTTAAAAATCCACGGTGGCATTTTTTAATCGTCATGTGAGTCTAACTCAAAAACATGTGGTGTTTCAGGGAGCCTTTACGTACGACAACATTTTCAGCATGAAATACTTGGAGCAAGTTATATCGGAATCCCTTCGCTGTTATGCGCCCGCCATAGGGTAAGTAATGCTTTTCGATGATAACACTGTGCTTTATTTGCAGTGAAATTTATTCAAGGGAATATTTTTTTTCCTTTCACGGCCATTTGTATGCCTCCGTAAAATGCTGGGAACACGCGACTATCCCACAGGTACCAACTTTTCAGTTGATATTCCACCAGTAATAAAGCCATCATTCCAGGCACCCATCTCACACCGAATCGGGGTATAAATGTGGTTAATTAACGTTCTTGACACTTTCCATTTGATGAAGTTTAATGAATAACACAAGTTTTTTCTCTCTCTTCGACAGCTTCACAACAAGAGGATGTGCTAGAGACTACGCCCACAAAGGTATCACTATACCTGCTGGAACCAACATCCTTATTCCCCACTACCACATGAGCCGTGACCCAGCGTTTTGGAAGGAACACGAAATTTTTGATCCTGAAAGGTCGGTAATCTTTCTGTGTTAATCACATGTGAAGCCTATATCAATCATCTAGGCCAATGCTCGCAAAACTTTCTTACGCAAGAAGCCTTCCTAAGAGCAGATGGCAGGGAACCGTGATGTCCAACAAAGCGTTGCCGAATGAGGCCGGTGAAGGGCATTTTGGAGCTACAGTAATTGTTAATGCGACCCGTAGATGCCGCTCCTTCAGCTGTATTCAAAAAGATGTTTTTTTTTTCCTTTTCTCGGCTGCATATGATTTTCCGGCCGCATTCACGATAATATGTCCGGGCCTCATGATTGGCTTGCATGGGCTCCGAGCAGTTCAACCATAAGAACTTCCCTTTAGATACTGGCGCTGATGTATCGCGCCAAACTTGCATGATCTTGCGAAACTATGCAGTTACTCTGGGTGGTTGATTGAGCCTACGTGTAGCACTCCAGTCGCCCTGTGACATAAATCTACTACAATCTGTTTGAGAGCGCAGCTCTAAGGCACCGTTCCTGTGGCGAGCGTCGGCGTCCGACCTCATAGCCGAGCCAATTAAACATGCCAGCTAAAGAGGATAGTAACCGAGCGGGTAATGAAAAAAGCATGGTGAGAGCGAAGAGGGCGCGAGCAGGAAAGCGGAGGAGGGGGATATGGCGAATGAGTGAGTCTAAGAGTGTAGTGCCACGCACGAGGGGCTTTGCGCCGAAGATGGCTACGAGATGGCGCCAGAGCAGCGCGCGTCATATGTATGGAAACAAAGAGCTGCATGAGCGGAGGTTGTCTGCGGCGGCTCCTGTGAATCGCGCCCACGCGTGACCCACGCGCTTTCCGTCGCGATCTCCCGATTAGCGAAGTAGTCGAGCTGCACTTAGCTCCACTTGTGACGCGCCGCAAGAGACAGCTTGTCCGCGCCATCCAACATATCGCGAAATGAAAACACGTGTAAAGGTGCGCTCAGATTTGGAATTAGGGAGTAGCGTAATCTTTGTTGATTTTTTATAACAATCTTCTGACCTCATGCCTACGTAACCACCGACGTCTGCATCTGCCGGTGACACGCAGCATTATTTGAATGGCCCAGTCAAACACTTTTCTCTTGTATGGGATGCTACCTTTGGTTACATTAAAAGCGAAATGCATTACCTACCCTGCCAGATGTTTCTTATATAATTGTCTGGCGATTTAAGCGGGAGCACGCTGAAGTGGAGAGGGTTTCAACGGGGCCAAGCCTGCGCTGTGAAAGCAGATAACTGGATGAGGAAAGGGCTGGCAGAGCCTCGACTGGCCCACTTTGTCTAAATTATTTTGCGATGGTTGGTGAAAAATCGCAGATGCAGAGGAACAGTAAAGTGCTGCTAAAAGGGATGATATTTAGAAGAGCGATGTCGCATACCTGCCGCAAGGGCTCGACAATGTTACACTGCCACGGCAAAATTTTTATTATACTAAAATACCTCCATTCTCCCCGTAGCTTCGAGTAGCCAGAGTAGCAAGGGTGATTGGCGGGCTATTCCTTTCAGAACGGGGCAGTCTTCGGCTATTCTGTCAAAAATTCAGGTTTGTTTAGCATACTAATGCATTTCTAATGCGTACACGTCAATTTGACCTGGTGTGTTGACACACAGGCGACGTGTGGATTACCCAAAATATTTTGACGAATCATGGAGGGCTGATAGGAGAAATGGAATAGAAACAATTTGGAATATATTTAAGTTATATCTCTATGGTTATTCAATGCAAAGAGAATCTATAATTACGCGAACTTTTTGAACGGAATTACCTGCACAAAGAGATAATAGTGTAAATCTGTGCCGCGGGCATATACTCCGGCCTCCCCAGTTCCATTTGTCGTGCTGTTAGGGAGATCTAGGTGCGTACTTACAAAAATGACCTTACTATAAAATTGTATATTTCAGTCAATCATGATATTGTACGTATAATTAGCGAAAGCAGCCGTTCAGAGGTGAAGAGAACTAAAAAACGAAAAGATGTGTGAATGGAACCCCTGAATAATAAACATCAAGAACTGTTTTCACCAATTCAACCAACCAGGTAACGGTAGAAGCCATTTATTCCCTAATGATTTAAGCTATTTGAGTCACCTCACTCAACTCACAAAATCCTAGAACAAAAGAACAAAGAAAACAGACTGTATTCAATGTTTTCAGAATGAAACTAAATTACAGCTTTTAAGCTTGGTTGCTTTCAGCCGGTTAGCTTGACATCACTGCTCGGGATATATCTTGGGCAGAAATCTTATGTTTCCGTAGTAAATTAAGTAAGACTACTACTGAACGAGAGGTGAAGTCATGACGTTGTTTTCCTGTCTCATTTCTACTGCTTGCCTCAAACTCTTTACAGATTCAGCCCTAAAAATAAAGTCAAGATAGATCATGCGGTGTACCAACCTTTTGGTGAAGGCCCTCGGAATTGCGTCGGCATACGCTTCGCTCAGCTCGAGATGAACCTAACCATGGCCAAGCTGATGGCGAAATACAAGCTCATTCTGGACGAACGTCACATCAAGGTGCGAGCTTCGTCATGAAATGTTCGACGCAATTTCTCATAGAAAGCCCAACTTGCTTTTGTTTCCGTAGGGAAGAATTTAAATATAATAATTCAGAACATAAATCTGTTATATGCGAATACTGTTTATATGACTACAATATCTGTTTCATCTATATAGCTGATACACCTATACTAACTTGAACTCCATTGTATAGTACCCAACATAGGGCGGAGGGGGGGGGGGGGGTACATGCGCAGTACAAACCCCATCATATGTATTCATTTCTCGGGAAGTGTGCTCTTTTTTTGCCAGAACCTTTACCAGTTAACATACCGAGATAACCAGCTCTAGATTCCACGTATCCATCAGGCCCATTCGAAAATATTATTGCTGTAAACGTCGCTACCTCTATTGTACTATTATCATACTGAATTGCATTAGGTGATCGAACAAAGTATGTCCCTGTATTCTACATTCGGTGAGGAGTCTTGTCTTTATCAGGCCGCTCACTCAAACATAGACCCTTGCCAAAGCTATAAATCCAGCTACATTCCTTGTTTCACGACTACACGCAGTGGTAGTTCACTGGGTACGGCGTTGCGCAGTCCATCTCGATGTGACATGTTCAATCCCAGCCACCGAAGCCGCGTTTTGATGGGAACAAACTGCAAAAGAAAGACAAAAAAACGCTGGTAAAGTTAGATCTTGGTGGAAGTAAGAGAACCCCAAATGTTGAAATTAGTTGCGCAGTACCTAATTACGGGGTGTGCATTATAGGTATTCGCTTTCGCAGGCATCGAAAATCCAACAATTTCATTTATGAAATATTTTTACTTGACCACTGTTGGCCTTACGTTCCAAGTTTCGGGGAAAATTACCTCGTCTTTAGGTTCAGTATTCCAGAGCTTGAACAAACTTCTGGCATCACTGTAGCATCACCATTGCTTAATTTGCTCCATTTTGACTACTGTGGGTGTAGATGTGAAATCTGTGCAGTAATCCACGCGCTGTTTATTATTGCAGGAGAATACGTTAAAGGTTGAGTCTACCTTCGTCATGGCCTACCCTAAGGATGGCATATGGCTCAAGCTTGAAAAAATTTGAACATCAGGTCTGCATTTTCCACGGACTCAAGGGATCATCGGGCACCGAGTATTTTAGCATAGCTGTGCGCTTCATAACAGCCTCCTAAATTGCAACAAATATACTAGCCGGTCTATTTTATTAAAGATTATGCGTGTTATTTTCATATGTTATTATCCTTAGGATACTTCACGCACCTTCAGGGATCTATCTATCTATCTATCTATCTATCTATCTATCTATCTATCTATCTATCTATCTATCTATCTATCTATCTATCTATCTATCTATCTATCTATCTATCTATCTATCTATCTATCTATCTATCTATCTATCTATCTATCTATCGTGCCGTCCAACCAGGATTACTGGGTATTACATGGTCGTATGGGTAGCGCATCAGGCTGGTGTGCTGAGGGAACCGGGTTTGAAACAAATCATCGGACCAACTTGGGTCACTGGGTATGTGGCAATATCTACACTCATGTTCAAGAATACGCGGCCCACGGTGCCGCTCCGGCGCCACAACACGGCGCTGCTATCTCCATCAGGCTAAAATCCCTCAATTACATCAGGCTAGGGTGCCCCGATGTAGCGGCGCCGCAGTACACGGTGGTGACACCTTTTGACCGGTGCCGCGCCGCCATTTTGCTCCGCGGTCGCCATATCGGGGCGAGCCGCTTTCATCACCCGTTCCTTCCAGGGTTGGTAAAGCAGCATTGTTGGGGAGTTTGCAAAGCTACTTGTTGTGCCTTAGATGCTGGGCGATTGAACTTTGTTCAGACGCAAAAACCAGCATGCCAGGGTGTTGTGTCCCGCTGTGTGCCGGCTCGACAACGAAAGGCATGCGCTGTTTTCGCTTTCCACGAAATAAGGAACGGAGCAAAGTATTCACCTGTCCGCTCTTAGGTACCAGCATTGCGTGGTTAGAATATTGCCGCGAAGCAACTTCCTTTTGTTTATTTGATCATTCTTAAAGCGGCCGGCACGCCACATTATCAGTTTTCCTGTGACGCGAGATGCGACCACATTTATCTCGATTGATCCGAGCGACCCTCAATTATGTGGGGTTCCAGAATTTTGTCGCAGTCTTAGGCACGTTATCTCGAAGTTTCCTTGCCTGCTTTAAATTTAGCTTGGCCGAAAGCGGCGGACCTCGTGTTCATCATTCACAGCCGAGCACGTTTGCTGCTATTGCCGCCGCGAAGTATTGCAGTTCTTAGTAGACGCAAGTCAGCCTAATAAAGTGTTTCTTTTAGGAGCTTTTCGGTGCCTGTACCACACACTTTGCATCGAATTCACCGGCATCTCAAATAGTGCGCTGGCATTTCGAATAATTCATCGGTTTGAGCATCCCAGTTGGCCAACGCTGACCTAGCTGCACAGTGATCATTTCCTCTGAGATCTATGCATGCAAGCATACGCTATATTATTTTTTTCTGCAAGAAGCGCTTAGAATTGCAAGTAAATGTGCAACGCCTTTATACACCTGAATTTGCTGGCGCAAGCGCATGTTAAACAAGAATGTCGGCCGACGCTCCATTTCCCGCCGTCTCTGCGCTCACCGCAATATGGCGGCAACGAAAGCAGTGTCTTCACCCAGTACGGCGGCGCGCTACATCGAGGCGCCCTAAACGATGCAAAATGGAAGCATTTTACTGTGCACTGACTATCAGCTGCACAACCAACAAACGACGCACTTGAATTTATCAAGCGCGTGACTTGACCGCACGAGAGTGAGGGCGAAGACGGGCAGCAATCGGTGCACCCTCAAAGCAAGCACCCGATGGAGATAGCTGAGCCGCGTTGTGGCCCCGCAGCCACCTATTTTTGGCCGCGATTGTACATGTGTGCCGCTCTGCAGCAAATTTATTCACATCGTTGTGGACGACTGCATGTGCGGGACTCAGTAAGTACCGCTGTTCAATTAAACCCTAGGATGGATGCCCATTTAGAGCCCTGGGTATCTACCATTCGGATTGCGCTGGTATTCAATGAGCTTCTTTGATGGAAACTTGGCTCAGCGGGTAGGTGCAGTTAGTTGTCTGCCGCTCTTTAATGAAAGTCTTTGACGCCAGCCGGAGTAACTATGTAGGTGCCGCTGCGGATGCACCACTGTGCAACGACAAAAAAAATTCCTTAAGTAGCTTTGTGGAATCGAGCTTACGTCCCAAGGATTCCTTAAGGACCGCAAACCGAGGCTTTAGTAGTTTACGCCAAAAATGCGTAGGCTACGTCCCACTTTTATGTGGACGTCTTTCAAGCCAGTGCTATAGCCAACTGCGTCATACAGGCACTAGGTATCTGTTGCTCGTCAATGACCCTCTTGCGAACTTAAGTGGCTTTCTCGTAAAACTAGAAGGGCCAGACACCATCGAAAGCGATATCCAACGTAAGCGAATAGCCGAACGTTTTGAGAGAGCTGTTTCCTTTATTAAAGATATATTGGGCTTGAAGGCATTTATTTGTTACAGTGATGATATGATGATTTAGGTAGTGATTGTTGTTTCATTGCAGAATTATTCATTCTTTTATTCAATGCTAACCTATTTATCTCAAGTCTTCAAGACATCCCCTTCAGTCATGAAATATGACTTCACTTTCTTAAGGTGTCGAAATTTACAGCAGATGTTTTTCTGAAAACGTGCTGCCCACATTGCATGATTGGATTGTAAAACTTGTAAAACTTAGGATTTAAGCCTTCCCACCTAGACGACGGCCAGGAGTCCTTGGGCCCTAGCGGCGGTTTCGGCCAGTCGGACGGTCTTCAGTTGAATCTCCGGATCGGAGCTGAGTAATAAGGTCTCCCATTGTTCTGAAGACTTTATTCTTCACTCAGAGGGAGCCTGTGGGCCTTCGCACAGAATGTGATTAAGATTAGCCCTGGCTTTACATAGCTTACACTGGCTGGAGTACTGAAATGAGTACTGGAGTACATCGCATGAAAAAACATTGTTGTCTACTAATGTTTACTTGTCATCAGGCCAGTCTTCGGGGCAATCGCCCTCATGCCCCCCTCCCTGCCCACTGGGACAGCCACTGCATTGATTGCATGTGGCTGCATTGGCTGGAGTACTGACATGAGTACTGGAGTACATTGCATGAAAAAAATTGTTGTCTGCTATCAATGTTTACTTGTCATCAGGCCAGTCTTCGGGGGCAATCGCCCTCATGCCCCCCCTCCCCGCCCACTGGGGCGGCCACTGCATTGATGCAATGTTCACGCACTCAATCATTCCTTCCCAAACCTTCGATCGAATTGAATAACCTGCCTGTTTTATTAGTTTGCATCAGCGACCTCTTTCTCCGCATAGAATCAAATGAAACACACTCAGATACCTCAGTAAAGAACATCGACTATTTGTTACTGTATGTTTGTGCATTTGCATTTCCTGCGCCTTATCTTTGTTGTTTTTGTATGCGTTGCTATTTTCAGTACTGTATTCCTAATTTCCCATTGTATTTTCTTGCTTTCCCCTATGCAATTTACTGCTATGTACCGTGATAATTGTATATGTAAACAAATAACTGGAATAATTAACCAAGGTTTCGGGAGCCTCTTGGTGTGGCGTTTCCATCAGCCATGTGTGCCACATGCGCCTTCGTAGCCCTGAAAGCACACATGTTCAAAAGCGGGATGTAGCACCGTATATCATGCGTTTTACTAGTTAAAAGTTATTGTCGCCATCCAACAATACTGTGGATGAATGCTCAGTTCCTTCCGCGTGGCGTGTCAGGACATTAAATTTTACAGTATCCTTTATTTCACTACGAATAGTAGCCTTTATTCCAATGCGAACTACGGAGGCGGAGGGACAATGAAGTCGGACACCATAATTTTGACAAAGGCATTTTAAGCACGGAAAGTAGCCCTGCTCGGTATTATCGGCCTAATCGATTCTCGAGTATGGTGATATAGTGATAGACATTCCTTGGTGTGGACTACAAAGAGTATTCACCGAGGACAAACCCAATGTCTCAACACAGACTCTTATTGCGAGAGATACCAACCTGAGATTAGAAGGACTTATAGTACTACGTTATCCCTTCCCCTACTTCAGAACCTTCGTTACTACACACCATGAACTAATAACTTTTCCAAATGATGACCGCAAAATTGCCGAAATATATAAGTTAACAGATCAGAGGATCAAGAAACAGTGTTTCTAGCGTCATGATAACAGGAACAGCCGCACAACATGCTATGTGACTAGCCACAAAAAACGGTCATATTTCATTATTACCACTTTCCACCACAAGTTTATGTTCGTGTGTTGTGCGAATTAACAGGACGTCGGCATCACGAGCCATGCTTGAGGTCTTCCTCCTGAGCGTCATCGTCGCGCTTGCTACGTGGTTCATCATGTAAGTACGACTATCCTGTCATATCAACGAGGAATAGATCTCACTAGAAGGCCTGGGTTTACTAAACAGAACGTACTTGGCATTCAATGTTACGTGCATTCAATATAACAAATCACAAACCAGTATCGCACTTTTTTAACAGAAAGTAACAATCGCGAGATGACTTTTCAAATAAGCATCTATGTGTCGAATAAATCTCCGTTCATTGTAGTTTAAACTGCAGCAATTTATACTGGCTTCACTTTTTGTAAGTAGCCTTTAGACATCTATTAGAACTACTGACCTTAATGCTCCATAGCGTTTCTGAGCGTTAAAATACTAATTTCAGGAGAAATAAAGACGATCATTACGGTTTCGTCATACTTACTCTTTGAAAAAGATCGCCAAGGGTGTATGTCCTGTCAAGGCAAATAGCAATGTTCTATCTAACACTGCTGATGGCCTTGCGGAATATTTCTCCATTTACTTTAAACGATGCTTCTACCTCAAGTAACCTTCCTTCTCAGTCTAGTACGGTGTCTAGACTGTCCATCTATGAAGACTTTCTTTTCAACTCTATGAAGCACCTCAAATCTTCCCTTTCTTCAGGCGCTAGTGGTAATCGTTCCAGCACTACTTAAGAGGAAGCTTTAGCTCGGGCCCATCTCTGACGCGGCCTATTCAGATACATTTAAAACGCAAAAACATTTTCTGCGGTAACCCCTGGACCAAGTTTGATAAAATTTGTTGCATTTGAGAGAGAAAGTTAAATTCCAGTGACTGTAGGAAGCGGAATTTCTGTTTAGGGCCTGAATTTTGTTAAACAAATATTCAAAAATTTGAAAGTTCGAAAAAATAGGTGCACGAAGTTCACAAATTAATAGCTCTGCATCAAGAACAGATATCGCGGTTGTGTAAACGGCATCCATTAGATCATTCAAAGTGGACAAATTCTACATTTCAATTTATATCTTACGTTAATTGTTAGGTTGTTTACAAGGGTTCTGCATAAGCTGTATTTCCATATTACTAATTTTTTTATATTCGTGTGTAACATATCAATTTTATGCGCTTTATATGTACTGTTCGATGCAATTAATATAATTGCGATATCACTTTTGATTGTCCAGTTGCAGAGTTGTAAACTTAGTTTCTTTTTTGAAAATTTGCGATATTTGCCAAGTTTTCATGAAAAAATTGACGATTCAAATCGAAAATTCGAAATGAACATTCGCTAGACTACGCGTTTTTCTTTTAAATGCAACAAACCTCGTCAAATTTGGTGCAGTGGGGGCCCAGAAAAATGAATTCTCCTTTTACATGTAATTATATAGGAGCACCGGAGCTGAATCATCCATTTCATGCGTATTGAACAAACTTATCCCTGTTCGCGCACGCATACTATATACCTCCTTATAGCCTAGTGCGTTCCTAGCGCTTGGAAGGTAGCACGAGTAGTGCCCCTACACAAAGCCTTTACTAGAAGTACAGTTACTGAACACCAGCCCATAGGCCTTTCTGTGCTGGAGTTCTGAAAGAAATGTGGCGCTACCTGCTGGCACGAGGCGTGAAATCGAGTAGTATGAAGGGCGCGACTCCTAGCCACAGTTGGCTACTAATTATCGAATGCCAAGTACCTATTACACTTGTTACCGGCACTTATTGCATGTTTTGAATGCGTTATCGGTATTATATATGCCCCATTACGCGAAAATCCGGCGCCGTAGTCTGCAGCGTGACCGAATTATGGTACCAAAAATGGCTGACGGTGCAAACCGTAAGAACACTTCAAGAAATGCTTGGGTTGACGTCAAATTCCTCAAGAAGGTTCCTCTAAATAAAGTAAATTATTGGCTTTGAAAAAGAAAGTATGGTAGATGCCGGTCTGCAGGGTGGGAATCGAACACGGGCCGACGGGGTGCAATACGAGCATGTTTCCCCGGTGCCATGGCGGCTCCAGGGTGCCGGTTGGCTAAACGTCTGCCCAGTGCCTGCGTCATTGTACGCGTCACATCGCAGACATATTCCTGACTCATAGCGTCCCTCAATGTATTACCCAGAGGGAAATCTGGCGCCACAGTCTAAGGGAGTGTTCTAACGAGCCTTCATGAGAATGAGGAATATTGGTGTGCGAGGCTTGTGTTGGCTGGTGTCGCGTGAGGCTTCATCTAAAATGTGAATATACCTACGCAAGTAACGCGTTCTTCCAATACAATCTTCATAAAACGTTTTCGTTCATTCATATTACAGCCTTCGATGAAGTTTGCTCAACAGCAATGCATATTCAAGCAAAGAAAAGCAAGCACAGACGACAAATTGTTCCAAAATGAGAGCAAATCTTGTTGTCTGTCTTCCAGCTTTAGCTACCCGCTGAAACTTTTTGCGTTTTATATAAATGTCCATCGAATCAGAACTCTTCAAAATAAAACAAAGCATGTTTTTGTTTAATAATAAAGCTAAAGCAGCACCTTAGTGGTGTCTTAGTAAGAAATAAATTATTGTGACAGACATAAAACTGTAGCCAGGCGTGTCATTAAGGTGTTCTAGCTCTCCGAGAATGATGCCAATCGAAACTCATCATGTACCGGCATTTCCGTGCATTTGTCCCAATCAGTCAGCGTATATTCCCTTAGCTTTATAGCGACTATCTCGAGTTTTAGTGCTATCATGTAATTGTCACTGCCCAGATCAATGCTGGTATTGTCCCAAATGAACTCCGCGATCCCCCTGACAAAAATTGGAGGACGCTTAAGCTTCGCCTTCAAGACTGGAACGCGATAGCTTTATCGCATCCCGTTCGCACCGCCTACTCAAACGCGCTACGCCAGCCAAACGTCGCGATCGGCAGAGATAGCCGGGCCCCGACGCGCCATGAAGGCGGACGCGGTCATGGGGTGAGTGGCGCGCGACGTGTCCGGGCAGCGCCGTACATTGCGAGGAGGGGGTCGTTTGTGTTTGCCGCAAAATGGCTCTGCGTGTGCGCAAAGCGCAGAAAAAATTTAGCGCAAACGTTCTTTGCTGCCCGTGAAACTGCGACTGCGACACTCCGGGGAGCCTGGTTCGATTCCCACGTGCCCATCTTGCAAGATGTTTTTTATTTATGAAGTGCCTTCTGGGTGTGAAGAAGAAGACGCGCCTCGCGGCACAGCCGCATCGCCAACGCGCGGCTCGTCTCGGCTCGCGCTGTTGATTGCTGGCGTCCGTTTGGACAGTGCTTCGGGCTGCTTCGCCGTTCCCGGTTGCTGTGCCGTTACATTAGGAGCCGCCAATAAACCTTTTCTCAATTGGTGGAGGTGCTGGGACTCAAACCCCGTCGCTTGAAACCCTGGAGCTGAGATCACGAACGCTACCACCCGCCATGACCGACAGCTCCTCCCAAACGGCGCCGACGCCACAGTCCGTCACCTGCACCGGCGTTCCACGACAACGGGACCCCAAGGTCTTCAGCGGTGCAGACGACGAAGACGTAGAAGACTGGTTTGCGTCGTATGAACGAGTGAGCGCACACAACAAGTGGGATGATCCCGCAAAGTTAACTCACGTCATCTTTTATCTGGCTGGTGTTGCCCAACTGTGGTTTCACAACCACGAAAGTGACGTGCCCACATGGTCAGTCTTCAAGACAACCTTTACGGAAGTGTTCGGCCGACCCGCTGTTCGCAAGCTCCGTGCCGAACAGCGCTTGCGCGCCCGAGCACAGCAGACGGCGGAAACGTTCACAAGCTACATCGAAGACGTCGTGGACCTTTGTAAACGAGTCAACGCCGCAATGCCCGAAGCTGAGCGAATTCGCCATATACTGAAAGGCATCGATGACGGCGCATTCCAGATGCTCCTAGCCAGGAATCCGCGCACTGTGTCTGAAGTTGTCAGCCTGTGCCAAAGTTACGATGAGTTGAGGAAGCAACGCGCTTCGACTCGGCGTCCTTTGGGAAGCGACGACTTGTTGGCGAGCCTTGACAACATGTACGACCCATCCTCATTCTTTCAGCGGGTCAAGGACTTTGTGCGTGAGGAAGTTGCCCGCCAACTTTCTTTAGTCCCCTTCACTCAGGAGCCCACCTCCCGTCTTCAAACACGCTCCGCACCCTCATTTCTGAAGAGGTCGCCCAAGTTGTCCCTTCCGCACCACATCAGCCGCCTGCAGCCGTGAATCTCAACTCTACGCGGGCAGTGCAGCCTGTCGCCACGCCTCTCACCTATGCGCAGCCAGTCCTGCCTGTGGCCGCGCCTCTTACGTACGCCCAGGCAGTACGCAGGCCTCCACCGGCGTCTTTCACGACCCAGTCCCAACCGCTGCCACCGGAAGCCCATGCTACATCTTGGACCGCACCGCGAGCTAATCCTTGGCGGACACCTGACAACCGACCCATCTGTTATTCTTGCTGCACTCCCGGACACGTCGCCCGATATTGCCGCCGTCGTCCTCACGCGTTCGGCGACGCCTCGCGGCCCTTCCAGTACGGCAGCCAGCCATTTCGCCAATACGCCGCTCCTTCCCCCCAACCGTATGCTCGTGCTGACATCCCAGAATTTCCTTCGCGTCGCTCGCCATCCCCTCGCCGACGCTCGCTCTCCCCAATGCGTCGGCGACCCGCACCACCTGACCAGGAAAACTGAACGTCGCAGTTCAAGAGGCAAGAACTGCGCCCCATTCGAACTGTCAAAGTCCTCGCGCCTCTCCTGCTAACGTGGTCGAAATTTGTGTAGAAGGTGTTCCTACATTCGCTCTTGTGGATACCGGCGCAGCCGTTTCTGTGATAGCCGCCAAACTGTGCCGTTCGCTGCGCAAGGTGACCACGCCGCTTTCTGGACTGTCGCTTCGTACGGCAAGCGCGCAGCCCGTCACTCCGCACGCAGCCTGTACTGTACGTGTGCTTATTCACGGCATTGTTTACATCGTCGAGTGTATTGTTCTTCCCACCTGCTCGCATGACGTCATCCTCGGATGGGACTTCTTATCCAGTCATAAAGCCGTGATCGACTGCGCACGCGCCGAAGTCGAATTTTCCCCTTGTGACGCACCCTTGGACGAAGATTGCGACCGCCCTTCTAAACTTACCGTGCGCGAGGACACAGATATTCCACCTGGCTCCTTCGCCCTCGTCCCCGTCTTTTGCGATGCCATCGCTGATGCAACGGTCCTCTTCACGCCGTCCGACGTCTTCATGAGCCGTAAATCTCTCCCACTACCCTTCGCGACGCTTGACATGGCTGGCGGCTGCGGCAATTTCTACTTTTACAATCCCCTCTGTGCGCCTCTTACGTTGCTCGTTGGTGAATGCCTTGGCTTCGTGGAACTCCTCGACTCTTCGTCTTTGGTTGACGTCCCTGGAGACTCTTTTGACGTCGACCCCGGCCAAGCATCTTCGATGTCCGCGCTTGAAGAAACGTCCAGGGTTGCGTTCTCGCATGCCATCGCCGATACCCTTACACCTGCCGAACGCGCCGACCTTCTTGATCTCCTGCACAAATTTAGAAGTTCATTCGACGTTTCACAACCTCACCTGGGCCGCACGTCGGAAGTGCAGCATTACATTGACACCGGTTCACATCAGCCGTTACGTCAACGACCATATCGCGTCTCTGCCGAAGAGCGTCGTGTCATTACCACCCAAGTCGAAGATATGCTGCGCCGTGATGTTATTCAACCTTCGCACAGTCCCTGGGCATCTCCTATCGCTCACGGCCAACGCCGATGACGCCGACACCGACGACACCGGCTTTTCTGCGACACGAGTTCCTTAGCGCTGTCGCGTTAAAAGTTGAGTCAGGAGTAGAGTCCCTGCACGAGGAGGTACCGCATCTAGTTGGTTGTTCGGGGTCTGTAGTCAGAGTTAGACGAAGGCCCGAAGCGTGCATATACAGCCTCTCTCTCTTGCCGGTGGAGAATGGGTATCCCCAAGCTTGACGAGGTGCATTTAAGTCCCCCTCCCAACAAGCAGAGGAGCGTCCCTATACCTTGTTTAGTGACCTTGGTTAGGATGAATTTGACGCACTGTCTGAAATCTTTAAGACTGCTGTACAAATTGAGGAGAAATATGCTGCCGCTGTTGCCTGCATAAATGTTGGGAACAATCAACCGCAGTAAATTCAACAATACCGTGTAGCGTGTGGAGCTCATGTTGGACAAAAGCAATCTTGCTGTTTATCAGAATGGCGACACCCCCGCTTCTATCCCCTCGAAAGGACTCTACCTTGCAGCCCGCGAAGGAAAGATCGATGGTCAGTGTTTCTTGGAGCATAACTGCGTGGGGTTTCGCAGCCTCCACTTTATTTACTGCAGGAGGGCAGCCTTTCTAGGACTGATTCCCCTGCAGTTCCATCGCCAAACTGAAATTCTTATTAGTCGGGGCCGTGGTTAAAAGGGTAAACAAAAACCCGGGGCACTTCGCCGACCAAATAAAGATTTAAAAGAAAAGAAGACGTTTCGGCTCCCACACGGGAGCCTTGTTCACAGGTAAAATAAACAAAGGTGCTCGAGCAGCTCGCTTAAATAGTCTAGAACACGTGACGCAGGCAGCACGCATGCACTGACGGCAGATTGCCATCGCTCCTGCTCAGAGTGTGTTGCGTAGTCTGGATCATGAGGGACTCAAGATAAAGGCGTCGAGATAGCCCTTTTTCCCTGGCAAGGACACGTGCCTTCCCCCAGTCGATTGCGTGGCCCCTTGAAGTGGCATGCTCAGCCAAGGCACTGGATTTCACATTTTCTTTTCTGACGTCATAATTGTGCTGTTTGAGACGCCTTTCAAAGTCACCAGTTTCGCCAATGTACACGTAGTCGCAATCCGCGCATGGGACAACGTACACAACACCTGGGAATTTCTCTTTTGGTAATTTGTCCTTAACATTGACGAGTGATTGCCGAAGTTTCTGGTGTTAGAAGACACGAATACGTACGTTCAACTTGACCGGAATCCAACACCCAAGGTGCAAAGAGACTACCAGAAGCTTTTGGCCGATGTCTTTCGTGTGGTCCCCCCTGAACGCAAGTCACTGTATTTTACATTACTTTGTTATAATGGTTCGGCCCCTCCTCTTTATGGCCTCCCCAAGTTTCACAAGCCAGGCGTTCCGATGCGTCCAATTGTAGATTTCACGCGTTCACCCCTGCACAAGCTATCAGGATTTTTACATCGTGTCATTTCGCCCCTCGTCGGACAACGTGCTACTCACATACGCAATTCCTACGACTTGATGGACAAAGTCCGTGACGTCGTACTGGACAAAGACGACATCTTGGTCTCTTTTGATGTGAAATCGCTTTTTTACTAGTTTGCCAACGGAACTGGCCGTGGATGCATGCAGTACCGCTCTGGAGTCGAATGCCACTCTCCCCGAGAGATCGCCCATTGATGCACCGGACCTGGCTCGGCTGTTACAGTTCTGTTTATCAAATACGTACTTTACGTTCCAAAAGTGCTTCTACAAACAGGTCCACGGAACGGCTATGGGAGCTTCCATATCGGTGACTGCCGCTAACTTGACAATGGAAGCACTTGAAAGTCGAGCACTCGCTTCGTTCAGCCCTGCTCCGAAGGCATTCTTTCGCTACGTGGACGACTGTTTTTGCATCATTCATAAAGAAGCAGTTCAGTCGTTCACTTCACACCTGAACAGCATGGAAGCAGCGATCCAGTTCACGGTAAAAGAGGAAGTCAACGGCAAGCTTCCGTTCCTTGATATGCTGATTGAAAGAAAGGGGCCCACTTTGTCGTTCGCAGTTTACAGAAAGCCAACTCACACAGGACGCTACTTGCGTTTCGGCTCCTTGCAGCCTGCTTCTCACAAAAGGGCAGTGGTTTCGACGCTTCTACGACGCGCGGAGGAAATCTGCACGAGACAAGAAGACTACGCATCCGACGTAAGCGTGGTACGGCGGGAACTATCAGCCTGTGGTTACCCGTGCTCTTTCTTGAATGCTGTCGAACGACAAATGGCACGTCCGCAGTTACCCCATGCTGCCTCTAGTCAAAAGCGCGCCGGAATACCCTATATCCCGTCCACGAGTGAAGCTCTAAGCCGTATTCTGCGTTCATACAATGTTAAAGTGGCACACATTCCAAACCAGAAACTACGGCAATCACTCGTCAATGTTAAGAATAAATTACCAAAAGAGAAATTCCCAGGTGTTGTGTACGTTGTCCCATGCGCGGATTGCGACTACGTGTACATTCGCGAAACTGGTGACTTTGAAAGGCGTCTCAAACAGCACAATTATGACGTCAGAAAAGAAAATGTGAAATCCAGTGCCTTGGATGAGCATGCCACTTCAAGCGGCCACGCAATCGACGGGGGGAAGGCACGTGTCCTTGCCAGGGAAAAAGGGCTATCTCGACGCCTTGATCTTGAGTCGCTCATGATCCAGACTACGCCACACACTCTGAACAGGAGCGATGGCAATCTGCCGTCAGTGTATGCGCGCTGCCTGCGTCACGTGTTCTAGACTATTTAAGCTAGCTGCTCGAGCATCTTTGTTTATTTTACCTGTGAACAAGGCTCCCGTGTGGGAGCCGAAACGTCTTCTTTTCTTTTAAATCTTTATTTGGTCGGCGAAGTGCCCCGGGTTTTTGTTTACCCTTTTAACCGTGTTTCATCCCGACCAGACGGGTTTCCGTCAAACACTGAACTTCAGTCGGGGCCGTACTGAATATTTGGAGATATCTGATTTAATTGAGAGCTATGGAGAGACCTGCCCTGCATAGGTACCCTTTTGGGACATATTTTCTCCATGACGGGAACTAAGGTCTCATTAAGATACGTCTCAATCTTCTGCAGCCTGATTCCCCGATTCCTCCTTGCTACACTCACTACGTCTAAGTCGGTCGTTGATTTCTGTGATGCTATCGTTAATTGCAGAGAGAGCCTGATCGAGGGCCCTCTTTTGGGGAGTCGGACACTCGTGGGCCCCGCCTTCTAGCGTTACCCTCTGCATAGATTTCAGAACCTCATTAACCGACGGGCACTCCGACGAAGCGGACTTGTTACGAATGATTCCTCTGCGGTGCTCAACTAGTTCTAGTGCAAGCCTATCAACCGCCGTCCTGAGGCTGCTGTTCTCCTTTTCGAACGATACATACTATCTCTGGACGGCGAATCTCACTTTCCGACAGCTGTGCCACGCCCGTCCCTTTGCCCTCGAGCTTATGAGTCCAGGAGTCAGCGCCTCCACCAAACGAGAAGCGCACCTGCGGTCCCCTGGAGCGGGAGCGACTCCTGCTTCCGCTTGACCCTCGTTGTCTCGATGACGCATGCTGCGGGAAGCGGGGGTGGCTGTGGGAGCAAGCGAGAGCGCTCCCTGGATGTGGCGCAACCGTTCGCCACCTGCGGCTCCTCTTCAGCCACCTGTGTCTTCAAGCGCTCTTCTCTGGCGCGCTCCTGACGTCTCACAGGTGCCACGTATGGAATTCATCATCATCATTAGACAGCTTTAGTTACACGTACGTAGTGGCTTCACGTACGCAAACGAGAAAAGCCTACGTACCTTACGTGCACGCCATCTGACACGCTTTTAGCTACACGTACGCGACGCACGCCAAGAGGGACCCCGTAGCTCCATCGATCGGGAAATGTGAACACGGCGGTAGCCAATTCAATCCTGTCGCCGTGTTTTGATTCGAGCCGTCTGCGCGCGCGCGGCCCGCTATCGCTTGTTCGTCCCGCGCGAAGCTGTCTACGTGCGCAAGAAACGCACGCAATGAATTGAATCTCACGTACGTCCGTGAGACGCGCGCGCGCCCGCTACGTTCTACGCATGCGCACTGCTCACACGTAGAAGTTCTACGCACGCAAAGCCTCTACGTACGTGTAACTAAAACTGTCTATTAGCATCAACGTCGTCAACAACAACAACCTATTTTACGTCCGCTGCAGGACGAAGGCCTCTTCCTCCGATCTCCAATTACTTCTGGGCTGCGCCAACCGATTCCAACTTGAGCATGCCAGTTTCCTAATTTCTTCACACCACCTAGCCTTTCACCGTCCTCGACTGCGTTTCCCTTCTCTTGGCACCCATTCTGCAACCCTAACGGTCCACTGGTTATCTAACCTACGCATTACATGACCTTTCCAGCTCCACTTCTTTCTCTTAACGTTGATTAGAATATCTGCTATGCCCGTTTGCTCTCTTATCCACACCGCTCTCTTCCTGTCTATTAACGTTGCGCGTATTATTCTTCGTTTGATCGTTCATTGTGCGGTACTTAACTTGTTTTCGAACTTCTTTGTCAGTCTTCTTGTTTCTGCCCCATGTGTTAGCACCGGTAGAATGCACTGATTATACACACTTTAGTGATAATACTAAGTTTCCCGTAAGGATCTAAATATGTTTGCTGTATGCGCTTCAAGCCAATTTTATTCTTCTGTAAATTTCCTTCCCATGATGAGAGTTCCCTATGAGTAATCACCCTATGCAAACGTATTCTTTCGGATACTTTAGAGGCTCACTGGCGATACTGAATTCTTGTTCCTTTGCCAGGCTATGGATAATTATATCTGTTTTCTGCAAAATAACCTTCAACCCAACCCGTACACTCTCCCCGTTAAGGTCCTCAATCATTTGTTGTAACTCTTCCGCAGTGTTCCTGAATACGACAATGCCATCCGCAAACCAAAGGTTGCTGAGATATTCGCCGTTGATCTCTAAGCCGTCCCAATTCAATAACTTGAATAGTTCCTCCAAGCTCGCAGTGAATAACACTAGAAAAGTTGTGTCTCCTTGTCTTAACCCTTTCTTTTTAGGTATCTTCCTACTTTTCTTGTGGAGAATTAGGGTGGTGGTAGAATCTCTGTACGTATTTTCCTAGATATTTACGTAAGCCTGCCCTACTCCTCGATTACGTAGTGCCTCTATGACTGCTGGTATTTCTACTGAATCAAATGCATTTTCGTAATATATGAAAGACCTGTAAAGCGGCTGATTGTACTCTGCAGATTTCTCGATTGCCTGATTGGTTGCCGTATTCTACTCAAAATTGCCTTCGTGAAAATTTTATACAATACTGGAAGTAAACTAATGGGCCTATAATTTTTCAATTCTTTAACGTCTCCCTTCTTGTGAATTAGTAAAATGATGGCATTCTTCAAGTTCTCCGGGACCCTTGTTGTAGTGAGACATGGAATATAAAGAGCCGCAAGCATTTCAAGCATGATGTCTCCTCCATCTTTGATGAAATCGAATGTTATTCCATCTCTACCTTCCGCCTTTCCTTGCTTCATGTCTTCTAGGGCCCTTCTAACTTCATCGCAAGTTGTAGAACGAGCCTCTGTAACCTGTTCATAACTACTTTCGAAGGAGCTGTCCTGGCTGCTCTGAGGAACAGCTCAGTATAAAATTCTTTCGCTGCTTTGGAGTATCACCCACACGCTTGTGAGGGAGGATACACAGAAATCTTAAACTTATACAGAGGGACGAGAGCCAAATATCCCCCACCGCACAAAGCTCTAACGCAGGAGGAAGCAACGAGTTGGCGCAGATTGCAGACAAACTCCTTCCCAAATTTATACATCCTAAACAAAATGTACCCAACACAATATGGAGACACCTGCCCATGGTGCGGGGCCACACCCACACTATACCATGTCACATGGGAATGTAAACACAATAAATCATTCCACCAACACAATAACCCGAGTGCGGAGCAATGGGAGAGTCGGCTTACCAGCTGCGAGCTCACGGCCCAAAGGGCCTTAGTGCAGCACGCTAGTGAGGTAGCTAGGCTCAGTGGAGCCCTGGAATAGGGGCCCACCCTTGCTGGAAGAGGCTCCAAGTCGCCGGCGCCCAAGACGACCGAGACCTCGAGGCGCTAAATCCTTGAAGGAACCAAAATAAAGTTTCTCTCTCTCTCTCTCTCTCTCTCGCTGCTTTTCTTGTCACCTTGTCAGCCGCTTTATGCAAGCCACCGCACAATTTGTATTACGGCTCACACACATGCGATGCACTTTGGTTACGCAAACCACAACTTCTACATTCCGTAGTTCCAGGCGCCTGGCAGATGTCCTCTCGATTGCTAATCCTTCCGCAGTTGGAGCATATGTAGTTCAACTTGTTTGCCGTATAGGCAACAGCGCACCAAAGTGGGTCCACATCTCACAAAGTTCGGCACACGAAGTCCGTCGAAGACGATGATAACTGATCCAGAACCCTTGATTCTCTTCACGCCGAACGCTAGCGGGTTGCGGCCGTTCAAAATGTTCCTCTCAAGGGCTGCCGGCCCATCGTTGATGTCCACATTTCTAATAGCCCCCTTGCACGTATCGCTAGGAGCAATTTCATAGGCATCTACCTCATGGGCTTTACCAGCAATTGTAATAGATTGGATGTTCACATATCTTTCTGCGTTTTCTCAAAGCGGGGTGCCGGCCGCCAAAATGTTTTGAATAACGTTTGGACAAATTACATCATACACCCTTTTCTCTAGACATAGGCCTGCCGCGTCGGTGATTGCATTGCCCAAAGAAGTGGGACCAATGTTTTCCAAATTCAAGCCGCCTCTGGGGCGCAGTCCAATTTTGATATGCTCCTGGGGCATGGGAGGCATGCGCGAAGCCATTACAACCCGATTCATAATGTTAGGAATCGGGCAACGTGCGCTCACCTGCCCCACACCAGCCTGGCCTCTTTGCTTAGAAGCAATGTTTGGGTACGGGCTAGTTGGTATTTAATTGTTTAAAAGATCACTTAAAGCGCATACATAGACAAGGGACCGAAAGATGTCTTCGTTAGCGCTTGTCTTCGTCGTTTTTTTGGTCCCTTGTCTATGTATGCTCTGTAAGTGATGTTTGCTTAGAAGCCGGTTTAGGAGGGGAGATGCGACACGCCTTTTCGGCTCTTCTGCCGGAGACCGTCTTCCAGCCAACTTCCTCGTGGACATCTTCTACTTGCGTAGAAGCCGCTGCCATAGCAGGTGTCGAAGGGCGCCACCAGTGAAGGAGTCGTCGGCACTTAGTCGCGCTAGACATGCCAGCCGTTAGACCGAGCAGCTTGCAACGCGTCGAGCAGACAAAATCAGGAATATGTCGGCGAGAGGCCAACCCACCGGCAAAAGTTTGACAATAATCCTCATGTGGCCTACCTAAAGAAGCGCCTGACAGATATCTCTAATGTGTTTAAGTTTCTTGGAGGAAATGTCTGGGGTACTTCAGTACATGCAATGATGCAACTGTACAGGACGCTCTTTCTTGGGTACTTGCGATACAGCTTGCCTGTGCTGACCAGCACCTGCAGAAGTAATATCCGTACACTCGAAAGCGTCCAGGCCCAGGCACTTAGAGTGTGTCTTGGATTGCCGCGGTGTTCGTCAACGGCTGAAACCATTGCCATTGCACACGATTTCCCAGCCAAGACCCATATAGTCATGGAAGCGCTCAGAGCACACGTAAGACACCTTGCTCGAGCCCCTGCCCATCATCTAGCCTCACTGCCAGAGGATCGACCACGTGCTTTCTTTTGTGAAACAGTCCTGCCTTATCGTGCATACCTTCCATCAGGTTATACAGCTCCAGCGAAAGTTCCGTTTCCACCATGGTGCTTGGCTCCAGCAAATGTTCCACTAATGGTACCAGGAATACCAACAAAAGCCCAACAATCGTCTCCAGCACTCAAGCAGCTTTCCCTGCTCTTGCTGTATGAGACTTACAACGAGCGTCATCATCTTTATATTAACGCTTCAACCACGGTGAATGGGTCTGCAGGATCGGTGATCTTTTCTGCAAAACCTTCCACAATTAAGATTCGACTATCTCACCAGACTACATCGACTGCCGCGGAGCTTGCTGCTATTCGTTGTGCACTTCGTGTAATTTTTGAAGAACTGTAAGAAGAACTGTAAATTTTGAAGGCTGCTCTTCATTGTTTGGTTTCTGCCTTACGCCGAGGACCCCACGAAAAACTAGTTATGGAAATCAGACTGCTGCTTCACCACCTCGTCGAGCAAGGACACGACTTCACTTTGCAGTGGATTCCAAGCCACTGTGGCATAATGGGCAATGAACTTGCCGACGCAGCAGCACGATCTGCACACGAGGAGGGCTTGCAAGACTCCATTCCATTCTCAAGAACAGACGCTGCAACGAAAATTCGTGTGCTTGCAAATGAAGCCACCAAACCTTTATGGAACACACCCAGCTTAAAGCATACACGTCTACACCGTCTGGACCCATCCCTTCGACTTCGACCCCCACCTGGACTCTCTCGACTCGAAACAGCAGTACTTTGCCGACTGTGGCTTGGTGTCGCCTATACAAGATCCTTCGCCTTCCGAGTCGGTATGGATGACAGCTCGGCTTGCAGACACTGCGGCGGCGAAGAGACTATCGAACACGTGCTTTGCCACTGTCCTCGGTACAGCGCGCACCGGCTGTCACTAGCGACCGCGTTGGCGCGCCTTGACGACAGGCCACTTTCAGAACAGTCGGTTTTGGAATGCCGACGTGAACTGTCGTCGCAGCAAAAGTCGGTCAAGGCTCTGTTGACTTTTCTACGTGACAGTGGCCTATTAGACAGACTATAATGACCCCATTTCGTCCCTTCTCATATTTTTTTTCTCATGCTTTCATTTTGGTCACGCTCTTCTTTCCGTCTTTACTTCCCCTTTCCCTTCCCCTAGTGCAGGGTACCAAACCGGACGTTTTAAGTCTGCTTAACCTCCCTGCCTTCCTTTCATTTGCATCTCTCTCTCTCTCTCTCTCTTCGTCAATCTACTGTGTTTTCTTTTTTTGTATGTACCTTTTCCCTCCTGCCTAGGCCTTCTAAGGCCCGCAGTATTCCTAAATAAATTCTTAAATGAACAAAAGCGTCACAACCTGCCGCGTCGATTGACACCCAAATCACAGCGATACGAGAAGATTCTCCAGCCAAAAACATTAAAGAAGCGCAAGCGGGAGCCATCGTTCCACGTCCCAAAACCGTCTTCGTGCTTGCTTGGCGAACGCCGACATTTTCACCGAAGAATATAACACAGTACACCGTCACAGTTTGGCGCTACAACATCGCCTCGTGCGGCTTTGTCACACGTGCGGCTATGTTGTATTTTTCGGCAGTTGTCGCCAAATACCACATATTTTATATGTGACCATATGTCACAGACTCTGTGTTCCTTTTGTTTTGCAAACCCGTTCAGGCAAAGGCCATGAGAAGTAATCCGATCAAATTTTAAAATATAGCAGGAGTCCTGTAGAAATAATATAGGCCTTGCAACAAACAAGTTTGTGTGGCTTTGCGCCAAGAAATACATAAATATTTCATAATGGTATAAAACCATACGAATTTATTGCTATTGTTTTCCATATTGAACATTTTGCCGTCGTTTCACATAACATGTAGCAGTTTTTCAGCCAGCCCACACTTTAAACAAGCTTGTTGTAGGGTCACGTGATTACCGCTGAATGAACCTCAGGAATAAAAAAAACTTGATGCGTCTCATAAAGTCGACTACCACGAGCGCTAGGCTTTTGTTATCTTTATAGTGTGCGCCAGTCATTGCACTGTTCCTAATTGGATAAGCCACATCGGCGTATCTGAAGTCACAGCCGGTTGCTTGTCATCGGTCTGGAGCGTCGGGCACTAACGGCCGCTACATCGAGAAAAGAGAGAAACACCTCATACTGCGTGCCACCCGCGACAATATCTGCTCGCAAACCATTTCCGCTGAAGTCCCGGCGCGTGTGTAGCGAAATTGTCCCGAACGCCGGCATCGGAGACCATGCTTCAAGTGCTACTTTGGAGCGTCATCGTCGCGCTTACAGCATGGTTTATATTATAAGTATGGCTGTCTTGGCATGTTGACCAGAAGTATACATTGACGCGTCTACGTGCGCGTCAGTATACAACGTGCGCTCACCTGCCTCGCGCCAGCCTGGCCTCCTTACTTAGAAGCAAGGTGTTGGTACGGGCTAGTTGGTATTTAATTGTTTCAAACATCACTTAAGAGGAAGCTTTAGTTCGGGCCAAACTCCGACGCGGCAATTCAAATACATGTAAAACGCAAAAACGTTTTTATGAGATAACTCCTGGACCGATTTTGATGAAATTTGTTGCATTTGAAAGAGAAAGTTAAATTCTAGTGACTGTTGGAAGCGGAATTTCGATTTAGGGCATGAATTTTCTTAAAGTGATGTTCAAATATTTGACCGCTTGAAAAAAATAGAAGCACGAAATTTACAAATGTATAGCTCTGCATCAAGAACTGATATCGCGGTTCTGTAAACGGCATCCATTAGATCATTCAAAGCGGACAAATTCAATATGTCATTTTACATATTACGTGAATTTGTTACGTTGGTTACAACGGTTTTGAAGAAGTTGTATTTCCCTATGATGAAGTTTTTTTTTTATATTCATGTATAACATATGAATTTCTCCGCTTTAGATTTACTATTAGATGCGATTCACAGAATTGTATTATCCTATTTAGTAGTTGAGTTACAGAGTTGTAAACTTGATAGTTTCGTTTTTTGAAAATTTTGGATTTTTGCCAATTTTTAATAAAAAATTGACAATCTAACTAAAAAATTCGAAGCAAACCGTCACTAGATTTTAAGTTTGTCCTTTATATGCAACAAACCTCGTCAAATTTTGTGCACTGTAACGTGGAAAGTTGGGCTAGTTGGTGAGTGATCATAGTACCTTGCTGCTGAAGCAGCGCGCAGACACGGACACAGTAAAGACAAACAGGAATAAGAAACGAAACAGCAGCGAGTGTAGTCTATTCCTGTTTGTCTTCACTGTGTCCGTGTCTGCGCGCTGCTTGGTGCACTGGTTGCCGAGAAAAACGAATTCTCCTTTTAGATGTATTTAGATAGGAGCACTCGAGCTAAAGCTTCCTCTTAGAGCCCATACATAGACAAGGGACCAAAAGATCGATGTCTTCGTTAGCGCTTGTCTTCGTCGTTTTTTTCGTCCCTTGTCTATGTACGCTCTGTAAGTGAGGTTTGCTTAGAAGCCGGTTTAGGAGGGGAGATCCGACAAGCCTTTTCGGCTCTTCTGCCGGAGACCGTCTTCCAGCCAACTTCCTCGTGGACATCTTCTACTTTCGTAGAAGCCGCTGCCATAGCAGCTGTCGAAGGGCGCCACCAGCGAAGGAGTCGTCCACACTTAGTCGCGCTAGACATGCCAGCCGTTAGGCCGAGCAGCTTGCAACGTGTCGCGCAGACAAAATCAGGAACATGTCGGCGAGAGGCCCACACACCGACAAAAGTTTGACAATAATCCTTCGTCAATCTAATGTGTTTTCTTTTTTGTATGTACCTTTTCCCTCCTGCCTAGGTCTTCTAAGGCCCGCAGTATTGCTAAATAAATTCCTAAATGAACAAAAGCGTCACAACCTCCCGCGTTGATTGACACCCAAATCACAGCGATACGAGAAGATTGTCCAGCCAAAACATTAAAGAAGCGCAAGCGGGAGCCATCGTTCCACGCCCCAATTTAGAGGGAGAATGAAGAGGAAAGGCAGGGAGGTTAACCAGATATGAGTCTCCGGTTTGCTACCCTACACTGGGGATGGGGGATAGGGGTCAGAAAGATGACAGAAAGGAAAACGCAAAAAAAAACCAACGCGCAAACATGGAGACACGCGCACAAAAGGCGTTCCAGTTAGAGTCGTTCACACAGGCCGGTAGATCGCACGAAGCGCAAAAGCGCTTGCACGGCCTTCTTCTGTGATGGTAGGTCCTTTCGATGCTGCAGAATTCTTTTTTCGGATTGCGGTTGGTCGTCCAGTTGGTCAAGTTCGTGGCTAAGGCATGCCCTCTGTGGACTGTACTGCGGGCAGGTGCACAAAATATGGCCAATTGATTCTTCATGGCCGCAGTGGTCACAGGTTGGGGTGTCGGTCATCCCTATGCGGAAGGAATAGGCTTTAGTAAAGGCGACGCCCAACCAAATTCGATATAGAAGCGTGGCGTCTCTACGGCGAAGCTGTGATGGCGCTCGAAGACTTAATGTTGGATCAAGTGAGTACAGACGCGGATTTCTTAAATGTGGCTCATTCCATTGCGACGCGGTGCACTGCCGAGCAAGTAGGCGGAGCTTCCGTGCCGCGTCAGTTCTAGAAAGAGGAATTGGGACGTGACGCTCCTCAGTATGGGCTGAGCGGGCAGCGTGATCCGCCCGTTCATTGCCGATAATCCCGCAGTCACTTGGAAGCCACTGAAAGGTTATTTCGTGGCCTGCATCACTTATATGGTGCAATGTCTCTGTAATATGGAATATTAGTTCTTCGTGTGGTCCGCGTAGTAAAGGTGACAGTAGAGACTGCAGTGCCGCCTTCGAATCGCAGAATATTGTCCATTTGTGTGGCGGTTCATCACCAATGGCATGAAGAGCAGTAAAGAGCGCTGCGAGCTCTGCTGCCGTCGATGTTGTCGCGTGGGTCGTCTTAAATTTGATTGTTGTAGCTTTCACTGGTATGATGATTGCCGCCGCGGAGCTCCTTGGAAGGACAGATCCATCAGTGTAAATATGCGTAGAGTCACGGTAGTTCTCGTACAAATATAGTAGCGTGAGCTGTCTACGGGCTGGTGATGACAGATCAGCTTTTTCCGAGATATCAGGTATTGCGAGGTTGATTTTTGGCTGAGCGAGGCACCATGGAGGGATCGAAGGTCTCGCAGCCAGAGTGAAACAAGCTGGCAATGATTCATCATATGCAGTTATCGTTTGGCTGAAAGATGCGTGTGGCCTGTCCGCTGGTAGAGAGGCTAAATGGTGATGAGGAGACCTGGCTAGATGCCTTATATGGGTCCTGAGTACTTCCATTTCAATGTGGGTCTTGACAAGGTGGTCTCTAGCAATTGCTATCGTAGCCACTGTTGAAGCACTCTGAGGCAGGCCTAGACAGATCTGGAGCACTTGACCCTGAAGACTTTGTATTGTGCGTAGATTCGTTTTGCCTGTGTTGTTTATTGCTGGCAAGCTGTATCACAGAAATCCCAGAAAAAGCACCCTGTACAGTTGTAACATGGCACTAGGCGACATTCTCCAGGTCTTGCCAGCGAAAAACTTGAACAGGTGGCAGATGCCTGTCAACCGTTTTTTCACGTAAGATATGTGTGGGCTCCATGACAAGTCCCTGTCGATTATGACGCCTAGAAACTTGTACGATCGCCCCAAAACCGTCTTCGTGCTTACTTGGCGAACGTCGACATTTTCACCGAAGAATATAACACAGTACACCGTCACAGTTTGGCGCTACATTATCACCTCGTGCGGCTATGTCACACGTGCGGCTATGTTGTATTTTTCGGCAGTTGTCGCCAAATAACACATATTTTATATGTGATCATATGTCACAGGCTCTGTGTTCCTTTTGTTTTGCAAACCCGTTCAGGCAAAGGCCATGAGAAGTAATTCGATCAAATTTTAAGATATAGCAGGAGTCCTGTAGAAATAATATAGGCCTTGCAACAAACAAGTTTGTGTGGCTTTGCGCCAAGAAATACATAAATATTTCATAATGGTATAAAACCATACGAATTTATTGCTATTGTTTTCCATATTGAACATTTTGCCGTCGTTTCACATAACATGTAGCAGTTTTTCAGCCAGCCCACACTTTAAACAAGCTTGTTGTAGGGTCAGGTGATTACCGTTGAATGAACCTAAGGAATAAAAAAAACTTGATGCGTCTCATAAAGTCGACTACCACGAGCGCTAGGCTTTTGTTATCTTTATAGTGTGTGCCAGTCATTGCACTGTTCCTAATTGGATAAGCCACATCGGCGTATCTGAAGTCACAGCCGGTTGCTTGTCATCGGTCTGGAGCGTCGGGCACTAACGGCCGCTACATCGAGAAAAGAGAGAAACACCTCATACTGCGTGCCACCCGCGACAATATCTGCTCGCAAACCATTTCCGCTGAAGTCCCGGCGCGTCTGTAGCGAAATTGTCCCGAACGCCGGCATCGGAGACCATGCTTGAAGTCCTACTTTGGAGCGTCATCGTCGCGCTTGCAGCATGGTTTATATTGTAAGTATGGCTGTCTTGGCATGTTGACCAGAAGTATACATTGACAAAAAAAGAGATTCAGTGGCCAAGTGAAACATTAAATGGAGAGACCTTTCGGCTTCCATACGCAAGCCCTATTTGTGAACAAGGCTACTGTATGGAAGCCGAAAGGTCTTCAATTTTAAAGTTTTACTTGGTTGCTGTGCGCATTTTTTTTTCTCATGTTTAATCCTGACCAGACGGGCTTCCGTCAAATTTTCGATGAGAAGTATACCATATAAGAAATCATGGCTCCGCGAGAGTGGACAGCACTTGATTTTCCAAACTTAGGCGCATCCCTTACATAGAATAGAAAAAGGTACAGCGGCTTTAGAACAGAAATGTGTTATAGCTAAAGGGCCTTTAAAGTAAGCATCGATGTCATGGATAACAATTCGTTTAGTGTAGTTTTAAAGTGAAATCATAACGGTTCAGTTTAATCCCCACCTTGATACGTCCTTAAGTCCGTTCAAATATCTTTTAGATATCTGCAAATATCGAACTACTGCCTTTTTTGGCTCAGTTTGCTGCTAATGTTTTGAGCAGTAGCCTCAAGAAAAAAATGCATCAGTATGGCATTGTCCACACCATAATTTGTTGCATGTGTTTTTCAGACAACGCAAGCGACGTTTCTCGTTCTTTAAAGACCTCGGAATTCCCGGACCTCCTCCAAGCCTTCTTTCAGGAAACCTCTCTGAGATAATACAGAAGGTAAAGGTTGCTTTACAAAGACGGTATTTATAAATATACGGGCTAAAATATTTCAGTAAGAGCCACATACGAGTACGTTTTAAAAAGTTTTGTGACGATGTTCTTCAGCACCATCAATACTGTGGCTACGGCGCTTTGCACAAATTACCTATTTGGCGTGCGAAAACTTTTAACAAAAATTTCAAATCTGGAAATATTCATCAATGGTAAGGTTCATTAAGCAGTGAATTAGAATACACTGATCTTTAATTAAGATAGACAAACAACATAAATTGGAACATAGACGATGAAGCGCTTCTATCAGACTGACATGAGAGTGTTAACTATTCTTGGCACCTGCTGTTTACTCAATCAGCACCTTGGCAAGGCTTAACTTAATATATGCAACTATGCTACGTGTGCGCATGCTCTGGATTTTTCCTTGCCGCCCAGAGAACACAACAGCCTGTTAGTGTGTGCAATCGAGTTCTTTGCGCGTGGCCGTTTACGTTCGCGCTTTCACTCCCCTTGTGTTCTTTTCTGATAAATCATTTGATAGAAGTGCTTCATCGCCCGTGCTCGTGTTTTTGTTGTTTGTCTGTGGTAACTCTGCAGCGCTGTGTTCTTATTATGCTATTGCAACTAGCGCCAACAATAGTACTAAGCACGTTCACAATAGCAATATCTTCTACGAGTTCTTCAAACTAGGATCGCCATTTTACGATATAAGGAACGGCATAAAAGTTCATACGGAAAGAAAAATCTGGCCGGCTGACTCGGAAATGAAGATGTACATTCGCTCGGTTCACTTGACTGTGCGAAAAGGTTATCCAGGCCAAGGACTACAGCAATGGTATAGAGCTTTGTTGCCTGGACTTTCTCTGACATGATTCGAGATTAAGTGCCTAGGAAATGTAGCAAACACTGAACCAAGCATGGCTGTGATGACAGATAGTCAAGTACGCGTACTCTGCTCAGCAAGAGAAATACGACGCTGTTAAAATATCCCGGGAAGTAAAAGCATTGGATGGCATTACATGCGCGTCTCCCACTACTTTCACTTAAGCAGCCATGAAGCAGCTGCTTAAATAGCCGGAGAAAGTAGAGAAGTCTTCAGGAAGAAAAGATGATTATAGAGATGTATAAAAATTGCTATGATGAAAAACTTGTATAGCACACCAGAATAAGTCAAGCATGCTAGGTGGCTGTTTTTCACCACCCCGTTTCAAAGGGGATGCCAATAAATCATCATCATCACCACCTTGAGTAGCATCGGCTCATGTCACCTGTCATGCGATGTGAGATGCGGGCCACGCAGCGTCGATACTTGCACAGTGTGTACTGCGGTAGCCTATTATTAAAACAGCTGGTCCGCCATGTAGCAGTTGTATATGTAGTGGCCTAAGACAGTATACAAGCTTTGAGCAAGAAAAAGAAGATAAGGATATGTATGCAAAAATGCTAGAATGAAAACATCTACAGCATATATGTTTAGGTCAAGCAAGCTAGGTGAGTGTGTCACCGTCCCGTGTCAATAAAGTGCCATTTTGAAGGAAAACCTGTAGCTTTCCTGTTCTCACCATGGCCGCAATCTGTGCAAACATCAGCAGTGCAGACCGTGGAGCCACGTATACTTCAAGGCTAAAAGGTCCTTGGGAGACCTAAAGAAAATCTTTCTCCAGACCGAACACACCTTTAGCAGCAACGGAATGCTGATGTGGAGAAGAAAGTCATCTGTCATAGGTTAGCATTCTCTCTATTGTCTGCAGAAAGTGAGAGATGGATTTCGTGTGACCTGCAAATAGTAATTCTAACGTGACAGCGTTAAGGGCTCCCTGTCCCAGAAAATACGCTGTCGGCATCTGGCGCCCCGCGCCGCACGTCTTGTGAGAGAAAAAGTATTCCGAACCACGCATTGCGAACCACGCAGGCACTCCGTGTAGCGCAATGGCTTTACCGAACTCATTGAATTTCTCAAAGTAAAATACGTCTGACAAAATCATAGAGTACGACTTACCCACAACCTACAGACGCGTTAGCGCCGGACTGTAATTTTATAATGCTAGAAAACATAATACTCTTACGCGGAAGCTCAAACACAAACCCTTTTTCCGGTGTTTCCAGCAATTATAGAGCGCTCACCCAGTTCTTTGCAACGCCATCCAGATGGTGCTCGTCTTCGCGCATAGCGTTCGCGGCCAGCTCCTGCTCGTAAACATTACGGTTACATAAGTTGCAGCTGCCGGGTAGCGTGAGAAGCATTCAGAGATCTTTCAATGTTATCGTTTTGCTTCGGTAATCTGCTCCTACACTTTTAAGAAAATCATTTATAGATGTGCTATAGACTTCTCTCTTCTCATTTCACGCAAACTAACAAACGCAACCCATTTATTACAGTTTGTTTTTGCTAGGCGAAGGAATAAATTGCCAGTGTAGTAGAGTAGTTTATTTTTGTTGCTTTCTTTTTAGGGATCACTGATCGCATTCAAGGAATGGTTGGACAAATATGGAGACATTGTAGGGTACGTGCTTAGTTTTTTTGTATCTTTTCGGAAATGAAAATAAAGAAATTTAAGCTAATTCCATGTGCCCCGCAGAGTAAATGAAAAGACTGTGTGACTGGTTCAATGATCTTACCTCGTTCGGAGGTGGTACACTTCTTTGCCCTTGAATATTTAGTATCCCGTTGCTATTTTCCGCTGCAGTGATATCTGGAAAATATTATATTATCCAGCAATGCATAATCATGCTATCCTTAGCGATACCATGTTCCCGCACAGCAGGTGCTGGAATCGGTCTAGTGATTCATGTCGACTGTTACCGTCAGGCCCGCAAAAATTTTCTCACGAAACTTCCAAAAGTGATCTCTTGCGAGAGTGTTCACATAACCGTACGAAAAGCATAATATACACTTACCGGTTTTTCCAGCCGCAATGCCTGTCTATGACGTCATACTTTCAACTCGGTACTTTATATAGCAAATCTTTAACATGGAGCCTTGCTTTGTGTCTTGACTTCTTACAGCTTCTACAACGGGGCTCATCCGTTTATTATGGTGAAAGATCCCGAACTAATCAGGAAGATCCAGATAAAAGATTTCAACAATTTTACAAGCCGAGGAGTGAGTACAAATATTTAACCTTCGTGCTGCTAAATTTTAGTCTTATAGCCGCTTGTAGAAGGCCCATCAAATTAGCCATGTTTATTTGCGTGCTCGCACTAAGATTATTATTTATCACTTAACTGGTCATGTAAGCTTTCGACATCGTAATCGAAGAGTGGCGTGGGAAAATGATTTACCCTTGGCTTTGGATACGTCAGCGCTTTTGTCTGCGTAAATAAGTCAATAAACGTTCCAATTTTCGAAATGTGCGAGCTATCACAATCGGAAAAGAGCGAGAAATGTTCGAAGCGACCATGCGACATAAAGTTCTGCTCGATGTCATCATTTCCTTTCTTTCAAGGAGGTGCCACCACACAAAACATCTTGAAAACGTACAGGACAACTGCGAAAATTCAGATAATTTGTAGACTCCTTTGAACATTTTATAAACGTTATTGCGCCTTTCTGTCGTCTCAAAGCACTGTCTGCAGCGAGCGAAGAATAAGCTAAAACTCAAAATTGCATTATATTTGCACCGCATGCACTTTGTTCGGGTCAGCCCTTTTGGCAACTTATTTTTTATATTGGTTTAATTGAGTGACACGCCGGTAAGAACTCGACCGAGTGGCCTACACCAAAACCCTGGGCAGTAGACAAATAAACCTTCGCTTCAAAATAAATTCGCACATAGCTAATACAGAGTCAAATGAAACGGTCTAAGCCAAGGGGGCGAATAAGCGAGCTAATGACTCTTCAGCAAGCTGAACCCGTTACTTACCATTACCTCGATCAGTGCCCGTAACCGACAGTTGACCTTTACGGCCAATCCTACAGAATATAACAAAATAAAAAGTTCACCTGTGCATCTTGTCGTTGCAGCATATGGCGCACGTCCCAAGGGTGCCTTAATGCCTGTTTTTTTTTTCTGCCTTTCATAATCAGAAAGTGGTTTTGGCACGTAAAACCCCATAATTTTTTTTAGCCTTTCGCTCCCCTGAGAATAAGGGTGCGCTGGCTTCCCTTTGAGTGTTAAGCTGTCTTCTAGGCGTAAACCGTCGGAACATTGTGCAGGTATCAGCCAGTGATATATTCACCGGCCTTTTCAACTGACAATGACCAATGCTAGACCGGTGTACCATAGTGAGACACTCCTTTAAATTCGCTTATGTAACCACCCTCTGTCTCACGGAACTCTGACGTTGGTGATCAGGCAGGTGCAACTTGCCTCGAAGAAGCTCGAAAGGAGTGTCTACTACAATACAATCCTTACATTCGCCCCGTGTTAGAGTTCCTTCGGAAGGCTTACGCAGACGCATTTTAAATGAGTGTTTGAAAATGCATTGTTAAAAAGAAGCACCTGTGTGTCGCTTTAAATGGCAATCACCTTTACTGGAGAACAAAGTGATAGTTACTGAAGCCAATATCGACACTTTGAAAGACCATCTCAACTAGCTGCGTATCAGCAGCTCTACCAACTAATATAGCTACGGCTTGATGCTTGCTCTACCTTATGCGTGCTTTAACGCGCTTTAACTGATGCTTGACAATTTCTTTTGAATCACTGTATGCGGACTCTACGGTGTGCTCACTTGTTTTAAATGTACCTTGCAGAAAGCTTCACCATTACGAATTTGTAATCTGCGAGGAAACTTTTTTTTTTTCAATACATTTATTTAAATATTTTTCCGTGCATACATGCGTTTGCGTGACTGTTTCCCCGACATGTTAAGTAAGTATATCCTCTGGCACATGGCTTTATGATATCAAGTTTTTTGAACAATTTGCTTTGTTTCATGGAATGCCGTGGTGTCTGAACACTTACAGATGATGTCAGGCTTCGCGCGGAGCCATCCGATTATCAGTCAAAGCATGGTGCATGCTGAGGGGGACCGCTGGAAGAAAATGCGCAGCCTTATCACGCCAGCCTTTACGACGAGCAACATGAAGCAGGTATGCAGCGACGCTGTTAGCTTGGTGGCAAAACACTCTACTAGTAGCACTCGGTGAAACACACACTCGAAACTAGATCTAGAGCGGATCGAAAGTGGTCAAGCGGACGGGCACAACTGCCTTCGTGCGGCTGTACCGTGTTCGGAGCGGCATGCTCTGTATCAAGTGTCGACCAAGTAACAGCCAGCTAATTGGTTTCAAACGTAGTTACTAATGATCACAAAATTAAGTTAATTAATTTAGCAATAGATATGCCACTGGACAAAAGGATCTCTTTGTACGGCTATTTGGTCAGTAACACGTGATATTAGCTTGTAACGTTGTGTTTTACCTGCACAAGCTTGGAGGTCGGCTGAGTTTACACGGTGGCTGCACGAAAGCAGAGATGGTTGACAAGGACCGCCGCCTGCTAGGGAGTCCAGAAGCGGCCTTGTGACCAGGGTTTCGATGATCAATCATGTCTAACGACACCTAGAAAACAGATCTGTACTATTTCCGACAAAAGGGGTCAGAGCTAGCTGCCTTTGCTGTCTTTGGGGTATTAGTTAAGGGAATTGGCATACATCCTCGAAGATGTTTTATGTTTGTGCTTGGGGGAAGCGATCAAATGGCGGCTTTCTGCTTTCAGATGGCGAGCCTCATGGATGACAGCGCCAATGAGTTGCTCGATGTCATCGAGTCCCTCTGGTCAAAAACCGAAGCCATCGAGATTCGGGAGCTATTCCAGAGATTAACGGCAGACGTCCTCATTGGAACAGCATTCGGCCTAAAATTTAATCTGCAGCGAAAAGATCAAACGAACAGCTCAGCAGAGTCGCTGTTTCAGGAGAGCTTGAAGAGTTTTCAGCAATTTCGTCATGCATGGATAAACTTCCTTACTAGTAAGCTAACATATTGCATACGCAACTTTGTGGAAATAGCAGAATGCACACATGTTACACTAATTAATTTATTGGGAGGTTTTAAAGAAGTCGCAGGTTTGTCCGAACGGAGAAGCATCGATTGCGATAGCAAATTAGCGAGAGAGAGAGAGAGAGAAACAAAGTGAGAAATGTAAAGAGGTTAAAAATGCACGTGCCCGGTTGACACCCCTTCATTTGGGTATGGAGAAAGGGGAAGAATAGAAAAGGATATAAAAGAAAAATAATGGTCAGTCATTCACAGCCTGTCGCACAGGAATGCCGACTGTCACAAGCGCTTGTACAATCCAATAGTATCCTTCACGAAATGCAGAAGGGCTTATATAATATATATATATATATATATATATATATATATATATATATATATATATATATATATATATATATATATATATATATATATATAAACTTCGCTTACTAACTGGTCTATAAGCATGGTATTAGTGCGAACAGGTAAACATGAGCACATCACACTCGATGACCGCGGACACTCGCTGTCAAAACGCTGGCGTGATGAAGTGCGGCAGCAACCGCGAGCGAAGTCTATCGCTTCAACACAAACTTAGCGGCGGTAACAGAGCACGCACAAAGGTATGCAGATCTGCAGATCGCTTTCAGTACATGGCGCGCGCGATCGCGCGAGGCCGACCGAAAGGACGTGGGAGGGAGAGAGCGAGAAGGAGGGGGGGGGGGGGGTGTTGGTCTCCGGCCGCAACTCCGTATTTCGCGACCGGGCGCAAGGGAAATTGACCATCACGGCGCAATATGGCATACGTCGGCTCCACTCGCGCGCTTTAACTCGGACATATGGCGCACCGCGAGGCTGTTATTGCCCATTGACTTTATACGGAACATCACGGCAACGGCAAAACTGCGCCCGGACTGTCCATATAATTGCTATCGCAGTACATATATATATATTTTTTTTTTTGCAGAAGTCATCTCAGGATGAGCGTATACATTATTTCGATTGGCGCTGCAGCAATGCAGTGGCACAGCGCATTGCCACCGCCCATACGCCTCTTGTATGAGGCGTCTACTGTAGTCGCGCTCCTCTCTCTACCGTGTTGCGGATCAGGGTGGTGTTAGGGCAGGGAATCCACCCAGCCCTATTGACTGCCACGTCAACTTGTAGAAAATGAACAGGAAAAAAAGTTTATTGCTTAGTTACAAGCCTCCCGTTACGGAGCCCACTCCACGCAGGAGCAAGTTAAGCGTACGAGTTCACGTCAGGACCCTCTGTTCACTGCTCGAAAAGTCTCCGCTTTTAATACCGTCGTCTACTCTAGGCGAGTTGACTAGGGAATCTGAAGACTGTCCAGCAGCAAATCAGGATCGTCGACTCCGTCGCCATACCACGCCCATGCTCGCAAAACTCTGCAGTAGCTCCGCCCCCGAAGCCCGATTGTTTGGAATATGTGGCGAGAAAGCAACTTGCGAACGTAAGGTCAGTCACGTTGTTCGGTAGCATTGGACGGGGCCCCCCTTTTCATCCTTAGCTCAGGATACTAGGTAATGTTGGGGTGATGGCCTTTTTTGTGGACCCTTCAAGAGTCGGTGTCCACTGTGCGTTGACGTCTGGATGGGCGCTGATGGATGGGCGGGTGTTTGCCTTGTGGCAAACGCCAATTAACGCCTTTGTAGTGTTGAGACGTAACAACCGCTTCCCTCTTAGTTGTTTTGCATGGAGTCACCCTATTACTTCTCAACACGCTGCGCTATCTATTGCCGCCGCCCCAATGTCTAAATGTCTGAATATATATGATGCAGTTTAGACTCCGGAAAAGCACCTAAAAAAACTTCAACAATATTTTTTTGCCATTGAAGAGCCGCTTACACCCAGTGGCACATTAACAGTAAGACGAGTTGGCGTGAAGAGGCTCATTGAAGAGCGGCACTTTCCTAGTGTATTCGTACGAGAGATCGCTAAAGTATCTTGCTGATGTGATTCATAATCCAGTGTGACGCTGGTTGGGTTCCGCCCAGCACCGGAGGTTTTAAAGACTATTTTCTTTTTTTTTGACTAAGGAGGTTGGAAGGAAACGTTGGAAACAGGCCTCGAAACGCGTATAAAGATGGACAGTTGGTTACAAAAAGGTACGTCAAGTATTCTATGAATGACAATCGAATATTCGACGATCGCGATCTGGAATTGCCACAGAATGTTCCTCTGTCCGTTTATTACCCCTCCGCGAAGAAAGCAGGCGACAAATACGGCGAGGGTACCGACATCGCTACATAGACGGAATCCTATCCACTATTCACTGCGCTAACGCCGTCAGCTTGACCGATACTGTGCTCTGGCCACTTCTCGCGTGTTGCACCTCGTACTTAATGGGATAGTCGAACGCAGTGCCAAACTTTCTTTGCCTCTTCGATTGGCCCACTGAACTTGCTGCTATCTTTCAGGCTGCAATGGAGAGCAGGTTGAGAACACGTATTGTTAACGAGGGCGGATTCTCGAGCACGGAAAAGCGGAAAGGCGACGTCAAAAAGACATGTCCAGCGCGCGTTCTTTGGACGCGTGCGCAATGCCCTCTGGCGCTCTCCGACCATCGCCACAATGCCTTCGCGATCTCTCTAGCTGTCACCACAGTTATCTATGAACGACTGTAAACACATGCGAAATCTTTAAAGAACCATTGCAGAAGCTCAAGCGCTTAGCATTGGGCTCACCCGCAGCATTTCAGAGAGCAGGTAGAGGTAGGAGGAAAAGAATAAGTAGAGCCAAGGCAGTCGCGAACTGGGTATGACAGCGTCGCCAATTGTAGCTCGTGGCAGCATGAATACATGGGATGACCGCGGGAACCGGGGACAAGTGCCACCGGAAAGAACGCCTCGTTCAGGGCAACATCAATCAAGGAAACGCTACTACTAGTTATGGCAACAGTTGTGGACGAACGCGACAAATGTATATTAAAAGTACGCAACGGTGCGTTCCTCTTATTTAAATGTGATTAGCATTCTTAAGGTATTTCATGCAGTTTCAGGGGTCTGCTTGTCTGTAAGTCTGTCGGACAATTTTCTTGCCAAATTGCGTCATTGTACAGCCAATAGTCTAATAGATAACGCATTGGGCACCTATACAGATTTCACAAGGTTCAAATCCAACAAACGAACCAGCTTTGCTCTCTAGGTATGTGCCGCTCAGTATGTGCAGCTATTTACTTAACTTCTTTCAAGCATACCTGAGTCACTGAGTATGTGATTAGTTATGTGGGGCTCTTCAACGAAACTTTTTGATGCTAGCTTATGTCACTGATTACGTGGCACTGGTTATGTTCCCCTACTCAATGAGCCTCTTCGATGCTAACTAGCGTCACCGGTTATAAGCCGTTTTGTACATGCGCCTCGTTAGTAACGTAACACTCATTAAAAAGCATAAGGGGCTGGGCATATATATATATATATATATATATATATATATTCAACCTTGTCTGAGTGCATATTCAACCACAGGCAACGGGTGGGCTTTCTTGGCAGTGGTGCAATATCTAGCGGCGTGTCCCGAGGGAATCGCGAGAAAGGAGCCCGGCTGCATAAACCCCTCATATATGATGCGTTTCTACGGTGGCACTATGGTGGGCTTCTACATTGTTTCAGTGATAATTGAATTCACATCGATGTTCAACGTGATACGGGTTCTGCTGGAAGGAACATTATTGAAAAAAAAATTAAACACCGTGTCAGTCTGTCGACGCGAATAACTGACACATGGCTTGCCGAAGCAACACCGGATTAGAGCTAGGTAGCGTCAAGAGGCATCCATATACAGAGAGCGGTCATCCAGTAAACGAACAATTCGGTCACGATGCAGTACGCGATGTGAGCCATTGGCACTTTGCTAACCGTCTCGCAGGTTACAAACAATGGTGCACTACACCTCGAACGAGCACGTCTTGCTGTGTGTTCTGGGTGCTGTGTTTGTAAACGCAAGTGGTGCTCACAAGGGAAAATTTAACCTCCCCTAACGTTTCCAGTATGCGGTCAACATCCCCGTCAAATATTTTCATTTAACACAAACAGCAGAACAAGTTTCGATTGAATCAATTTTCACAGCACGTGTAATCAGCAGCAGTCTTTTTTTACTTCTATTTTCAAACCATCGACCTTGTCGTTTTCTTTCAGCATGCTTTCCGGAGTTTGCCCATTTGTGGAAAACGCTAATGTCGTGCAGTTTGCGGTTTAGCAAGACTGCCACAGACAACATCTTTGATGAACTTTCTCCTATCGTACAATTCCGTCGACGAAACCGCGAGGTAGGTCCTGTCAATCGCCCAGGCATGACTGATATATAAGTTGCTCACCCTTCTCCGGAAATAGGTGTGAAAATCTACTCGACTTTTCAAACAACATGCGGGGGACATTTATTTCAAGTTGTACGCAAGATTTAGCTCGCAAAAAACTCTGTCATGCTGTCAAAAAAAATAATTCAGAAAATCGCGTTACACATCATATTCAGCTTTCACCAAGATGTGCGAACTCGCGGAGCTGTCGCCAAGTGGCATATATACGCAGAGAATCAAAAGCCTGGCTTTGGCGACGACGAGCAGGTTGTAGTAAAAGCTAAAATTGGGGGCTATTAATAAAGCCTGACGTTGCGCCATCCAGCCGCACGTTTTCATATATGCTAAACTGGGAGCCGCTGGAAAGAGTGACGGTTAAAACGAAATCTTGCTCATGACCGATAGCTACGATGGTACCAGTAATCTGTGGGACACCTCTGAACCTAATTTACCTAAGGTCAGAAAAGGTAAAACGCGATGACGACTGCGCCTCATCTGCCGAGGTCACGTTGATTAGAAAATGTTCATTGAATTGCCTGTTTTTATATCATTTCAGAACGATAGAAGCGATCTCCTGCAGTTGATGCTCAATGCACAAGTTGAGGATGGAGCCTTCGTAGACGTTCATTCGCTGACGACCTCCATTGATGCAGATAGCGCATATGAAGGTAAAGTTAACAGCTGCCTACTTCTCATACCGCATCTGATTATTGAATAGGTGGTTTATTCTGGACAGATGGCAACGCATTTCGTATCTGCTTTGTCTTTCAGAAAAGCAGCCTGTCAAAGCAAAGCAGAGCGGGAGGAAAGGCTTTTTAACGAACACGGAAATTTTGGCAAACGGCTTCATCTTCTTCGTAGCGGGGTGAGAATACGCGGGATGCTGATGGTTACTTGCTAACTGTCCAATTAAAATAATGCTGCTGAATATTGCATATGCGCGCTGGCAGAAATAAATCTCACTGTAAGAAAACAACTGATACTTTACCGCCGTAAACGTTAAAAAACCAACAGAAATTTGATTTATAGCAATAAGTAAAAGCTCAGTGCAATGACATTTTCGTTCAACCTATTCCGACTCCAGGCGCTATATTGATAGAGCCTGAAAATTCTTCGTTTTTGTTATGTGCTGGTTGTGTAGTTTCCTTCAACACTCGCATAAAATTGTAACGCCATGGCAACACGATCAGCAATTGCACCACCTGAAGAGCCTCCGTGTCTGGCCTTTTGCTCAAACAGTATAAGGCCTATTGGCTTCTGGTCGTTTACACACTGACCTGACAATAGCCACTGCTTTATAGCAATGTAATGCCATTTCAATCAGCTTCTGGTGTGTCAGCTATAAATACTGTATGATCTATGATAAAAGAACAATGAAGTGTGGACATTGATTATGACTACATATCCTCCATGCAAAGTATAACATCAGTGCATGCTTATATTTCATTATTAAAAATTTTTCGCCTTTATGCCCTAAAAATGTGTAAGTATCACTGTTCTTTCCTCCGGAACTATGACAACATATTGAGGTTTCTTTACAACACAGCGATATTTTTTACTACTCAGAGTGGCCACAAGCTTCAACTTACGCGCCCTTTAATCATATAAGATACAGAAAATTATTAAGCACTCTCTATCACAATGTTCCTCTAAAAAGTTTGCTTGGTTCGTCCACAGTGACGATAAGATGACAAATTTCACCTTCGTTCTCGATATGTCGCTCTTGTTAACTGGAATCATTGTAGCGTTAATGCACAAGTAAATTACAGGTCCGAGACAACAGCTTCAACTCTGGCGTTTACAGCGTATCTCCTTGCAAAACACCAAGACATTCAAGACCGTCTTCGAAAGGAAGTTCTTGTCATCCTGAAGAGAGATGTATGATTTTTATTTTTATCCTTGGTGGCACTTTTTATTCATGTGAGCGTAACTAAATAACATGTGGTGTTTCAGGGAACCTTTACGTACGACAACGTTTTCAGCATGAAATACATGGACCAAGTGATATCGGAATCGCTTCGTTTTTATGCGCCCGCCATAGGGTAAGGAATGCTTTTCAATGAGAACAGTGTTCTTTATTTACCATGAAATTCATTCAAGGGCTTTTTTTTTGCTTTCGAGACCATTTGTATGTCTTCGTAAAAATCCAAAGATATTATGAACACGCCACTATCCCACAGGCAACAACTTCTCAGTTGATATTCCACCAAGGAATAAAACCATCATTCCAGGCACTTATTTCACACCGAATCGTCCTACAAATGTGGCTAATTAACGTTCTTTACATTTTTCATTTGGTGAAGTTGAATGAATAACACAAGTTTTTTTCTCTCTGTTCGACAGCTTCACAACAAGAGGATGTGCTAGCGACTATGTCCACAAGGACATCACTATACCTGCTGGAGCCAACATCCTTATTCCTCACTACCATATGAGTCGTGACCCAGCCTTTTGGAAGAAACCCGAAATTTTCGATCCCGAAAGGTCGCTATCTTTGTCCTATATTAATCATATGTGTTGCACATATCAATCATCTAGGCCCATATTCGCGTAACGTGCTTACGTAACAAGAAGCCTCCATAAGAGCAGACGGCAGGAAATCGTAATGTATAACAGAGCATTTACCAAATGAGACCGGTGTAAATAATTTGCGAGATCAAGTAACACTTCTGAATAAGAGGTTGAGTCAGTATGTACTTTTCAATCCTCATTCGTACTCCTTACCACAAACCTTTTGCAGATTTAGCCCTGAAAACAAAGGCGAGGTTGATCTTGCGGCGTACCAACCCTTTGGTCAAGGCCCTCGCAACTGCGTCGGTATACGCTTCGCTCAACTCGAGATGAAACTTACCTTGGCCAAGCTGATGGCGAAATACAAGCTCGTTCTGGACGACCGTCACATTAAGGTGCGCGCTTTCTCATGAAACATTCGACGCAATTTCCCACAGAAAGCCGAACTTGATTTTGTTTCCACCGCGAAGAATTTAAATAAATAATAATTCAGAATTTAAACCTGTTAGCTATGAATACTGTTTATATGACTAGAATATATGTTTCGTCTGTACAGTTGATACATCTATACTAACTTCAACTCCAGTGTATATTAACCCAACATAGTAAACTTGCGCATTACAAACCCCATCATACGTGTGCATTTAAAAGATTCTTTTTTCACTCGAACCTTTATACTGAGATAACCAGTTCCGGATTCAAGTACAGATGAGGTCCAGCTGTAAATATTAGTGCCGGAAACTTCGCTGCGTGTATTGTAGTATTATCATACTGAATTGCATTAGGTCATCGAACAAGGTATGCCCCTAGATACAACATTCAGCAAGGAATTTTGTCTTTCATCAGGCCGCTGAAGCAAACATGTTCAGTTGCCAAAAAGATAGATCCAGCGACATTTCTTGTTTGAACACTACATGGCGCAGTAACCCCGTGGGTTGCGAGATACAGTTGAGCTCGAGTTCGCAGATTGAATCCCAGCCCCGGGAGCGTCATTTTAATGTGGACGAACTGCAAAAGATGCTGGTAAAGTTAGATTTTGATGGAAGTAAAAGAACCTCAGGTGGTCAAATTTATTGCGCAGTACATCACTACGGCGTGTGCATCATAAGCATTCGTAGGTTAAGCATACAAAGTCCAGCAATTTTATTTATTAAATTTTTCGCTTGACAACTGTTCTATCCCTTTTCTGAAGTTTCCTAGAAAATTATACACTGTGTTAGGCTCAATGCGCCAAAACTTGAAAAAATTTAGGGGTCACTATAGAATTAGCACTGCTTAAATTGTCCCATTAGACTGTTGCGACTACAGATGAAATTCGTGCGGTAATGCATGCATTGTTTATCATTGCAGGAGAAAGTGTTGGAGCTTGAATCTACCTTCGTCTTGGTCTACCCTAAGAATGGCATATGGCTCAAGCTTGAAAAAATTTGAACATCGGTTCCAGTTTTTCCACGTACTCAAGGGATGGTTCGTCACCGAGTATTTTAGAAGAGCTGTGCACTTTATAACATCTTATTAAATATCACCAAATAAGCTCGCTGTTTTATTTTATTATTGATTCAGTTCACTTTTTACATGCGTTTTTCCGGGTGCTATCGATCCATCTATGTTTGTATCTAACTGTTTTCCCGCCCAATCAGGGTTACTGCGTAGTACAGTCGGCCTCCCCCTTGCGTATACAGCGCGGGAACGGCAGCCGCGTGGTGGTACCGGAAGCATCCAGTCACGTGTAACGGTACCTACTGGTTTCGAAGTCAGAAGTGTCTGGGCACGCGCGGCCGACATCCCTAATCTCGGGCCCAGCCACTACTGTCACACGACACTGGCTGCATGCGGAGCGGCCCGGAGGCAACCGCTCCCGCGATCTACACAAGGGCGACGCGCTCTGTACATGGGCAAATCGTGAGGTCACGCTGCAGTGCGGAATCGTGAGGTCACGCTGCAGTGCGGAAGGAACCGGCTACGAAGCGAACCGTGAGACCAACTTGGGTCACTGGCTATGTGACAATATGTACTACATATGGGCCGCTCATGAAAAAACCTCTTCATGCGGACGTGGATCAGTGTATGTGCGGGATTTGGTAGGTACCGCTGTTCAATTAAACCTTAGAATGCCAATCTACAGCACTGGGTGTCTAACACTCGCACTGCGATCGTATTCAATGAACCTGTTTGATGCAAACATGGTTCACCGGGTAGGTGCCATTAGGTGTGCGCCACTCTTCAATGAACACCCTTGACGCCAGCTTGGGTACATAGGTGCCACTGCGTATTTGCCGCTCTAATACGACGAAAAAAATTCCTTTGGCTTCTCCGACGCTGAGTGTAATCGACTTCGCGTCCCAAGGGTTCCTTAATAACCTCAAGCTGAGGCTCTGATAGGTTACGCCAAAAATGCGTAGGCTATGTGCCACTTTTCAGTGGACTTCTTTCACGTCAAAGCTGTAGCAAACTGCGCCATGCAAGCATTGGGTATCTGCCACTCATCAGTGAACCTCTTGCCGACTTGGGTGGCTTAAGAGCCCCGATTTCTGGGCTAGTTGGTTACGCCTAGCAGATCGCGGTGGAGCGCGCACAAACAAGGAAAGAGTGAGGAGTATACAAGAAAAGCGCTTGCTTCCAACTGATGATGTATTTACAAAATTGCATCATATGAACACTTTCCTTGATGACGTCACAAGACCGAAATGCCGACCTCAAGTGGCCGTGCTCAGAAACTTAGTTTCTTTGGACGACAGAAAAGCAGAAGGTGCGCTGACACGCCATACACCCGCCTTTCTAATGCAGTCTACTTCAATTATCTCCCAAATGTCTTGCTTGTAAAACTAGCAGGTGCTGTTACCATCGAAGGCGATACCCAATGTAAGCGAATAGACGAACGTTTCAGAAAGCTGCTTGGTTTAAATAAATCAAGAGGTTTTAGGTGCCAAAACCACGATCTCATTATGAGGCATGCCGTAGTAGGGGACTCCGGAAATGTGGACCACCTGGGGTTCTTTAGCCTGCACCTAAATCTAAGTACACGGCCGTTTCCGCATTGCGCCCCCATAAGAAAGCGGCCGCCATGGCCGGGTTTCGATCCCACAACCTCGTGCTGAGCAGCCCAACACCATAGCCACTAAGCAACCACGACTGGTGTCTTTCCTTTATTAAAGCAATATTGGCTTGAAGACCTATATTTGTTGTAATGATGATATGATGATCTTTAGGTAGTGATTAATGTTTCATTGTGCAATTCTTTATTCTATTGTTTTATCGCGAACTTATTTTCTGAAAGTTTCAGAACGTCTCTTGCAGTCACGAAATATGACCTAATGCTGTTAATGTTTCCAAATTTGCCGCAAATATTTTTCTGAAAACTTGCTGCCTGCAGTGCCGGAAATTTTTTTATGAATATTTAGTTGTGATGCCCATGTCCTGTCTCTGTAATCACAAAAATGGTTTATTACGGGTATTGAACTGTTATAGATGCTGTGGTATGTCATAAATAAGAACTAAAAGATTTGTTTTAAGTTGATGCCTTCTGAAATAGTGAGTTGACGGTTTTTAACGAAACACACACAAAAAACACTATATATCTCCACAGATACCGAGTAACACATTGAATTGCCCCTAAAGCCGCGTAGTGCACCTCATATAAAATAACTATTTCCTGTATTTATTGGCGCTGTAATGTGACTAATTACATTATTAGTTTAGCAAAAGGTTCCGTCCACATTCCCCGCTATGCTCACGATTTTATCTTGTTAGTAGTTCTAACGTTCAAAAGTAACTTACGTTTTCATAAGATACCCCAACTGAAAGTCTTATGGCAATAAACATTGTAATGTCATCTACAAAAGTGCGGCCTTGAAGCTTATATTCCGCACAGTTTACACATAGCGCTGTCAAATGTGGCTCATTAGCCTGACTGAAGAAGTCGTGAAAAAATTGTTTTCATGGCACGTGATTAATAGCGCCGCAGAAGCGTCGTGCCCCTTGTGAAGCAAGGAAGAGACAACGGCGTCTACTTAAATTTTGTGGTTGTTTCAGCCTCCTTTGCCAAATCCAGTTCGTTGACAGTCATAATCCACACGATATATGAGCCCGGCTGAATTACATTCGTGGACAACGAAGTTTACCACAGAATAAGGTTTTACTCCTTGTTTCAAGAGCACATGATTGCTTCCGAGTCCAGCATTCTCCAGGACATTTTTTTTTTCGATCACCTTACAAATATTCCCGAAAATGATCAGAGACCGAGCAAGAAAGATGGGATGGGGGTGCAACGGGTTTAAAATATTAGATCTGCTTCCCTGAAGCGTGAGTGAGGAAGGGGAAGCGAAACAAAAAGAAAGAAACGTTTCAACGTCACTACGACAAATACAAAACGGATCACGGGAAATCAAAAGTACACTGAAGTATTTTAGGCGTTCGCCGAGTCAATGTCTTCGAAAGGAGCGTGCCCGCCATCAGTGAGCAGCTAAGCCCTACCCTGACCCACACTACTCCTGCTGATGAAGTACGAGTCTGAAATCGCTGCTAACGCTGGATATCTTGCATATCTTGGCATTCTTGGATATCTTCAGTGCGCTATAAAACAAGCAACGCACGTGTCACGCCTTGACGTAATACAGATACAACGTACATTCTCTGCTATGTTAGCAATAATCATTTTGAGAACAGAAGATAAGCGCAACCGCATTCAAAACCGAGTTTGTTCCATAAGAATTAGCCTTACGCCGACGAAAATTTAAAAAAATAACAAAACAATCTGGAAGAGAGTTAAGGACTGCTTAACGGCCAATCGGACAAAAAAAATAAGAAACAGTAGCAAGTTGGATTTCTCAGCCTGGTGGGTAAATTCTTGTGGACGCCCGGAACACACATCATTATCTCAGCAAACTTCTATAGACAAACACAATCACACCTCTTGGCCATGCAAACGAGGCTATAGTTTCCTTAGATAAGATTGTTCTCTTTTCGACAACCCTGTAAACGCGTTGTACATTTATCCCCTTCTTATCATACAATACACCCAGGACAAATACCCTTGCGTCTGCGTTTTAAAGGCGCAATGAATGCTTGTGCTAAACAATGCCCTAAAGCACACAAGCCTCTCGCGGTTATCGGTGAAACACATTCTTGTTACACGTGCCTGTATCACTACACCGTTTTCCCTCGGACAGCTGTTGAAGACTTTGGCCCTTTTGTTCAGAGTAGAAATTTCCAGAAAAGAATGAAATACACTGCATTGCGACTGTGGCGCACTACAGTTCACGTGGAATATGTGTTCTGAATAGACGTGCTGCTAAATCATACGTCACGATATTTGTTACCAACCAACACATGCTTTTGCGGTTGTGTCGTTTTTATAGTATATTATAGAGTCCGTGTTCCTTTTGTTTTCAACCCCCTCCAGATAAAAGCTATGAGAAGTATTTCAATGGAAATAAAAAAATTATGGGAGAACCCATCTCAAGATGACAGTCGACGTTATAATGCGATTAGCGTTCTAGCACTGCAACGACACACCGCACTGCTGAAGTCGCGTTTACTTAAAATCTGTAGCGGCTATTCTGAGACTTCCATCGCTTCGACTTTATGCGATCCACACTGTCTCCTGTATCGGCCCACTTTGGCATTTCACTCGCTTGCCAAAGTCGCCTATAAGCATGAATGCATGCCAACGACTGCATGATGATACACAGTGGCAACATTGAAACGACAGAACAACGACGTCGATAGAAGGACAAAGTCTGTGGGACGACAGCGGCAGGACCACAATGAGATGGCGATTCCCAAATGATGACGATGATATAACGACTCCAGCGTGACAACTACTGCATGGCAATGGATACATGACAGTGACTGTCTAATGACGACGCAGTGGCACCGATGGGATGCTGCGGCGGCATAATCACGATTGCATGAAGGCAGCATGATTACTCTAGAATGAAGGAGAGTTAAGGACGTTGGAACGACGATGGCTGAATGACTTTGACGACATGACGACAAGACAGTGGTGTGACGCTTGTGAAGTGATGACGAGGATAAGCAGACTCCAGCATCACGATGGCGTCCCAGCCACGAGACCGTAACTAGTGGCACAAGTTATCTGATAACTTCGACCAATACATCGGCTCTTCACGACACGGCATGATGGGAGTCGGATGACGAAGCTGGAATGAGGACGACCATTACGGCATCACGACTACGAGCACATACCTAGAGCCCTAAGAAGGTAGACAACATGGGACACTTGGTCGGCGTGAAAAGACAGACAGACAGACAGACAGACAGACAGACAGACAGACAGACAGACAGACAGACAGACAGACAGACAGACAGACAGACAGACAGACAGACAGACAGACAGACAGACAGACAGACAGACAGACAGACGAAGCTGGAATGAGGACGACCATTACGGCATCACGACTACGAGCACATACCTAGAGCCCTAAGAAGGTAGACAACATGGGACACTTGGTCGGCGTGAAAAGACAGACAGACAGACAGACAGACAGACAGACAGACAGACAGACAGACAGACAGACATAGATATAGATAGATAGATAGATAGATAGATAGATAGATAGATAGATAGATAGATAGATAGATAGATAGATAGATAGATAGATAGATAGATAGATAGATAGATAGATAGATAGATAGATAGATAGATAGATAGATAGATAGATAGATAGATAGATAGATAGATAGATAGATAGATAGATAGATAGATAGATAGATAGATAGATAGATAGATAGATAATTATTAGCAAGAATTCTGCAGAAATACTATAGCCCCTGCGGAAAACAAATTTGTGTGGCTTTCTTATTTAGCGGGACGCAAGTAAATATTAATCATTGTTCACAATGGTGCAGTAAATGTAAGATCTTGCAAATACGTTAATATACAGAAAATTTTGTTGTTGCTTCGCAATGCATTCTAAAGCTCAAGACAGTCGTCTGAAGAGGCAAGAAATTTCTGCAAATTTGTTTCGGCCAGGATGTGCTTCAAACAGCCTATGAAAGGTAGAGACTTAGACATGTTTGTAGTTCATGTTTTTGAGAACAGTGCGAGAGACATGGATAAAAGAAAAAAAGAGTCACACAGCGCTGACTTTTAACAACTTTATTGAGGAAACGAAAATCATGTAGCATGGAGGCATGCGCAGAAACTGGCGGTTATCAAATCCGTCATATCGATGACTAGGAAAAAAATGAAGCGGGAGCTCGGGGCTGTTAGCGTCTGAGGCTGAGTCACATTTATCTTCTCCCTGCACTCTCACCTCTTCCTCGTTTTGCTCCGATCAACGCTCACTGCAGCTGGAGCAGCAGCAGCTGCTTTCAGCTTGCCACACTGGCCACATGCACATCAGGGTTAAAACAAAAGATTAACGTACCCCTTCATGCATTAGTTGTCCAGACATGGGTCTTGATATTTCAATAGTGGGGTAGGGGGGGGGGGGGGGGGATAGAGCAATCAAATAAGTGGGAGTTGGGCTGAGCAAAAAATTTGTCTCCGGCAAAAAAGAAAGCAATAGTATTAAAACTAAGAATGCAGTAGTGGGATATAAATCATTGCCTTGTATTTCATTTTATTTTCAATAGGGCGGAGGTAGACGAGAAGGAGAAAGGTCATTCCTTGGCACAAGAGAAAGGCACAGTCCCGTTCTTTATTTTTCTGAGAGGGATGAAAATTACCAAAAATTTATTTCCTCGGCAAAATTAGATAAGGAAGACGACAGCATTTTGTGTACAGCTTCATAATTTTACATAAGTGTCCGCGTTTACAAACCCTTAGCGAACAGTGTGGCTACTATCGTTACTATTCCTTAATTACTCTATCGCACTTATTTCGTTGCGCACAGGCTGTTTCCTCTAAGTTTAAAATTATTGTATTGAGCTAGAGTATCAATAATATAATACTATGCAAATTTCACTCACTTTCAGGGAGCCGCTCATTGACTTGGCACCGTATTCACTCAAGAGTTGTTTGAATAGAACTCGAGATCGTGATTTCGTCCTCGGTGAGTGCTCGCTGTGCTCCACACCACGCAACATCCATCATTATTTCACCACGCTCGACAATCAATTAGGCCGGCAATCCCAAGCAGGGCTACTTTACGTGTTAGAAACCACCTCTGTCAAAATTACGGCGCCTTTAGTCGGTCGTTTATACCGACTCAGGGTGCACTCAGCGTCTTTGAAGGCTGTTGCGGGTGCTATGCGCCTACCTGCACGCATCAAAGATTGCGGTTGCACTCGGCTATTTATAAATACAACCATTTTAAAGAAGTCTAATGACAGACTGCTGAGAGAAATTATTGAGGCTGGCCAGATATACGCACAATCTGCCGCGTGTGTCAGTGTCCCGTCAGTTGCCCTGACCAATAAACAAATTAGTTATCTCCTTGGGCGTCAGCATCTTTAACAATTTTTGCATGTGATTATGTAAGAGCTTCGTATCAGCCTTCTGACTATGCATGTGTGGCCGTCCGCTCCAGCCCCCCCCCCCCCCCCAGGAAAACCTTTCATTAAACTCATTTCATGTTAGCGTCTGTCCTGTCCACTCCGTTTCTTCCCGCCCGTATTTCCGCTCAGCGACACTAGAGATTATTGCCTATTCACAATTGTGGCTTTGTGTATTTGTGTGTATTTGTTTTTGCTCTGTCTTGTCTTTGTTGTTTTAATGTGTGTTCCTGTTTTCAGTACTGTATTCCTAGCTGTTGTTTTTGCATAAGCCATGTGCCCATGACGTGCTTTCGTAGCCCCAAAAAGGCGCATATATTTAATACAGGAATACAGGCGTATGCCGAGACAAACACTTATTGCTAGAGATGCCGACATGAGAGAGGAGGCCTTATTGCACTACGTTACCCTTTCCCCCGACTTCATAAGCGTCTTGACTGCACACCATGAACTGATTACTTCGCAAATACTGACCTCAAAGATTTCCTACATATAAAGATTACTAGGTCGGGAGATAAGGGAATAGTGTTTGTAACGTCATGATAAGAAGACCAACCGCGAAGCCTCCTATGCGACGCGCCACAAAAGGCACTCATAGCCCCTTTCGCCACAAGTACATGTTTGTGTGTTCCGTAATTTAACTTGCAACGTCGCATTAACGTCGCAATTTAACGTCGGCATCGCAAACTATGCTTGACGTCTTACTCCTGAGCGTCATCGTGGCGCTTGCTACTTGGTTCGTCATGTAAGTACGACTATCCTGTTGTATTAACGAAGAATATAACTTGGAAGAAGGCCTGACTTTACTAAGCAGAACGTACTTGACATTCAAGCTTACATGCATCCAACATATGAAATTGAAAAGCAGTATCGCAGCTTTTTAACAGAAAAAAAAGTTATAGCAAGATGACCTTTCAAGTAAGCGTCTATACGTCGAATAACTCTGCGTTTAGTGTAGTTTTAAACTGCAATTATAAGTTTTCAGAATGATCCAAATTTATGCTGTCTTCATATTGTGTAAGTAGACTTTAAACATTCATTCATATCGAACTACTGGCTTTTATGATCCATAGCGTTTCTCAGCGTTGAAACACCAATTTCAAGCGAAATAAGAACTAGCTGTACTGTATCCTCGACACCATACGTTGTTACGTGTTTTCCAGACAACGCAAGAGACGGCTGTCGTTCTTTAAAGACCTCGGCATCCCGGGACCTCCTCCAAGCTTTCTTTCAGGGAACCTCTCTGAAATTATACAGAAGGTAAAACGTGACCATCCGCGACGAGATTTTGGAAATAGATTGCTTAGAAGATTTTATTTAAAACCGAAAATTCGCATGCTATAGAATAATAATTGGTTCCAATTCACCCTGTGAAGTTTTTGGACAACGAAGCTGTAAACGACGCCTAGAACAATTACCCAGTGCGACGTGGCTCGAAATTATTCGCGCAGCGACATTCGCATGCTCTTTGCCTTACTATTAACCGAAGAGGTTTCATCGACCTACGATTTCACTTGTGCCGCTACTTCGTGCACCTACAAAGAGTGGACCACTGAGAAGTTAAATGCACTAAACCTGGAATCACAGTCAATCGCACATTGGGCAACAAAATCTAAATTCTGCATCGAGAAATCTCTTCTTAAACCTAGAATTTGCACATTGGAAACGATTGATTGCGTTGCGCCTACGCCGCTTGGCCTCTTTTTCGGCTTCGCGACATTCATCATCACCATCCTACCGCTTGGCGACATGATGTTTATTCGTGGCATGAGCATGACACCGTTGTTCACATTGTTGTCTCTGTTCGCCACTCCTCGTACGCACGCTGCTCTTCAGGAGTCCACCCTATACGTGACCTTCCCATAGAACTGTCACAACACAAATGCAATGCGGGTTCTCTTTATAGATATGTAATGTAGTGACGTCACGTCCTGTGTTACAAACTATACTGTCACAAACCTGCACTTTAGTTCATATTTTATATTGGTATTGACGCCATGCCCCCTGTTCCAGCCAGATGTCGTTATCAATCATATTGTGCTACCCATTGTTAACGACCACCTTATCATCCATCATGGTAGCACGAGACGTGTTTTATGCTTCTATTTATCGAAGCAACCAATGCAGTATGCGCTGTATGTGTGATTCAAAAGGATATGCACACTTATCGCTTCAATTTCAGCCTATGCAATATGCAGTGTATGTGTGATTCAAAAGGATATGCACACTTATCGCTTCAATTTAAGCCTACAATTGCACTACACCGGGATCGGCCCACGAAAAAGGTCATTTTTGTCCACGGACACGACAAATGCTTTGGGGTCTAGAAGCATACAGCTTCTCTAAAAACGTTTTCTGGGAACGTTCTTCTACAGACTGTTCTACAAATCTGTGGCAACGCAGCCTTGTAGAATTCATATACTTGCTGCGTGAGTAGTGTTCAAGAGGCGTATAAAGAAGGAACAATAAAAAAATCTAAGCTGCTTTATTACAGTGTCGGCATCGTAATGTCATCTATAATTGTTTAAAACAACTTTAAACAACGCACTGATTTTAAACAACTCACTACTTTACGATATATAAAAGGCATAAAAATGTACACATTATTTCAAAAGCTGACGCTGGCCGGACAATGGCTGGACAATAAAGAATCATCAGTAGTTTGAGTTAACTTTCAAAGCATTTATCAAGGCCATGGATCACAATAGTAGGATAGATCTTCACTATTTGAATTTCTTTGAAATTATTAAAGATATGAGCATGTGAGAAATACAGCAATCGACACTAAACCAAGCATGACTGCCACTTCAGGGAATGAAACGCGAGATCTTGCTGAAAAAAAAGTACACCGACGCCGTTAGGCTATTACTTCGGTAGCTAAATGTTCTGGGAGGTATTGCCTGCATATCCCAATTGAAATTTCTCAATTACGAAAAGTTATTAATGCGAAAGCTGATGGACTGACGAATGTCTGACGAAAGCTGACGAAACAACAAGGTGATGTGATTAAGGGTACTGCTCATATCGGATACATTGCAAACTTGCAACAGAATCCAGTTTTTTTGCCTAAATCAATACACTGCACACTAGGCAGTTCCATGACCGCGCACTAATTACGGCCTTCAAACACTCTCGTATCGTCTTCCATCAACACTTAATGCAAACTAAGTGATGAAAACGTACATTATATATTCATGAACACATTACGGAATTACTTTTGTGATTGCTAACTTTTTATGTATGACTTGAAAAGTATTTCTTTGCTGTTTCAAAGTCTTGACATTGCTATTCTTACTGCATGTATATATATTTATTTATCTTGGCACAAGTAAGTGCAACGTATATGTTGCCATGTTGCTGTCTTCTGTCCACCGGCAGGTGAGACCAATTTAGCTGCCTTTATGCAGCTTTTATCCTGCCATTCCCACCGCTTATGGGGGAGGAGGAAAGAGAAAAGTAGAAGGCAGGGAGGTTAACGCGAATAATGTCCGGTTGGCTACCCTACACCGGGGGAATGGGAAAGGGGGGAAAGCAGAGTTCACAGGGAGAGAGAGGAAGGACGGAAAGAAGAAAATTGCGATGAGTTCGCTGACGCATGTGGTCTTATAGAAATCGCAATGGTAGTCGCAGATGGTCGCACAAGCCTGTCGTCCTTAAGAAGCACAAAAGCTTTATGGGCCGACGGGCGATGGGGGCGGAGTTCGAGCAGCACCTGCACAGAAAGCGGCCGACTGTCCAATTTTCGGAAAGCATTGGAAAGTTCCTGTTTCTCTGGGGCATATCGTGGACAGTGGCACAGCAGGTGGTCGATGTTTTTTTCGGTGCCACAGACCACGCATGCTGCACTGTCAGTCACTCCAATTAATGTAGATTATGCCTTTGTGAAGGCAACTCCTAACGAAAGGTGACAGAGAAGCGTAGTTTAACGTCGAGGAAGTCCGAGTGGAGGTCGGAGTTGCTGGGAGGAGTTTAGTCGATGCAGTCATGTAAGTCGTAAGTTTGGCGAGTTCCACTCGGTCAGTGTGAGACTGCGTGCCAGGTGTCGAAGCTGCCTTGCGGCGTCTGTCCTCCAAAGCGGAATTAAAACGCTGTGCTCCTCTTGATGTGCTGTGCGACCAGCGTTATCGGTGGAATCATTGCCACTGATACCACAATGGCGAGGTACGCTTGTGTATAACATCAGTGCACTTATGCGGTAAGAATAAATTTGAATTATTCAATAAAGCTTTTGCATTCCCGCGCTAAAGCTATCTTAAATGTCTCTGCCGAATATTGTTTCTTCGCAATCAGCGACAATTTCATTAAGACCAGCTATAATATCTGTAGATCTTCAATTATTCTTATAATTTGGCAATGAGCCAACTTTTATACTTAATTAGACAATTCAAGATTTCCCGCAGCCATAAACCGTTCAGGACCTAGCAATGCAAGAATAATATTTGAAACAATACACTTCAATTTGCCAACTTATGTTATAAGCAAAGCAAGGAACTTTCATTCACATTGGATGGAATGATCAGCTGTGCTACAATGAATTGACCCTGCTGTTTCCCTGAATTCTAGTAGATTAAACAACAATGCCCGCCGTGGTTGTTTAGTGGCTTTGGTGTGGCGCTGCTGAGCACGAGGTTGCGGGTTCAAATCCCGGTCATGGCGGCCACATTTCGATGGGAGCGAAATGCAAAAAGCATCCATGTACTTAGACATAGGTGTACGTTAAAGAACCCCAGGTGGTCAAAATTAATCTGTAGTTCCAGACTACGGCGTGTCTCATAAGACCATGGTTTTGGTGAGTAAAACCCCATAATTTATTTCTTAATTAAAGAAACAATCGATGAAAAGGAAATACCTTACTCCGGACTGTAGCATGAAGCTACAAAGTTATGCTGGATCAGGACGAATTTCCTCTGACTGCCAGCTTTCTTTCTGAGAAACCCGTATAGGTTTTCTTTGCATGACTTCATGCTACAGTTTGGTCGATTACAATTTTATTTTTCATAAACGGTCCGGCACCTTGCGAGCTTCCTGATAACTTGTTGGCAGCATTGTGAATATAACGAAAATGCGAAAGTGGCATTCGTCATTTCCGGTGACAACTCATGAAATTTCAACTGGCATAAATTAGTGGCAGCGCAGTTTTCTTAATTTAAGACATTGCAATAAGCAAACTTGCCCAATTTCATGGAATACCCCCAGCTTTGCTTTCCTTACAGTCGTCACACCCCGTGCTGATATCGGCGGTGCAAATTGAGGAGCCCCATATTTTTCAGGGCAAAAAACACCTTTGGTAGAATTTAAAACAATTTTGTCTGTACAGAATGTTATCTTCACAGAATACAATCAGTGTCATTATTTTAGTACCTGTATATTTTACGCCCTTTACAGCGACAGTTTTAGGCCCTTTTACAGTCATGTCTCATCTACCATGATGAATTCACTGTCCATGCCATTCAGAATACATCGTTAAAATTACCATTTCTCATGGTGCTCTTTGGCCATACCTGGCCCTTGCCTCAATAAACACCACATATTATCATTACAGAACACGCTTTTAGCAGCCTGCGAATATTGATGTGGAGAAGGAAGCCATCTATCGCAGTTTAGTATTTTTTCTGTAGCCTGCAACGTGCAAGAGAGACAGATATTGTACAGCCTGCAAATAGTAATTTCAGTTACGCTGTCGGACCCTCCTCTTTAAGAAAGCCTATACGAGATAGCTTACCCTCTTCCGACTTAACAGAAATAAACCTCACACAATGTAATGAGTACGGGTCGCTTGTTTTTGCCCTGCCAGGAAATACAATGGCCTTATTATACAGTATTTTATTTTTGCTGCTTCTTTTTAGGGAGCACTGGTGAAATTCAAGGAATGGTTAGACAAATATGGGGACATCGTAGGGTACGTGTTCTTTTTTTCTTTTTTCTCTCCTTAAAGGCACCTAAAGAAATGTAAACTAAACCAATTTGGCATGCAGAGTAAATCTAGAGAAACTGAATACGGAACGATAATCTTACCTAGTTATGAGATGGTAAAAAATGTTTTGATTGTACTAATTGCCAGTACTTTACTATTGTCAACTGCAGTGACACAAGAAAAATGAAATATTAGTCGGCGAGGTATAAACATGTTATGCTTAGCCATTCCATCTTCTGGGTCTGATAGTTCAAGAATCGGTTTCATAACACATGTGCAATATCATGGTCTGGTCGGCTAAAATTTTCTCATAATACTTTCAAAAGTTATGTCTTGAGACATTGTTCACATAACCAGAAAAATGCACGACAGTGGCCGGTTTCTCTAGCCGTAATGCCTGTCTGTGACGTCATACTTTCTACCGTGTACGTTATGCAGCAAGTCTGGTCTATGTAAACTTCCTTTGTGGCATGGCTTTTTGCAGCTTCTACAATGGTGCTCATCCGTTTCTTATTGTGAAAGATCTTGAGCTAATCAAGAAGATCCAGATAAAAGATTTCAGCAATTTTACAAGCCGAGGAGTAAGTACAAAAGTTTACTCTTCAAGTTTGAATCTTTTAGTCTTCATGTTGCTTTTAGCAGTCTCGTCAAATGAGCCTCGTTGGGTGTTTTGGCTATACAATTGCAAGTTATAGAGCACCGTCCTACGATCTTTCCATGACGAACCCTCTTTTAGAGCGCTGTTCTTTGGCGCCCATTCCTGCGGCGAGCGGTGGCGTAGCAACCGATCGAACGAGCACAACAGCGCAGGATGAACGAGCATCAAGGAGCGCAGCAGTGAATGAAAATTGCCGATAGCGCAGAGAGGGCGAGGAGGAAAGTGGAGGAGGAGGGTATGGCGAAAGTGAGAGAAGAAAAGCGTAGCTCCCCGCAAGACGCATTCTGCTACGATCGCTACGAGATGGCGCCAGAGTACCGCGCAATGTCTGTTCACTCCTTTATCTTTCTTCGGTCACTGTTTTTCAACAGCTAACAATTGTTGAATGCTATTCCTCAGTGCACGATGCGCCTTCCTGTACCAGAAGTATCTCAAATGTTGCCGATAGTTCTTTCCTTTGGCTCTGGCAACCAAAGCTTTTTTGTAATCTGATTGTATGCGCGACGCGAATTGTGCGGTACTTTCTGGAAGCTACGCGGGCACCACCGATTACAATGGAACCTTGGACGAGTCGGGTACGGCATAAAAGCCGACGCGCTTGACCCGCAGATCGGATTTTCGACGATCGCCGATTCCGCTCGCCGCTGTTGCTGCGCTTGAGTGTTACTTGTCTTGCTTCGCACAAGTTCGTCTAATGAAGAGTTAAATTTGTAACTAACAGTATCGACACTACGCCGTTTGTCACTGTCGCTACCACGTGTCAATATATTCATAATACAAAATAGTGCCAGCCAGTTATTTTAGAACAATGAGCAACGCAACCACTAGAAGCGCTTCGCCTGCCATAGCTGCTCAATGCCCGAGCAGAGGCTCAGCACCACCGCCGAGAGGACATTGTCGTTCAGAATCAAATTCTTTGTCACAATATATCGCGAATTCAAAAGACCTAAGCTGCTGTGCTCAAAATTCGCATTAAGGAGCATCGTAATCGTCGGTGAACTATTAGAACGCAGCTCTTAAGGCTCGCTCACACCAGGCCGATGCGACACCGATTTCGTTCTGCCGACTTTCGGCGACAGCGTTTTTTTCCATTGTTTGTCACAATGTACCGACCCCGAGCTCTCCACCGATTCACGGCAGATTGTCGGTGTCGGTACATTGTGACACAGGCGCCGATACGAAGGAAAAAATGCGGTCACCGACAGTCGGCACACCGAAATCGATGTCCGGTCGGCCTGGTGTGGGTGTACCTTTAGGCGCCCGTTCTTGTGGTGACCTTCGGCGTAATCGAGCGAACGAGCGAAAGATGAAAGAGCGAACGCAGAGCGCAGCGGGGGATGAAAGACGTGAGCCGGAAAGCTGGAGAGGAGGATGCAGCGGAACGAAGATGTGGAAATCAGAGGAGGAGGGTATGGCGAAAGCGTGAGAAGAAAATCGTAGTGTGGGCCGCGATGGCTATTAGGTATGGCACCAGAGTATCGCGCGTCATCTGGGAGGTCCGTCTGCGATGTCTGCTGTGCATTTCGCACAGCGTCACCCATGTGCTGCCTCTCGCGATCTTCAGATTAGTGCGGCAGGCGCCCCACATTTCGCTCCGTTTGCTACGTGTCTCACGAGACAGATTGTCCGCGGCTACCAATCTGTCGCGAAATGAAAACGCGTATAGAGCTGTGCTCAAGTTCCTCATTAGGGAGTATCTTGATCATCGTTGAATTTTTAAATCATGAAGATTTTCGACACCATGGAAATCAATGTAATGTAAGCCTTCTTTCATCCCGCACTAGCGCTATAGAATGGTGATTTATCACTTCAGCAGCTAAAATGAACATTTCAATTGTCGCAAAGCAACAGCTCTCATGATCGAAGAGTGGCCTTGGGACTATTACTGACAATTTACTTAAAGACAACTAAGCCCTTTTCCATGCGTCAATAAACACTTCAGTATTGCGAAACTGCCAGCTACCACAGTCGAAAGAGAGCGGTAAATACGAGAACCAAATACGAACCGTTTAAATATTGAACGCTATATGGTGGCTTTTATTTTCCCCACGAGGTGCCACTGCACACAAATATTTGCTGACATAAAGCGAACGACCGCAAATTTAGAGGATTTGTAGACTCCTTTGTACATTTTATGGTTGTTAGTGGGAGCTTCAATCATCTCAAAGCGTTGGCTGCGAGGAGTCTAGAGGGATATCAAACTGAAAATTAGGCTTACGCTAAAAGGTTGCTCCTCTACGGTCTAATGATTAAAGCACAGGGACCTTGTTAAACTCCTCCAATTGGGCAAGTATTCGTTTTTCTTATTTTGCCTGAGTTGGGCGACAGCTTGGTAAGAAGTCGGCCGAATGACTCTCGCGAAAGCCTGAGCAGGTAGAAAAAAAATCGCTTTAAAAAAAGTTGGCGATAGCAGATATGTAGTCAAACTAAATATTGCCAACCAATGAGGCCGGGAAGCCAGCTACTCCTTCCGCAGCAAGCCTCGGGCACTCTCTTCCCTTACTTAGACTAATGTCCGTAACCGAGAGCACTCTTTTGCACTTTACCACAGGAGTGGGAGGCCCACATCACGTTTACGTCACAAACCCCACCACTCTTTTTTTTTAATTATTTTGCTCACCTGAAAATAAGGCTGCGCAGGTTTTCATTTAGTGCTAACTTCTTTTTCTAGGCGTATACTACTGGAACATGCTGCAGGGATACCCCGTGTGATATGTGCACCACGCTGGGTACAAAACTAGGCCTGTATAATATAACAAGTCATTCCTCTATCTTGTATTTTAACCACCCACCACAAGACAACCGGCTGTCATGGGTGATAACGCAGGCGGAAGGTGCCTTGAAGTGCTGACGAAGCTCTAAAAGCCAATGATGCGGAACCGAATCGTCACGTTCCGCCGGTTGTATTGAGGGTCCATCGTAACACTCGGACAAACGCAACTGTAATGACTTTTGGAGAAAGCGTTAATAAAGTAATGCCTTTGTAATGCTTTATATATCAATGGGCTTGACAAAAGAACAAATTGATAGTCACTGAAGTCGGTATCAAGAGTTTACGAGGTCATCTGAACCACTTACCACCTCTACTCCTGAGCTTTCGAACTGGTGTGCTAAGAACTGGTGACGTTCTTTTTTTTGCTTATCAGAAGTAAATATAGCAACGCCACTTACAAATGCAAACCCAATAATTCACTCTTCTATGAGCTCTAAGCTGCTGAGGGAGAAAGTCAGAGAAAGAGAAACGTTTAATAATAAATAATAATGGGCAACCGCTGCCGTTCTGCCACACAAAATTAGAGAAAAATTGATATGATTATGCGGATTTCCCTCTTAAACCTGTCGGGATCGCCGAGGCACCACCTACTGTCAATCCAATTGCTGTATCGGCATGCCAAATCACTAGCTCTACTAAATTTTATTTCAGCGGCACTGATGCGTGGCACTTAGACAAGTCCACTGTGCACGCTGCCATGTGTTTGTCATTACTCTATGCATTCTATCCAGTGTATTCATTTGTTATAAATGTACCTTGGAAAAAGCTGCAGCTTTACAAATTTCTAATCCGCAAGAAAAGCTTTTCGTAATATTCGTATTAAAATCTCCATGTGCTTAGCGTTGGTTATGTCAGATGTTTTTACGACCTGCTACGCAATTATATTCGCAGGCTTATGGCCGTAACACAGAAAATTATTTGAGTGATTCACAGTGTCTCCAGGTAACGGGATGTGCAAAAACATTTACAGATGCCATCGAGCTTCGCGCGGAGCCATCCGATCATGAAGCTAAGCTTGATCAACGTGGAGGGCGACCGCTGGAAGAAAATGCGCAGCCTTCTCACGCCAGCCTTTACGACGAGCAACATGAAGAAGGTAGCCTGCGCTGCGTTTAGCTCGGTGGCAATACACATTACTATAGTACAAGCGGACATATGAAACTGAATTTAGAGCTGATCGAAAACGGTCGAACAGGGGATGCGCAAGGCTGCACTGACGAAGGCAGATCGTTGGTATTTCTTAAATGTTTTGACTCCAGCCTCGTGCATCGCTTGTTCCAGTACTCGTGATTGTAATGATGACGATGATGATTTATTGTCATTCTTTTTGAAACTGGCGGTGGCAAATAGTCGCCTATATATAGTCTGCTTGAGTTACTCAGTTGCGCTATACATGCTTTTCATTCTAGAATTTTGTTTATATCTCTTTAATCTTTTTTTCTTCTCTTCCTCAAAGCTTCTTTGTCTAATGTTTACCGCTGCCTATGCCTGCAATAGATCCGGTCGAATCAATCTCTTCCCTTTTTTCTTCCGCCAATACTCTAAATGCCTATTGCTTATCTCGACTGGAGACCCCCTGATACTTCCGTCCACTTTAAATCCAAGCGCTTCGTGAAGTCCAAGCGCTTCTCGTGATCGCTTCAAAGTATCCATCATCCTATTCCTTGTTTTAATTTTGAGGAGACAAATACGAAACAAAGTGCCTACTGCAGAAATGCTTATTATTGCATTTTCCTTAATTTTTTATATAAGCCTTAAATGACACCAGCACTCAGCTTCTAACCATCTTAGTACCTGTACCTCGTGGTCATAATGCCATCAGTGCGCGAAATTATCACGCTTGTGTAGCTTTGCTGTATGACAATGACCCTTTTTCACCGGATTATCATTGTTTTTTTATAGATATCGCTCGGAGCGAGATGCACTTGTCGCGCTCCCTCATTTCTTGTTTATGCAGCTTGTCGACATTCTAGGGCCCGAAATGTCCGCCATGATGGCGTCAAATGCAAACCACTGATCACAAAAGAATGTTCTGCCCCATACACTCTTGTTTACAAGTTATACGAGCAGTGCGCTCCATCCAGATTGCCTCAGTTCCTTCTACAGATCATAAGCGCCACTAGTGCGATGCAGCTTTGCTTCTACGCAAGCGCTGCCATATGATCTAGCCTTCACATTGTGACTGCCACAGAAGTAAATTACAAGAAAGGCGATGCCCTAAGGTATCACCTTTGTGTGGTTCCTTGTTCTAGGGGCAAGTGCTCTATTTCATTATAGAATGAGTTAACAGATATGTTCAAGCTACGAATGCGAAGCAAGGCGCGCGAGTACTGCCGCTTCTGCGTATTCGTCGCCAATTGCTTAAGATTGCAGGCTAAGCCACGACAGAACCTATGTGTTTCGAACCAGCCGACTATGTATTCTGCAATACAGTGCACATAAATGTTCTTTTCAGCCATGTTTTATTTCTTGCTAAAATTGTTTTCTTGCACGCTTATCGAAATTATTGCCATTGTAGTGCCCCCAAACCTGTAAATAGCCCCCTTCGAAAACCATTAAAGCTCGCAGTTTCGGTTGTCTGCGTGAAAGCAGACAGTGTGGTCCAATAACGCATACTCCGCGTGGCAGCCACAAAGCAACCATAATATAATCAGGGCGTCATTGACAAGGACAATTAGCAAATATACGTCTAGTGTTTCCGACACAGGGTGGGAGATCTCGATGATATAGCTATGCTGATGTTGCCGTATCAGTTGCCTAAATTGTCATACTTCGGTGGAGGATATTGTTTTATGCTTCTTCGTATTAGGAGCGCTCAAATGGAAGTGTTCTTCTCTCAGATGATGAACCTAATGGACGACAGCACCAACGAGTTACTCGATGTCATAGAGTCCCTGCGGTCGAAGCAGCATGCCATCGAGTTTCGCGAGGTGTTCCAGAGGTCAACGGCTGACGTCATAATTCGATCAGCGTTTGGCCTCAAATCCAATCTGCAACAAAAAGATCGAAGCAACAGTCCTACAGAATCACTCTTGCAAGAGGGCATGAAGAGCTTTCAACAATTTCGTCGCGCCTGGATAAACTTCCTTGCTGGTAAGTTCAGATATTTTGTACGTAGCATTGCGGCAACAGCACAACGCACAAATGTGCAGTAATTCAATGGATGGAAAGTAAACAAGAAATATTGCTCAAACCACCTTAATATAGCTCTCGTCAATGCAATTAGTGTTGAAGAAATGTAGCGACACAGCATATTGCCGCCACCTAAGTGCGTCGCACTATGAGTCGTGTACTTCAGGACACGCTGCACAGTCTAGTGTTGCCCGTCGTGGCCGCCAGAGCTGTCGCCATTTCTTCCGTGGAGTCAATGCCTGAAGTGTTCACCTAGACCACTGCTACCTCTTCTCCCTGGCCAGTGATCACGCTGACTGCGTGTGCCGCTCTGTTATTGTACTTTGGCGCGTCGGTGTATCTGAATTCACTTCTTGGTCCTTCGTCGGCCTTACGTAGAGATTGTGCTCTCGCTTGCGTCTTTTTTCTGTCGTATTCCGGGTCCATGTTTCTCGGGATGCTGACCGCCGTAATCTTCTCATTGATGGGTAGACGGGCCAGCTGTTTTCTGCATTCATATTCGACTGGGTAGCCTAGTCTTTTTAGCGTGTCCCTGCCCATGCTGGCGAGCTTGAGTCACTCTGACTGGTCTTGTGGGCCCCTGCTTGTTCCTCTCAAGTATTATGGATATCCAGGTTGAGTAGCCTCTCCGTCGACGTCGTCTGGGGAAGCTGCAGTGCCAGTTTGTTGGTATTTCGTATGAAAGTGTTCAGTTTGTCCCTCTCGCTGTTCTTGAGACCCAGGTACGTGGTGTCGTGACTCTGCTGATTATCAGCACTGTGTCCTGCTCCTTCGGGCCATACTTTCTGTTAGCCACTCTTCGAACCAGGTGCGCGACTTGGGTGACTGTCACAGGCAGCTCTTTAAGGGCGGCGAGATCGGCACTGTCCTTCAGGAAAGTGAATCCCAGGATACTGAGTACGTCCACTTTGGTTATGTTGACTCCATGCGGGGTCAATGTTGGGTCTGGTGTCTCCTGGGGAGGCCGCCCTCTCATCCTTTCTTTTTTTTGAGGATTAGGAGCTCCGATTGCCTAAATATATGTATGATGCCGGTTTGATTTCTGGACGTTCTTTTGGGCGTTCTTTTTTTGTCATTGAAGAGTGGCAGATCCTCAGTGGCACATTCTCTGGGACCAAATTTGGCATGGAACCTCGAGGTCCTTTGACTAACTACGCCCAATAAGTGTCACATACCCAGTGTGGGCGTGTTTGTGTGTGAAAACGTTTATTGAGATGAGGTGCGGAGGCTAGATTATTTAAGCCAAGGAGAGCCGCTGACACGTTGGCACTGTCAGGCCAAGTTCTTCAGCGGCATCATGGGCCCTCTGGATGGCCCTTAGTTGGTCTTGAACCAATGGCCTTTGAATCCTTTTTCCCACAGTGTCCATTCTTCAATTAGGTTGGGGAGAGTCGCGGAACACCCCGCCAGCATATGTCTGATTACAATAATGCCATTAAGTGATTACAGTCAATCTTAATATCCCTCTCTGGGTATGTTTTATTATAGTGGTATGGCGCGAAATAACCTGTTTGCAATAAGCGCAGTGGGACTACCTGAGTGCTGTTCAGTTCTGAATGTGGCAATAGAAACTGCCTGCGTCCTAGATAGTAATGTTTGGTAATATTGTATGTTATTAAATGATCTCTATATTCCCTGGCTTTATGGTGAACAGCTAGGTTGGGGCTGTCACTATCAGCAAGTTCTCGTGCCAAGTCATGAGCAGCCTCATTGAGGTTTACCCCGAGTCTCGTCCACTTCCCCATATGCGCAGGAGACCATCGGATTACAGTTCTCATGATTCCAATGTTTTCCAAAAGTTTGGCTGCAGCTCCAGCTACGTAGCCTTTATCAAAAACCTTTATAGCGGCTTTTGAATCACTGTATGTGCAGGCATGTGCCCGAAGTTGGCGTGAAACAGGCGCATTGAATACCAGCACATACCCGGTTGAACAACGATATATAGCGTGGCTAATCTTGCTAAAACATGCGGCTGCTGTATTTGATAAACCCGTGTGGCGTGGACTCCATTCTGCGGCGCACTGGAGCAGCTTTAAATGTTTTATTATTTTTTTTTACTGAAGAGAAGGCGGAATGCGGTTAGAAATAGGCATGGATTTATATAGAAAGATAGGTACCAGAAAGTACGTCAAATATTCTAAGATTGTTAATTGCGTGTACAGGTGAAGATCTCCATCGGTGCAAGTCGCCGTTCGTACCCCTGGTAGCTAGTCCATAAGCCGCCGCCATATCCCATATTTCAACTTTTACCTTCTCTTCTTTCCTTCCAGCGTGCTTTCCGGAGTTTAAGCTTTTATGGAGAACGATCATATCGTACAGTTCCGGGCAAATCAAGACTGCCACAGACAGGACATGTGACGAAGTTGCTCCTATCGTACAGCTGCGTCGTGAAAACGGCGAGGTAGGTCGTCCAGAGGTCGCACAGGTCATTCACAGGCTGACCCTTCCCCAGAAAAAAAAAATCATCTTTCAGAATCTACTCCGGCTTCTCGGGGAGCCACATGCGGTGGAATTGTGTGTTGTTACGCTGTAAGCAACGTTTAACTTATGAATTATCATCCTACCGGTAAAGCAATTCACAATCCTATCACGCTGCACCTAATACTCGGCTTCATGGAAGATCTGTGCACTCACGGCATCATTTCCAGGCGTCAGCGACGCACAGAATCAGAAGCTTGGCTTTGGCTACGACGAGCCGGGTGTAATGAAAGCTAAAAGTAGGTGCTTTTAATAAATCTTTCTGTGGCGTTCCCCAGCCACGCCTGTGGCGTCATACCAGCTAACATGACAGCGAATTGAAACAGTTGCCGCTGGAAGGCTAAAAGGGATTGGTTGTTACCAGCAGCTGCGTGGTAAATCATTCAAGTCTACACACCAAATTTGCCAAGAACCCCGTAAGGGCTAGAAAAGATCCATGGGGACTCAAGCGCAATTTCGATTGCATCTCATCTGTCACTCTCATTTAGAAATTTCCTGATGAACGGGCTTTCTTTGATCATTTCAGAAGGATAGAACCGATCTTCTGCAGCTGATGCTCAATGCCGAAATTAAGCATGAAGTACCCATTGACGTGCATTCGCTCACGGCCTCCGACGGTATCGACAGCGCATCTCAAGGTAAAGCTAACAGCTGGCTACTTCTCAAGACGCATCTGGTTATTCAATAAGTGGTTTCATCTTGAGAGATGGTAATGCAATTTGTCTCTGCTTTGTCTTTCAGAGAGCCAGCCTGTCAAAGTGAACGACAGCGGGAAGAAACGCTTTCTAACAAATACGGAAATTTTGGCAAACGGCTTCGTCTTCTTCATAGCCGGGTGAGAATACGCGGGAAGCTGATTGTGTTTGCTAACTGCTGGATTAGAGTAATGGTGTTGAATAAAGTAGTGTGTGCTTGCAAAGTAAATCTCATCGTAAGAAAAGAATATATACGCTGCCGGGTAACCAATAAAAGACCGACACTATTTCCATTTTTATCAAGAAATAAAAGCAGTGTACTGTCACTTTTATCCCAAGTTACTCCAAACGCGATATTCATAGAGCTTGAAAATTCGTCATTTTGATTGCGTGTTGGGCGCATAGTTTGTTGGAACACTCCGATAAAATTGCATGGCCACGGCGACACGATCAGCAACTGAGCCACCTGAAGTGCCTCCATGTCCGGCTTTTTGCTCAACCAGTATACTGCCTATGATTTGCACCCAGAGCTGACGATGGGCACTGGTATGTGGCAATCTAGTGCTACTGCAATCAGCTCATGATTTGTCTGCTAATACTGTATGATGGAAACAATGAAGTCTGGAACAATCATCAATGTAGTGTGGAGAACACCCGATATCGAGTACATAGCCTTTATGGAAAGTATCACCTCAATGCACGCCTATATCTCGATATTAAAAGTATTTCCTCTTGTGGCCGAAAGAATGTTTAAGTATTCATGTTGTTTGCTTCAGCACTATTGCCATGTAATACAGTTTCTTTACAGCACAGCGGTAATTATTTATTACTCAGAGTATGATTTACGCCAGAGGCTTCAACTTGCCCGCACTGATAGCATATAAAATACAGTCAATTGATATACTTACTCTATGTCACAATGTTTCTCTACAAAAGCTGCTTCGCCCATCAAAGGCGAAGATAGGAAGCGTCAAATTTCACATTCTAGCCATATATTTCTCTTGCTAATTGTAATCATTGTATCATTAATGCACAAGTAAATTACAGGTTCGAGACAACAGGCACAGCTCTGGCTTTTACAGCCTATCTCCTTGCAAAACACCAAGACGTTCAAGGCCGTCTTCGAGAAGAAGTCCTTGCCGTCCTGAAGAGAGATGTATGACTTTTTTGGGAATCCTCGGTGGCACCTTTTATTCATTATGTGATTGTAACACCACAGAAATATCTGGTGTTTCAGGGATCGTTTACGTACGACAAGGCTTTTGGAATGAAATACATGGATCAAGTTATATCGGAATCACTTCGCTGCTTTTAGCCGGCCGTAGGGTGAGTCATATTTTATGTGGTAACGCCGTTCAATATTTAAAGTTAGCAATAATGTTAGATAAATCTTATAGCGTTCGTGATTGATTTTGTGTCTCTAAAATTACGAGGAGGCTCGGAAGACGTCAGCATTTCGAACTTTAAAACTTTGTTGGTTGGTATTCTGCCAAAAATTAAACCATCTCCTAAGCATTCGTAACACCACGCACTGTGGTACCAATGCGGAACTTCACACTGTTGACGCTTTTACTTTCATGAATTTCAATGAATCACAGAAGTTTGCTCTCTCTGCTCGGTAGCTTCACGACAAGAGGATGTGCTAGTGACTACGTTCACAAGGACATCACTATACCTGCTGGAACTAGCATTGTTATTCCCAACCAGCAGATGAGCCATGATCCAGCCTTTTGGAAGAAACCGCAAGATTTTGATCCTGAAAGGTAGTAATCATTTTCTTACCATCTTAATCTTACGCTAAAGTCCTTCGTATGAGTACATGACAAGGAATCATCATGTCTGACATAATCTTACCGATGGTGGCCGGTAAACAGCGATTGCGAGCGAAACTCATTGTAAAAGGCATTGGGAGAACAGAAAAAAAAAGAATGCGGCACCTATCTCCGGCTCCTTGGGCCGGATTCACAAAGATTTTTTTTCTTCATGAGAGCTGTATGCCAGCTGGGCAGCCGCATTTCCTAATGATATGTCCGGCTCCATGAACGGCGTGAATGTGCTCCGACAAGTTCAAACATAAGAACATATTGTGGATACTAGCCCTGATTTATCGCGCGGAAAGTGTCTGCTCTTAAGAAACTTTGCAGTTACTCGTGATATTTGGCAGGTTAGGACCTGTGTGTAGTACTCTTGCCTAAACAAATCAATGAGCTTTGATAATGTGCTTTTCGACAAAAATAAACTGTACACAAGATGTAGCACAGTACATAACTGCCCATGAGTGTTACGCTTCAATCTTCTCAGTTCAAATTGCCCCGCCAATTTGTGGAATTTCGACCCTATTCGCACAAACGTCCTCGCACTAAGGCTGTATAATCCAGGCAATCACGATGTAGGTCATATTATTTGTGACAGCCACCGGCGAATAGCGAGGAGAACTTATGAACGGAAGCCTTTGTGATTTCGGTGCCTGAAGAATAAACACCGGGAACTCTATTCGCCAGTTCGCTAAGATACTTGAAAGAACCATTTCTTTGCTATGAGTTATAGTAGATTTTTGGGGTTACCTCAAGGCCCTCGCAAAAACAAGACATTCTAGGAAATGGTCTGCATTCAATGTGTTTTTTTTTTCAAATGAAACTGAATTAGTTACCAACAAATGATGCAGCTTTAATACATGTCTGCTTTCCGCCGGTCAGCACGACAGCGTCGCCTTCAGGGGAGTCACGAGAAGAAATCAGATTTCTAAGTAATTCAAGTTGCGCGACTGCTGTATGAAACGTAAAGCCATCCCGCGGTATTCTTATTTCATTTTTATTCCTTGCTTATATTTGGCAGATTCAGCCCTGAGGACAAAGGTCAGATAGATCCCACCGTGTACCAGCCTTTTGGTCAAGGCCCTCGGAACTGCATTGGGATGGGCTTCGCTCAGCTCGAAATGAAACTAACCATGGCCAAGCTTCTGGCAAAGTACAAGCTTCATCTGGACGAGCGTCACATTCAGGTGCCTGCTCCTCAGTAAAATTTAGGTGCATTATTTTCATGGAAAGCTGATGTCGCTTTTGTTTCCAAATGAAAAGTAAATGCACATATAGTTATTCAGAACCTAAGCTTTTTAGGGAGAAACACTGAGCCTGTGAATAGATATCGGTTTCTCTTAGCTGATGCATCTCTTATAACTTGAACTCTTGCGTATAAAACCTTATAAACAGGTGAATCCCATCATTTGAGTTTAATTCAGCGGGAGTCGTTTTCGTTCATCAAAACTTAGGTTTTCGTTAAGCGACACTTAGATGCGGTCCATCTAATGATATTGTTTCTGTGAAGTTTGCAGCTTGTGCGGTTTGTACTACTATATAATGAACTGCATCGGGTGACCGAACAAGTTAGGTCTCTGGAGACAACTTTCGGCAAAAAAAAGTTTGTCAAGTACCCTTGCCAAAACTTTGGGTCCAGCGACTTCCTAGTTCGGCCGACAATTGCCGGAGTAGTCCAGTGGGTGTGGCGATGCATCGTTGAGCTGGAGGTGAAGGGTTAAATCTCTGCCACGGCTGCTACACTTCCATGGTGGCATAATGTAAAGCGCTCATGTGCTTAAACATAGGTAGTGCAAAAGTACCCCAGGTGGCAAAATTTATTTCAAAGTTTCTAAGTAAGATGTGCGCCTCATATATTCGTATTCTCGGCACGTAAAACCCAGCAATTTGGCTTATTAAAGATATTTTTCTTGATCACTCTTGATACCCTCGTTTCAAATTTCCTAGAAAATTCTACCTGGTTTCAAGTTCATTATGCCAGAACTAGCAGCATTTTTACGTTACAGCAGAATCAGCATTGCTTAAATTGGGTCGTTGAGAATATTCAGGGCACATGAAATGTGTGCACTAATCCACCCTTTGTTTATCATCGCAGGTGAAAGAGTTGGAGCTCGAATCTACATTCAACTTGGCCTACCCGAAGAATGGCATATGGATCAACGTTGAAAAAATTTGAAGGTCAAGACTACATTTGTAAAAAATGAACTCACCACTCTATTTCGTTCTCCCTTAATGGCGTTAATTTTTATAAATGAATACTTCGAAGTTACAGGATTCGACAGCAGTTGTGGGGTGAATGCGATGTACACACGCAGACACCAAAACAACTAAGCGAGTAGGCCCATGACAGCTATCACTATATTATGACAAAGCACAGAACTCTGCGCTTGGCTTTATTCTAATGTACCTAATAAGGTGTTTAATTGCCGCGCTCTTTGTGAGTAAGAAAGCACCAATAACTTAGGTTGTGCTCAGTGCCACTACTAGCTCATCGCTTGCCGTTGACTTGTGATGATAAAAAGCGCACCGTTTCACTTTCGCGCTCAACTTCAAGAATAGGCGTGATGGACGTGCCGCCATGTGAAATGCGGAGACCTTTCACCCACTGCCTAGATATTTTAGTGTGCTTGGCGTCCATCTGAAACTTTACCCAATTTCTGGTTGCTCAGTCTGCAAGTAGCCCTTTTCTCCCAGTGATCCGAGTTGTCCACTAGCTTGAGCCACTAGGAGTGGGTTGACTGCTGTCTTGTTGAGCAGACAACGTGGGCAACTGGATATGTGACCGAATAGACAACTTGCTGTTGGATGATGTCTTGCAAAATATAGAACACTTGGGTTCTGTTGTACGTGCCACTGGTTCTGATCCCGGACAGACAATTCCCCCACTGCTTATGGGATGTTTCTATCTGGTCATTGTTGTACAATTGTTGAAATATATGTGCCAAGGTGAAACGACGAGTGTGCACTCTTAATGTGATCCTGAATCGCACCTTGGGCTTGAAGCAAAAAAAATATATGTAGTCCGCGGATGACATACTCTGCTGTGAACATCTCCGACACATTTTGCAGTCATGCGCACTACGCGCAGCTCGCAAGAGGAGCGCAAAGGTTACCGTTTCCTCAAATGGTCATTTTTCAACAGAATCTTTTCAATCTTTTCGGGGTGCTACACTTTGTCATATATCACATTGTCATACGCGGCTGCTATTGGCCAACAGTAGACGTCAATCTAGAACGGTGTCTTGGATCGGTGCGCTCCTTCCTACTGTTACTGCGCATATTCATTGACGTAGTTTAATAAACAAGCGGAAGTGATCGAAGAGCTGCTCTCGAATTTCGATAAGGATCGCGTACTTCCGGAAGAAGCCGGCGATCGTCTGCTCAAGCACGGCCGCGGCCACTGGCGTAGAAATTAACCTTTGGTCACCCTGCATATCGATGTCGTAGCCCTCAAGTCTCGCTTTTTCGACTAGTTTTGAAAACTTCACTAGCCTCTAACCACGCCAAACTTAAGCTGAGACCACACCAAAGGCGTAGCCACATCCTTTTTCTTTGTGTGGGGTGGGTGGGTGCGGGGGGGGGGAGGGGGGTTAAGGTTGCATTCCTGGGTGGGGGAAGTGGAGGGGTGAAGGGTCTAAGGTCCCATTACGCTCTTTTGTTTCGCATGGTCGGTGCATAATAATACAAATATTACGTTGATCAGGCCCTTGGCCTGCCTAAACGCATGTACCATCATTTACTTGTCTGGGAATGGCGTTCGAAGGATATGCGCCTATGTTCATGGGCGACGTGCCAGGCATAAAAGGGAACAGGGTGCTGGCCGGAAAATTTTGGGAGCAGAGGGCTGAAGTTTGGTCAGCACTTTCCTCCTTACCCCCCCCCCCCCCCCCCCATGGCTAAACCACCAGACATCACGCACGCTTATTAGCGCGCGCTCACTCCTGGCTATTCTTGGTAGACGCCTTGGCAGACTTCACTTCGCGTTGAGCTATTGACATCACTTCAAAATGCACAAGTTGGATGTGCCTGCTATTGTGGCCACTGCTGTGTCGTGGTCCTAGTCAAGCCTGTATAAAACAGAAGAAAGCTGCCATAACATTAAGAAAAGAAGGGCCTAATGAATTTATGCTACCAGAACTCGGGTCAACGCAGGTGAACATTAAAGAATAAAAACAAAATTGGATGAGAAAACAGCTAAGAATTCGGTAACGCACAAGGAAAATTGGACAAGAAAATGGTAAAGAATTTGACTGCAGGGCCCGGCGTCTAAGTCCTTGTGGTGGCGGAACACAGAAACGCTAGCGTAGTGCAAATTCAGAGGCGGTAATCGACCTGAGCTGCTCAAAACTATTCCGGAACCTCTCGCTACACTGAGTGATCACAGAAATATTAAGCACAAGCTTCCAGCATTGAAGAAACGCTCTGGATCAAGCAAGATACACTCTGGAGTTATTTTCGCGCAGCGATGCTCATGGTGTGTCCGTAAAATGCGAAAAGAACGTTACCTTTGAACGAAAAACACTCACCATTATATCAGCGAAACGGTATCGTCATACACGAGCACTTCTTTTGGATATGAAAACAAGGCAGTAGCTTTGCTAGATAAGGCTGTCCTTTTTTAAGGCGAGCGTAATCACGCCGGCCATTTTATCACTTCATTTTATGGCGCTATAAGCCCAGGACAATTCTCCTTGTTTCTGCGCTTTGAAGGCCCAAAGAATGCCTCTGTCAGAAAATACTACCGGGCATTTGGCCGATAACTCCTCCTACGAGGGCTTGGATCTCTCCACGGTGCTGCCATACACACAGTTGGAGAAGAGCCCGCCCGTTTGGCCAACATAGACCCTTTCCACAGAAAAACGAAACGCGCTGCACCACAACTGCGGCGCGCTACAATTTACGTGGAATGTTCGGTGTGAGTGTAAATTCAGCTAAACCATTTTGACACTAATTGTAACCGACAGGCATGGAGGTGAGGTCGGCTAGTTGGCAGATGTTAGCAAATAAAAACAAAAGTGCAGTAAATAGGAAAACACAACGAAAAACTCAGAAAGTAGCCCGTACCATTGTTTGCTGTGGATTTTTTTCTCTACCTCTGGATTTGTTTTTTTGGTTTTATTTATAGCTAACAAAGATTAAATTTCTGTGATTGATCGCTTGTTATACTCTGTGTTCCTTTCGTTGGAAAAGCTGTCCAAAAAAAAGGCTATGAGAAGTCATTCAATGAAAATCAAAAGCAAGAATCCAGTAAAACTACTATAGCTCCTGTAATAAAGGAAGTTTCGCGGCTTTGGTATTTAGTGCACGCAGGTAAGCACATTCATGCATAATTCCGAATGATTTCATAAATATACCAAGATCTTGTTAGTTTTTGTATACTAGATTTCAATAGTTGGTTCCCATTACTGAGAAGTTAAAGACGGTCGTCTTATGAGAAAAAACTTCACGTAAGAATTCTTTTTTCGCCTAGCCCACGCTTCAAGCAAACTCATGGTTAGGCGAGGTGATTGCTGGGAAAAGAAACTAAAGGTGTAGGAGGCGGGGGGGTCAATTACCTGACGCACACCGTAAAGGTCAGTAATACAAGGACTATTGTTTGTCGTCTCGTTAGTGCATGCCAGTCATTGCACTGTGCTCCCTCGAATAACGGGCTTCGAGATGTCTGAGGTTACAGCTGCATGGTTCTAGTATGTTCACGTGGGGGGCCCGGAGTTGGTCGCATTTCTATATTCTCTACAACCGATATCGCGTTTGCGCTTCGTTCTGATCAACGCTAATGGCTCCTGCTGCTTTTAGCTTGCCACGCTGGGCACAAGCAAACCGGCATTAACACATAAGATTAACCCGCCCAGTCAGAATAGTATGAATTGTTAGCAATCATTTAATTCGATGAAAATCAATTTAGTGGAAATGCCTACTTGCGTCTTTACTGAGCATCAGTAATCCAGGCACGTAGTCTTTAAGTGCACATTGACTTTTATACCATAAGGTAATCTCAAGCGAAGTACATCGAAATACTTTAGTCCAGAGGATAGTGCTTTTGTTATTGTGTATTTTTGCTTGCTTTTAAAGTTGGTCGTTATCGTGAATTCATTTTTCCATTTGTTTTTAAAATATAACTTTCTTTTTCTGTCCTTTCTCTTGGTTTACTTAATTGCCGTTACGGTTTTGAAGACTGTATTCTTAACTTTTCAATTCTATTCTTCGCACATCCCCTGTAATGTATTAACATGTACGTTGACTGGTTTAGAAACAAACCATTAAAATAAATAAAAGCACTTCAGGGCTACTTCACGTGTGGCGTTTGCATAAGGCCTGTGTTCATCACGTCGCCCTAGAGAGGCACGTACTTTGAGAGCAGGGAATTCTCGCCGTGGTTATGCATATACAGCGCGCTATATACAAATCTGCCACGACGAACTCTTATCGTTAGAGATACCGACATGAGAGAGGAGGCGTTTTATACTACGTAAACCTACCCATCGTCTTGCGTCCATTTCTTACTGCAGACCGTGAACCTACTACTTCGCAAACGATGACATCAAAAAGGGCCTACCCGTAGAGCTTGCTAGGTGGGGAGATAAGGAGGCGGCGCTGTTATCGTCACAGTCCCTGGAGCGTAAGTGCAAAACGCATTTGACGTGCCACAAAAGACAATCGTAACCCGTTTCTTCCCAAGCGTTGGCGCTTGTATTGTAGAATAGACCTCGACGTCTGCATCGCAAGCCATGCTGGATGCCTTTCTGCTCAGTGTCATCGTTACACTTGCTACATGGTTCGTCATGTAAGTACGAATATCCCAAAGTGCGAATGAGAAACTAAACTTGCAGGAAAGCCTGGTTTCACTAAGGTGAACGTACTTTACGTTAAAGACTACATGCATCCCCATGTGAAACGGAAGCAACTGTAATGCGGTTTTTGAACGAAGAAGAGAATAACAGTGACAAGACCATTTCGGCCTTATGTGACAAATATCACTCCGCTTTGCGGTTCGCGTCAGTTATCTTTATTTTTTTTAGTTTACCATTTAAGTTTACTTGTGGGCTCTATCCCTATAGAACTACGGCCTTAGCTTCTTTGTCTTTGCTCAATAGTATTTTTTTTTACTTAAAGAATAATTTCTAGGGAAATCTAACTAATCAGCCTAGGGTTGTCCGCCGCATACTTTATTATGTGCTTTGCAGACAACGCAAGCGACGGCTGTCCTTCTTTAAAGACCTCGGCATCCCGGGACCTCCTCCAAGCTTTCTTTCAGGAAACCTCTCTGAACTTATACAGAAGGTAAGCCTGACTCACAGAGAAGCTCTGAAAAAGCATTCCGGCTCATTTTTTTTTAGAATGCCTGAATCAAACAATATTTGAACCGTCGTGTGGCATTGTTCCTCAACAGGACAGATGCTGAAGCAACATAACTTTGAAGCATCGACGTGTTTTCCGTGCGAAAGTCGCTCAAGAACTGTTCTTCACTAGAATTATTAATAGAAGGTAACCGGCTTGATAACAGTTTCAGTACAGTTATGTCACCTAAGAATTTAGTTAAGTATTATTGGTATCATACGATATAAAAGATAAGACAAAATGACAATCAAGGCATACTTTCAAAAGTTTAAGCTGACTGGCTGGCTGGCCAGTGAGTAGTAGTCTGTGACTCCATTCAATTATCGAGAACGGTTATGAACAGCTGAGACTACCACAGTGGCTTAGAGCTGGTCGACTTCGATTTTCTTTGACCTAATTTAAAATATGAGAACGCGGGAAAAATAGCAATAGATACTCATACCATCAGGGTGTTAACTGCAGGGAATCAAACAAGCGAGCTGTGGCTGACGAAAAGAACCATAAAGCTGTTAGATTACTTGCATGAATATATAGACCTACCCTATGTTTACAAACAGCGGTAGGCGCCATCGATATAATTCTAGGAATATACTGAAGCAAGGTTTGGGTACGGGCTAGTTGGTATTCCATGGTATCAATCATCACTTACAGTGCATGTATGCACTGTAGATGATGATTGATATTTCTAGGCCCTTTAGCACCGTCCCGTAGGCACCGCCCACGTTCGCCGCTTCCGCTTTCACGCTAGAATGACGCTTTCTCTTTTCCGTCTCTTTTCTTTCTTTTCGTTTTCATTGCCCCCCTCTCTCTATCTCTCTCTCTCTTTTCTTTTTTTTTCTCTTTTCTTTTCCTTTTTCTTTTGATGGAGGGGGTGCCAGGACGACGATTTCACTGTGAGGCAAACGACACTGAGGGCCTCGGGAATAATTTTGACTACCTGGGGTTCTTTGTTGTGCGCCCAATGCAAGTTTTTGCATTTCGCCGCCATCGAAAGTGGCCCAATGAGACGGTAGGACTATAGCTCGCCGACCGCCGTACGATTGCGGCCGACGGCGCTTGCCATCTTGGCGCAGCTCGTCGTAGGGCGCTTACCTTTGACAACACGTTAGGATGGATAGTTGGGCGTGTTGGTTAAGCATGATTTCTGAAGTGAAGGCGCTAAAATGACGGAGGACAAAGAAGAACACACACGCCCTGTGTGTGTGTGTGTTTCTTCTTTGTCCTCCGTCATTTTAGCGCCTTCACTTCAGAAATTTGACAACACGATTAGCGCGAGCCTAAATAAACTGGTTTTCTCAATGTCGTGGCTGAAAATACCAAGCAAAATGTCTCGCTTGCAAGCCAGCCGAGACGCCTCGCTGGGACGGTGGGTGTTTGTTTTCCGTCTGCGAGACGAAATACCGCCTGATTGTTGCTTGCGGTCACGCCCGTGATTCAGTATACTGAATCACCGGGCTCCTCGACCAGCGTGTTGTGCAGTGTTGCTGGTGGCCTTATAAAAGAGTTAAAGAACGCCGGAAAACAAACTATGCAGACACCGCTTTCGAGATCTAGGTTTGCCGTCATTGCTTATGTACACCGTGTTTCCCACAACATTATGAAAATTGCAGCGAAGGCAGGAATAGTGAGGGTGGTGTGCAATGCCACTAATAAACTGAGCGGGTTGTGCAACATAGTGAACAGGAAGGATACCGTCGCCCGCAAAAGCTGCTATAGGAGTCATGTTCGCGGCTTAATTGACTGTACAGCGCAGGTCGTCTATAAAATCTCGCTCGATTGTGAACTTTGCTACATCGGCCAAACGGGGAGGTGCATTAATGATCACCTGCGCGGGCATGCCGCTTCACTTAAACGAAACCCGGACAGTCATCTGGCTGCCCACTGTAACACGTGTTGGTGCACCCTGATCTTTAAGAAGTGCGAAATAATTGGCAGATATTGTGAAAAGGAGCGCGCGGGAAATCTTTGAGGCATTTTGCATATTCACGAGTGACGACGCGTGCGTCAGTTTTACGTCCCTCACGCTCTCAACAAAAGAACTGGATTATCCCCGTGGCTGGCGCTTATCCCTCTTATCCCTCTTTTTCTGTTCTTTATGTCACATTCAATGATCTCTTTACATGCTGCTCCTGCAAATAGAGCATGTGGTTGCTAGTCAGCGTTCTGTCCTGTACTCTTTACTCGCTCGTCGTGTGTTGCTCTATTCCTGTTGTTAATATAAAGATAAACCAACCAGCCCCATTGAACATGCTGCTAATGATATTTCCGCTTGTATTGATGCGTATCAAGTCAGTTTTTCCGGCTTTTAACTGTGCACCAACCAAATTACCTGATTTCTAGGAATACACATACTTCGCTTGTTTCATTATGCTCGCTTGTCAATGGAAATAGCAAAGACAAACAACGTAGGAAGGCCTGCAGATGAGGCATTGAAAGAGCCAAGCCAGCTTTCTCTGTTTACTATATCTGTGCAATGTTTGTGAAAAATAAGAAAACACAAACAGCGAAGCCCCATCCATTTCAAGGCGATAGCAGGACTACGACTGACAAACTTGAAAAAATGTTTTTTCTACACCAAACCCACTTTTCCCAGCAAACGAACGCCTATGTAGAGCCGCAAGCTCAGTTTTCTGTCTAAAAACCGGCAAATATTCGCTACAGCTAGAGTGTAAGCCAGTGGTTTTCTTTTTTTTCCTTTGCAGGAAATCTATGAAAAATGTGCTACAACATATCCTAAGCTCACTTCCCGCAAGTAATCATCATGCAACGCCATTTGCAGAGTGGTTCATTTTTGTCATGCCACAAAATAACGGGGCCTTGTAAACGTGTAATGCGCCAGTTTGTTTTTCGTTGCTTTTCTTTTTTTTTCTTTTTTAGGGGACACTGGTCAAATACAAAGAATGGTTGGAGAAATATGGAGACATCGTAGGGTACGTCGATTTTTTATCCCTTCTTTCCTGAAATGCACTTGAAGAATTGTAAACTAAAGCAATGTGACCTACATAGTAACGCTAAAGAAAAGCGGTGTACCTGGACGGTGCTTTCAAGCGGTTCATTGATGGTAGACTTATTTTTCTTTTTTAGCCTTTTACCATTTGCCATAAAGCGCGACGTCCGAAAAAAACGATACATATATGGCCTGCAGTACTTAATCAATGCATTGGTCACTCAAACCAAGTTCAGGCTCTGTTAGCACATGAATTGTTCTGTTAACACGTGTGCACTATCGTGGTCACGTTGCCTAAACTTTTTGTGAGTCCCCTTCCACAGGTCCTGCCATGCAATAGTGTTCGCCGAAACGGAAAGTATTAAACTATTCACTAGCCAGTTTCCATAGCACTAGTACCTATTCATGAAAGCATAACTTAAACCGGATACATTATAGAGCAAAAGCCTTCTCCACGTAATTTTGCATTGTGGCATATTTTTTTTATTTATTGCAGCTTCTACAACGGTGCTCATCCGTTTCTCATTGTGAAAGATCCTGAGCTAATCAAGAAGATCCAAATAAAGGATTTCCACAATTTTACAAGTCGAGGAGTGAGTATAACAATAGTTCCGGCTTCTCTTAGAGGGGTGATCAAATAGGCCCCGTTTAGAATTCGGCTCACAATCACACACTGAAAGTTTTCAAGCGCCGCCCAGAAAGCGTTGCACTGCAAACATTAAAACCAGCTATGCCGATTATATGTGCTACGGGAATCACTTAAAAAAAAGCTTTATATTGTTCCACCTTTACGGCCAACTTCTTGTTTAATGTTTTACTTGCTCACGTAGGCGATTTAATTGACTCAAAGCGCCAGCTGTCCCTACCGGCATATATGGCATCTGTGAGAATTATACATCAATGACTTTTAGACACTTTCGCGTTTTCCTAAGCGCGAACGAATGTTTGAATTGTATAACAACGCTTCCTTCAGCATTAGAAAAAGAATTGCAATTGTGCGAAGCAATCACAAGCGATAAATATTCTGCGCTGCGTGGTCGATTCTTTTTTTTTCGCTACACCAAGTGCTACCATATGCAAAAATTTGCGAACGAGCAGTAAACATTCAGAAACTAAGGTAATTAGTGCACCCCTTAAAACATTTTATAAGCGTTAACGTTCACAAGTCTTGTTCACAAGATTGTGGACAAGGCTCCCGGGGGGGAGCCATAATGTAAATATATACTTTAAACCATTTTGGTGGCTGTCCGACCCCTTCCTTCTAAGTATGCATCCCTACCAGACGGGCTTCCGTCATACTATCAACTTTATCTGCGCAATACGTTGCAGGCTTACGAAAATAGTAATCTGCAAAGAAACCACTTCTCATTCTATACATTTAATGCGTGCGCTGTGCTACGTTGGTGTACACGAGCTGTTTCCATCCGCGGACTCACGGCCATAATATGCAAAACCACCTCAGCAGTTCACTGTGAGGTGGTTTGTGACGCAAGAACATTTGCAGATATCGTCAGGCTTTGCGCGGAGCCACCCGATCAACAACCAAAGCTTGATCAACGCGGATGGCGACCGCTGGAAGAAAATGCGCAGTCTTCTTACGCCAGCCTTTACGACGAGGAACATGAAAAAGGTAGGCAGCAACGTGGCCAGCACGTCTATAGCTGCAATCGGGAAAGTGGGCATACGAAACTGAATTTAAACAAGGAGACTAGTGGTAAAACTATGGTAGGTTTTGTGTGAGTGAGTACAACGTATAGCGATGGTTTGCTTCGGACCATCGTCAGTTTCAGTTCGCTCCACGAAGAGGCGGGACGTGTGTCCAGTTAGCTCATGATAAACATTTTGCCGGTGTGCCGAACGTGCTTTAAACCATCGATCTAGGACCTTTAATGAAGTGCCGCGTAATGCTAACGCATTTCTCTCCTATTTCGCGCCAAACTGCCACTTAATCTTTTTTACCATTAGTGATCACTTCGTCTTCATCTTCTCGATAAGCTTGTACCTTGTTTCCAATTATATGCTAAACAGAATAAAGAAAAGGCTAACACAAAGTTGTTCATTCTTGAATTTTCGATTTTCCTTTAGAAATGGTTTCCCGCGTTGCGTAATGCACGGAGGTTATCAGCACTAATTCGCAATTTTTGTGTCTCCGGCCGCGTTTCGCCCACTACACGTCGGAAATAAGGTAAGAGTACGCATGACAGTGGTGGTTAAAGCTGATGCTGTGGTCGCGAGCACCGCAACCTGGAAGGCAGGAGGCTAGTTCACCAGGACGCTGGTGGTGAATCCCCACAGAGAACAGCTAGCGAACAAGCCCCTGGTAATTGCGGCAGATGATGTGAGAACTTGCCTATAAAGCTTCGCCCCCTTTCGTTTGTCAGCTGCTCAAATTCTCATACATCTACGAAGGCTCTTTCTTATGCTACTTCATGAGAGAAGCGACAAGTAACAATACCGTTCTGCTCTCAGATGATGAGCCTAATGGACGACGGCAGCAACGAGCTCCTCGATGCCATCGAGGCGCTGCGGTCGACGCACAAAGCCATCGAGTTTCGCGACCTCTTCCAGAGGCTAACGGCCGACGTCATCATTCGATCAGCGTTTGGCCTAAAATCCAATCTGCAGCAGAAGGGTCGAGCCAACAGCAGTACTGAGTCACTGTTTCAGGAGAGCTTGAATACCATTCAGCAGTTTCGTCGTGCATGGATAAACTTCTTGACTGGTAAGTTCACATTGTGTATACGTACCTTTGTGATCGCTTCCTCTGGTCTTGTCATGGGGCTTTGTCGACTAATACGCATAAAGATTTACCATTCTGAGCTTTTCGGACTCTTGACGTACGTGTACGGCGCACTGGTCCATCCCGCATGGTTTTGGACGTACTTGCGCGGCGCCCATTTTGCGTTTTAAATTTCGCGCGCATTCAATACCACAGGTTGCCGAGCGGTGCTGCCAGCTCGATGGAGCCGCCCAAACAAATTTCAAATTGTGTTTCCGCTCACCGATGCGCGCAACTAGATTTGGTTACCCCCGAGCACTCGATCACGTGGTCACGTGTGCGTCGTCCGCTACCTCCGAGGTTAGCGCGGAGGAGACGCTCTCGTTTCTTACGGCCGCCGCTATAGCATTTGCGCTAGCGCGCCGCGGCCAGTGTTCACAGATTCTAATTAGCTGTCGGTTTGCTTGAACTTCGGTTACGATTTGCATATATCCATTCTCTGGCGTGCGCAGCACACAGTCGTGTTCTCACAGCGGTCCATCTTCTCGTGGCGACTGCTGCTGAATCGTTCCTTTTCAGGCTCGGTTCTTCTGATGTAAGATCATTTTGTCGGAGCAGCCATAAATTTTGCTACACATTTCAACAAGAAAGTGCTTTATGCTGGGCTCCACCAAGAAGTCTCTTGTGTAGGTACGTCACGAAAACGACGTCACTAAAACAGCACGCTAGTTTTCCAGCATCCGCGCGAGATGGCGCTACCAGCCCAGTATTGTTCTAGGCAGGCTCCACCAACTGTTTCTCGCGTGTACGCACGTCGCAGAAACGACGTCGTGAAAAACGCACGCTTGTTTTTTAACGCCGCGAGATGGCGCCTTCTTGCCCTTCTCTTATTCTGTGATCGTCCAGGGCACCATGGCGGCGACGAAAACGTTTTTTTATGCATGCTTAGAGCTTGCTTCTGTTTTTGATTTGCTGATTTTTCGTCCTTTAAATAGTAATTGGCTACTTTTCTTTTTCTTCGCCGTAGGTGCGAGTGTGTTTCGTGTATACTTGATTTTGCAGGATAGTCATAGCGTCCTTTCGCGCCGAGTGTTTCAGCACGTGCAACCATGTGGGGCGTTCAGTCTTTACAAACCTTTAAATAGTAGTTTGGATGTCACAAGCCTATTGGCTATTAGTAGTTGTAGTATGTATGTATTGGTATCGGGAGTATTGTTTTGTTAGATGAGTGATACCGGGGCCGTGTGTTTGAACACGTGTGAACACGTGTCATTTCTTAAATCTGTGTGGCATTTATTGTGTCTAAAACATTGGTGATAACTACATTGCAGAATTTTAAGGATTTAGATTATGTGCGTATCGGCTTTTGCTAGAATACACGGGCTCTGAATGCTTCGGTGCTTGTATTAGAAAAACCCAAGTGCAACACATGGCAAGAAAGACGTCAAAGCGTGCAGTGTGCGGGGAGTCCCTCAAGGTTGAGGACGGGACGGATGAGATTGAGAAGGAAATCGAGTCAGTCGACAAACGCTGTGATGTCGATGCTAGGCTGAAGGAAATGGATACTTTCCAGGTTGAGCTTGTCAGATAGGTCGAAGAGCTCAAATATGTGCTAGATATGGAGTGTGATGTACGGATAGCAATAGAAAAAAGACTTCATGCAGCCGAGGAAAAGCTGAATAGGGCCCCATCGTGAACGAGCAAGGACTTGACAATGAAACGCGGTCTCCCGACGTGGTAAAAGAGGGCGTGTCAACAAAGCACATGGAATGCAGGCAACATGGGTAGGAGCTAGCGGGAAAGAGCTGCACCTACCTCGATGCGTCCGCAAAGGAAAAGCAGGAACGCAGGGGTCAATGCCCCTTGTCAAGTCTGAATCACACAGAAAAGGTTGATATAAGGAAGCAGGGAGAGGCCTCGGCAGTAGGAGAGAGTGAAAGGGTGATCATCGCCGGCGACTCAAACCTGGCTTGGCGTACAGAGACAATTGTGGAGAGGGTGAAAGGTTACCGAGGAGTGGCGGTAGGGCCGTTTCCAGGACGAACATTGGGCGCTGTTATGGAGCAAGCAAAAGCAAAGCTCGCGGAAAATGCCGACGCACGCCACTTTGTCGAAGTAGCAGGTGACCTAAATGACGTCCTAAACAGAAAAAAGACTGCACTAGCTCAGCGCTTGGTGAAGGGGGTAGACGAGTGCGCGAGCTGTCCCCTCAGGTGCAGGTCGTGGGGCGCGTGGTGCCAGAGGTGCCTGTACGTGACAGTAACGCACAAACAGCCGTAGTGGCTGCTAATGAGGCGATATGGAACATGAGCCGAGAGAAAGGTTTTGAGGTCGTGGAAGTAAACATGGAAGTGAGAAGGTGTGGTGGTTTCCAAAGAGACGCGGTTCACTTCAATCACAGGCTTTGACGAGAAGTGGGCTAGCAACTTGCGGGTCGCGTGGTTTCTTTCTTCAGGGGCCCACGGGCGATCGGGAGGCCAGTGTAAGGAATAATGAAGAAGGACGCCTAGGGGAATCTCTGAATAGCATCACTGTCAATAAGAGAAAAAGGAGGAAAACAAGAAAGAGAGCTCGTCATGCAATTGGCGACATGAACATGCAGGGCGGCAGAAGAAAGCAAAAGTGGGCAGAAATTGAGGAGCACTTGAGTAGAGAACAAATAGGGGTGTATGTGCTTACAGAAACATATCTTAGCTACTCCGAAGAGCTGCCAGGGATTGAGAATTATATTTGGGAAGCGTGCTACGAAACTAAATTAGAAAGAAAGAGAGGGGGATTCGGAATGCTCGTTCATCAGGGAGGCAAATAAAAAAGAGGAAATTAAAAATGTCAAGAGCATCTTTGGTTATAATATACAATGAGTGGAAAGAAAACTTGGCTGGGCGTAACGTACTTGTGGACCACAAATAATTGCAGAGATAAGACTCCAGAGTTTGAGGAATGTTGTCGAAATGATCGTATTAGTTGGCATGAATGCCCGCGTACAAGATCTAGATGGTTATACCGACAACAATGAAAAGTTGGAAACATTACCTCGTTTTCGTGAATACAGGGCCTAAGTGTGCAGGGCAGATCACGTGGAAAGTGGGAAACCAGCACTCGACCGTAGATTATTGTCTGATGACAGAAGGAATTCATGATAAGTTGAGAGAAATGGTCATTGACGAGGAACCGTATAGCAGTATAGGGAGCGACTATAAACGCATCATTTTCAAAATGGGATGTATGATTGGGAAAGAGGGCAAGCAGTGCCAAACGGCCAGTCCAAATCTAAATGCCGATCAAATGAAAAATATATTCGCAAGAGGCGAGGAAGAACTTGGAAAATGACCAAGTAAAGAGTGGGAATACAGTGTTTTTCTAAGTGCAATAACGACAGAAATACGGGAAGACACGCTAACATGCTCCCTGGAAAGGAAAAAAAGGAAAAGCTGGTGGAACAGGGAGATACGAGAAATGATCGCTGAACGACAGAAAGCATCCCGAGAGCACAGGCAGGCAAAAAAATCGCAGTTGCCTCAGAATTATGTAGCCAGTAAATGGGAAATATACCGGACGGAAAAATCTATTGTTCAAATGGTGCAAGCACAGATAAAAGGTGAAAGTGAACGTTGGTTTTCATAAGCACGTGAAAAAAGATGGCCGCATCTAGAATATCTTGAAACCACCTAAACTTATTAGGCAGGATTGTGGAACAATACAACAACATATCCTAGACGAAGATGTAAACAAACAGAAAGGGGAAGCGGCATTAAATTACATCTGAAAAATGACAGCCGAATCTTTCCAAGGCAATGACGAGGTTGTATTTGAAGAATAAAAGAGCACGAAAGAGAACCAGAGGGAGAAGGAGCAGGTGCTGCCAAATTTGAACTTGAATAAAGCCAAAGAGAAAATTCCGAAGCGCACAGCTACAAGGCTAGACAAAGTTCTCGGTAGGCTGATTAATGAACTAGGTCCAAAAAGTAAGGAAGCTCCTTTGAAAGCAAAAAAGTTCGAAAGATAGATGAATACCAGATAGTTGGCGACAAAGAAGAATTAATTTAAGTTATAATGGTAAGGGAGATAAAGATAGAATTTACTCATATAGACCGTTGACCATTACACCGGTAATATATACGTTAGCAATGCAGACAATTAAACTTAAGCTGCAAGCATGGGCAAAGAATATGGACGTTTTGGGAGAACTTCAGAATGGCTTCAGAATAGGAAGGCGTCTTGTTGATAACTTATTTGTCCTTATGTATTGAAATATCCAGAGTGGAAGGAAGACCGTTATATAGAGCCTTTTTTGGACGTTGCAGGCGCGTATGATAATGTAGCCTGCAACATTTGGTGGGATACTTTAGAAGGGGAAGGCTCGCGCGTCGACTGTACAAAGTTTTTGAGAGAAATTTACCTATAAACTACCGCTTGCGTTGAATGGAGAGACATGAGGAGCGAGGAGAAAGTTCATATCAACAAGGGAATACAGGCATATCAACTCGCGGCCGGAAGAAGCATATGCCTCTTCCGGCCGCGAGGACACCACCCGACTATAAACTTGGATTTAAAATTTCAAAACGTTACCATCGAACAATCTGTATCAGTTAGATTTTTGGGGGTGACATTTCAAGAAAACCTCTCATGGACGCGTCACGTTGACAAGCTCCGAAGTGAGCTAGGGCGAGCTGTTGGAATCCTAAATAAAGTGAGATATTATATCCCATCTGCGGTGAAAAGGCAGATATACTACGCGCTATTTCATTCCCGGTTATGTTACTGTTTCTTAGTATGATCAACAACGACTAAGACCAACCTAGACAGTCTTTTTTGTTTGCAAAAGCGAGCGGTGCGTGCAATCGGAAATTTAGAACTTTCTGAAGACACTACACCCTTTTTTAAATCTTATAAAATACTGCCTATTCATAAATTGTATAAATACAACTTGGCCCTGGAAATATTGCATCAGCACCAAACAACACCTATTCAAATCAAATATCAAGTGAAACCTGGTCCGTACAGCCTACGAAAGAATTTAATACCCAGGCCACGTTCTCGTACAAAATATGGCGATCAAAAACTAAGCTTTACGATACCAGACCTTCTCAACGAATATCCGGAAATTGCTGAAGCGCTCGTTACAGCTACCTCAGTGCACATTTTCAGAAAAATGCTCAAAAATTTTTTCCTTAACACAGACTAAAAATCCTGCAGGTCTGATCCCAGTTGGTTTCCTCTTACTCTGTGTCTTGGCTTTTTATTGTTAAAGTCGGATATATTTTTCTGTGCTAGGACGATAGTTGCGACACACCTGTACAATGTAACTGATTATATGTGTATTTATGTTATTGATGTGTATGTGTATTTATGTTATTATGTTACTGATTTATGTTATTGATGAGGAACACTTATTGATGTTTAAGTTCTACCGTGTTCCAAATTGAGCGTATTGTAGTGAATACTTTTGTTGTTATTGTTCTTGTGTGACTGCTGCTGCCAAGGGTGGCGAGGCCCAGTCAGGCACGTTCAGTGCCTTTTGTCGCGTCCCCCAAGGCATTTCTGTAAGGAATGCCTTAACTAAATAAATAAAGAAAAGAAAAAAGAAAAAAGAATCAGGAAGGGGGGACCTTTATCCCCACTGCTGTTTATGATCTAAATTGGGAGGATGGAAAGAGCACTAGAAGAAAGTATTATCGGTGTAATATCTCTTGCAAACAGGCGGGCACAGTAGTAGAGCAGCAGCTTCCAGGTTTGTTTTATGCGGACGACATTGTGTGGCTAGCTAACAAGCAAAGTGATGTGCAACGTCTGGATAATTTCAGTGGACAGGACGGCGAGAATCTCAATTCAAAATTTAGCGTTAAAAATCGGTTGTTATGGTATTCAACGAAAACAGTGAACAGACAGTGTCAGGGCCAGGAAATATTTCGGGTGAAAGAATATAAATGCATTGGTATATGGATAAACGAAGGCAAAAGATATATGGAAATACCGCAAAAACGAAAACAGTATTGGGAATAGAAATGCGGCCATAATGAAAACCAGAGCGCAATGGGGATACAAAATGTACGAAATGCGCCGGGGTATGTGGGAAGGTGTAATTGTTCCTGGACTTAAATTTTGAAAATGCGGTTGTTTGCTTGAAATCAAGGGTACAGTCAGGACTCGATGTGAACCAAAGGTCAGTGGGTCGCCTCGCATTGGGCGCTCACGGGAAGATTACGAATGAAGATGCGCAGGGTGATATGGGCTGAGCTTGTTTTGAAATGAGGGAAGCTCGCAGTAAAATTGAGTCTGTAGAACGACTAAGGAATATGGAAAAATGTAAGCGCGCTGGGAGAGTGTTCAGGTATCTGTACAGAAAAAAAACATTGATTCACAGTGGAGGAAAAGAACTAGGAAGCTTACCTGCAAATATGCGACCTGTATGGTAAGCAACATGGCAACAAAAACGTCAAGCAGAAAGTCAGAGTGGCTGAGATAATCTCGTGAATGGCAACAATGGAATCGAGATCTGCTTTTAAGAATTACTTCAGAGGCAAAACAAAATCAGGAAAGGAACAGTTTATGTTAACTCAAAGGGAAGCTCATTAGTCTTAAAGCGATATCAGGATGCCTTAAAATACGTACATATAAAGTGAGATATAAGAAGGAAGAACAAGCATGTGCTTGCTGCGGTAAGGCAAGGAACCGATGGAGCATGTTCTATTAGAATGTGAAGATATCTACCCAGCGGCCGATTTAGGCATCCCTGGCCTCTTTGAAGCCCTTCGGTTCAGCGAGAGCAAGGGAAAAGTAAACATGTCCGCAGTGGAGATCAGTAAGCGGCAACTGGAAGATTGGTGGACGAAAAGTAAGGAAATGACAAACAATGGAGTTGTAAAAAAACAAAGTTCACAATAGGGGTTCAGGAAGCTTGGTTATGAGAATGCGTCATGGGATTTTTTTCTTTTCTTTTTTTTCCTGTTAACATAGGTATGGCATCAGACAATGTAATAACAAGAGCTTGGGGGGGCAACCCACCGCCGCATTCCAAAGGGGATGCTCATGGCATCCATCCATCCGTGCATCCATCCATGCTGAGCTTCGTTGTCTGACCATAGATAAAGACATTGAGCAAGAGCGAACAGTCCCATAGAGCCCAGGGGCCGAACTGACTGTAGCGCGCCAAGCGGCTGGTATTAAAACCTGAGAATCACTTCCGGTTTCGGGTTTGCGAGCGCCCGTTTTGAATGCTAGCTGGTACGCGTTACACCGACTGTGCTGATCGTCCTGGCATTTGCTTTTGCTTCTAGTACTCAACCACACGCTGTTTGGGGGGTGAGAGAGAGAGAATAAACTTTATTAATGAATGGCCGGCAGTTTCGTTGTGGCGGCCTCAGGTGGCGGCTGGAAGTCCTTGGACTCGGGCGGCATTTTTGCCTTATGTTTAGAGATCTTTGAGTGCTTAGGAAGTTGATCTACTTGTTATCACTGGACACGATCTCACGACATATCTTGCTTAGTAGCCTTTGAATCAAGGCCAATTGCCAGTTTCTAAGTGATCGTACAAAGATGGCAAAGTTATTGCATTCCTATTTTAACGTCAACCCTTCTTCCAGCGTGCTTTCCGGAGCTTACCTGGTTCTGGAGAGCAATCATATCGTACAGTTCCAGCCATACACTCTTAGCACGGTAACCTTTACTAAAGGGGTACATTCTCACAGATTTGTGCACCTTTAACTTATAAGTTACAAATCAACCTTTACAAATTTAACTTCTATTAAAGGTAAGAAAGCGTGCACCTCAACTAGAGGTTACAACACTTTAACCTCTAGTATAGGCATACAGTATTGAGTGTCTTTGTCTAAATATAAAGGTTACTTTTACAATATACCGGTTGAACGATTAAAATGTTCACACAAAGCGGCTTGCAGGAGCTCCCAGATGGACACCGTGCTGCGCATGCTCCGTATATAGAGCCGGTGTCGCCTAGCAACGGGGACGCGGCTCTTCTTTCTGCGGTATGTTTCATAAAAGCCCGTTGCTCTGCGCATGCTCCGCCAAGGCAGTTGTCGCCTAGCAACAAAGGTGCGTCTCTTCCTTCTTTCGCGCTTCTTTCTGCTTGCGCCTCTTCTTTCTGCGCGCTTCTTTCCGCGGCCGGATTAAGCAGACTACAACCGGGCGCGGAGAAATGTGAGCCTTCGCGGAGGAAGCCCCTCGGCCAGTCCTTTCCGGACGCTGCCTTTACATGCGCTTGCGCTTCGAAATAGTTCACGTGTCCACCTCGTGCGGTTTTCGGGACAAAGGGTGTCGCTGTGTCTCTCTGAACCTAAGTAAGAAAAAAGAAAAAAAAAGAAACATTGCGTTTTGCAGGCAACTTAGACCTTACGCATACCGCAACATCTCTTGTTTGGCCTAAAAAATATTAAGACAAAATGCAGCCTACTACCCCAAAAAGTACAACAAAGGTGACCGCGGGAGCCAGAGAAATTTCTTTACTTTTGAATAGTACATTGTAAGTGACAGACTCATTTTTTTGGGCTACAGTTCTGTAGCTGCTAATCAATAAATGAGGCAAATTTTCGCTTTGCCAACGACAAGTGTTCAGACTTTTGGCTCACGCTGTTGCGGTTTTTATCCTCCTGCACATGCGTTTGTGTTTACTCGGTGGATTGTTCCTAAGGTATCATCTAGCACGCGAAAATGAAAAAAAAAATGAATTTCAGCTCACTGATTCTACTTTTTAATTTTTGCATGCTGAATGATACCCTTGGTACAATCCACACAGTAAACGCAAATGCATGCGCAGGAGAAAAACACAGCACGGGTAAAGGGCCTGAACACTTGCCGTTGTTCATAAGCAAAGCAAAAATTTGCTTCATTTATTGCTAATAGCTACACAATTGCACCCAAAAACAGTATGCGTCTCTCACTTGCTATGCCATTCGTAAGTGGAGATCTGTACTCCCGCACTCCTCCTTGTTGTGCTTTGTGATAGCTAGAGAATTTTTTGACTAGATATCATTGCAGTCGAAGAGATGTTACGGCTTGCGTAAGTTGCCAGCAAAACGCAGTTTTTTCTTTTCTTTTTTTTGCTTAGGCTGAGAGAGACACAGGGACACCCTTTCCTGTGGAAACTACACGAGGTGGATAGGTGAACTATTTCGAAACGCAACCACGTGTAAAGACAGTGTCCAAAAAGGACTGGCCGAGTGGCGTCCTCCGCGAGGGCTCACGTTTCTCCGGGCATGGTTGTCGGCTGCTTAATCCGACCGCGAAAAGAAGCGCGCAAGAAAGAAGAGGCGCAAGCAGAGAGAACCGCAAAAGAAGGAAATGACGCACCTCTGTTGTTTGGCGGCAGCCGACTCGGTGCACCATGCGGAGATTTGGCCTTTCTGGAACAAAACCCAAGGTGGCGCCTCCCCGTTGCTAGGCCGCACCCGGCTCGTCGGACCATGTAAAGAGCGGGGCCCACATGAAATTCTCTGAAAAAAAAAAGGAACGCTCAACTGAATGTGGTGTCAAAAGTTTACTTTCATTTAAATCACTTAAATCGTTGTATTTCAGCCAACGAAGGGCTACCATGATACTACTATACTGTATCCCTTGGGATTTCTGACGAAATGAAACTCCCCGTGCAGCACCTTTTGAGCAAATATGTAACGGTAATGTTCTCAAAAATACAGTTCAAAACGCAATTTGAACGCCTGAGGAGGAGGCGCCGTTAGCTTGTATAAATAATCTGAGTATAAATTGACAGTTCCACAGGCAGTATAAGGTTAACTTCAGAATGCAACATCTTTATTTGAAAATACAACATAGAATACACCAGAAGTACAGCAGGCCTTGCTGGCACATGACTAGATCTGAAAATTCAACAGAATACTATCACTTGCATCATAACACAGGAATTTTTAAAATCATATCACCGTGTTTCAGCCATGCATGTCGTCAATAACTTCGTGTTAACTGTCCATGTAAAAACTTGTACTGCTGTCAGGAAGCAAGAAAACAAGGCAAATATTAGTATATGAGATTGAAGGAACAAAAACTGGACACTTGTGTTCAGATCCACATTGGACACTACATAAAGAAAGCTTTACACATCAATGTGCAGCATTAGAGCAGGTCAATAAAGACGTTGCCAATGCAATGTAGCCGATGCAAAGAATATACAAAGTATTGGCTATAGGTGAACCTAAAAAAGAAGACTGGACCACAAGGCCATGCATGCATGCAGCCCATCTATACCTGAGCAACGTTTCCTTAGTGTTAGCATTGACCACCACTGGCATCAAAAGACAACTTGTTGCTCTTACAAACATCAGACAAAGCTTAATCAGGAGATGTGCGAAGTGCTGGCTTGTGGGCCAAATGACAAAAGGCTGGAAGTGGTGATGCTTACAGCATAGTGAACTCTCAGTTTAGATCCTTTTGACAATGCAAACGTGAACATTTTTTATTATAATTACTACATCTACTACATTACTACATTTTACTGTCTAGCTAACAATGTCAAGGATGGGATTCAAACTTCTTGAATGCACTACCTATTTAAAATAAATATTGAAAAAGGTCATTTGGGCACTGCTATGCAGAGTACTGCACAATTACGCTATCATCTAGAGGCTAGCAGTTAGAATAACTCAGTGACAAAGAAAGGCCGCCATAATTCACATTGCACGAATTTAAGAATTTTGAGCAGCTAAATAAAATACTTGTGCACAATACTAAATGCCACTTGCATGAATGGATGTATTACCTCAGTAATTTTCAATAAAACAGTTATAGAAAGGCATGCAACTGTAATGCACAAAATGATGCATCTGTTCACCACCTCCTGGCAACAAGTGAACATTAATGCAAGGTGAAAATTGTTAACTAGACTTTGAATCAAATCACATTCTTTTTCTTCAGAAGAGCAAAGAAACACTTCAATCTGTTATTTATGAGCCCTCTAGGCACACCATTGCTGGGAAGCACAAGTTTCTGCATCAGCGCCAGGAATGGTGCAAATGCATATGGATAATCGAGGTTCTTGATGTAGTAGGTTAAAATACAATAAATTACAGCTAGCTCCAGGCTGCCGTTCGAGACCCAAATTATTTCTTGCCTGCTGCCAGCATAAACACACGTTTGCTCGCTGCATGTGTAGACGTGGGGAGCTGCAATCTGGATATCACCACTGGGCAGTGGAGCCTACAAGGACACTTAGAGCCTATAAACATTCGCCTATCAAACATTAAATATGCACAGCATAATGTGAACTGACGAAGTAAAATTTATCAAAAACGTGCAGTACTGCAGATGCAGAGCACAACTCAACCCGAAAGAGCCCAACCATTCTACATCAAGGAAAATTAGAACTGGCTCACCTTTAGCTCTCATTAAAGCATGCAGGAAAAAGCAATGAAATGTTATTTTACCGAAAGTAATCAGTATAATACCAATTTTCATTTGTTTGCTCAACTATATACAACTGAAATCTCACTAAAGGATACTACTGTTTAGCGCGTAATTATGCCCTGTTCCCACAAGATACGCATTAACGAGATTTCACCAGGTAAATTGGTGCAGCATCGCACACTTCATGAGCTGGCTGTGTGCACGTTCCGTCCGGCAGGATGCTTCTTACGGTTTTTGCTTACCTCACCTTTATTAACTTTGAAATGCAATAAATCACATTTAAATTAAATTGTTAAATATAAATTAACAATTTCATCTAATTTCATTAATTTGCTCCTTCTCTACATTCTGGGCCTTCATGTGTTAATTATCGTGCAGTCTAGCTAAACGGAAGTAGTGAATAAAGAATAGCACCAAAATACTACCATACCTCAATTTAAGCGCATATAAAGTATGAGCAATGCCTCCATCCTTAGTATTATTTCAGGGGAAGAAAATCTAAGGCGACAACATTAAATCGTGTAATGATGCTCCGCTCGACTCGCACCACTGACCAATACAAATGATAATGCTACAATATAAGTACTGAACAGGAACACAGATGTGAGTAAAAGTAATCACAAGGTGAATGCAGAGAGCTTTCTGGACGATATGTGAAAAGTTTACAAATGAGTGTAATATTTAGTATCGTTACATTTGAGATGTTTTCCTTATGAACTAGTAAATTATATTTCACATCACATACCTTGGCCGCATTCAGTATCGCGGATCTCTTTCTCCATGGCAACCACTGGGCTGTCAAGTGGGGGCTCTTGCACATGGGACTACGGTGCGGAGTCTGGAACAAACAAGTGAAAACAAAGCACCCAATAAAACCAATTCTTTCCTGTATGTGCTATGCATTTACCTTTAGAGCAGCCAGGTTGTGATTCTTGCACAGGCATTCAGGCCGATTCATTTTCTATGGAGGCACCAACTGGGACAGTCCTCTCTAAGGCAAAAAAAAAAAGAAAAAGAATATATATAGATCCCACGCACTGTGGGAATCGATGCAAGCAAAGCTTTCTGTGCTGTTTGCGTTCAGTGGCAATATTTGGCGGTGATGTTGACGGCCTACGACAGTCGTGATGCGATGTTAAATGTTACCTTACGTGCACCACTTGTGTTTGCCTACGTAGTACACCAAACAGCGAGGCGTGTTTGCTCGAGGCATTGTTGTGCGCCATTGTTCGTATGCTGCAAGCAATTTAGCACTGCCATTCTTCACACGGGCGCATGGCATCATGGCTGAAATGTTTATTTGCTCGACAGCCGCTTGCGTGTTGTCGTCTTGACGCTGCGGTACTGAGTGCAGCTTTGCGTCTGCACGCCTGCATCAGTTGTCATCATGTACAAACTTGCAGGGTGTTTATTTTTCTGAAATAGCAGAAACGTGCCGTTTCATTCTTAAACTAACATTTTTACAGTTTCTCCGCAACTGTTGCCATGTCTAGTAGCGACTCATCTTTTATTTAGGCGACCCCAAATGAAGCATGCTTTCTGGTGGCGTCTTTCCATTCTTCCACATCATACTATGTATGCAAGGCGCCACGAGTGAATATCAACTATTATTCATCTGTTTGGTCAGGGCGTTGGCTTTACAAATTCTCTGTATTATCTTTCCATTGACTATCTCCCCTCTGTAAATTTGCACGTGAGTACAAAAGCGCTGCAGCTTCTACAATGCTTATACCGCAGGCTAACGCGTAATTACAGCGCTCCAGAGGTAATTGTGTCGATGGCCGAGGAGTTTCAGAGGACATTGTGACGACTAAAGAACTCCAGAGGGCATTGTGGCGACGCCCGCGCAGTTCTTGCTGGAAAGGGCTCACAGACGTCACTCCCGCGTCCCTACTATGTACAAGTACAATGTAATTTCTCGTACACTGCGTACATTATGTACATTACGTACTCAACCACTCTCCGACGCCGCGTGCAGGTCAGCGACAGCAGCAGCAGTGGAAAAGCCGAAGGAAGTGGCAAAAAAAGCTTCGCTTTAAAATATTTGATACACTAGGCAATCAAAAAAGCTTTGGCCAACATTCCACATTATACTAACCATATTGCACTGAGGAGACTAGATGTGCAAGCTTCCACAGTTTCATGTGACACTGAGGCCTCGAACAACGGTGCCTGGCACATTGCATTGCACCTTTGCCTCGGCTGCATTTTTCGTTTCTGAAATTATAGACGCAACGAAACGATATCATTAGTGTTCACAAAGTAATGCAGAGCGCATTGCAGAGCTGTAGGCAAAAAAAAAAAAGACGCGTACATAAGCAAAATTCGTGCGAAAGCTATACAACATGTATTCTCTGAAACAACGCTGTATATAATTATACATCATTGTGCGAAATTGGAATGCAAGTTGTAAGAGAAGGGGTGACGCTGCGGTAAAAAAAGAATTGTGTATTCTTCGCAGTTAGTCAATGCTAACCACCGATTCTTATGTTAAATTACTGGACCGTTTGACTAAAAGAAAATAAAAAAACACGCATTTTTACCCAAAAAGCGAAGCACTAATAGCGATAGCAAAGCATTAGACCACTACTCAATCTAAGGTACGTAGTTTTACCTGCCGTAACAGTAATCATTAGCTTACTAATAACCATGGTGTCACGCGAGCACAGGCATTAATGAACATATCTCATTTGACGACCGCGAACAATCGCTATCAAGTTGACTTGAAGAACGCAGAGGGGAGCGAACGTTTGTTTTGTTGCTCCCTTAAACGCGTCTCCGAACTTTTGAGATTACGCGACCTCCAGCACTACTCGCACCGAAAAAAAGCAGAAATGCAACCACGAACCGCCTCGGCTTGCCCGACCTCTGCACACACCGCAGATTACCTCCAGGCCAGGGCGCGGGCAGTCACGCACCACCACAGCATGGCTAACGGAGGGTGCACGAGGCGAGATGTGCAATACTGAACGATTTCTGTCAAGTACATCAGCCCAAAGCACGGCGTCAGTACAAGAAACGTATTGTTGAGGTCATTTAGTTGCCCTGACACAACTCATCCCGCCGACAAGCTCAATATTTTAGAAAGGTCTAATCCAATATTTGCACAAAATGACAACATGACAACATCGAATTTAGCTCAATGTAAATCGAAGAGCATAAAGAAGCAAACATATCAACAATAACCTTTTTCAGAAACACTTACGCGAAGCGAGAGCATGCATCATGTCAAATGTTGAATTGCGAACTATAAAGAATTCACGGGTAGTTCTGAACTTAGTGTCACACATTACTTCCCCCCTCTTCTTTGGCTTCTGGATTGGATTGGCGCGGCTCGCTACCTGCTTGCGCGCGCTTTTCCGAGCGCAGATTGGTGTGCGCCTGTTTTCTGCACTAGGCTGTTATGCGATCGCTTTTTCGAGCGCAGATTGATGTGAGCCTGGTTTCTGCACTAGGCTTTTGCACGATCGCCTGCTTTTTGCACTGGGCTTTCAAAAGGCGAAGTGAGCGTCGCTTACTGCGGAAGTGCAGCGCCGCGGGCCTACCGTGTATGGAAGCGCGCAGCAATGCCGGGAAACATTCATACAAAAGCAAAGGGTCAGAAAAGTGCGCTTTATTTTCCATTACTATGTCACACTGGGTAGCGCCGTGCGATCGCTTCCAATAAACGCAGAAACGAGTCCTTGCAGCGCATGTATGGGGCTCTTGCATTGCCCAGGGGGCGCTGCGAAAAAGGTGCTAAAAAGCGCCCTCTGCGCTAAAATGGGTCGTACCAAGCTCGGTCGTCTGCTTCGGAAAGCACGTTTACACTATGGACCCGTCACTTTCGGTTGTGTTGTTTCACGGCCTGCAGCGAATATCGGGCGCCGAAGATTTTTTCAGGGGTGGCACGCTGCGTAAAGGCAAGAAATTATGCAGTGCCGAATACGTGTACGCCGTTCAAGAATTGGGCGGCGAAGTTTTAGCACCGTGTCAATCGCAAGTGAAGCGAGTCGCGTACGAAGTGGAACTTCAGGTAAGGTTAACCTTACCTGAAGTTCCACTTCGTACGCGACTTTGAGCAGCTAGCGTGCAAATTTGCACGCTAGCTGCTAGATTCAGGCGCACAAACGCGAGGAAAAGCTTGCTAGAAATGAACCCACAGCGGCGATAGGCAGACATCATGTGTACGGAACTGCTCGAGCACACGACGGTACGCGCCGCGATGTACGAACTGCTCGAGCGCACGATCGTACGCGCCGCGACGGCAGCGGTCTTTCGACATGCCGCGAAACGGCGGGCCTCCTGCAATCTTTGTTGACTGCATGCCGCTAAACAAGTAGTTATGCCTGCGTTGTGGTAGCGGCCATCTCTCCTTTTTAGTAACTGGTAATAACTGGTGCAATTACATATGAGCTCGCACGTACGTGCGAATCGCGCTGCAGTGCGAGCTCGTACGCCGCTCGCTTGATGTAGGTTTTAATGACAGCGCTCGAACATCGATGTGTTGCAATCAATACTGCCTTGCTGCGTTGCCTCAACGTGCTGGCTTGAGATCAAGGATGAGCGCATTTAACTCTCTTAACCTGTGCTGCTCGTAGTGGGGTAGTGAAGTGTCATCGAATGAGCCCGACCATTTGTGCTCATTTGCACTCACCTGGTCACTTCGCCACTTCGCATCGGTCGAATTGTTATTTGTCGCTGTGGCCGGGTCTCGAATCGTGAATTACCAGCCATGCCTGCTGCTATGTCGGTCTGCTGTCGGGACTGTAGGTGCAAAAGACCGAACATTAGAACGCAGATAATCAAGCAAGCTTCAAGACAGGCGAAGCAGTCAGCATGGCGCGAGGTTTCGCTTACTCAGCGCGACGAACTGCAGCTATGCAGCGCGCCCGACGCTCCACTTCGTGAGGCCTTGAAGGAAAACGGCAGAATATGATGTTGGGATTCAGGCCTTCTTGTTCATGGCAGCCCACGACGCAGAAGTAATGACGGTGACGCCTTCTAGAGGCTGGGCTAGGTCTCTCCGGATCGGCGCCACCGATTTCGTCTGCTCCCAGCATTGCGTCCCACGACACACGGAGAGCCCGTTTTCGTTAAGCTATAGGCTGCGGCGAGCTCGCAGCGTGGGCGGCATGGTCTGCGAGAAGTGACGAGCCTTTTCGCACTCGCAACAGGGCAGAAAAAAGTGCGAATTGACGCAAAACTCGGCCTAGAAACGTGCTTCGCCACAGCCAGGGCTCAATACGACCCAAGCTGGTACGACCCAGATGTCGTTTCCCGCGCCGCCACCAGGCGCCGCTACTATACCTCAAACTCCAGCGCAAGACGCCCTATATCGGTGCGACTCGAGAAGCTGTAGAGTCACCCTGTAGCCGGCGGAGTCGAGGTAGCGCTTCACCTTCTGCCAGTAGCTTTCGATTTTCTGGGTGTGAGCGCCCGTGATTGGGTCTACAAAGTTCATGCTGTGGTTAACAGCCTCCCATTGCAAATTCAGTCTTGCTCCGTTAGCCCCCACCAAGTTCGGGATGCAGTTGTATGGGGCCCATTCATCACTGTGGATGGTGGTTCCCGGTTCAACGTTGGCTGCAATAATAGGGCCTAGCGTCGCCGCGTCTCGTCGGTCGACCTTGAATAGTCGGAGCTCCCCGGTGGTCACGCAGATCATGCCGAATACCCATGGTCCACGATCTGCAATGCCGCTGTAATTTTGGCGGCTCGGCGGAACGTTGTCGCCCGTCATCAGGCGGCCTCGATTGTATTTTCGCTTGCCGCGAAGGAGGCATTCATCAATTTGCACAATCCTCCCGGGGCCACCGAGTGGGGGTCGCGCCAGCAGCTCGTCCCTCACGAGCGTAGTTCCTCCAGTCGGCGATGACATGGTCCGACAGATTAAGCAAGCCGCCGGTCATCTCCTTCATGAGCCACGTGCCTATGTTTTTGCTCACGCAGTACGTGAGCCAAATCACTTGCCGCCTGCAGTAAGCGACGCTCACTTCGCCTTTTGAAAGCCCAGTGCAAAAAGCAGGCGATCGTGCAAAAGCCTAGTGCAGAAACCAGGCTCACATCAATCTGCGCTCGAAAAAGCGATCGCCTAACAGCCTAGTGCAGAAACCAGGCGCACACCAATCTGCGCTCGGAAAAGCGCGCGCAAGCACGTAGCGAGCCGCGCCAATCCAATCCAGAAGCCAAAGAAGAGGGGGGGAAGTAATGTGTGACACTAAGTTCAGAACTACCGAATTCACGTACTATCCACCCAAAAATAATTTAAAGCAAAAGTTCTGCTTACCGAGATCACATATTTTTCCGTGTGCATTTGGGACGTGGTCACAATAGTCACACCTCACCAGGTTGTCACTTTCCGACAGGCGCAGAATGGTGTATCGCTTGCACTCACAACCCGGCTCGTTGCAGCGACCGCGCAACACACCGAAAAGGTCTCTGCTGCACAAAGGCATGAGGGTGCAGCGGATGGCGCAAGTTCCCAGTAGAAGCGGTAATAACTACTGCAGGCTACAAGTGGTGGCAGCACACAATGGTGATCGGATGGTATCCAAACAAGTCAAATATAATGGCCGTCTCAGAACGACAACAACGACAGGACGACAGCGCGCTAACCACTCCCGCCGGCTCCGAGCCTCCCGCTCCCGCTTAAAATCTTCCCAGCGTGCAACTTGAGCTATCTCGATTGGGCCGAGGAGGAGAGATGATAGCACCGTGGATGGCCGCGCTCCGGTGTGGCTGATGCCTGCTCGCTGCCGCCATGTTAGAAAAAGGCACTTAGAGGCACAAGCAAAAATGAAAAAAAAAATGAAAACAAGCAATGAGTTACAGAAATAAATGTCAGAGGTGCCAGTGATGTTATTGGTGTGATGGTGGAAGCATTTCGTGTTTGGACAGTGGTAAAGATTTCATTTCTCAGTTGGCGGCTTCACACATTTAACGCTCTTTTCATCTGTCTATGTCTCCTCAAAAAGACAACGGAGCTACAGTAACGGAGCGGACGGCGCTCGCTTGTATGTGAGTGTAACGGCATCTTGTTCATTTCACTGAACGTTTGGCGCGTTTCGTGTCTGCTGTAACTTAAATTTGCGGTCGTTGTAATGCCAATTTTCGGCACAGCTTATAATGCCCAAAGAAAGTTGGCAGTGGAATCAGTTGCTACAAGTTTTTAAAACATCCTAAGTGCAATGCAGAATGGTTCGCCGACATGTAGGTTGTTTATTTCAAAGCAGTTACGCCGGTCGCGTAGCGCGTACCGCATCCCCAGCTCCCTCGCCGCGCGTTTATACTTCAGTACGCACGCTGCCTAGCTGGTACCGCGTGTCGGCATGGTTTTCTTAGGCACGCGCTTCTTGCACACTAACTATTAACCTCATCTTGAGCGCTTATGGTTGAATTAAGCATGGGAAATTTTTGGTTGACAGCATCAAGGCAGTGCAGGGAATGAAACGAACCCGGTTAAAGGCAGAAAATGTATGCAGACAACTGAAAGGTTCTGAGCAGGGACATTTTAGTAGACAAGTTGAATTATATTGATATGTGATAGAACCATCCAATGTTTTCGACAACCTTTTACTGAAAGACCCAACGCGTTCGTGTGCTTTTCTTCTGCTGTTCTTCCTCGCCTCGTACATGAATTTTGTTAAAACATATTCAGTTTTTCTAAAGAAACTCGCCCGCCATTGTTTCTCGTGTTGAAATACCGATGTTCCATGACTGTCTCATGGTGGCTAGAATGCGTGCGAGAGCAGGGGGCTTCCGTCACGTTCGACCACTGGGTTTCGGCAGGCAGTGCACGCCACATCATTCGATGACACAGTCTTCGTTGCTGATATTTCAAATAAGGCTGTGTGCCAAGTATGGAGGGTCGTCAAAGAACAGCGCGCAGATGAACTTGCAAGTGCGATCATGCTTGATTTATTTTTTGGTTTTAAATCGTGAAAAATGTAACTGCTTGGCTGACAGAAATTAAGACCGAATACAGCCCGAACTGCCGAAGTCCTACGTTTGTAATAACCAGATCATAAATGCAGAGCACGAACACATTAGGATACATTTATCAGCAAACGTCCAATCCATGATGTAGGTCTCCTCACTGATACGCTGCAGTGTTCTTTAGAGGTTAAAATCTAAAGGTTACAAGGCGCTTTGCGCTGAATTAACCTTTAAATCCGTCAATTTTGACTCTTGTAACCTATAGATATATATATACGTAACAACATTTAATTAAAACATCAACATATTTCGCATGTAACCTTTATTTTATAAGTTACTCGTGATTACAGGTTACCATAAAAGGTACCGTGCTAAGAGTGTACCAAGAGTGCCCCGGACAAGTCTTTTCATGAAATTGCTCCTATCATAAAGTTCCGCCGTGAAAACCGTGAGGTAAGCCATGACTTCTATTTAGTGGCTGACCCTTTTCTGGAAATACTAATGTGTGACTGTCCACTCTCGCACCTCAATGAGCAACACGCTATGAGATATCATGTCTACTAACTATACGCAACGTTCAGCTAAGGAATTGAACTATTGTCCTGGCAGTAAAATGAAGCTGAAGACAGTCGCATTACACTTGCTTTTCAGCCTTTACGGACTTCTGTGAAGTCGTGGTATCGCTGCCAGGCGTCAGCGGCGCGCAGGCTTAGAGGGCTAGCGCTGGCGACGACGCCAATGATAGACGTATACAGTGAAGTATGGTGCGGCATTCACCAACCGGGTTTGCTTCGACATCACAGCCAACTTGGCAGCTCATATATCCAGTAACTAATAAAACCGAATTCGGCTAGTAAGCGCAAGCTGCATGGTTCAGTCCTCCTTGCATGATTTAGCGGCAAGCAGCGATGATACGAGCAATATATGAGCCATCACCAAATCACGGTGGAAGTTACGAAAGATAAACGGTGTTTCGCGCACGATGCAGATCCCACCTTCCCATCTGCGGCTGTCAGTTCTCTTAAAGGTGTCTAGATGAATAATCCTACCTTGATCATTTCAGAAAGATAGAAGCGATCTTCTGCAGCTGATGCTAAATGCGGAAGTTGAGGTTGGAGCCCCCGTCAACGTACATTCGCTCACGGCATCCGGCGATGCTGACAGCCCACACCAAGGTAAACCTGGTAGCCACCGCCTTCGGGTAACATATCACCTTTTATCTTGAGGGAAGGCAAGGCACCTCGTCTCTCCTACATCTTTCAGAGGACAAGCCTGTCAAAGCAAACGACAGCGGGAAGAAACACGTGTTGACCAATACGGAAATTATGGCGAATGGCTTCACTTTTTTCATAGCGGGGTAAGAATAAGCTAGAGCTCATGCCTCCTTGTTAAGTTCTGGCTTAACATATTCCTTTACGAACATTGAAAATGGAGCCCGAATATACTTTCCAATTTATCTTGACTGTTGTGTGCTTAGTTCAGTGCAACATTTCTGTAACACTGTTTGGATATTGTAACATGCTCAGCAGTTGTGCCAGCGTGTTTGACGTCATGCTCGAAGAGTACCGTCTGTTACCCTCTGGCACATTACACACAGCGCTGATTGTGAGCACCGCAATCAGCCGCTGCTCATTGTGTAAAATACATATGATAAATATTAACAATTTATGGACTGTGGACAATGCTCGAACCTGAGTACATGCACAATATAAGAGCTAGGCAAAAAGTGCAATTAATTTTTGAATGTTATAATTATTTTCCCATGGGTCAAAAATAAACGTTTCAGTGTCCCCATTGTTTTCTTCAGAACTATTACAACATATTATATATGTTGTAGTAGTTGAGAAACTACATTATAATATATAGTTTCTCAACAGCACAGAATTATTTTGTGTCATTACGTAGAGTACTGTTTACGTCAAGCACTTCAACTGGTTCGCACTGAAGGCTTATAAGATACCGACGCCTTTTAAAGTTTTTAACAGCGTCTCTCATTCATCGTGTTTTTTTATAAAGATTACCTGGACCATGAGCGGGGATAATAAGATACGTTAGGTTTAAAGTTCGCTCTCGATGTGTCTTTCTTGGTAACTATAATCATTGCAGCATTTAAGCACTAACTATCCCACAGGTTCGAGACGACGGGCACAGCCCTGGCTTTTGCAGCCTATCTCCTTGCAAAACACCACGATATTCAAGACCGCCTTAGAGAAGAAGTCCTTTCCGTCCTGAAGAGAGATGTATGACTTGTTGAAAATTCTAGGCAGCCCTTTTTGTTCATAATGTGTATGCAACACCACAAATCTACCTGGTGTTTCAGGGGGCGTTTGCGTACGACAACGTTTTCAGCATGAAATACCTGGACCAAGTCATATCGGAATCGCTTCGCCTTTTTGCGCCTGTCGTAGGGTGAGTCATGCTTTTGGATGGTAATCCCGTTCTATCAATAAATTTCGCGTATATTTAAGATAAATCTTTTGGCGTTCCTAATTGTTTTACATCTTCGTAAAACTGCGAAGATTTTCCGAAAACGAGAGTATCCTGCACTTGACATCTTGTTGGTTCATATGCCATGAAGTAACTAACCATCCTCCAGAAACTCATCTCACAACGCATTGTGGTACGAATTGAAGTTTAAATTGATATGTTCATATTAGATTACAGGTTATATAGAACAATAATATACAGAAGGAGGTCCCATAGTCGATGACTGTATCGAGACCTCCTGTTAATTATAAATGTACTTTTTCTAAAGCAACGAGGAGCAACACATTAGAATCATATACAGGGAAACATGGCAGAAAGTAAATAACGGAGCACACAAAACAAGATATACTTGTGCATTTGCAAGTCGCAATAAATCTAACGCAGGAAATTCTACAATCGCAACGAGAAAATGCAGTAAAGCTATATGAACTAAACGAAATTGATAGTAATGAAAAGAAAAAAATAAACAATAGAGAATATTTCTCCCAAACTTGAACAATACAAACAACAAAAAACTTCAAAGAATGCATGACCATCAAAAAAAAAACAGAAGTTCCGGAACAGCGGAATATTTGAAGTAATAAGGGTGAAAAACGAAAAGTAAGGTAATGGTAAATATTACAAGAAAATTCTTCAGATGTCTTTTTTTTTAATATGGATGTTGAACATGATGTCTTGACGCAAAGTGTTATGAAATTTCAAAATGAAAGAGCCGCAAAATGACCCGAGTGTTTGCCATACTTGGCGCGTAACTGAGGTAAAATGAGATTGTGGTGAAAAGCAAATCTAGTGACATTAGCGTTTATCAGTCATGTTTTATGAATTATACATAAAGTCACTTATTTCTTCAAACACTTGAAAATAAATATACTGAAATAAGGGACCACAGTTTCGTTGACAAAGAGAATGTTATTAGAGTGCAACAATGGAAGAGCGCTAGTGTTATAGGGGCAAGAGGTCGCTATTTTTATTGCTTGGTTTTGTAAAGTTTGAAGTGAACTGAGGTGAGTATCATATGTATTTCCCCCTTCATACTAACGAGTAGTTGATGTGTGCGTGTATAAAAGCATAATAGAGCGAGACAAGTCTAGCACAGTTAAAGAATTGGCCGGCTCTGATCAGTAACCGAGTGCCATAGGAAATTTTCTTTTTAATATTAGAGACATGATAATGAAGCTTGAGTTTACTGTCCGGTTCCACTCCAAAGAATGAGCAATGAGTGCTATAAGGAATTAAAATGGGAACCGAGATTCAGCAATGGAATTGAACAAGAAGGCTTCTGGGGGGAATTAGGCACAATAAATTTGGTTTTGGAGGGATTAATAACCAGATTATTATTGATGCACCAGTGTGTAACCTTAGCTAAGTCAGTATTGAGTTTAGTAACCAAGGATGAAATATTTTTATCGTACTTAATAATGGTTGTGTCGTCGGCGTACAGTACACAATGTGAGGATGTTAGAAAGTCAGGCAAATCGTTAATGTAAATTAAAGATAATAAAAGTCCCAGAATAGAACCCTGCGGTACTCCTAGGTTAGTAATCTTAGCTGCTGAAAAAACATTCGAAATTTTAACTATGTTATGTCTATTCTGCAGATGGGCCCTTAGCAATATTATTGCTGGCCCAGTTATAACTATAGCTTCCAATTTTAAAAACGAAATGTGATGGTTAATTGTGTCAAAAGCTTTCGTAAGAACAATAAAAACTAAACCGGCGATTTATCCTCTATCAATAGCTTCCTTTAAGCGATCCGTTAGGGAGATTAGAGCAGGGTCGATCGAATAACCAGCACGAAAACCATACTGAGAATTGGACAAAATATTAAATTTAGTCAGATAATTTGTTATTCGTGTAACAATCAACTTTTTAATCGCTTTACTAAAAAGTTGCAATGTACATATTGGCCAAAATTTGTTAGTAAAGAACAATCACCTCTCTTAAAAACAGTAATTACCTTTGCTCGCTTCAGCGCAGACGGAAAAATGCCGGTCCTGAAAATTAAAATAATAATAAAACATAAAACATCACATAAGAAATGAGCCACTAGTATAATGTTACTAGGATGAATATTATCAAGACCGGCACTGGTTACTTTCAGCGTGTGAATGACACCAAGAACCTCATGGGAAGTTGTAGGGTGAAGAAAAAAATGAATACGCCACACTATTCAGTGACAAAGAACGGCTGTTGATGACTGGTTTGTCCGGGAAAAAGGCATTACTGAACGCTCTTGCTATATCAAATGGTTGATCATATGTAATGTGATCGTTTGCGACAGTATGTGCGCGTGATTAAACTTGTTGACACTTTCGCGAAGTTGAAAGCATGACAAGAGTTTTCTCTCCCTCTCTCTGCTCGGCAGCTTCACGACAAGAAGGTGTGCTAGAGACTACGTGCACAATGGTATCACTATACCTGCTGGAACCAGCGTCATTATTCCCAACCATCACATGAGTCATGACCCAGCCTTCTGGAAGATGCCTGAAAATTTCGATCCCGAAAGGTTATTATTTTTTTTTCTTGCCATATCCATCACCCGGGTCCATATTCGCAAAGTCTTCTTGCACTAGAGCTCTTCGTAAGAGCAGACGGCAAGCAACCATGATGTTTGATATAATACTGCGATAGAATTTATAGGGACACTGCAGGCGAATATCTGCCGTCGTGGTCACCATGCTCTCTTGTACAACATCCAAGTGCGACAAGATCCTATCGCTTGCGCGGTGTCGTATGCTTAAGGTGCGAAAAGAAGCATGAGAGGGTGAGCCATGAATTGTCGTGCTGAAGCGCGCCGGTATTCGAATTGCCCATTTTTGTTCGCGGAAGGTGTACAGGATGGGGCGCTAGGCAGGTAAGAGCGCGTTTCGAATTCTAGCCCGGACGTCTCTGGGGGTTAATTGCGCGATTGAACTCAGCCGCGTGGGCCGTTTCTTTCTTTTTTTTTTTCGTACTCAGCGGCATGTATACAAAACCTGCGTGAGCTGGAACGGTTTGTGGCTTCGTGTGCGTTTCGAAGACGCGTTGAAGCTAGAGGCACGACGAAGCGTTCACTAGCTGCTGCTGCTGTTGCTGCTTTTCACCATGCCAGCGTTCTGACAGCGAGCGTCTACGGTCATCGAGTGAGCGCTGGGGAGGTAGTCTGTAAGAGTACACTTACCCCCGTATGCAGATATGCAACTTAAGTCGAAGCACATGCTTGACTTGATCCGGTGAAAACTTTATTGGACACAGGGGAGTTGCTTGATCCGAGTGACGCCTATCGGGAACGCGCCGAAGGAAACGCAGTGAGCGTCTTTGGGCACGTTAACGCCAGGCGTCATCTAAATCAAGTCAAGCATGTGCTTCGACCTAAGTTGCATTTCTGCATACGGGAGTTAGGCGTACATGTCCATTTCGTCTGCTGCTTTGCGTCTGCCGACTGCTACACCACCTCGCTGCCGCAGATGCACAGCCCTGCCCAGCCAACCAGAACTTCAACAGCAGACGAAATAAACATGTCCACTAGGTGGACTCTTACAGAATGCCTCCCCTGTTCTTGCTTGCCGGTGCATGTGTGACCCCATGCTTGTTTAGTTAGTAAGCGATTGGGCACTGCAAATTTCGCGGCTGATAAAACTACTGGCTTCACTTCGCATAGTTGTTTAATAATCTGCCCTCGCAATCAATCACTTTCGTCTGACACTGGGACTGCTTATATTTCTGAAGGCGGCTAGCAAACTTAATCGTAAAACTGAAATGCATTCAGAATGCGTCCCCTGGATGGGATCAAGTTTATGTGTTGTAGCGTTCCTACTTAAAGGACACAGTAAACGTAAAGCATTGCTGTGGAACTGGCGTCCATCTTGTCTACATTTTATTCTCTCTTCCTCCTTCTCTTCTCCTGAACCCAGACTCCTGCGCTTCTTCATCTTCTATTCCAAGGCTCATACCGCTTCACCCTTCCAGGTTTCTTTTGCTAACCCCTCCTGGGGTAATACTTGAAAACGTTTCCAATCGAAGCACATTCAACTGAGCCACGTTCGCCAATGTACCACACAGTCTTCAATATTCCTTTCTGAGTGGCCGTCTTTGTCACAGAGTAAGGACCATAAAATTTGGCATTGGATTCTCTTACTCCTTTCCTAACTAGAATGAGGTCGGTGACTTGAATGTCTGGAATATCTGAGCAATGTCTCTTGTCAAAATTTTTTTTCATTCGTTTACGGTACCTCTCCTCCTGCGATTTCTGTTTCCTTTCCTCGACGATCTGGAGATTTTCTAACAGCCCAAGTTCACGGTCCGCCTGAAGAATAGGGGTTTCTCCTGAAGAAGCGAATTGCGGGCTGCATCCCAAGCCGCTGGTGTAGGAGCGATTGTGATGTCTTACAGCTGCTTCTAAAGAGCATTTCCAACCACCAGGGAAACTATCGTACATCCTGATGTATTGTTTAACATCTCGTATAGCACGCTCTGCAAGCCCATTCGCTGCGGGATGGTATGGCGCACAGAACTGGATTGATATATTATGGTCTCGAGCCCATCTTGCTAGCTTTTCGCTCTTGAACGCTGGACCGTTGTCACATACAATTGTCTTGGTTGTCCTAAACATATCCCGTTCGAGAAGGGCGATGACACTATTCGCATCTTCTTTTCCTGCCCGTGCCGCGACCATCCTGGTGCATTCATCTATGGCGAGAAGAAAACCTTGCGTTTTTCGGACTCCTTCTCGTTTCTTATTTAGCTCGGCGAAATCCAGGTGTATAACTTCAAAAGGCACGTTTGAGTGGCAAGGTATTATCATGGCGTCCGTAGGCTGCTTATATTTCACTTTGTTGATTTGACAAATGTGGCATGAACGAACGTATCGATTGACGTGGTCTTTCATGTGAGGCCACGTAAATCTCTTGACTAGCTTGTTGTAGGTGCGCCAAAATCCGTCGTGTCCTCCAGATTCTGGGCTATCGTGGTACAAATAAAGCACCCTGGAAACCAGCGTTGGCGGGACTTGATAGCGACCTTCCCTAAAAATCAATTGTTCAGTGCCTTCCCACAATTTAATTTCATTGATTTCTGCCGATTGTTCGTTGTTGGCCTGTATCATCAGTCTAGACAATGCATCTGCATCAGTCAAAAGGGGTCCAGGTCTGTGGGAGATGGCGAAATCGAACTGCTGCAAATAGTTCACCCATCTGGCGATACGTCCCTTAGGTTGGGTCATATTCAAGAGATGAGTGAGGGCTTGGTGATCGGTGAACAAAGTAAACTTCGCACCTTCTAGGTACGTACGGAAGTACTGAATTGCTTTGAGGACTGCAAGAGCTTCCTTTTCAGTAGTGGTGTAGTTGACTTCAGGTGGCTTGAGGGTGTAGCTGTAGTAACCTACTACGTGTCGCTTTTCTCGGCCGGATGCTTCTGGACATTTCTGGTACAAGACTGCACCTGTCCCATAGTGTGAGGCGTCGGTATTCAGTTCAAAGGGTAAAGTGAAATCTGGTATGCGTAGAATAGGGTCAGCAGATATTCTGTGCACCAGATCACGGTAGACTCTCTCACATTCCTCATTCCACTCAAATGGAACTTCTTTCTGTGTTAGGCGCGTGAGGCATCTTGTTTTGATGGCAAAGTCTTTTATGAAGGGCCTGAAATGTCCTGCTAATCCCAAAAATACACGCAATGAGTGTACGTCATATGGTTTTACCAGTTGGGATATCCTCTCGACGGACTCTTGTTTCGTGCTTTTGGTAGTCCCATCAAAGACTCTTCCAAGAAACACCACTTTTCTTTGAAAGAACGCCCTTTTCTTAAAATTAACCTTGAGGTGTGCCAAGCTCAAGGCATTTAATACCTGGGACAGGTGTGTCTGATGCTCCGTCTCTGTTTTGGAGAAGACGATAATATCGTCTATGTACACGTTACAAAAGACACCTAGGAAAGGCTTCAGGACTTCGTTCATAATCTTCTGGAACCATGCTGGTGAGTTTTTCCAGCCGAAAGGAAGCCGGTTATACTCGTACAGGTCGAAGGGCGTGATAAAAGCAGTGTACATTTTTGTTTCTTCGGTTAGCGGGATCTGCCAGAAACCTTTGCACAAGTCAATACGTGAAAAACATCGGCAACCACCTGTCTCATCTATAATCGTGTCTATCTTCGGCATGGGAAATGGTATAAGTTCTGTCTGTCGGTTGAGAACCCTGTAATCTGTGCACAGTCTGAAAGTTCCATCTTCTTTCGGCGCAATAGTTATGGGAGAGGCGAAGGGTGACACCGAAGGCCGGATTATATTGGCGTCTAGCATCTCCTGCAATTCCTTCTTCAACCATATCTTGCGCTCTCTTGACATGTTGTAAGGTGATTTTCGGATGACGGTCTTGTCGGTGAGTTCGAAAGGCACCTTGTGTGACGTCATCGCCGGTGGATAGCTTCCTATGCATACTAGTTCAGGATAGGTCGTTGCAATATCCTCCGCGCAATTGACAACTCGCAGGTTATCCTTTCTATCCGGCTGTGTCTCTTGCCTTGATAGCCCTTCCACTAAAACCGCATCGTCCCAGTATACGTTGATTTTTAGTTTCTTTATATCTGGTCTGGATAGCAGAAAGTCATACGTCACCCCCTCAATCACCAGTACTTCACTCGCTATTTCATGACCTTGGAACTCGATGTTTACTGAGGCCCACTGATTATGCATTGTCACTTTTCCATCGTAGCCTTGCACCCGTAGTACTCTTCCACTATGCAGGTGACTTGCATCTACCAGCTTGGCATTTATTATAGACACAGAAGCACCGCTGTCAACCAAAGCCATCATGTGTCTGTTTCCCACTTTCACAGGGATGTGAAGTAGGCTAGAGCAAGTTAAATAAACAGTCTCAGTTGTGGTCATCGGGTCGGACTGATCACCCTTGTTTATCAGTTTTTTGTCGTCGGAGCCTCTTCAGCGTCCGAAAGTAGGGGAACAGGGTCGCTGTCGATGTTATGCACCCGACCTCTGGGAGCGCGCCAACCCAAGCTCTCTGTGCCGCCTGCAAGGCGGCGCGGTTCTCGCTGATTACGGCTTGACCAATCCGTGCCGGACCGTGTGAAGTGACCGCTTGAGCTAGCGTTGATATTTTCTTCTGAAGTAAATGATATGTCGTGAAGGCACTCCAGGAGCCCGTCCATAGTTTTAGGTGACCGTAGTTGCACTTGCTTCAGGACTTGCGCGTGCAGCCGTGCATTATTAGTGCTACTACGGCAGACGGAGGAAGCATAGGCTCGGCCAGCTTTAAAAGGCGGCATTTGTCAAAGAAATACTCTACGAGGGAGCCTTGATTGAATTTGAAATTAAGCGCGGCGTCCCACCTTTGCACTGGGTTGCTTCGGAATGTCGTCAAGAATTTTTCTTTCCACTGATTCCAAGAGTTGCCAGCCTCTTCAATAATGTGCAAATCATACCACTTCCGTGCAACACCGCTTAAGTAACTACGCATGTTAGTAATCTTGTCCTCATTAGAGTGCCAGTTGTTCTTTCCAGCGGCATATTCATAGAATTCAAGCCAACCTTCTGGACTTGATGACATGCCGTCGAATGCATCAGGTTCTACAAATTTAGTCACTGGCTTCTCAGCGTTTAAAGAGCTTATAAGCGATGTCACCAGCTGGTTTTGTTGCGAAATCTGTTCTTGTTGTAGCCGAAGTGCTTTCAAAACGAGGCTCACCTCTTCCGTCGACGACTGTGATCCAGAGTCCTTCCGACGCATCGGTTGAAGAACTAATTCGTCGAAGATCACCAGAGGCAAGTTCACGTTCACAGCACCCTTCCGACGTAGTTCATCAGGGTCCATGGAAGCCTTCTCTAAAACCAGGTTCATGAGTTCTGCCGAGTTGAGTTCGCGAGGTAGTTCCACCGCTGGTTCATCTTCAGCTTGGTATCTCGAAAAGATGATCTTGTCCGCGGAGGTCTCCTCAAGGAAAAATCTCACCCACATGTTGGAGTTCGCTGTCGGCTGCGCCAAAATAATGTAGCGTTCCTACTTAAAGGACACAGTAAACGTAAGCATCGCTGTGGAACTGGCGTCCATCTTGTCTACATTTTATTCTCACTTCCTTCTTCTCTTCTCCTGAACCCAGACTCCTGCGCTTCTTCATCTTCTATTCCAAGGCTCATACCGCTTCATGTGTTTTGGATTTCTAAGCATATAAAGAAGCTTCTCGCCAAGATTGGCTATTATCTGCGTGTAGAGGAGAAAAAAAATCAGTTTTGTTACCTGGCAGTTGCATGCATTTCGGCATGTTTTAAGATCCTTGAATGAATTATTCAAAACTATGGTTTCGAAACTACAAAGGCAAAAACTGTTTAGAAGGTTGCTTCTAGGCTGAAAATTTACGAGAGACGAGAGTATGGGCATCTAGATTTTTAAATTGCATATATCGAGATATGACTGTACGTTTCTGAATAACTGTAAAAGCCAAAAAGAAAAAGAAACTCAGCTTTCATGTGATGCGGTTTCTGTAGAAGAAGACATAACAGCGCAAGCAGCTGCCCCTATTCTCAAATATAGGGCGTCCAGATGATATTTATTAAAACAGTTATCTAACCTTACAATTTTTTAAATGCTAGGCGACGCTATAATTTGCTTAATGGGACACGCATATCTAATTCATTTTTTTCAATTTGCGGTAGGGTAATCTAATAAAGCTTTAATGGCAACAAGACAAGGTCTGCTACCAATGTCGTTAAGATTTTCATGTCGGTTCGGAAGCTGAGCTCCCCTGAGCTTAAATTCCTCCTAAGAGCTGTTTACCAATAGCAGGTCGAACTCGCTAATAATATGCCTGGTGCGAGAATCGGCTCGTATCTTACATACACTTGCAGCGCAAGAACATCTTTCCCAATACGGGTCCTGATGGTTCTCTCAAAGTTTGTGTGCTCTTGAAAAGCGTTTCACTTACTCGGGGTGGCTTACGTGACATCAGTGCAGTACTCACGGTTATTCAATGCTAAGACCTTTCATTACTTTGCGTGCTTCTCGAAGGGAATTAAGTGCACACAACTAATACTAAGCTCCATCTGTATCACGAGCTCTGCACTCCGACATTTTCAGTTCGAATAATAACCACTGAGAACTCGATTCAGTGGTACCATCAACTACCTAATAATTAGAAACTGTGTGATGGCTAATCATTTGGATTAGATTGTCCACGCCGCTTGACGCAACTCACGAAATCCAACAGCAGGAAATTCAAGAAAGCGGGATGCACTTATAGGTTTCGGAATGCAACTGAATGACTTGCCAATTCAATGACACATAATTGAACCTTAGCTGCTTCGTTCTGCTCAATTAGTCACTGCTGCTTGGAAGGATGTCGTGAGTATAGACATGTGAAGGTTAAGTCTGCAACTAACGCGCCGTATGTGGGAATGGCACCGTGATGGTGCAGTTTTCACGTTTCATTTGTGCGCCTTGTTTCCAACTCTTTGCAGGTTTAGCCCTGAAAACAAAGGTCAGATAGATCCCACCGTGTACCAGCCTTTTGGTCAAGGCCCTCGGAACTGCGTCGGGATGCGCTTCGCTCAGCTCGAGATGAAACTAACCCTGGCCAAGCTAATGGCGAAATACAAGCTCGTTCTGGACGAGCGTCACATTAAGGTGGGCGCTTCCTCAGCAACTATTCGGTGCAATTTGCCATAGAAACTACAGCTTGCTTTGCTTCGAAAGGAAAGAATTGAGATGTATTTACTCAGAACTGGGAATTGTTGGGTATGAATACTGTCTCCATAACATGGATATATAATTCATCTGTACCGTTCTATCTATATATCTATATTAACTTCAACTCCGGAGTTTAAAACCCAACATAGGAAACATAGGCCGGACGAACCCCGCCATATGAGCGTAAGTCTGAAAAATTTGTTTTTGTTACTAAAAAGCTTAAAAATTCCCATCATGAGGCAGCTTGTTCATAAATCAACTGCAATTTCCCATAGATGCAATCCTATGCAATTTCTCTATTATTTCCCATAGGAACTACACCTTCTTTTTGTTTCCTAGAACAAGGATTGAAATATATCCACTCATAAGTGACACTTGATAGGTATAAATATTGCAGACATGTCTAACCCGCCGTGGTTTCTTAGTGGATATGAGCACGAGGTCGTGGGATAGAATCACGGCCATGGCGGCCGCTTTTTCATTGGGGCGAAATGCGAAAACACCCATATACTTAGATTTAAGTGCACGTTAAGAACACCATGTGGTCCAAATTTCCCGAAGCCGTCACTGCGTTGTGCCTCGTAATCAGATTGCTGTTTTGGCGAGTAAAATCCCATAATTTAATTTTTTGCACTCATGTCTAGAATACGTGTTTTATCTAGTTACCGCATCTGTATAACGTGAACTCCTGCGTATAAAACCCACCACACAAAGCATGGGCAGTACTACTTACCCCGTCATATGGGTTTAATTTTGGGGGTGGGCTTCTTGTTAGTGAGAACTTCACCAACCTACGTTGTAAGAAGGCCAGTTCATGACTCAAAGATTATATGCAGTGCATCTGACAAGGCCAGTTCATGACTCAAAGGTTATATGCAATACATCTGACAATATTGTCGTAAAGTTGACGCTCTGCATCCTGCTATTATCATACTTTAGTGTATCACGTGATAGAGCAAGGTATGTGTCAGGAGAGAACGTTTCGGCAAAAGAACTTGTCTTCGTCAGGGCGCTGCCAGAGAAGCGTCGTCTGCAAACGCATTGCTTCATGGACCACTATCCGCCGTGTAGTCGAGCGGGTATGATACTGTGCCACTGAGCTGGAGGTCATGGGTTCCATACCCGCCGCGGCAGCCGCATTTTGATGGGGGCGAAGTAAAAGAACGCTCACATACTTACATTTGTGTGCGGGTAACAGAATCTCAGCTGCTTTAAATATTCTGGAGTCCCTCACTCTTACGTTGGTGTCTAGTTCATGCCCTGCTATTGACACCACATAACCGAAATATTTAATTTATTAAGCTTTCTTTGGCCTACCACTGATTATTTATTCATCTCCAGTTGCTTGGAAACTTTTGTATTAAGTGCAATATGCCAGAACTTGCAAAAGTTTTGACATGACTGTAGAAGCAGCAGTGTCTATGGTTAGGTACTTCGTGCATACTGCAGCTACTACTAAAATTTGCGCAGTAATACAACCGTTGTTTTTTATTGCAGGAGAAAGAGTTGAAGCTTGAATCTACTTTCATCTTTGCGTACCCCCCGGATGGCATTTGGCTCAAGGTCGAAAAAGTTTGAAGCTTAGAACTTGCATTTTTGAAGGGCTCAGCAGTGTTCGACAGAAATTATTTTAGAAGAGTCGGGCGCTTTATGAAACATTACCCAATCTATCAAAAAATAAACTGGCCGTTTAATTTTTTATTTAATTCACTGCGATAATAGCTATTTATTCATAAACTTCTCGCAAATTACTTCGGAGTTCAGGCGGTGGTCACCGGCCGGATACAAAACATCATAGAAACTAGGGGATTTTTTATTTTGTTATAGCGCAAGCTTGACATAGACAACAGAAGGCACATCTGACACACACAGTGCTACTTTCAACAACAGATTTATTTCTCGTTTTCGTCGCTATATATACATCCTCGACCCATCGTACAGCATGTGTAAAATTTTTGGAAAAATAAACAAAAAATATAAGCTGGGATCCACACGTAGGCAGTTTCTCGACTCACATATTCACAGACATGTACACGTTCAACGCGAACAAAGATAATTCAGTTCTTTTGAAGATAATGAAATGGAAGGTTTACTGACGCATGCGTCGCCGAATGTTGATATGTCTGGCTTCTATTGTCAAGTGCGTAATTTCACACCTGCTTCTGCTCATGATGACTGTTTCTTTAAATCTTAGTTTGCACTTGCATCTGTGGCAATGGATTGCAAGAAAGCCGTCAGCGGCCAAGTTTTTAACTTTGTTACTGTGTCCTCGTAGCCTGTCACTTATGCATCTGCCTGTTTGACCGATGTAGTATCGTCCACCCGGACGTGTCGCTGCATACCCGTAGTGGCTGCTCAGTGTTTATGGTGTTGGGCTCCTAAGCCCAAGGTCGTGGGATCAAACCCCATCCATGGTGGCCGCATTTCGGTGGCGACGAAATGGGAAAACACCCTTGTACTTAGATTTGGGTGTACATTAAAGAACCTCAGGTGGCCGAAGTTCTTCCGGATCCTCTCACTGCGGCGTGGCTGACAATCAGATCGTGGTTTTGGTACATAAAGCCCCATCATTTCTTTTGGTGTCGCTGCATTGGCGCAATGCTAAACGCGTTACAGTAGATAGCCACCGTGCAGTTCGTTTGCTTCGATTTTGTAAATATCGCGAACGTAGAAGGATAGACATTTGGGCGCGTTGGTACTGGCTGAACATAATGAAGGGGCAGCGCAATATGACGAAGACAGAAGGCTGGGACCCACAGGAGAATGTCCTTTGTATTCCTCCTATTTGTCTTCGTTATATTGTGCTGCCCCTTCAAGATGATCAACAAACGTGTAACAAGCATGTGACGCCCCCTCGGGCATAATCTTCGTTGGCCCGCCAAGCTCGGTGGCCTGCCATGCTCGGTAGGCAACACTGGGCACCGCACCCAATAAACACCGATGAGCGCAGCTATAGAGGCTATAACCTTCTAGCCTCTATAGCACAGCTGCTCGGCGGGGAGTCATCGTTCATCCTCTCTCGTTCACGAACCTGGGCGGATCGTAACGAAACGTACATTGCCTTCTAGGCTCGACTTCATACTAACGTCATCAGCGTACCAACCTAGGAAAAGGAAGCCGTTTATCTGCGGCCAAATCATTTTTTTTTGCTGTCTGCCATTATAAGAGAAATATTAAAGCTGCTGTTTATTTTGCAACGCCTGGCGTGGCGGTCATTCATATATCTCATGGCCTGCTGCGCATAGCATTGCTAACGTATAAATCATTCGTGACTCCAAAAGTGGAATGAGGTTGTGCTTTTGGGACCTGCTCCAAACATATCTCACTAACACATTTGAGTAAAGTCGGAACAATGCTATAAGAGGTCGATTTTGCCCTAATACGTTCATCACGTCAGCATTTTATTCGTAAAAGCGCATTCTCCATTTGACACTCCTTTTTCACAAATTGTGCGACCAGAGTCTCAACGTTTGGTGTCTTTTCTTCTAGCTAACCGCATTGATTGTCTATCCATGACACATGCCACAGTGCAACGAACGTTCCGGTATTTCAAAACAGGATGCTTGGCAACCTTCGCGCACTCTACTTCCTGTGTTCCTTATCCTGTTTATTTCAAACTGAAAATGTCTCGATCTACATTTGGCACCACGCAACATCAATCACAACTCGTCCAGATTTCGGAAAACGGTTGCCATTGACACTTTACCGTGATCATAGTCTGGGGCTGGAGAAATACATGTAAAACCCAGCTTGCCCTCCACGCTACTTCTCACTGTTCCATCTCCACTGCCTCCAGATGCTAGAGTCGAGAAGAAGGCACCGTACTGCATTCCTTGATTATATATTTTTCAAAGGCATGTGCTCACCCTCCTACATTATTTGGTGTTCCGCGACCAACGTGCTCGGAACTAAGTTGTCCTCTTTTTCAGGGTAGAAAGTCTGACCACCAAAAAGAAAACGTGTAAAAAAATGGCAAAGAAAGCTCTTCCCTTTACAGTGTTTTCCACCACTACTTTTTTTTTTACGTGCATACAGATGTTACACTGGATATGAATCCCGTAACCAACCTGTATATGAGCTCCCACAGCTGCGCTGAAAAAAAAATACTTTCCAGAGAGTGGCACCAGCTGTACTGCCATTGCACGTATCCGGCGTCACCGTCTCTCGACGTGTAGCATTGTTTCACATTATTTAGTTGCATGAGCTACACTTGCGCCGTAGCACCAAACTGTGCAAGGTATTTGCTGTGCTTTGCGAAGACGACTGCACACTCGTGTGAGTATCATAAGTTTGTTGTCACTCTTATTTAACCCGTAAATCCTTCCAAGACTGAAATTCTGCCGCTTTCGTGCTGATCTTTATGCTAACTCTTTCGCTTATATCGCGGATTATTGCCTCGGCAATATCAGCGATGGCGCTTAAAGCGTTTTCAGGTCATCTCACACCATATAACGTCATAACCAATGAAACCGTAGGCCAAGTTGAGGATGCGACTATTTCTTTGCACTGTAGTATAGACACGGAATGGTTGACTGATTCATCGATTTGTTGTAAGATTCACTCATTGGTCAGTATGTTGTCTGCTGAGAAGGTTATTGAACTATACAGCCACCTCAAATTCGGTCCTTCAAAACAACATTGTGCTTTTTTTTAACGCTAGGCTCTTGTAAAAAAATTGTTATCGACGTGTCAAAAATGAGGTTATTTACTCTTACGGGGTGACCTCCAAGAGAGGGCGTGGGCAGACCCACTCATCCGCACACTACGAACCGAAGAGCGGGCTCAACCGAAGTGTGATCGTGAAGTGGAAGGAGCGCTATTTTCGGCACCATTTTAGGAAGCATGGCTCTGTGCCTGAAGGTCGAGCTAGAAGATGACGCCCTCGCTCATCTGCCTTGTTCGTGCTCCCACTTGCTCCACTCATTTTCGTAATACCCCTGTGACAAAAAAAAGGGTTCGGATGATGAGTGGAGCCCCCTATTCGCATGGCACAAATGGTTAACGGGAAGTATTTGAGGAATTCAGGAAGAAAAGTAAGCATTTGAATTGGTTACTGGGTTTTGTTAGGAAGAAAGGGGAATTGTAATAAAACAACAGGAAATTGAAAAAGAGAGTATAGGGAGAATTTGGTTCACCTTTTCGCATTCCGCAGCCAAAAGAAAGGGTCAGGCATACGACATTTTATTTGAGTTTTATATATATATATATATATATATATATATTATCGGCACAGCCTTTGCTGTGGTGGGCGCTGTACTCTGTGCTCGCAAAATATTCTCCATACGAAAGGTATCTTTCAGGATCGTCTGGTCAGTTTGATCGTCTGTCTTTGGCGTTCACGACTCATTGTGGAGCTTCCTCCCCCACCATGTTTGCAGAAGCTTTCTTCGCAGAAATCAAAACGAGCATGTTTAATAACACATCCCGGTGACGCAGTGGGACTTATGTGGTTCACTTGGAAGTCTGGACAAAGAAACTCTTTGCTGAAGCTTTTTAAAACTGCTTATAGCACACATTTTTCTCGAAATGGCTGTAACAGCCTGTTCAAGCAGTACAGGCATGGTACAGCGTTCAGTGACTGAAACGCAATATTCGAAGCACATTTCTACTGGCCCTTCGTGTGCCACCGGTGGTCGCGGGGGATGCATAGCTGGTGCACTGTGGTGTAGCATGAAAGTGAGGCCTTTGTGGCACATTGTGGCTGTGTTTGCCAACCCCAGCGTTCACCAAGTGACGAAAAATGCGCCAGTCGCCACGTAGACTGGTCATTGTGTTTGAATTTTTGGGCAGTGCACATATCGGGCAAGGGTATTAGTGCAGTTTATATAAATGTGACACGTACCATTGTTCCGACCAAATTAAGGATTATATTGACACTAGGCCTGAAACTCCACCATTTACGATATAGACAACGCATCTCGTAAGCAGACATATGATGGGCATATATATTTATATTTTACACTAACGTAAAATATATGCTACCCATGGCCTCAAAGTATCTTTTATTTCGTCATTGAATTATTAGAAAGTTCACCAGATGTTTTATTGGCGTAGGAAGTAGTGAAAAGGATGATAGTTGTTTTCCAGAATTTGTTGCAGATTCGACCTTAGAAATGATATGAGCCACTATAGTAACAAAGCAATTCAGAGCAGCTGAACCGGAAAAAATAAAAGCTGAGAGGTTATATAAAGTTTGTAGAATGTCATGCAGGTGTTTTTTATGAACCTTAGCTGTAGTCGCTATCATGTGGGACATACAGGTCGTTACCTCAATTGGAGACAAAATGAGCACAAGTGGTCGCTGACCGCTGTCTCCAAAGTAAATCAGCGCCAATTTCTAAAGTGCCCGAACCAAGCCTGATCAATATAACTGCAGTAGCACGTGCTTTACCCAGCCTTCGATTACATGTCGTGAAGTATAACCGTCATGGCTGAACCAATGTCTGTCGAAAGTGCTCAAGCTCCATGCTTGACGAGTTGGCGCCATCGTATCCAAATCATGGGCAGACAATGTTTTTAGCTTTATTTATTTTCCACGTTCTTGCGAGTTTTCAGGTTATAAACGGCGAATGTGTACCTAGCTATTTTATTGCCATTCCTTCCTGGTTTTTAGAGCCCAACGTTTCAAACAATGACAATGGAATATGTTGCAGATGTTCTTGTGAAGCGTGCTAGAGCTAAGGACGGCAGACAATCCTGTAAATGGTTCACGACACTAGAATTACTTTTTTTATTGCCGCCACAAACTGCAGCGCACAGAATGCGAGGACCGCATCGCCTCTGGTGCTGTAATGCTGAGAGAGAAGCTCAGGTTGCTCCCTTGTCTGAAATTATGTGCATAATTTATCTTACCGCGAAGTGTGCCATCCATGTGTCAGCACTTTCGCCTTTGCGCATTTTTACACTGAGCAGGTTTCAGAATTTCTTTCCAAGCTGCGTGTCGTGTGCACTTTGAGCGGTGAATGAGGACATAGTCGTTCCCGTGGTACTACACTGCTCCCCTGTAGCGCTGCTCCCTTATAGCTCTGCTCTCCTATAGCACTGCTCCCATATAGCGCAGCAGAGGCAAAATCTGCGTTCAAAGACTCGCGTTAGTGACTGTTCCGCCTTTTCTTTTCCCCTTTGTTGTAAGTGTGTGCACGTGCTATAAGGTGTCCTTTTTATAACGTCCTACGGGAGAAGAAGCCCGTCACACAAATGCGACATCGTTTTGTTCGCAAAGGAGACCAGTGACACGTACTACGATCATTACTTAATACATAAAATGCGTGAAAGACACTTTCAGCATTGTTTTCAAGCGGACATAATTGTGCCCCTAAAACCTTCAACACATCTCGCCAATACCGTGGCCCCAATACCATCGAATTATAAATCTGCGGCAGGCATTGGTTTTTCCAGTGCCGTGGGGAAATCCTGTAACTGTGTCATGTCACACATTTAAAGGCTTCGTTAATTTTCGTGTTGCTCCTACTACCACACAAAACTTCAAACTTTTCCGCCACATCACTTATAATATTTGCCCTATTTCCTTTCAATACAAGAACAATGAATTGTCTACTTCATGTCATCATCATCATCATCATCATCGTCATCAGCCTGGTTACGCCCACTGCAGGGCAAAGGCCTCTCCCATATTTCTCCAACAACCCCGGTCATGTACTAATTGTGGCCATGCCGTCCCTGCAAATTTCTTAATCTCATCCGCCCACCTAACTTTCTGCCGTCCCCTGCTACGCTTCCCTTCCCTTGGAATCCAGTCCGTAACCCTTAATGACCATCGGTTGTCTTCCCTCCTCTTTACATGCCCTGCCCATGCCCATTTCTTTTTCTTGATTTCAACTAAGATGTCATTAACTCGCGTTTGTTCCCTCACCCAATCTGCTCTTTTCTTATCCCTTAACGTTACACCTATCATTCTTCTTTCCATAGCTCGTTGCGTCGTCCTCAATTTGAGTAGAACCCTTTTCGTAAGCCTCCAGGTTTCTGCCCCGTAGGTGAGTACTGGTAAGACACAGCTATTATACACTTTTCTCTTGAGGGATAATGGCAACCTGCTGTTCATGATCTGAGAATGCCTGCCAAACGCACCCCAACCCATTCTTATTCTTCTGATTATTTCTGTCTCATGATCCGGATCCGCAGTCACTACCTGCCCTAAGTAGATGTATTCCCTTACGACTTCCAGTGCCTCGCTGCCTACTGCAAACTGCTGTTTGCAAAGAAACAGCGCTTCAAACGCTTCGACGTCGGGATCTTTACGAAAACAGCACAGCACACAACTTTCCGGATGCCAAAGAAGCTTGCGGCACTATTCAGCTGAAGTATCTATATGTGTGCGAAGTTAACCTGAACGTCGGCATTGAAAACCATGCTGGAAGTCTTGATACTGACCTTCATCGTCACGATTACAACATGGTTCGTTATGTAAGTAAAATTTTCCTAACTTCTTGAACAGGCATATTCGACGAGGTTATGACCCCGCCGAGTAGAGCGTGCGTTAGATTTGGTAATATGAATACCATACATAAAACCGCTGAATTTACGCGGCATACAGCTGTGGTATAGTAGACTCGAGATATCCAGTTCAAAAATGCAATAACTACACCCTCTGTGGTCCAGGCGCCTTTGTGAGTCATGAAAAAGCCGATAATGCTGTCCCTTCACTATGATAAATATCTTGTGTGCATCGACGTTTGCCACTTTCTGGGAATTTAGACAAAATCGATCTGTTTGCGTGACTACACTTTAGCAGGTATCTACACTGAAATGAAAGTGATGTATTTCCTCCAGAGTTTTTGTCGTCATTACGTACTGGTCTAAACTAGTAGTTAAAACTGTCGATGTAGCATTGTTTATTAGCGTACGCAACTCCGTGCGTTCCAGACAACGAAAGAGACGCCTGTCGTTCTTCAAAGATCTCGGCATCACGGGACCTCCTCCAAGCTTTCTTACTGGAAACCTGTCTGAACTTGTAGAAAAGGTAAGGCTTTACTGACAATAGCATAACGTGAACGTTTATTTATTTATTTATTTATTTATTTGTTTATTTATTTATTTATTTAGGTGCATCACAGGTTCCTATTGGAACATCATGTACAGGGGGTTATACAAAAAATCGTCAGGTCAATAACATGGAGCGAATGTTTTCGAGTTTTCGAATACAAGTAATCCGTACATTATCAACACAGACAACAGAACTATTGAGTGCGCTGGTCATGTTGGGTAGTATTGATGAGGGCGGTAAATGCAGATAGGAAAATTTTGCTCAATGCGAGCGCTAAAGTAAGACCAGCAAAAGCGAGACCTTTAGTATCAATCAAACATCGTTAACAACGGCTATATAGTTCATAAATAAAAGAAAAGATGAAGACAACACGAGATAAGCTACGAAAACAGGAAGTGCAGTTTCTCCTTGAATGCATCAGGGTTTAGCATATCGACCACTCTATCTGGAAGACTGTTTAAATAGGACACAGTACGTGGTAAAGCAAATAAGCTAAAGGTTTTTGTTCGGCCGAACAGGCGTTGCCAGTTTCGCTGACTACGGAGACTACGATAAGTGCGATGTGCATGAGCAAGCCGCAGCATAGAAGTGTGATGACCGTAAATAATTTGATGGAGGAGGCAGATGGAGTGCAATACCTCGACGCGACAGGAGAGACCGAAGTGTCAGTTCTGACTTCATTTCGGTCACGCTTGAGTTCCGCTTGTAATCACCAACGATAAAACATCGTTAACGTGGAAGAAAATTCGTGCACGCATTTTTTTAAAGCCACGGGCTAACTAAATTTACAATATTCTCGTGAGGAACCTTTTCCAGCAGCTTCAACGCTTTGGCGATGCAACCTTGAGACATATAGTAATTTGCGTGTGGAAACTGTTCAGCGGTGACAACTGTTCTGAAAATGCGCACTGTGTCTTTACAAGTACGTCCTGTGTAACAGAGCACATCTGAGAGTGAGACATGGTGTTCTTTCATTTCTCATCCTTCTTTGCGTTGTCTAGCTGGTACTACAACAACCACGGCTGTTGTGTGAAGGCAATCGAGGCAAGAAGGCGATAGGATTCTTAACGAGTGCACTGGATGTCTCTGCTGGCTAACATTGAATTTAGCTTAGATGAGGGCAAACACATTATTTTCATACCTAGACCATTACACCCTGAAATTTTTCTTACTTCATTGTTAGAAACTGCGCGTAGATTAGCTTTTTTTTTTGACACAATTGCAACACCTGCTACTGAAGGCAAATACCGGTAATTTAAGTACGGCACTTCAAGTTAACGGGATCTATGGGGGACCAAAAGAACTATTCTTTTCTTTTTTTCTACTGAACGCATTTTCCTTATATTTGAACGCCAACATCAAACAGCGTCTCGAGTCATAGTTGGATTAATGTGCTTTCCATTGCCTGCAAACTCTGACTGCAGATTGTTTCGAACTTAAATGTCTTTTTAGCAACCGCAGCCTCAACAAACTCGTGTTAGTTACTATATATATTGTCTGCTTCATGCAAACAATAAACACCGGCAGTTCTTTTTTCATTGTTGCTGCGCCATAAGCAAATATAAGTTGCTCTGTATAACAGTTTTCTATCGTTGCTCTATTTCAGGGAGCGCTACAGGCATTCAAACACTGGTTAGACAAATACGGAGACATCGTCGGGTGCGTGGGCATTGCTTTTGTTTTTATACTCAACGAGAAAAAAAAACAATGGAAACTATAGCAACGGCAATACACCTATCACCTATACCAACACGCCCATAACTTAAAGAGCTTCTCTACATCACTTACATTCGTCCGTCACTTGAATACGCATCCTATACCGGTGGTACCACACTGACAAACGAACTTGAGATAGTGCAAAATGGTTCCATTCGCTTCATGTTATCCAATACGACCCCACAACCAATGTTGCCATGATGAAGTCAGTAGTCAAGCTTCCAAGACTACCCCTTCAGCGTAAAATAGCTTGGCTTACTCTTTTACATAAAATTTAGTGTCACAACAATCATCTTCGTGAACGGTCCATTAAATGTCCTCCTTTCATCTGATCTATAATCCACCACATCCAAAAAGTTCATCGCCGTTCCTATTCACACGCATCTATAATCCACCACATCCAAAAAGTTCATCGCCGTTCCTATTCACACGCATTTTTACCTCGAACCTACTCCGAATGGAATCAGCTGCCACATGCAGCTACCATTGTTACGGATACATGGCGCTTTAAGAATTTTTCGGATAACGTGCTGAACGTGGCCGCAATATTTGTACTCAATTTCTTCTCCTGTTTTGGATTGCTTGTTTGTTTGTTTTCACTTTTAGGTCTTGAAATTACTCTGCTTTTCCTTAGTGGCAGCTGTACATATCTTTATTAATTTGTCGATTGTTCATGCCCTTTCTTCTAAGTGTATCAACTCTTTTTTTTTTTTCAATCTTAGTCTGTAATATGCCACTCCCAACTGCAATGTTCAAGCCCTAGCCGATGGTAAAATAAATAAATAAATAAATGCCTTTTATATTGTTTAAAAACAGCGCTAAATACGCACACCGAACAACAGAATAGAGGATGGGACACACACGATGCAGAACTTACAACTGCGCTTATTATGAAAAAAAAAACACAACGGCTTAAAGCCTTACATCAAGCGGACGCGCATGCTCGATGTCAACAAAAGCATTAGTCGTTCCCAAAACATTGCCTCGTTCTCGCGGGTGAGATGAACACCGTTGTTCACCCCATTGCCTTTAAAGGTAAGGCTACCCAAAGCTAACACACCCATTGCCTTTTCTTATTATGAGAAATGCTTCCGCCACTTCCCTTGTAATGCTATCAGTGGGCACAAACAGCGTTTTTGTGTCATCAAAGAAAGGTGCACACTCGCATTCAAAACATTGCTTTGTGACGTTTGTAGATTTCTTGTCTGAAGAATTCTGATGCACCGATAGCCTCACATTAATGCATCAGCCTGTCTGCCCTATGTACGTAAGGCTGCAAGACAAAGGGATTTAGTAAACAAGAGCAACCTTACAGAGCACGGGCTTTTTTTCCTTGGTTTGTTTTACAGCCTGTGCCCTTTCCTTTCTCTCTTTCTTTGCTCAGCTGCTCCCACCTTACCAGGTTTATTAATAGCTGAAAACAAATTTTGACACCATATCTGGCAGCTATGAAGCGTTCTGAAAGAGAAATGAAGCTCGGCCTTTTCAGTTTCGCCTCTATATTTCTCATTAATATAGAAAAGCAAGCTTGAGCCACTCAAAAGCTGATGCACCGAGCACTTACGTGCTGTGGCTACCGCACGATTTTCTGATAACATTCAGCAAAACAGGGCTCAATATAAATATTTTTAACAGACATTAAAACAATCCGCATAAATAAAGCTCATAATTAAAAAGAAGCCCTAAAAACACTGATGAATGAAATGGAATGCTGAACATATCAAAGAAAATAAGAATTCGCGCTTTTTTCAACACTGCCCGTAACGTATGGAAAACCTTTAAACACAAAAAAAATTACAACTAATATGAAATTCTAGATTACACACAAAAAATTATAACTAATATAAAATTCTAGATTAATGATCAAATCTACAATGCATATGCACAATGCATAATATGTCACCTTAAATACAATCAGGCTTCATCTATAGGCGGTGGCACACTGCTAAAGTGGTGTTAAAGTAAACCTATGAATTGCATTGTTCCTCTCAATTTATCAAGCTGAAAAGTAAGTCTAAGGAGTTATGCCCCATTCTTTCTTACACCATGCTTTCTGAAAATAAACTTCCTTAATATCGTTTGGCTTCACAGTTTCTACAATGGCGCCTACCCATTCCTTATCGTCAAAGACACAGAGCTGGTCAAGAAGATCCAGTTAAAAGATTTCCAGAATTTCCACAGCCGAGGAGTGAGTATAAATATTAACCCTCCCTGATGCAATTTAGAGACAGTTTTGCTATTGCTCCTGACACGGCCCCACGGGTAAGTTTAGATTTCTTTGTTGAATAAAGTAAGTGGCCGTTGCCGAATTTTTCAGCACAAGAATTTGAAAAAGACAAAGGGATTACAGAGTACACCTACTGAAAAGGCTTTCGCGCGTGGTGACACATCACAAAGATATTTCTGCATTTTGCTAGGAGATCCTTGGGCAGAGGGATATATCCGAACTCCGTTATCGGCCTAAATGTGTAGCTTCGTGCTCATATTGCCTTCATCATCATTATCATTACTACTTATTACACCCTTAAAAGCCATTTGTGGGGTATAACGCAAGGAGCGGGGTCGATGTTCGAAAATGTGGGCGCTCATGAGTCATGTGAGATATCGCATAAAATATTGCATTAGATAAGCAATCTTTGACTCAGTAAATAACCATAAAACGTAGTAAGAAAAGCACTGCATAATGTACAAATCAGCTTATCTAAACACGGTAAGCAAAGGAAAGAAAGGCATTGGGTGTTACCACATTACGTGTGGATTAACAAGTCACGCACGCCTGACCTGGCACCCCACTTGACAGAATTAATGCTCGGATGAAACGTACTCTCAACGAAACAAACTTCATTGCTTCACAAAAACAAGCTCACAGCATACAAATACCGTCATTAAAGGGAAGGTCATTAAACATGGCAGACCATTTACAATTATTTTACGTTATTAGCTGATAGCAGAAGATTCCCTCTTTTGGCACCTCCAAATACTGTATGCAAGAGCATATAATTCTTTTTCTGAAACTAAGTCTCGTGTGTTGTTGGCAATCAAACTAAATCTGAGCCATCGGTGGTGAGTTCACAATATTCTGCCTTGTACATTCGCTGACGTGATAAGTTGACATCTGACAGCACTTTTGTGTCGTGGAAGCGGCCAGGTGGGAAGCCGAGCACTCGTCCTTGCTGTCAACCATGGTGCCTCACCAAGCCATGATCTTGGGCACGCCTCGGTCTTGGATGACAGGGGTAGAGACAGATAAATTCTGCAGTGACCCTGCCACCTGTGCACAGTTCATGTAGTAATCACATATACCTGTATATAATATGTTATGCAATGCATGCTTGAGGGTAGCTATAATAGAGCTACAAGAATACTGACAGAACACGATGGTACCGTGTCATTACTGTCGTGCTTGCCAACCTAATTTGTACGTAGCACTGGCGCATTTTTTCTGACAGCAAAATTTTACTTCAGCAATGATCTCAAACCATATCAGCAGCTCTCAGAATCGTGATCATCATTCTACGTCATTTGGCCTTTGGCTGCTTCATCTGTGGCTTTACATGTGGCTTTACAAAGGGCTGCCGCATGATTCACTTGTTTCTAGCTCTTTCAAAGTTCGGAAGCACAATATGTATTCTTAGCTTCACGTTTGCTGACAGTTCAAATCAGCGTGTCCTATAATAGCGTGAACTCAGCTGCAGCGCGGGAAACGCTATTGAACGCGCTCGCGGAACGCTCGTTCCGATACCGTAAGGCAGAACCAGCCGGGCAAAACGCGTTCCTTGTTCAGCTTCCGAGCTGATTTAACTCTAAAAGCGAAACTGAATGATCCCGACCAGCTTATGAGATACGCACTGTGAAATACGTGAACTAAACGGTAGTTTCGCACTGCCAAAGCAAGGTAACTGTAGGCCGAGTGGACCATGAGCAATCGCGCACCTTTAGACTGTGTAATGATGTGACAAAAAAAAAAACTTATTCGATCCCTTTTTTTCTGTTTCCTTTGCATACTGCAGATAGAATATTTTTGTGCATTTTGTTGGTTTCAGTAAAAAGAGTAGTGCCAATACGTTTTACTGAGTCTCCTAGTGCAAACATTAGGAGGGCACCCTTCCATATGTCAGCGGCAAAAGTGTTTTTGGTATAAGGTGTTCTTCCGCGTGTTAGAAAATGCTCTTGTGTAAAGGTTCTTAGCCATTACAGGGGCTACAAGCAAGTGAAAGGGTATCGGCTAATGGTAGAATGAAGTTGGCTGCCCTTCCCACAGCAATTCCTCTTCTCATTTGCCTCGACAAATGTTCTCCTCTGCCGTCGTTGCTGATGGCTGATATCCCAGTTACGCCAATGGCGCCCCTCCCCTCCTTTTCTTCATGTGCGGGTCCTCTTGTTTTTTATGCTGCTTGGCGTACGGAAATTGGTGGTTTTGCTTCCTCCGCGTTTCACACAGTTCGCTGTGTTATTCGCGTCGGTGCTGACTTTGTGTGCTGCAGACTGTACAGTGACGTGGTACGCAAGAGGTAGGAAGTCATCTCAGCTTGCGAGTAGGCTAGCAGCTCTGAAGAATGAGGGCACACGGACTTCTTTTCCAACGCTAAGCGGTGCTGCAGGCGTACATCGGTTAAATTGTTTTGCACCAGTTAAGGCAGAAAGCTAGCCTAGTTGGTTATAGTAGCTTGATACATTTTAAGCGGTGAAACAAAAAATGAAAATGCCAAATTAAGCAGACAAGGATGAGCATTGTTCCCGCGCCATCTCCGCCCCAGTCCTGTGGCTTCATGTTGTGTGTTTCCGTTTCTAGAGCGCTGTAAAAATGCAAAGCCTCCTGCGCGTACGGTTTATAACGTGTGACACACACTCCATGTTTTTCCATTTTCAGTGCTCTATGATGTTTGGCTGGCATATTGCAACTAGTCATTGCACTCAAATCTATTTCTTTACTAAGTTCATCACTAAATGCCGGCTGATTCAGGTGACAGGGCAGGCTAGACGCCCGACAGTATGCAAACGAAGTTCCGAAAGTCCTACAATCGTTACATTCTTCCCGGCCCTGTTGAAGGCCCTTAAACGCTTCGTATGCAAACGCTCGTGCCGTCGTTTTTGTGAGAGAGTGTACACTAAAACAATAAAGACATTCGCAAAACAGTTTCTCTGTATTTCCTTAAATAGCAATAAGGTAGGCCGAAGATCTCCGCGATAGTCGCTGAAGGCACTATAGATTAACTTCAATGATTTCTGAACTTGTTCCTTGCTTTGAACAAGTAGTATTGCTGCGGCATTGGTGCTTGAAACTGAAAGAGCGCAATCATTTGCCATAGAGCTTGTCTGTCGTCAATTTATACACAATCTGTACTGCACTTATTTTTTCTTACTGTGTGTCGAGAAAAGTTACGGTAATACAAGTTTGTAGTGTTCCGCCACATCTTTCTCTATCACTTCATTTGCGATTTTTCATTTGGTTACATGACTTTACATTAGACACTTGCATTACTTGTGGCGTAATTAGCTCCACATGCAAATAAATTGAGCGATTCGCAGTTCTGCAAGGAAAACGGTGGTGTAATATATCTACAGCTGTCGTCAAGCTTCGCACGGAGCCACCCTATCAACAAGCATAGCCTGACTAACTCGGAGGGCGACCGCTGGAAGGAAATGCGCAGCCTGATTTCGCCAGCCTTTACGACGAGAAACATGAAGAAGGTAGGCAGCCATGTCTCAGAATGAGGCTCTACCTTGAGCATTTCCTTGTTCAAGCTCTCTTGATCACTTCAGGTCTTAGTTTTTCCGTCAACCATTTGTACTCTTTGGACTCTGAGGGAGCACAACGCAAAGGAAGAGCCCACTCGCAGCTATTTGTTCTTACATTTTTTTGTTTTTGTTGTTGTTATTTTTCGCCAGGCGTGAACATTACTGTGATCAGTTTGAGGACGTGTGATTTTACCCGGGTCAGTTATTCTGCGATGAAAAAAGCAGTCCGCAGCAAACAAGCACATTTGCGATGACATGTTAGTTGTATGATGACTGCATACATTAAAAATGTTAGCAGGCCGAGTACAAAAAAGCCTCGCTGCACTCCCGAGTGAATTGGCATACTATGTGAGTGATAGCTATCGACTCATACAGACTGTTTGCGATTGTCGAGGAAGACGGGAATCCAGATAGAGAAACATTTGCTAGATATCTGTGCTTTCGCAGCGTCTCGTAATGTTTCACTGGAAACAGAGAGGCAAATGTTTTAGATACCACTAGTTGTGAGGACGGAATGAAATGTGCTGCATTCTTGCTGTAATTTTATTAGTGACTCTTTCGGGACGACTACAAAATGTGCTTTCTTCCTTGAAGAATTGTTCATATCGCCTCCTGTTATCACGTCTCGATCACCGATCACTCTATTTTTGTGGAAAGGCCGGTGGCACAATTGGTGCGATAATTTTCAACTTCATCACACATGCACTATGTTTACGCACAGATGGTGAGCTTAATGGATGACAGCACCAATGCTTTTCTCAATGCCATCGAGGACATGCGGTCGAAGCATAACGCCATCGAGTTTCGGGAGCTCTTCCAGAGGCTTACGGCCGAAGTCATGATTCGATCAGCGTTTGGCCTCAAATCGAACCTGCTGAAGAAAGATCGAACAAACAGCACTGCAGAGTCACTTTTTCAGGAGGGTTTGGAGACACTTCAACAATTTCGTCGCGCATGGATAAACTTCCTTACCCGTAGGTTAACAGAGGGTAACTTTTCCTTTTAGATGGGCTTGTTTATTGTTGTGTTGGTGATGTACCTAGAAGACAATATGCGACACAAAGTATATAGGCACTATCAGCATTTGTGATGTGTCAGTCTACTCTGTGTCTCCATTTGATTTTGCGCTGGCTAAGTGATGGTGGATGGTGGTGGATGCTTGTTCGAGGAACCACCACAAAGCATGGACGTACGTTTACTGACTCGATCGTTGCTTCATATTTTGACGTGGCGTACTGTTCAGCGCGATAATGAAAGCTTAGAGCGCTAAAAACACGAAAGACGTAGAGAAAGAAACAGACACCGCGTCTCTACATCTTTCGTGTTTTGAGCTCTCTAAGGTTTTATTAATATGCTTTACCAACTAGCCCACCTATCCATCCTTTTGCTAAACTCTTATATTTACGTAGGGCTACAAACATATTAAGACTGCCTTCTCATCAAAATTATTGTATGTGTTCCCACGGTGAGCGGACTTGCAAATATGGGCTAAAATGCCTACTTATTGATTTATCCAATGAAAGGAGACTATCTGTTTCCGAACAATTCGAGTACAATCGAGAAACGACCGCTTTAGCGAGAAAGTTTCGTGTAGTTGTGCAGTGAATATAGAAAACTGTGTAGCTTTCGACCACCGAATGCCTGTAAGGTAATGTTGCCAAATTCAATTCCTTTCAAAAGGCGAAGTTCACAATAAGTCTTTATTTTGTTTTAACGCAAAGCATTATTACTTCATTCCAAGCACTTTGTCTTGGTAGGTAGGCTTTTACCTCGCCTCGTTTCGGACCCCTTCAATAGACACATATTCTTGGCCAAGGAACGGCAAAATCCAACGCCTAATATACAACGCATCAAACCAGAGCTATAGCCATAGGCCACGACTGCGCACATATTCCCCGCGTGCGACAGATGGCTAACTCTCTAACACATTTGGGAACCTGAGTCAGGTATCAGTTTCCGACGTTCTTGCCTCGTGTCTATTCAAGCTTTACGACGCTATGTTCGACTGCAAAGCTTCTAGGATCGGCCGATATTGCCCAGTTCTTTCGTCGTAGCGGTTAGATCTACGGATAAGCTAAGGACAATGTACCACTTTCACACTGTCGTCCCAAGTCAGACAGGTTTTAACGTTTCGTCAGCGTAGAGGAAATACCATAGTCGCTTCAACATAGGCTAAATAGCATAGATATAGGTACGCAGAATTGTATAACCCCTAGTTGCAGATGACGTCACACTTCTTGGTTCTCTCGTTTGTGCTCGCCCAGTATCTATACAGCACCCAACAATGGATAATATTCGAACAGCCGGAGTAGAAATCATGCCCTCATCGTCACCGTCGCCTCGCTGCTGTCGCCAAAGACGCGCTCCCGTCAGACACATAAACGCTAGCCTTACATAAAGACATTGGTCCAGTTGGCAATACTCTGTGCAACCCGAATAAGTGCTTCGTAGCCAGTTACCGGTGAATGCTTCGAAAAACTTCGATTGCAATAATGCGTGGGACTTGCGGCATTTCTTAACTTGTAATGGCCAAACACCGTCCCTCACCGATGAAAATTTGAATGAACTAATGACATATATTTCTGGCAACGGACGGTACATTTGTGAATAATTAATGCAAGCAATTATATATATTTTTCAATTATAACCTAATTACTGTAGAACAAAAGTGATTAGTAATTGGTTTGCTAACCTATCTACCACTGAAACTCCAGCATATCAATAACGCGACTACGGCTTCGCATTAAATTTCGCGAACTTCAATAGGCACTTTTAGGCGCCAAAACTCAGCGTAGTGTGTATGAGACATTTAGCACCCCAGAATCACATCGTCAGTGATTCTGACAGTGTCCTTAGATTTCGTTGCAACCAGAGTTTACGGACTGTGTGTCTGACTCATTAGCTATTCATCTAGGCGAGAACACACTTCATGTGAGGCCATAATAATATATTACTAGAAAGCTCAACAAGGCATAATTTAGCAATGGTTGCGACATATAAAAAAATTGTTGGGATAACTCGTTCAATCTCCACAGTTTCCTAATGGTACCTCTACCTGTTATTCATCACTGATAATTCAGAAAGATTATATGGTTCAAAGCTTGGTAAAGAGCCCATAGAGAACAATTCAAAGTAAATACATGCAGTGGGCCCGGAAAACAGCAATATCAGAAGAAATATATACATGGAATTACATCAAGTGGCTTTTTGACAAGCTTACGTGGACCGAGCCAATCTTGTGGTACATCCGCGTCAAGCCCACAGAAAAATATGCAAAGTGCCCCAATTATCATGCACCAAGATTTCAAGAGAGAGAGAAAGAAGTTTAATGACACGAAATGCCGAGAGGTCGGCCTGAGGTATATTCCTCTAGCCAGCTACTCGGCATTGGGGGAAGGGGAAGTGGGAAAGAAAGAGGGAAGAAAGAGGTGCATGATGGGTGACGATGACGATAGAAGGAAGATGTAGAAAATATGGCAAGCAATTGGGCATGCTCAAAGTCTGCAGTCCAGGCCTGTAATTTTTAAAAAGTTCAGTAATGCCTTGATGGCCTTAAAACTCGACTGAGCGTCTGGCCAAGAGCCTAAAATAATATCCTCCGACAACGGTGCACTGTCGAGACGCGTAAGGTCCTTGACCAACCTATCACGCTCTTCCACGAACTTAGGGCAGTCACAAAGCACATGACCTATAGTTTCAGTCACATTGCACACCTCACAGTGTGGAGACTCGGTGCGTCGCATGAGGTGCACGTATCCGCGCGTAAACGCTACCCCCAGCCTTAGTCTGTGCAGAAGACTGGCATCGCTTCGTTGAATTTTCGGTGGTAGCCTAAAATTCATGGTGGGGTCCAATCTCTGGAGTCGTCTGTGGCGATTATCTGGATTGTCCCAGTGCATTGCTGTCAATTTGCGGATGACACTGGAGAGGAGACAGTTGGCGTCCGCTCTTTAAAAGGGAATTGAAAGCAGGGACTCTCGTTCCTCGAGTGCTTTCTTCGCTTCGGCGTCGGCCAGTTCGTTGCCCTGTATACCACAGTGACTAGGGATCCACTGAAATGTGATGTGGTGGCCGTTTTCTTGCGCTAAAGTGTAGAGCTCGGCAGTTTGAAGAGCCAACACTCTATAAGCGCTTTCTTTCAACGCCACTCTAAGTAGTTGAAGAGCCGATTTTGTGTCACTGAAAACTGTCCATATTTGAGGAGGCTGTCGCACAATATATTTAACGGCCTCTCTTATTGCCACTAATTCCGTAGATGTTGAGGTCGTCTTGTTATGCAGACGAAACCGTCGAATGACTTGATGCGCAGGCACGACGAAAGCCGCACCAGACGCATACGACGAGACCGAGCCGTCTGTATACACGCTCACCGCGGAGTCATATTCTTTCGACATATATTCAAGTGAGAAATGTCTGAGGCCGACGGTAGGTATTCGCGATTTTTTAGAGATTCCGGGAATAGATAGACGTACCGGTATTTTGGACATTACCCATGGGGGCATATGTGGAAGGTCAGCCGGGGCAAAGTATGCTGGTATGGCAGATGCTTGGCATTTAACGGCTCTTGAAAAAGTGGAGTCCGGCCGTGTATCGGGTAGTTTCGATAAGGGATGACGTCCGTGACGGCAAAGCAGTCGCAGGAATACTCGAAGAGGTTCGCATCGTAGATAGACAGGTAAAGGGGTGACGCGAGCCTCCTCAATTGTTCCATAGGTTGAGGTGCAACGTGGAACACCGAGACATGTTTTCAGCATCTGCGCCTGGGCACTTTCCAGCGTACGCAAACATGACGGGCTCATACTTGATAAAACTGGCAGGCTATACCGAATGTATCCGACGTAGAGAGCCTGGTACAGCCGGAGTAGCGAATGCTCAGATGGATCCCGTTTCATACCGGCCAGAAAGCGAAAAACTTGAGCAAGCCCAGTTAATTTTTTCTTCAACATTGCCACATGTTTCGACCATGAAACACCGCGGTCAATGACAACGCCGAGGTATTTGTGGTGGGTGACATATGGGATGGCATTTCCATTGATCATAATTGGATACGAACACATAAGCTTCCGTGTGAACGCTATCGCAGCGCACTTGTCTGGGGCCAGTTGCAGTCCTTGGCACTGCAGGTACTGAGACGTTAAAGAAACAGCTCGCTGCAATCTGGCACGAATTTGTGGTCGCGTGACTGCGGATGCCCATATGCATATGTCGTCTGCGTAGGTACTGATGCGTACTGTATCAGGAATTATTTCCGCAAGGCCAATAAGGGCAACATTGAAAAGGGTCGGGCTGAGAACTCCTCCTTGAGGCACTCCACAGACCACAGCGTGTCTTGTCGTTTCGCCAGCATTCGTGGACATGAAGACTGTACGACCATCTAGGTAATTTGCAATCCACATGTAGAGACGGCCGCCGATGCCTAGATTACTGAGGGCATCAAGAATGGCTTCGTGCAGTACATTGTCATAAGCTCCTTTTATGTCTAAGAAAACTGCTCCTACAAGTCGGTGGCGCTTTTTTTCCTGTTCGATCGTGGACACGAGATCAATGACCCCATCTATTGCAGACCGGCCACGTCTAAATCCGGTCATCATTTCAGGATAAAGCTCATTCTTTTCCATGAACCATTCTAGTCTAGTGAGTACCATCCGTTCCATCACCTTACCGACACAGCTAGCTAAAGCTACTGGCCGGTAAGATGACATTTCGTAAGGCGATTTTCCTGGCTTTAGGAGGGCCACCAAACGGCTGGTTTTCCACTGCTTCGGGACTGTACTGGTTGACCACGTGGCGTTATAGTATGACAGCAGGACTTTCCGACCTTCCATCCCAAGGTGGCACAGAGCAGTATACGAAATACCGTCAGGTCCAGGGGCAGAAGATCGTCTAGACGCAGCTAGTGCAGCTTCCAATTCCGGCATCGTGAAAGGAAGGTCAAGACGGTCATCTTTAGGAGGTAGCACGGGTCGATCCAATGTTGGACATGCTGTAACATCAGTACGGGTGACTCTCTTACAGAAGTCTTCGGCAACCTGCACTTCCGTCAGACATTGGTGAAGTGCTAGAGCACGGAAAGGATGTTTTTGCTGAGGAGGGGCACGAAGGCTTCGTACTACCTGCCAGATCCTAGAAAGCTGCTTTCGAGGATCCAGAGACGAACAGAAGGTCCTCCACCGTTGTTTTCCCATTTTTTGAAGGTGACGCCGTATTTTTCGTTGAGCTCGTCGACATAAGACAAGGTCTAATGACGATTGAGTTCGCCTAACCTTCCTTTCCGCTCTACGACGGATCGCTCGGAGTCGTTCATATTCAATATCAATCGCCGTTCTGGATGTAGGTGCACAGATGAGCTTAGTTGTCTTCTGCATTGATGATACAATAATCTCTTCTATATCAGATGGTGAAGTGATGTCTCCGCAGTACTCTTCGACAGATGTAGAGAATGTGGACCAATCAGTGCAGCGTACAGCAGGTGGAGTTGATTGCACAAACCACTTCATCTGTACATATGTTGGTATATGATCGCTCCCATGCGTTTCTATGTCCAAGCACCAGTTGACTAAGGGCAGGAGGCTCCGAGATACAATAGTGAGGTCTAAGCAACTTCCGTAGGTAGTGCCGCGGATGTAAGTTGGAGATCCATCGTTGATGACAGCCAGACCTTCACTGTCTATGAAGTCCATCAAGTTCCTACCCCGACAGTTCATTGCGGCACTTCCCCAGTAAGGATGATGAGCATTGAAGTCTCCAATAACAACATGAGGGCCTGGGGAGCTTTGTAATACAGTGGATAGATAAGATAGTTCAAGTCCTTGTCTAGGAGGTATGTAGGCGCCGATGATCGAAAACACATGTAGTTTATGTTTTAGTGTCACACACACATATTCATTGCTGTCATGTGGAGTGATCGCGTTCCGCACAAACGTCATGTCGCTGCGTATACACATTAACACTTTGCTCTTGGGTCCATCTTCACGTGACCAGAGCTTAACGTATCCGGAAAGGCGAAATTCCGACGTGAGATTTGGCTCGCATATCACGATCACTGGGAAGCGGTATTTGAATACTGGTTGCCTAAAGTCAGACATGCGGCCGCATAGACCTCGAGCATTCCATTGCATTATAACAGAATGATGCATCTTCTGTTCCAATGTCCAGTGTTTTATCGTGAGAGCCATGATTAATACCCTTATTTTAGAGCCGCTAATAGCGGCTCCATAGCATCTAACGCCTTCACGACCGACAGTGCAGTTGGCGTTGCCAATCCGGAGAGTAATATACGCATAGTGTTTACTAGCTGTTTAAGCATGTCTATCACCTTTTCATTTCCAAGCCTTTCAGTACTCTCCCGGCACTTGGGGAGCGCCGAAGGAGTATCTCCTCCGGAAGCCCTCAGTGGTAGCGAAGGCCACTCAATAGCCGAAGAGGTTGGACGCACGTTGGATGACGCCTCATTCCTTGACGGGCGCGGAGATACTGGGGGAGGCGCATCTTGTGTGTGCCGGCCTTGCTCTCTCTGTGGCACGGTTTGCATCCAAGTACTCAAAGGAAGTGCCTCTTTACCCCGAGGCTTGCTCCGGGAGCGGCGACGCCTTTGCCGCAACCGGCGCCTTTTCTTGCGGACGGAATCGGCAGCCTCCTTGTGCGTGGAGTTCTCTCTCACCATTTTTCTCAGAATGTGCCTCTCCTCTACCATTTTGGGGCAGTCCTTGGATGTCGCTTCATGGTCTCCGGAGCAATTTGCACATTTCATGGCGTCAGTCTCACAGGAGTCTACCTGATGAGCACCACCACATCTTCGGCACGACGTAGGATTCTTACACACAGCACTCACGTGGCCCAGTTTGAAACACTTGTGACACTGTAACGGTCGTGGTACATATGGACGCACTGAGTGCCTCACATAACCTACTTTGACCGATGCTGGCAAAGAGTCTGACTCGAACACCAACTTGATGCACCGGGAGCGGCCGAATCGGTGGATGTCGAGGATTCGCACTGTCGACGATAATAGAGATCGCAGGTCGTCATCCTTTATGTCAATGTCCACATCCGATATCACACCAGTGCAGGTATCTTTGCCGTACGCTAGGAATGAGCGAACTGGGATGTTGCCAACCACTTGAATGCCTTTCAAAGCCTCCAATACTGCCTGAGAATTCACGTCCACCGTCAGAATGTTCTTCCGAGCATTAATGCGGATCTCTCTCACATGTCCTGAGGCTATTCGATCGAAGTATTTGGTCAGTGATTGTCTATTCAACGAATTCATATTCGTACCTTCCGTAGTTGGGGTGTAGCCCACGGAGAAGACCCGTTCGTCACATCTGCTGTTATGAGTAGAATCACTGCCTGCTGACGTCCGGCGAAGCTTGCGCTTCAAGTGGCGCGATTGGACTAGCGTGTAATCACTGTCCGAGTCCATGTCTGCCGCTGTTGAGCTGTCAGATGAATCGGGAAGCCTACAGTCGGTGATGTCGCGGTTTCCCACGGACAGGGCTACCGCCGCGGGACTCGCCTTGCCATGAGGGCGCGGAGGTCCTCCGTCCTCCATTCTGGAGGACGACGTCTTCGGGGAAGCTCCTGATATGTAGAAGGCGCACAACTTTGAAGAACCACAGAACAAGATCGACCGTTCCGCACTTCTTCGTCTTCGGCTGTCCCCAAGATTTCAAAATTTGCATGTGCCACGTAGCTTGAAGATACTGATGGTGTGTTTTGCATTCCACCTAACTATAGAAGTCCTAATTAACTAAGAACTTCTCCAATATTATATTTGGATGAAAAGTGTCAATGAGAAAACTGCACAGCAACTTGAAAAAATCCTGATGCAGCTTTTTGTTGTTCAACATGTGCTACATAAGAATTTTTTCCCGAGCGTGAATGAAGCCCGCGAATACAGGCAAAATTGTCGTAATGAGCAACCAAAAGTTGTATCGGGTGTTTTTTCATGTTGCTCTACAATTTTCTCATTGACACTTTTCATCCAATGAAATTATTCGAGTTTATAATTATTTAGGGCTAATTATGTCATTAGGCAGAATGCAAGAAGCTGCGGGCAATTTTGCATGTATTCGCGGGCTTTGATGTTGAATGCTTAAAGCATTAGATTTTTATTCTTCAGACACGTAGGTTCTGGGTTACACCTTTTTTGGGTAGATTACAGGTCAATGTCATGGAACAGTTAATAACCTCCTAAAAGTAAAGGGGAGGGTAGAGGTCTGTATAATCTGTACCATTCGCCAAAGTATATTTGTGTTTGTGTTGTGATGGCGAACTTGTAATCAAAGTATGCATTAGCTGCAGTGATTCCTGGCATTTGTAGCGCGTTGACTGTTTTTTTTTGTTGTTCTTGTTGTTGTTTTGTCAGAAACAACTTGTGCGGGAGTTGAATCCTGAACTTTCACGACGAGACCAGTTTAATTTTTAGTAGGCATTACAGCAACGTAGCGCTTGCTTGTTTTACTAATAATTTCTATCGTGCCATTAAACTAAACTTAACAATCTGACAGGTCAACGTCACCTTCCCCGCTCGAAGTGTCACGGTCTTAAAGGAGATCAACTCACTCTTTCCCGCATTCTTATTTCACCCCGACCATCATAACCGTTCTCTTCCAGCGTGCTTTCCAGAGTTTTCCATTTTGTGGAGAGCGATCATATCATACCGTTCTCGGCATAACAAGACTGCCACAGACAAAACATTTGACGAAATCACTCCTATTATACAGTTCCGTCGTGAAAACCCTGAGGTAGGTTCGAATAGCTATCAAATTTGATATTTTATTGGCTGCATTTCGCTCAGAAGAAGGATTATATTCTTCTATTCTTTATAAATATGGAGGGAAATGCACGTCGATAGGTTGTAAGCCGACACTACCTTTGTAACTGTAAGTACTATCCGGTCACAAAAGGCGTGCTGAGGACAACAGCATTGCACTTAATAATAAACTCATGCAGCACTTTGGTTACCATGGCGCCCCGCTGAATGGTATGAAACACACTACTAAGGCTTCCAATAAAAAAAGAAACGTGTACAATCATGTATACTAGCAGTACGTACATAAGGGGCGTAGGCTTAGAGACGAACAAAGAAGCTAGAAAAGAAGCTAAGGACTGCGAAACGAGCGATGAATCAAACACTGATATGCGTAACGTTAAGAGATAGGAACCCGCGGCGACGTGCGTTAGAGTAAATGTAGGTAGCCTTTATTCCACTTTAGATAGAGAAAAATAAATGAAGTTGGGCAGACCATATGCAATGCGTAAAAAGATAACGGATGGCCTAACGGAGTTACAGAATAGATGCCGACAGATTGACAGCACAGTCGCGAAATGACCACGAACAGGGCTGTGTGATAGAATTAGGAAATTTGCGAGCGTAAGACGGAATCGGCTTGCGCAATGCAATGGTTGTTGGGGATCGCTCGGAGAGGCGTTCGTCCTGCAGTTGATCTGTCATACTGGTCGATGACGATGAAAAAAACTTAGAGCGAAGTGCACTTCATCGTAGCCGCCAACGTGACCCTAAATAGAAGCTGCCGCCGCTTGAAGAGAATGTATCTAGCTATGTGTTGGCTCTGTGATGCACAATCATTCGAATATGCTCGACCAGTTGAAACCCGATTGGGATGATAATAATTATGAAAAATCAAAAGTAGCTCAAGCGCAATGACGATAGTTTGCATGCAGCTGATCTATCGCTGTCACTTAAAAGTACACCTCCATCGATAAATTAATTTTTTTATTCATTTTAGGAGAATAGGACCGATCTCCTCCAGCTGATGCTCAATGCCGAAGCAGAGGACGAAATGCCAGTCAGCCTGCACTCACGGCATCCTACGATGTTGATAGCGCAACCGAAGGTGAGAATGAATGTACCAGGCGTCTCCTGACAGCAGCCATTAATGATAGAATGCTTTATTATCTAGGTAACGTGACAAATTTATTCTGTGGCTTTGTTTTTTCAGAGAAACAGCCTGTTGAAACGGTAAACGTTAGCGCGAAGAAGCGATGTTTGACCAATGTCGAAATTCTGGCGAACGGATTCGCCCTCTTCATGGCAGGGTGAGAATGAGCCAATGGGCAACGACTTTTTGTCAATGTTCGATTAAAATTATGCCGCCGAATACTGCGGAAGTATACCGCAAGAGTGTCCAGCACTTCCCCTTCGTCTCAAAGAAAAAGATCCTCTGAAGCAAGAAAGTATGCATGCTCGCCGTGGTGAATATTAAAGGGGCACTAATAATTTGTTTAATGCGATCAGCAGGCTCATCCAACGTCATCCACTTTGTCTGTAAGTATCTGTTTAGCGTGTTCACACCACTCTGCAAAATGAAAAGAAATGCTATACAATTTTGTTGGCCACTGGATGGATTCGAACTCGCGTCAGACTAGTTTCCCGAACACCGCAGCGTGATGCTTTAGCGCAGTGCCATATACGGCCGCAGGAAGCGAGGGATTAATTCTCAGCGAAATCTCGCAGTGATGCTCCACCGGCGAAGTCTCGGAGGCCACAAGCAAAAGGAGGGCTGCTTCGTGCATAATTGCGAGCTCCCGCCGTCTAGATAGGGGGAGTGTCCCAAATATAGGGTCCCAAAGGAAGTGTTACAGAGGAACCCGGCTACAGTGCATGGCTCATACGTGACGCGTTTCACGACTGTAAATGTGGTGTGTTGGCATTACTGCTTCAACGTCAATCGCATTAACGTCGACAGTCGTCGCCCGATGGGTTCTACCAGAATTTTTTTTTTCACTACTGTAAGTGTGGTGTGTTGGCATTACTGCTTGTACGTGAATCGCATTAACGTCGACAGTCGTCGCCCGATGGGTTCTACCAGAATTTTTTTTTTTTGAGCAAACACCTCTGTGTATTGTCTTTTTCATGCACACCTTGGAAATAAATGCAACGCGATCCTACCACAGCCGGAATATTATTTGTAATCTTGCTTGCATGTTGTGTATAGCTGTAAAACTTTAAAGTGGCGCCTACGTTGTAACATAACCGCCGCGGTTGCTCAGTGGCTGTGGTGTTGGGCTGCTGAGCACGAGGTCGCGGGATCGAATCCCGGCCACGGCGGCCGCATTTCGATGGAGGCGAAATGCGAAAACACCCGTGTACTTAGATTTAGGTGCACGTTAAAGAACCCCAGGTGGTCAAAATTTCCGGAGTCCTCCACTACGGCGTGCCTCATAATCAGAAAGTGGCTTTGGCACGTAAAACCCCATAATCTAACATTGTAACATTTTCGGCAGTTTATTGTTATCGTATGAAATTGAGAACTTTTTGTGGAGTGAAGCCGTTTTGCTCAACTAATATACTAGTTGCCAGCGTTATAGCTATATGAATTATAGAAATTATAGCCATATGTTGTATATATTCTGCAGCAGTGACTTTTGATACCTCATAACTTTTGTCGAAAAAATTTGTCTCCGAGCTGTCAACGTAAATAAAGCACAGTGCATTTGTTCTTGAATCACCTACATTGTCTGGCTAGATTTTCTGCTTGCTACCTAGAACCATCGCTGGGTTTCATTCCCGCCTAAATTGCAGGTTCGAGACGACGGGCACCACTTTGGCTTGCATGGTCTATGTTCTCGCAAAACACCAGGATGTTCAAGATCGACTTCGAGAAGAAATCCTTGACGTCCTGAACAGAGATGTATAATTTTGGCTGGATTCGCACTTACAATTTTATTGGCCAGTCATGTGTTTTTAATTTCACAGAAATTTCTTTTTCTTTCAGGGAGGGTTTACGTACGACAACGTTTTTAGCATGAAATACATGGACCAAGTAATATCTGAAACACTTCGCTGCTATTCACCAGTTACAGGGTGAGTCCTATTTTCAGGCGCTAATTCGCCTTCGTGTCTGATTTTAAAGCGAAGCTTTCTTTGCCTATTGCAGAAACTACAGCGCTTCCCTTTCCCCTAACGTGCGAGTCCAGAGGGGACGTAGATAGAGCTGTAGGGAGGAGGGAGGAGAAGAGGCAGTTCCCATTCAGGGAAGAGAGATGGAACGTTACGTGAGACGGAAAGGAGACCCTACTACTATACAACAAAGGTTTCGGGGCAACTGGATAAGCTTAAGTTCAAAATACGGTACAGTAAACAAACACCCTTTAAATATGTCAAGCGAAAATACTACGTAGGCGTTGAAGAAGCAGAGCCGCATTAATTAAAGCCCACTGCACTGTCCAGGCGACACTACGGAAGCGGTGAACTATAAAATCCACACTTCTGTGCCCGCCACGTTAGCTTTGCGGCTATGGCAGTCATTGCTAATTGCCGTGGATTTGATCCCAACCGCCTCAGCCGCATTTCGATGGGAGTGAAATAGAAAACGCACGTGCGCCTGTACTTTGGGTCACGGCAAAGAAAATCAGGGTGGCAAAATTAATCCGGAGTCCGCCACTACGGCGTGGCTCATAATCCGATTGTAGTTTTGGCACGTGCAGCCCCATAATCGAATTCCAGTTTAACACTTCTGCCACCGTAGGATGTGCTCTGAGAAGCAATGACTATGCTCAACCCTCTCAGAGGTTATGAAATATGGTACACAACAAGCAAACATCTCTCCCTGTGTGTTCTGGGTACTACGCAGACAGACAGCAGTAGTGGCCGCAAGGTAACGTTTAACATCAACTCTCCACTCTCGTGTTAAACTAAACGTTGAAGAAATTAAGCTTTAGTCGGCAACATCACCGCTAATTATCGTCAGTCAAAGCATCCAGCACGGAATGCTTCGCTTACATCGATTCCCACAGTGCGTGGGACCTGCATAATTTTTTTGAGATATCGCACCGTCTGATATTTGTGGCAGCTTCCACAGGCCCCAGACCCTTCAGCTAACAGCACCACCTCTGGGCGGCTGGGCGTGCTCGATAGATTGCATTTGTTGCTTAAGAGCGCAGCGAATGGTACGGTCGGAGCAATACCGGCCAGCGCACGCAATCTCACTGACCATGGTCTTCTTTAAATGCTTATAGTGTGAAGAACATCAACAGGGCAGCGATATTAATTTAGGCTTACGGTGCATAAATGACAGCTGTGTTACAGAGTATTTTTACTTCAAAGTGAATGCTCAAATGGTCACTAATGTAGCCATGTACAAGACACATGTAAAGCAAACTATTTTATCTTTAGTCAAAGGTCACAATACATGATCCAACAGCACCGTCGTTTCGCGTTTTTCTTTCTCTGTCTTCGTATTCTATTAGCAGTTAGCATGACATGCAGTAAACGCTAACTATGCCAAACTCAAGTTCTTCTGAAGATGATAAAAATTTGGGCAGAACCCGTTTTGGTAAGGGAGAAACATAATAAAATAAATCAAGAGCGCTTCAATAAAACAAACGACTAATAGACGCTCGCCAAAGGGTAAAATGACTACCGATCTTGAACAATCTGCCACTGCGAAGCACCCCGATTCCTGTCCCACGTAAACACCGAGCATCCACTTAACCGTGGATGCTCGCGTCCCACATGGCTTCCTCGACATTATAATGAAATGTACTACCAATAGCCTTCCCACAGTGGTCCATCATTGAAGTACATATGCCGTGTCCACGACACGGGAATATACTTCAATGTTCTGCCTCATCGACTTTGCACCGCATTCGCCGTCTGTGCTCGGGCCCTACAAAGCGGTGCAAGCACATGGGACATTTGTGTAAAACTAACTGACATGCAACGGCTGCCAACGTCAGCTGCCGAAGGAGCAAGAACGTTGTGCGTCAGCGCCTGCCCGTCAAACTGTGCAAGTTGTGCGCTGTCAATTCCTGTGGACGCGGCGTGAGCGATGCGTCAACCAGATAATCTTGTGACTTAAAGCTTTGGGGGACGCATGTTTCTTCCAACTAATTACGTGGCCAAATGGTCGTCGTGAAGGACCCACTCAATAGACGCGCTACCCAGGTGTAAAAAAAAAACAAGGGTACTAGGTATCGTGCAAAGGAGGGCGTGCACGCTACATTCAAGAATCCGGAAACTTGAAAAAAGCGCCTAAAACAGCATCAATAAAACGTTGCCATAGACATTTCCAACACACTAAGAGAATACAGATCACTCCATAAACGGGGCTTCTACGTCCGTTATTCATACGGGGAAATAAATCATTGCTGGCACAGTTACTGTTGCAATATATCCACACTCAGACGACGAGCCAAGTGAAAGGCAGTACACGTGACAATCTGCGTGAAATCTATGCTATCCCAATCATATTCATTTTAAGCCTAGAGTCACGGCCTTTGGCTGTCCATTGCGAAGAAAGGAGTTATACGGGCCGGAAAACGTCAAGCTTAGCCCATCCAAAGGGATGGGCAGTTGGGCGAGTGGGTACGGTACATATTCGTTTATCGCACGAAGTGACACAGACGCAGACTGTAAGAAGACTAGAAGAAGACTAGAAGAAGCGCTCTACGTGAGGTGCACGTACAGCGCTACGTCTACGTCTACGTGAGGTGCACCAGCAAGCAAGGCGTTGCCCAGCGGAGCGGTTTCGCATCAGCAGATCACGCGGGCCAGCGCCACCCTCCGTTCGGAGGGATGGTACAAAGCGGGAGAGTACGCTACCAGTGATATTATGGTTGTAGGGATGCACCAGAATGCTCTTGCCACGTTGAGGCCAGCTGATCTCAGTAATGAGTTCATGGTTTCCACAAGTTTAAAGTGCACTCCAAATTTTCCTTTTCTTTTGTCGTCTCAAGTATCAACTATATTTGTCCGTGTTCAGCATAATTACACATAATTTATCAGACAATCATCTGACAGCGCACTGTGCTATAAAGGCGGATAATTAACGCTTAGAAAGCATATTTAGCGCCAGCAGACAAGGACAGGAAGGGAGGTGACAACGCAATGAACTAACTTCAACAATGTTAATACCAGGAAACAACCACCTAATAACTCATGCGTAGTGGCGCCACGTAATCCATATTCAGACTTCCAAAAAGGCCATCTCCTTATCTAAAAAGTCGACGGAAGGTGCAGTAACACACGTTTTACTGCGTAGACAGATATTCTGGACCTCAATCATCCCTCACACATATTTATCTTCCTGCTTTGTGCTGATAACCTTCCCGACTAAGACTCGTGTAGAGCAAGATTTCTTCAACGTATTTCCAAAGCAAAAGTTTGTATGCTCCTCTTACAAGGTTCGAGTGAGCGCACCGATACGCAGCAGGGGCTCGTTGGTCCTTGGTTTTTACTCCCAACACGTGTTTCATTCCGCGACTTCAAGCTGAGTATCTAAGAAGCACAGCACTTATCAGTTCGCTCTTCATCCGTGAGTGTAAGTGTGCTATGGCCTTCAGAAAAAAATTGAAAAGTCTATCTTCTCTCGAATGTGCGTTTGGTTCAAAAAGTACTAGATAGTCGTCATCGTATCTGACTACTTTAACCACCTTGTGGTTCTTCAAGGTTCACGACAGGTTTTTGCTGTTGTGTTGTCGTCTTTCTTCCTGTCCACGTCCGCTAGCGCTAACTAGGCCTTCCAAGCCAGTTTACCGAACCGCCCAACAAACGGTAATGCTATAATTAAGGCTGTTTATAGTTCTACTTTCACGAAGGGAAATCACTGACAAAAGTTTGCTTTCTTTGTTCGGCAGCTTCACAACAAGAAGGTGCGCTTGTGACTACGTCCACAACGGTATCACCATACCTGCTGGAACAAGCATCGTTATTGCCAACCATTACATGAGCAACGACCCAGCTTACTGGAATGAACCCGAAAACTTCGATCCAGAAAGGTGTTTTTTTTTTCTTTTTACACTGCCAATGTATTGGTGTCTTCGTAGAGGTCTCTTGCGTTCACGAAAATGTTCTCGCAGACAGTCAGAGAGATTGAGAGAACCGACGCGCATTAACACAGCTTCGTAAATGTGGTGCATATCTTTTAGTCCTTCGTCGTGACAAACACCTGCTTGTAGAATCTTCTAAAATATGTTCTAAGCAGGGCACATGCATGGGGTACACCCGCGGTATGTAAACCGCAGCTGGCTGAAATTTCCCGGAGTCTTCCACTTTGCCATCCCTCAAAGCTTATGTGTTGCTGTGAAACCCCACACATGTATTTATCACGAATACAGCGAACTCCCCCAATTTCGGACATTCTGGATATGCATCTCCCTGCTTGTTTTATTACACGGCGCAGTCTTCGGAAACAATTATGGCGTGCGTATATAATATGGTCGAAGTGAGGAGAGGGAGAGGAGAGAGAGACACAATCAGCATCAGTGCTACTGCAAGATCATAGACAGCTTGCGCTAACAATTGTATTGTTTGTATAAGTCATCAACGACGAGCTCACTTATAAGCATTGAAAGCAACCGGCATGCAAAGAGCCGCAGTATGCAAAAACTAGACTACACGTCCAAATCCCTGTGTTAAACCAGCATTCCTACTGAGAAGTTCCATTCGTCCCTGCACTCTCTGCTCAGATCTGAATTCGTAACTGTACTACTTAATGAAAGAAACGATTCGCTCACCAGAGGGTTAAGATTCATCATGGACGTCCCTTCACGAAGCTTATGAAATCTCATTATAAAATATTGTAGCAGATTGGTCGAATATATCGATTTCTTTTTAGAGTTGGAGGTCTTGACAATGAAGAGGTGGCATCTACAATGACCGCTTCCCGCTCGTTAACCTTACAACTACGCTCAGACGAGATTCGTGAGAGCAAGTTTTTGATACAGATAAGGTAAACCTAACGAAAAGTTTTAGATAATCTTTTATTTTGTGCTCCGCTGAGATACATACCTCCAATAATTACCACGTACCTGCTCAGCGCAAACGCTAATGCGGTTGTCTACGTATACAACGCTCATACCAGCAACGGAAATAGTGCCAGCGCGGAGCTCTGCTACCGCGTTCTGTTGCTTAGCAGATTCAACAGACCTTTTCGGTACGCACACTTGGCTGCTTTCTCATTATGCAGCTAAGCAAATTTAGTGTCGCTTGCCTATCTGGAAGACATGCTTAACAAAAATGCAATGCCAATGTGAAATTCAGCTTAATTGACCTTCCTTGCCTGGAACTCTTTGCAGATTCAGCCCAGAAAACAAATGCCAGGTAGATCCCACCGTGTACCAGCCTTTTGGTCAAGGCCCTCGGAACTGCGTAGGAATGCGCTTCGCTCAGCTCGAGATGAAACTAGCCATGGCGAAGCTACTGGCAAAGTACAAGCTTAATCTGGACGATCGTCACATTAAGGTGTGTGCTCCTGTTAACCATTCACTATAGCTTCAAATACGAGGTACAGGTCGCATTGGAAATTGATCGATACACAAGCAAGCATTGTTATTTGTTACTCACTTCAACGTGGCAATGTTATAACTACTACTATGAGACCTGTTTAGCTTAGTTTATGCATTCTTCGCCGACGTGGTAATGAACGAAAAGCTCATCCCTGTAAGGATGTGCAGGACAAAGCATGTCCTCATCGTGTTTCATTGGGGATGGTTTGTTTTTAGTCTGTGAAAATCTACCCAGCTGCAAAGCAATGCGTCCTCTACGGGATTTGAAACTTTCGTGCACTCCAGTACGCAACATTGATCGCAATCCACTACGCGCTGCTATGCAAGATGTTGGAGGGCGCCGAAACATAACTCGTTATAACCCTAAACTCTCAGTTGAAACAGCGCTATCTAAGTAGTCTCTTTCTGAATATCAAGGTACAGAGAAAATTGGAGCTGTTCCACCTTTTTCTTTGTTCTTGCAGGAGAAACATTTGGAGATTGGATCGTCATTCATCTTGGCGTACCCCAAGAACGGAGTTTGGCTCAAAGTTGAAAAAATTTCGCAATGAGGTCTGCATTTTTCATGGACCCAAGAAATTATTGAGCACTGAAACTATTTATCACAGTTGTGCACTCTGTGAAACATATCTGACCATAAACTGGTTGTTTCACTTCATTAACAACTGATGATATTCTTTAGTCTCCCGTTATAAATATCCATGGCAAGCAACCTTCGAATTCTTGCAACGGTGCCCGTCTGACACCGGCCGACGTCAGAAAGAACTAAGGAAGAGAACAAATAATAAGAACACTTATAGTAAAAGTACCGACGTAAAATTCTGTGGTTGGCTTTAGTTTGACTGTGCCTCGGAAGATGTTGAATTTGTGCGCGTTTTGCGAGTACTCAAAAGCAAAGAAACAGCATGCGCTTTGTTGAACTGCTTTCTCGTGAGATGCCGTAGGTCACTCGCGATATCAACAAGTGTACGTTTCTCTTCTGAGCTCGGTGTGGAGCACTATTGTCATGAGCATGTCACCGAGGGAAACACGGAGACGTCCCGCTCACTGCCTAATACTTTTTTTGCTATCTCCTATTAATTCTTGTAACTGATAATATGGCTGCTTGTTTTTCAATAGTCATTTATATATTCGACTTTCATATTGACATGTATCTTTCTCCGTATCATATGACACTTGTATCTTTCTCCGGTGACCCCATTTCCCCTGCTAACAAATCTTAAACGTTATCGCTCGGCGCAAAACGCACCTGCATGTATCAAAGATTTCGCGAACGTTATCAATAGTTCTATTCATTGTATGTTGCTACAGAAGGTTGTGTAATCTCACTGTACGTGCGACACGAACTGCAGTACTTTCTAGAAGACACGCGACACCAGCGAATACGCTGGAACCTTCGATGAGTCAGGCATTAAAACCAACGCACTTGATCCACAGACCAGAGTGTCGACAATCGACGACTGTATTAGCCGCTATCGTTTTACTTTGAATGTAGCCTGTGTTTGGTGGGCACAGGTCAGCCGAATAAAGAGTTAGTTTCGTGAGCCACAGTTTAATTACCATGTTATTCATTGCCACTGCAACGTGACATTATGCTATGTAGTCAGTGGCCTTTTGTGCTCCTGTACAAATACATGTTAAGTCAAAACTTGAATGCACCTCTGGTACCTGACTCCCTGCAAGAATCGTGTCCCATCATCGCACTTGAATACTGGTACCCCTTGGCATACTGGTAATAAAATTCGGGCTGCTAGTCAACGTGCCCGCACTACGACTTTCTCTGCTTCACTTTCTTCCCGAACAGCAAAAGGCTGAAATTACCTGTCACTATATGGCCCAGAAATCGCAGCCTAGTCTAAATGTTTGGAACTGGTTGCCAACCATATTCCGCCATGAACTCGTGCATTTTAATTCTCAGTTTTTTTCTTGTAGTCTGATTACTACGTAACACCGTTATGCAGTTTTGAACGCATAAAATTATCAATTCCGAAACGACATAGGAATCGAAAAGCATCAGTCTCGCGTACTGCAGTGCAGGTGTCTCATTTCAAAAATACCACCCGAGCAATTCCCTACCTCCTCCCTTGCGAAAAAAATTTGCTTTCACCTCGAATGGGAAGAAGTCCTTAAAAGCCCGGACCTCAAAATAAAACTCAAGGGCCGTCCAGAGGGCCCAAGAACTGGCGGAGCGTCACCACGTTCCCGTCCCGACTTGGGCGTCGCCTACGGTTTCGGCCGGAGGAGTTCCCCGCGTGGGATCTCCAACGGCCTAAAACTCCCCAGGACCGCAATAATGTTGTTGACTGACTGACTGACACCCATAAATAAAATCAATTTGTTATAAGGCTTGAAGTAAACTGTCACTTAGTATCTGAGAGATATAACGAACGCTTTAAATCCGAGGACACCTAGGAGAGAGAGAAAAGTTTAATGATGCGAAATGCAGAGAGGTCGGCCTCAGGTATAATCCTCTAGCCAGCCACACTGCGTTGGGGGAGGGAAAGAGGGAAAGAAAGAGGGAGGAAAGAGGCGCATTATGGGTGACGATGACGAGAGAAGGAGGATGTAAAACATATGGCGAGCAATTTGGCATGCTCAGGCCCGTACTTTTAGAAAAGTAAAGTAACCCGTGGATGGCCTTGAAACTCGATTGACCGTCTGGCCAAAGACACCTAAGCACATGTAATGAGTAGTGGATGCGAAAACGTTAATGTCCAACGCTGCTGAGCGGCCCTTCGAATTATCAACTCCTCGCGGGCAAGCGAGCGCGTTGAGGCGCTTGGTGCGTTTGAATGTGGCGTCACCGAGGCGCAGTTAGGGTGCATATGAGTGCTTGCGCAGGCAAGGAACACGCGCATAACAAAAGCTTTTCGGAGTGACAGCGAGGCGGACGTGGCGTCGCGGCAATGCCCTCTCCCCTCACGCAACACCTGGCGCGCTATTGCCAGCAAGTGTTCTCTCTCGTCCGCTCTGCTGCGTCGAGGCGAGCACTTGACATGGCGTCACAGCCAATGGTAATTTAGATGCTGTTTCGCTGCTCCAGACGACATTCGCTGGCTTTTTCGCTGAGTGGTTTATTAAACGCTTTCGCATGAAAAACAAAATGGGCAGTGTTGAGACCCAACCCGGCAGTGCGAATTCTTCGGGTGCCTCCCCCGAGGAAGCCCCCTTCATCAGCGCCCGTCAAGACAGTGATGGAATCTGACACCGAATGTGATGGGATAAAAAGAGCCCCGAATAGGCAGTGCGAATTTTTTGGGGTTTCCTTCGAGGCAGCACCTTCATTAGTGCCCGCCTAGACGGCAACGGAGCCCGACACCGACTGTGACGCGCCGACGAAGAAGCTCACTTTGAGGCGACAACAACCGCCACCCTCCGTAGAAGCGCTAACGACCGCGAAGGCCACTCTCTTGATCCTGACAAGCTGAGCGTCACGGAGAACAAGGAACCAGTGTAGATGGATTTTGAGGAAGGAGCGTGAATCCCTGTTTCTAGATTGCCTCGTCCTTGCTTCGAAGGCTGCATGGACATCAGAGGCGGAGTCCTGTGAGCAGAACGCCTCTAGCATTGCTCTCATTGGCCGCCACGAGGCCATCAATTACTTTGCGTATGAGGAACTAGATAAAACAACTGCTTAGGAAGAACATCTTGAGTGTGACTGAGATAGCTCTGACTAGGGTATGATTTCTTGTTTTAATATGCCAATAAACTTTTTTTTCTTTCGCTCCCACTCCCGGGCGTATACTCATGCCTAGAGGGTTCCTGGCCTAAACGCTACCCAAAGACGCAACAGCTGATAGCGTCATTGGGCATGCTGCCATCGCACGTACTTATCCTGCTTCATTCTCTCTATGTGTATTGCACCAGCTGCAAGTGCTTTCGATATTGCTTTCTGTTTCATGTGCTTCATATATTTGAGCTCGCTAACTGCGCACGGGATTGGCTAAACCTTGCGAAGACCACCGCACGCTCATGTGTGTATCGTCTTTGGTGTCACGTGTAGTTAATACCTTGTCTCCTCCAGAAAAAAAAGTCTACCACTTTAATGCTGTTTTTATCTTATCACTTTCGGTGACGTTGCTGACTGTTGCTTTGGCTTTGTTGGCGATGGCCTCAAAGAGGTCAGGTGGAGTAAGGTCCTCTAGCGTTGCAGTGAAGTTCTCGCCGACCAATGCAAGACCCATGAGTAGGAGGCAGTCATCCAACTTGTGAAGTAAACTGACCGCCACCCACATTTCGTTGACAGTTATCGCCTGCGCCAAATGTAAAGTTGCAAAACGAGGTGTAATGTTTTATTGCTTTGAGAATTCATTGCTATAAGGAAGCAGCTATTACGGTCATCTACGTCTGCCTTGCAGGTATGTTATTGTGGTTACCTCTTTTGTCAGATAATTAGCCACGGTTTGTTACTTTAATAATAATATTTTGGTACTAGTAATAGTAGCTGAAGTGGCCTTGAAGCAGGCTGAGAAAGCGCCTATTGTTGTTGGTTATAACTCATGTAATGCGGCCAAGAAATATCATAGGTGAATAGAATTCCTAGGTATGCGTACGAGCATAAAGAATACAATTCGACGTTACACTGAATGACATCTCGGTGCGGAGAAGTCCGGAGTAAATAAAGAAGAGGCATCTAATTAGTGTTTACTGGCATTATCCAATTACTGCATTGCTCTCCAACCTGACCACAGTAGGGCTGGAGTGTTATAAAATCGTTGATGTTGGTAACTGATTTTCAGTCCTCTGAAAGGTATGAGAATTTTAGGAGATATTAGTAGCCAGCTTGCTAATACAAATTAGAAACGAATGCGGTATCGAGCACTACACCCTGAAGAACAACTGATTTGACGGGACTTAACACGGGAAAGTACTCATTTGCATTGAAAAATTGCTTCCAGTTGGTTCCAGTTGGTTTGCCAAACGTCATATGGAAGTCGACAGCATAGGTCATGTACTGGTACGATGCATCTCATTAATAAAAAAAATGTATGATACTTGACTGAAGCGTTGAACTATAAAGCCATTAGAATTATCTTCTGAGCAACCCTGTGGTGCAACAAATCCAAGGTCAATATTTCTAATTTTGCCGCTATTTTAGTGTGCAATATTGTCCCTAATATTGCCACTCACCGAATTCCGTGACTGGCTCGCTGAGGTTCAACGATATAGCTAAGGAGATGTTGAAATTATGTGGATTTTACGAGTACACACATGTTATAAACCCAGTGTTGGCATAGTTCAGCCACTCGCTGTTCACGTGCTGCTGACATCAACGTTGGTCACGATATCCTCACGCATACGTTTCACCTCTGCCATCGATATCAAGCATTGACGTCATAAGCGCGGCACCCAGGGAAGCACAGAGGTCGGAACCTAATTATTTCTTTCCTATCTGCTATAAAATGACGTATCTACGTCGATAACGGGACTCCGGAATTTGCTGCCGTGATTAGGAGACACTGCTTTAGTCAACTAATTCTCCCACTAGAATGAAGAGAATGGGATGGGGGGTTGTATTTTGTGGGCTACGCTTCTTTCTTCATGCCGAAAAAAACTGAGTAAATGTTTCAGTCTGTACGCCTATCTGAATGAGTCATTCGTTGTTTGAGTGCCGATATTTTTTATTAGACACAGAATAATTATTTGATTGATAGAGTTTACCAAGAGATGCTGGCGATATTAAAGGTGAGGAGGTTTATTCGACTGTGCAGTTGGCTAGCCCTCAAGTGGAGAAGGCTATAGGTAGTGAAAAGGAAGAAGTTAAAAATTCATCACATGCACTAAACAATAACGTAAAAAAAACATCGCACGGGCTGTGAGACACATTGTACTCTATTACACACTACATGCTTGTGCCATAATAGGTGCCACACACTGCGCTTTGTCACATTCGATGGTGAGATTGACGTGAATTGTGCTATATGAAATGGACGCAAATACTTCGCACCTGTCTTGGGAAATTTAACACAGAAGAAAAGAATGAACTGTTATCCTTAACGCCCTTTAACGGAAACTCCTTGTACGTTGGCTTATTTGATATGCAAGGCTGCGTGATCGACGTTCTCGGCTTTTATTGTTACTCAATGATTTCATCTGGCATGCCTATTGGCGTGATAAGATACCTGATCCCTAATTATATTTCCGGTGTGGTGTTACTATTCGACATTGAAATTCTTATAATTCATGTCAGCGAATACTCTCAGCCGTCACAGCCCTCATACCTGTCGCAAGAAGGATGTAGCTTATTACTGCATTTATCCAGATTGTGAAACCATTCGAGCTGTTATTAGGTTCCATTCCGTCACGGAAGCGCCGATAGCCAATGAAATACCATAAACCTAGCAAACATTATGCAGCCTGGCAGTAGTCCCTGGAACGACTCATTTTATCTAGCTGTGCAGTCCGTTGAGCAGAAAATAAGATAAGACCAATCTCCGTAAGAACAGGGCTGAGCGAACCGGGAGGTGATAACAGCTATCAAGAGGTAATGGATATTTTGCGATAACAACCGCTTATATAGTAAGCACAATGCACACAGGGGGTGTGCTACGCTAATATGCCAATCCTTGTCATTTCTCTCGCTGCTGTATACCTCTGAGTTGTATTTGTGTGCATGTTGAGACGAGCTGTAATTTGTTGCTGCTAACGCAGTACCAGACGTCTCAGAGCAGTCAGAAAACCTTTATGATAGCAGGTGAATGTTGAATAGTGGCTCTAGCTGAATCTATTTAGAGAAGAGCTCGTAAGAATGACTGCCTTAAGTCTAACCTGTTTGTCGCTTACGTTGGCATCTCTGGTAACTGTGTCTAACGCGGCTACGTCCTGCAAAAACGAGAAAAATGCTGATGTTGACTGGTAAGTGCGGATATTCTGTCTTCGAATTCAACTAGTGGAGGAACTTCTTGGCTGATGTACTGCAAGTGAATTCCTTCATTTCGCATTCGTCGTGAGCCATTCCACCCTTCAATGCACTTATTGCTCAATGTAGGCCTCTCATTCGCTATAGAAAAATATATATGCCCAATAACCCCCGTATCCGATATGAAATATATAGGATCCATGCAAAAACCAGTTTTTCCCTTATGCCATATGATGTTATTGGATACAAAAGTTATGAGGAATACGGGGTTTCTTCATTAAAGACGGATGCTGTGTTTTTATCTGTCAGCCATGACATCTTGTCATTGTGATACATCCTAGTACTAAACATTTTCTATCTTATTAAAATAAAAGGTACCTTTTGTTGGAATTATTTGCTTTCTTAGAGCACGTGGCTTAAAAAGAAAGGGAAAGTTGTTCTAGCTCGACCTCGCAAAACTGTCTTTCTTTTACAAGTCTTGAAAATATATTTATATTTTTATTTATTTGGTCGATATCAGAGCTGCTGAGGCGCCACAGATAGCAAGGGTTATTATTTATACAAATAAAAAAAATATTCTGTTTATTTCTGGAACTTCGCGCACCTTTAATTAGCTGCTGCCTTCCCAAGCGTAGAAGTTCACCGCGGTTGTCAAGAAGCCGATCACTGCAATAAAATATTATCTTCCGTGCGGAGGTCATCTCACGTGGAGAAACCTTCCTTTCCGACTCTTTATCAAAAACAGTCCTTGCGCATTTATGACTATTTCCCAGTGCCGATCATAAGTGTCAGACGGCAACTGTCAAAATAATCACGCATTCAAGGGTTAGTCCTACTTGACAGACGTGTAGCACGTTAAGTTGCACGATTTAATCGACTTCCGTACCAGCGTGTTGCCCTATTAGTGGCCCGTCAAGCTTACACCTTAAAACACTCCACACCTTGTGGGGTACACCTTTGTCCCACATTAATCATCGTGTTCTGTTCTGCGTGTCTTTTTGCTACGAGCCCAACACTTCGCGGTCACAAACGGCGTGCGTGTTATCAGCGTCACAAAGCATTCTTGGCAGGAAAGCCCCCCATAACGAGCGCAGGGCTTTCAAGAAACAAAACGCAAGCAAGACAGAGGACCTTCATTGTTCTGGGAGAATGCACGCCCCGAAAGGTGTGTACTGGTGAAGTGTGAGCCAGACATGCGCAGCACAGAACACCCATAGCCTTTGGCGACGTTGACAACGCGCAGGTCAAGGCTGTATAAAGAGCTCCGGGCCCGCGCCCTATTTTCCTACTTAGACGGTGAGGAATAATCAAATGGGAGATTTGGAAAGGTGTCCATTACAAAAAAAAAAAAATAAAACGAGCACCGACGCGACAGGAACAGAAAGAAAACACAAAAAAACACCCATGTCGTAGTTTCTTTTTATGATTATTATTGTTGTTATTATACTATTTTTTAATTATTTTCTTGCGTCCCTGTCGCCTCCATGCTCCTTTCTTTTTTCGTGCGGTACAGCTCACAGAATGAATCCAGCAAGAGACCTAAGGGACCTAAGAACACTAAAAATCGAGAAAAAAAGTTAGTAGTTCCCTAGTATAACTTCCCTACTGTTTCGTAGGTTCTTCATGTACAAGCTCCCAAGAGGAGCGCAAGGAAAGGACAAAGTGAGCGTTCCGAGTGGCGAGGAATACCTGTACATCGATTCTAGGACGCCGACATCCACGCCATACTGGATGCTGTCCACGCACAACATCTTCAATGGAAGCAACGCACTTGCCAACACAATTGCTCCTCTCACTGCAATGGAGAAACCACAGGTAAAGCAAGTAGATATCCGGGTCTACAGCACACTAACAAGCGAAGCTTGAACATTGCCAGTTACCCGAATGTGTGTAGTTACGCTTCTAAACCAGGATTTGATACCAAAGTATTTTTGTAAAAAAAAAAGTGTAAAGAGCTTCTTATCCTACGCTTTAGGTGGTTTATGTATTATTTGAAAAAATGAACACCTCATTACGGCGGCAAGTAGGCAACTATTTTTTTACAGGGAAAAGCGCGGAAATCCATTTCACTTGCACACGCGGCCACAACAGCGCAATCTATCAGAGTATTTTGTAGCTTGCTCTAGAGATTACTGAAGAAGATGCGATGGAGCTAGGAATTGCAAGCTCGTCAAATGGCGCCGCGAATGTGTCCTCTTGTTCTCGTGCAGAACCTAGCGTACGCCGTTTACAATGACCAGCCTCCGTACCACCTCGAAGAAAAAAAGTCAAGCAATGGACACACCAAAGGTACTTATACCTCAATGCAGTATAGCCTCTAGCCTCGAGCACTGCGATGCCCGTGCTTTGTTATTTCTTTGATGACTGCTTTCTTACTGGCATCGACATTATTACACTATTTTATCAACGCAATACGTAAATGGTTCTCATAACAAATATTGGAACACTTCCCCTTCACAGGCCAAAGGACATGAGTAAATGACTAGCGATCAGAAAATAAAATAACATTGGCATATATATATATATATATATATATATATATATATATATATATATATATATATATATATATATATATGTCAAGCAATACAAGCACGCGGGCAGGATAACAAGACATTACTGACGTTTCGGCCAGGGTCCGGCCCTCATCAAGATTGCGTCTGCAAGCTGAGAGCACTAAATTTATACATTTTCTCACTAAAAAGAGAAACAAGTGGTCCACGGGTATTAGCGCCACGGGTATTGTGTGTTTAGCACGCATTTTGTGTGTTTAGGTTAGGGTAGTGAAGGATCTGACGTCATCGACTCATCATGATGCCACACGAACCAGCTGCCCGTTTCGGTTTCGGAACCTTGGTTATTGGCTATCTAAAATCGTTGATTAGTTTCTACGGAAACTGAGCCACCCTGCCGGTGACAGCACTCTGAAAGCATTTGAAAATTACAATATCCTAACAGGGTTTTAAAGAAGAACGCAGGAGTTGCCCTTTAAAGTAGTGCTGTCATCCCCTATTAATCCTACTATTGCTTGTATTAAATGAAACTAGAACCTTTCCAATCGCCGGGAAGTAATTGTCAGTGAGCCCTACATAATTATCAATAATTCTTGCCTATACAAACCAGATTTCGTTTTGGTATTCGGAAGTTACAATCCTCATGACGTCACGAGACATTCACCCGCTCTGTTTCTTGAAAACACGCAAAGCACCGTTGCCTAGATTTTATGAGTGTCATCAGAAAGCCTAGCTTTATCACTACACAGCGTCAATCAATTCTGTCGTGTCTGAATGAAGTTTGGTCGATGAACTAATAATGTGAGTAAAACCACATCCAGCATTTCAAGACCTACATTAGCACCGAATTAAAACGCCCGATAACTGCTCTTTAGCCTTCGCACTTGCAAAGTGTCGTCATTTTTCTTGAGAGAAGGATGCAGTAGAGTCTCTGCAACTGTCAAAATGTTTAACAGTAATGTTTGTAAAATTCCAGCGCATCTGGGGCATTTATTTCCGATATGCAATCGCATTGGGCGTCGAAAAATTGCCGAAAGCTTTACAATCACACGCTTCATCTTGCCCTCCAGGACTGTTCATCTTCGATGGCGAGTCGGGTGTGTGGATTATCCACAGCGTTCCAAAGTTTCCCGAGATGCTCCACAAAGGCCTGTACTCCTTCCCACCCAGTGGACGCGAGAACGGTCAGACAATCTTGTGCGTCACTTTCCCCACTAGTCAGCTGGAGACGATCGGTAAGTGAAAAAGAGCGAAAGATACAGCATTTTTATTGAAATGCACCGCGTTTAGCAGCAGTACGATCACCTGCATGCCACAAAGAAGGGCTGGACCTTCAGCCGCTCTAAGCTGCAAACTTATTGCCTATATCATATAGCCTATTGCCTATATCATATATTTTTGTAGCGTGGATTGAATTGCTGTTTCCGGCAATGTTCCTTGTTATGCCGAGAAGTCTAGCTGTGCTTAGTCAGAAATCTTATGCAAAGGAGCGTAAGGATGAAAATAAAGAAACGTGTGCATCCCTACACACTCGCTCAGAGTGTGATAGCAAGAATTATTCTTCGAAAAGTGGGCTACTTTCGCATTGCTGATGGAGCAATACCTTGGGATTAGGCCTCCTACAGCGAAGCTTTCTTACCGAGTTCTAGGCACATTTTCAGATCATCTGGCTTCTAACGCGAAACGCATCTAACTGGATGGTCGCGATTGTCGACTAACGGTACAGCAAAGGAGTATTGGTGTTTCAATCGTAGAGTTTCATGCAATAAATACTACAGGGAACTGCAGCGTCAGAGTCTACGGCAATGGCAAGGAGGGCGATTAAGCTAACATGAGAATGATGATTAGTACATGGAGTTGCCTAAACTTCGGCCTTCTGTCTTCACATCGGCTTTGTGACTTTGCGAGCTCATCATGTTCAGCAAATCAGGTGCCTGATGAATGCTTAAATAAACATCAATAAAATCGTTCGACGGCACCATTCGAACACAGGGGCACTAGCACACAAACCTGATATTGAAACCATTAGTAGTAGTAGTGGTTTTATGTGCGAAGTGACGCTTATTTCTGCATCAAAACCAGCGCGTTGACAGGCTTGGCGCTTTTAGATCCACAGCTGCACTAGAAGAAACCAACGCATCAGAGACGCCATGAGTGCAACCATGGCACTGTGGATCAGCACTGAAAATTTATTCTATCTATCTATCTTTCTGTGTATATATATATATATATATATATATATATATATATATATATACATGCAGTGACACTGCTGCATGTATATATGTGTATACACTATCCAGCCTGTCTGTACTTCACTGCAAATGACATCATTTCTGCATATTACATGCTGCTCCTTAATACTAATATTCATGCCTCGAAAACCCCACTATCTATAGCTCTGCACACACACACACACACATGCACACATGGTTCATGAAGCACTCACGCCGAGAATGATTTGGTTTATCTAGATTTCAGCTGTCGGTGAGTTCGCCTGTTCTTTTTTTTATTATTTCTGTGTTCTCAAGATTAGTCATCCACAATGTCATGAGAAAACCAAAACAGAAGATTTGGCTGAATATAGCTCGTATGCAACAGGCTCAAACGAAAGTTTATGGCGCCAGAATAATTAGAAGGCGTTAATATTATGACGAAGATTGTTTATACAATTAAAGAAAAAATACCAGCTGTTGTAAATATAAGTTTACGAGTCCAATCTGGTCTCCTTGGGCTAGCGATCTCATATGCCCGTTGTTACTGCAGCCTATATGCATTCTCAAAACGTTCAGGTTTACCGCGACAGCCATATAGCACACCACGGCAATGCTTATAAAGCTGGCAGAAATAACAGTTCTTAAAGGTATCGTGCTATTAAGCTCTCCTTCCTCGTTTTTATAACCGTGTCGTCAAGAATACGTCCAAACTTACATTCAAAGAAAGAACTGTTTATTGCCCGCCCCTTGCTTACGACACGTGGTCAACTTATACGTCTGTCAAGCGGGCAAGTTAAGTGCACTTCCGGTGAGTGCACTTTGGGACCTTGAGTGACGCTTCAGGCTACGCGGTGCTAGACGGGAAAACAGAGCGGGCTCGTAGTAAAAAATAATAATAATATTAATGGACGAAGACTAAGAGCGCGTTTCTTGAATATGTAGGTCGAAAAGAAAAAGCTTCCTAAAATGCGATTTTTTTACGTTGTATTATAAATAAAAACAACCATAATCTATATTTTCTCGGCAAAGAAAAAACGAAAAGATTTTTCTTATAAGAGTGTTGAAAGTCAATGCCGACAAGACGAACGCCTAGCCAATCGAGAACAACGTGGTGACGTGCGACGAGATGGCATTTGATCCTGCTAAGACATAATACAAACGAGATCTGCTCTGATTATTTCGTTAGGAGCTGTACAACAACAAATATGAACTTCTGTGTCCCTTTTGTATGGGTTACATTTTGCACCACTTGAACCACTCGCGGCGAGGCTACGCAATCAGCCAACAAAGTGCGCTCCGTGAACGCACTTTGACCGGAGTGCACTCTTCTGCGAGTATACGCTCCACTTGCGACGTTTATATTTGGCATAGTGCACTTAAAACCGAGTGACACTCTCCATATGTGCACTTAACTTGCCCGCTTGACAGGTATTTAACGTTACACTATTCCCAGCCACGCACCTGAGGCTGCAGTACCCAAACATCTACGACAGCTATGCGCCGGGATCGCTCCGCAAGGGTCGCCCTGCTCTGAACCTTCTTCTGGCTCGCAAGTTCACCCGTGAAGCACCGTGGGTTCTGACTGCGACGCTCAAGGATGTCTCGAACAACCCCTACGTCAGCTTTGCCAAGCACGGCCGCTACAATAGAGGTGCGTAAAACTGCGACTCTGCGCCATCATGGCTTCATAGCAGGGTTACCGCTACAAGTTTCGATATCGTTACTTTCTACCTGTCGAATGGTAATGTTGTCCAGCCACTCACGAAATTTTTTATTCGTCAGGTTTACTGTTTCGTGGCCACAAAGGAAATATGCGACTGTGAGACGAAGTATAGCGGAGAGATATCATTTGGTTCGGACTAATTTGGATTTTTCTGCGAGAAGTGCAGCGCACCAAGGGATTGCGCTCCGCGCAATAAAAAATCCACGGTGACCTCGCACTCGACAGAATTACAGCCTCGTGTGCTGAGCCACCGTGGCAAGTAGTCATTTGCAACAGTTTGTTTTCCGCGCTTCTTTGTATTCAATTATGAAATAATGGTCCCAACATCTAAATCCAAAATGTCTGATTTATCAGTCGCGAGTAACCTGGTATGGCCATATCTTGAGGTTGGGCTGGGCTTAGGTATAAAAAGACTCTCAACTCTCGCAGAAGAGCAAGAAAAACCAAATAGGGGTAATAGTGTTCACTGCAGTACAAAAACTCTGACTGCAATAAAAACTGACCATCACTAGCTTTTTTTTTATAGTTTGCCTTTGATGCTTCAGGGTTCTTTTTTTTATTTGTTATAAAAAAGTCCCACTAGTCAGTATCAACGGCTGCGTAAACGGAATACCAAGAAACGAACTTTTTTCTTTCTGGTGTACAAAGTATTCTCCTGTTTTAAAGATCGATTCGAACGAACTAATCCATCTTTCTTCATTTTCGGTCCGCTGTTTTTTAACAGTACCATAGAAATTCTGACTTAAGACCCTTGCAATCGTGAAGGCTAGTAGTATCCCTCTACATTCGGTTTGAGTTTTGAGAAAGTCCCCCGTTCACGTATAAGCAAATACAATCCCGTTATCCCTCTGTTACGCAGTCTCAGTTTAATCCTAGTCCGAATCCGAGTAAAACTTTCACTGCGCCATACGAGTGATGTATGTTTCAATGTGTTGATGCAAGGTATGCTGGCATAGCTTGCATGCCGAGACATAAAACACGACTCGCCTCATTCAAATTGCCGAGTATCACTAAAGGTCTCGCTCATTCACAACCGCGAGATCACAGTGATCATAGTGGTTCACACAGCTTATCCACGTTTGTCGCCCCTCCTTCAGACGTCTACTCAGCTGCTGTGGCCAGCAACCTCGAGTCCAACCTATTTGCCTCCACGTGGCGCAACGGAGCCGGCGGCAAGGTACCCGCCGACTGCAACGACACGTACACCGTCACCAACGTCGATGCCTTGCGTTTCAAGATGAGCAAGCAGCAGCTGGACGTCAGAAACAGCGAGGACCACAGCAAATGGGCGATCTCGGAGGAGACCTCGAGGCGATACGTGTGTGTCGGAACCCTCAACCGCATGGTACGGAGAGACGCACTATCATTTGTGGCATGTGGGGCATGGTTCGAATGTCAGGAATGCGCATAAGCGTGTCAGGGAAGCAAAAAACTTAAGGGCAAGCTTTAGCTTAGAGCCAACTTCCTTGTCGCCTATTCAGAATACTGCGTGCATACCACAGAGATAATTTTACGGGAAAACCGATGTTACCACAGTGACTGTATGGTAATGGAGGCCATGAAAAGCTGAATTAGTGCTCGTTATAGCTCGTGCATTTGAAGTTATCTCCCTCTGCTTTCTTTCTATTCAATGTCGGAGTGCTGCTTGGGATCTAAATCCATTCATGAAACTTATGTTTCCGAAGGCAGTGAACCAGGTTGTTTCCTTCTCAACTTCTTTGTCGTAAAACCCTACAGAGATGACAGGCGAAAACGAGGAAGCCAGGAGCATTGCCCAACCAGAGATATCCTCAACTAGATAATCATATTTCCTGTTAATTGATAGCTTCTAATTCTATCTACTTTCTGAAAAACTTCTAGCTCAGTTCTATTTCGTCTGTATTTCACTTCTACTGAGCCTGTTGGAAAAAGTTATCGCACAAGAACAGGGACGGAATGTCATTTATTTCCGTCAATACATTCTCGTTCCTTTTAAATGCATTGTATAGCTTTGTTTGTGTTTTTACATAGGAATACGTAAACTGCACGGTACCACGCATTCGACATACCCTGTAACGAGTAGTTATATTATCGCAGTTATTACCGTGGTATGGAATGATACATGGATATTAAGACAGCATTTCGTGCAACGGACACAATTCGCTTCCCGGACCCCGAAAGAGCAGCGATGTTGGTAGGTATAGCCATACGCCTAGATTATCTAGATCTATTACAGTGACATATTGACACAGTATATGTTGACGGCTGATAAACGATGGGTCGAGAGCAGCAAAAGACTAGGTGCACCGACGGTTTCTAGCAATTTGCAAGCATAGGCTGAGCTTCATTGCCTCAGGACACAGATTTAACGGGGGATGCATGGACGAGGCTTTCGCCTTGCAAGTCAGTGAAATAAACAAAGCGAGAGAAAGCTGTTTATTGAAAAGCAGAATGCTTAGCCGGCTTATATTCACTTGCGTGCTGTTCGGGAGGGGATGAGTCAAGGGGTGAGAAAAACCCTAGAAGGGGTCGAGAAAATTCAAAAAATATATGGAAAGGTTCAGACCTGGTGATGTTATCTATAGAAGAGTAAGCGTGCTACGCGATGAAGGCAGGTAATTTTTCTAAACCTTTAAGAAAAAAAATCGAAAAATAATGTTCTTCATGAGACGAAATAGGAGGGTGGCCGCTTGGAGAGCAAGCCTATAGATTCCTTGTATAAATAGAAGACGTTCGGGGCAGGGCCACGTATTGGCCACGATGGGCAAGGCCACGTAATGAGTATCCGCTTCAAAGTCAAGAGCCCTTGGTCAAGCTCTTCCATATTTACTCAATGTTGTTGCCACTTGCCTCTGTGAGTTGGGCACTCAAGCAAGGCACACTCTAGAGACAGCACTGCAGTTGTCACAGCATGAACTTGTACCTCTGGCCATTGCGAAAACGAAATCTGTCGGTGTATGCGGCGTTTAGTCGAAGCCGATGTAGACATTGTGGTAGCCTTGATTGACGTTCGTGACAGTGCCAGTGGGTATGAGCGCATCTAGATGGCAACAGTGATTGGGACGATGTACTCACTTGCAGCACTCACAGTACCGAAGAGGAGGGCAGACGCTGTGTTTCAAGAACGCCCTACTTCACAAGCTGCTCCTGAGAAGTGTCACCGAGTTCGATGACTGCAACATATCAATGTGATCGTTTTAAGATTGCAGTCACCCTTGACCTTGGTTGTTTGCGAAAGCAACTAAATTAGCCATAGATTACTGCACCCAGGTTCACCAGAAATAAAGAGCGTTATCTTCTCAAACCACCTCCATATGTTTTCTAAACAAATTACCTCTAATCATGCGTATGAAATCTGTGGCTCCCATTTAGGCTTGTGGCCAGCATTTCTATGGTTGCGGATTTTGCTGATTCGAGCAGTGCGCTGTCTATGAACTATTCATCGATTATACAGCACTGATCTTAAACAATGGAGACTTTTGCTTTGCCTATACCATGACAGGCAGTGGCTATGCCGCTGCAGTGCTGAACCAGCAGTCGCAAGGTCGAAACCGGCTACAGCGGCTGCATTCCTATGGGAATGGAATGTAGCATAGCTCGTTTACCGTGCATTAGGTGCGCGTTGAAGAACCACAGTTCCCTACGAGGGCATGCCTCACAATGAGAGCATGATTGTGGCACGTGAAATCCCATAATTAGATTATTTATTTACGCTTCTGTTTAAATAGGCGAGGACAGGGTCTGTAAGCGCTAAAACCTTACGCGCGTTATTCATGGGTTTATTAGCGTCCGGAATAGTTAATTCCTACTGAATTTTAGTGCGCATGGCATTTCTGTAGACTTTCTTTTGCGTTTCTAGGAAAAGGAAAATTTTTGATGTCGTTGTTGAGTGCTATGAGCGCACACAGTATAATAATCCAACAAACAATATGAATAGTGCGACAGCCGGTTGCTTAATATACGCGAAACATCCCGGGTGGATAACACGTAAAAACGACAAAACAAAACAAAAAAGAAAGGAGATGGGGAGAGGGAGAGCACTGCAATATGGTCTGTCCACCCCAGCCCCCGCTAGTGAAGATCCCCGCCCACGCCTATACGACGGTAGTTGCGCCTTTTTTAAATGAATAATTTTTTGCTTAACGAACCTCTATTTTGTACGTAATGTCACCTAAAGTACAATTTGCAGTACGAGTCAACAGTAAGCACAAGTCGCGAGATGCGACTGAGAGGAGAAGTATACGATTCTCAGCCTTGCGCGATTCCGTGTCGCCATCTATTTACAAGCACCCCTTGTTGTGCGTGCCAAATTTGAAATGGCCATTGAATTTTCTCGGAAGTATACCTACTGAACAGTGTGCAGAAGCGACTCGTACAACCACCTGCAGTTGCTTATGTTTACATTATAGTCCGAGTATCTGCAACGTAATATAAGATTAGTTCGGCCTTTCAGTGAATGATTGCGCCGGCCTCAACGAGAGTGGCATCACGATAGACTTCACGATTGTAACTTTTTTCGGCCAGCCTTTCTCTTCTAGACTTGTATGATACATATGCTACCTTTTACCGCACCATGCGAAGTGGCGGGTCACAACGGAGTTCCTGCGACGCGTCGTAATCTTCACGGTAGCACACGAAAGCTTGATTTAGAGTCAAATTTGGGGGACGTTTTGCTAATGTACAAAAGTAAAGAATGCCTACTACTACTGCATGGATTCTTTAAGAAAAGCATAGCCGCTGACCATGACGACGGTGACTTGTTCTAGAAATAGCATCAGAGTTCGCTGTGTGCAATGCTCTATTTTGTCACCATTATCAATGAACTACATTAGAGTGTTTTAGTTTGGTGTCCATACGCTCCGCTCAGCAGCGCGAATGCGCATGCGCCCTCCGTTCAGCCACAAGCAGGCCGGCGGAACGGGAACCGCGGTCCTCTACAAGCTGCCTGAGCTGAGCGTCTTTGCCGTCTTTCGCTAGCGAGGGTGGTAAAACCCCTCAATTTTTCAAGAGTAGCGCCATTCTTAGATCTTTCCGCCACCCCGCTCTCCACGGCGTTTCCTCCTCCACGCCTCCTGTCGCCCCAGCCTCCTCGGCTCCCCCATTGGCCAATATGTGTCACATGGAAGCACACGTCGCGCTTTTGTCTATATTTTTTTTCTCCAAAGCACTCCGACCGCCATTGCTGGCTCAGCGTAAAGAAATTACATGCAGACGGATTGACCGCGGGAGGTTGCGGGATAAATCGCGGCCGCACTTCGATGGGGGCGATATGCAAAGCTGCCTCTGTCCCGTCCATTGGGGGCACTTTAAGGAAACCAAACTGCTCATAATTAATTCGGAGTCCCCCATTACGACCTGCCCATAATCAGAACGCGGTTTTGGCACGTGAATCAATATTTTCCCCTGTCTTGTAAGCCGTGAGTGTTCCAGTTAAAGCAACCCTGCTTCCATGCGAAACCTTGCAAAGCAAAAGAACACAGACGCACGTAGTACCGAGATATAAAATACGAACTTCGAAAAGTGCTACTGGTGCTAACGAGGGGGAGGACCATAATTATTTCCGGAACCTTTGTCCAGCTGTCTCATCAAGTTCGTTCTTGCTATCAAATTACAACCACTTACACTTCAATAAATAAATAAATAACGACTTCATGTGCTGATTCGTTGTTCCAATTTTCGCTACTGTCTACGGGTGAAAGCGTTGCTCATGGCCGCCACAACCACTGCATGAGCTACACACATCTATAAAAGGCGCGCAGCAGAAGTGACTCTGTTTCTATAGGCATTGCTGGCTCGACACAGTTGGAATCTCTCATGCGCCGGCCGAGCAAAAGTATCCTGCAGGTACGTAAAGAAACCTACGAATCCATGTTTACATACTTTCACTCGGCCAAAACCTGATTGTAAGGTAATCACGCACGTGTTTCAGCACACTGTGTGCACACGTCGTGTTTTAGCAACACAAACTCTTAACGATCGGGCGCTTTACGCCTTAAATAATGGTGCTTTTCTTTTCTTTTTGCGCAAAGGCAACACGATATTATTAAGGCCAGTTACCGACTGACGAAGCGAAATCTCGCATCAAAAATTGCTTCGTAGGGGCTCAAGCATTTCTGCACATTTCCTCAGGTAGCGCGTTAGCCGTTTTCTGCTACGGTCAGGACAACATAGGCGGCGCCACTGTCGAGGCCGCGTCGAGGCCGCGTCGAGCGCAGAAATGGAGCGGAGGTGGAGAGAAGTGGCATGGTGGCGCTATACGCTAGAAAATTGAGGGGTTTTAGAGAGTGGTCGATGCGCGCGTCCTCTCTCGAGCGTGCATCGAGGCACCTCGCTTGCCTCACTTTTTCCAAGATGGCTGCCTCCAGTGACATGTTCTCGAATATACTTCAAGCACGGCTTCATGTTCGTCTCCGCAGCGCAAGCCAGAAAAGCGATTTATGTTTGCTAGAAGAAGTTGCAAGGGCTGACCCATTTGAAAACTCCGCAGCATGGGAGGATGTGGTGCCCACTGTGCAGCGCGTTGGCGTCAGAAAGGATTGGATTGGATGCGGAAGGCAAGCTCGCTGGCTATCAAATAGCGCTCAAGACCGCCCTTTATGTTCCACTGGATAAAATGGTCTGGAAACGTTTTACCATTACAAGCGCACGTCTAGATACTTCATGAGCAATAAAGCAAAGCTTTCTTTGCCTCCTCCTTACACTATCCCACTGCTGCTGCTGTCGTGCACACCGGGTCGGAGGGGGGGGGGGGGGGTTCAGAGCGTGTATAGATATTACAGGCACGAGTAAGAGAGAAAAGGCGACAGGAGAAAATCGTTTTCACCCCACCGCGTCGAATGTGCACAATGCCCTCTCGAGCTCCCTGGCCGTCGCCCCAATAGCCGCTTGACAGCTGTAATTATCCGTGACTCCCCTGAGATTCCAGAAACTGCAGCGCTACCCTTTCTACTAACGTGCGAGGACAGAGCTGGACGCCGATAGAACTGTACAGAGGATAAGAAGGTGAGGAAAAAGAAGGGGCAGTCGCTGTACAAAAGTGTGGGGGAGGTAAGGTGAGAAAGCAAGGAAACCCCACTACTTAATAAAGGGAAAATCAGGCATCCACTAGTTGGTAGCAGTTGCTACAAAGGAAACCCATGCGGGTTCCTCGAAAGAAAAGCCGAAAAGTTGAAGAAGAATTCGTCCTTGTCCGGGACTAGAAGACGAAACCCCCCCCCCCTTTACGGCGCAGCCGCTCTACCATCTGAGCCAGGCGGCTAGCAGATGGCAGGGCGAAGTCAAATTTGTCGACAACACCAGGCAAACGCAAGTGTTTGACGTAATAGTTCTGCGGAATCCCGCAAGGTGGAGAGAAGTAATTAATAAAGGGAAATAAAGAGCTTTTCTTTAGAGGAACCCGTATAGGTTTCCTCTGTAGCAACTGCTACGAACGCGCGGATGTCTGATTTTTCATTTATTACGTCATTAATTTCATTACGTCATTTCATTAATACGTATTACGTATTTAACTATTACGTCAAACCCCATTACTATACGACAGCGGTGGCGGGGAAACAGGGTAAGCTTAAGTTCAAAGTACAGTACACTACGTTGCTGGTATTTCTCAAAAATAAACGCTATACAAATATGTCACGTGGGCAACTAACGCAGGGCGTGCAGAAGCAAAACCGCATTAATTAAAGCGCACTGCAGGGTCCAGGCCACACTACGGAAGCGGTCGACTGCCGAATCAACACATCTGCGCCCGCCACGTTAGCTTTGCAGCTATGGCATTGCTAGATGCCGTGCATTTGATCCCAACCGCGGCAGCCGCATTTCGACGGGAGCGAAATAAAAAACGTTCATGCACTTAGATTTAGGAACACAGTAAGAGAATACCGTGGTGTGAAGATTAATCCTGAGTCCGCCACTACGGCTTGCCTCATAATCTGAGTGTGGGTTTGGCACGTACCAACCCTGTAGTTCTATTCATGTTTAATACTTCTGCCACGAAGTGATGTTCCATGTGAGGCAATGACAATGCTCAACTCTCTCAGAGCTTATCAAGTGTGGCGCACAACACCCCAAGCAAACACGTCTCATCGTCTGTTGTGTGCACGCAGTGGCGCACACAAGGTAATGTGTACCAGCAACTCAGCACTCTCGTGTTGCACTAAACGGTGACATTCGCTGTCAACATCACGGTCAGTCAAAGCGAACTGGACAAAAAAGCTTCGCTAGCTTGCATTAATTCCCACAGTGCGTGGGGGTGCGCATATTTTTTCGTCTTCGCAAAGCAAAGTCAGTGAAGCGCCATTAAATGAACCAGTATTTATGTTCTCATGTGCTCAGCTGTTGCCTAAACGACTTCGTCTAGACAGATCTACTTGCGGAAACTGCAATTTTGAAGTGCCTCGATGAACAGCGCCTTCGGTTTTATCTATATACGAGGAAAGTTCTCTTCGAAAGCACGGAACTATTCAGCACTAATTTCAAAGACATTCTTGTCCGTGCCAAACTAAGGGCAAATACGAAGCCAACACTCGAGCCCTGTGGCCGCCTTAGGCGCTCTACATTCCAACATATACAATCTATTCCTAGAGCATCAGATTACCTTCACGCGGTAACTTCTAGTTTCACCTGCACGTCAAGCAGCGTAATCTACAGTCTAGACTGTGCCGCTTGTAACAAACAGTATATAGGTGAAATTCGACAAGAAATTCATGCAAGACTCAACGCCCATGGCGCAGATACAAAACAAAACTTAATTTAAGCAGTAGACAGCTAGTCCAATTAAAACGGTCATATTTACGATAAAGCAAGGCTGTGTGTTGTCACGTTTTAGTGACTGAAGAACACAGTATACGGACAACGGTTAATCCCGTAAATAAGTCTTTAATGGGCGACCTGTGCCCAGAAAAAACAAGTGACACTGAGCCAAATCAATCGGCACCCTGCAATGAAGTTTGCTTGCACATGTCGCGCCACCTAGCAGCGGGGATGAGCACCCAGGCGTAGGCCCTCACCGCCATTTCACGATTGTTCACGGCGTGCTCAGGCCCGCCTGAAAGCCTGCTTTTCCAATTTTTTCAATGAATTTACCGCGTCCTCTCGACAGCTCTTCCGTGAGAAGTGTGAACCAAAAGGACAAGCGCAGATAGTGCTGCGGTAAAGATCGTCACAACTGCAAAGGGGATGTTGGCATCAAATTGTACTTCCCTTCAAAACCGTCGGAAGCAACCCAACGGCTGAAGTGGATCATCGCGGTTCGTGCCTCTCTTGCGAATTACTGTTAAACGAACTAAGGCGTAAATGCAAAAAGAAAAAAAAATACCAGCAGCGGCATCCCTAAATACGCACAATAAAGCGACAATGGCATCAAAACGCGGGAACTCATCCCTGCTGTTGTGTTGGGCTGCTAAGCACGAGGTCGCGGGATCGAATCCCGGCCACGGCGGCCGCATTTCGATGGGGGCGAAATGCGAAAACACCCGTGTACTTAGATTTAGGTGCACGTTAAAGAACCCCAGGTGGTCCAAATTTCCGGAGTCCTCCACTACGGCGTGCCTCATAATCAGAAAGTGATTTTGGCACGTAAAACCCCATAATTATTATTATTCATCCCTGCTGTTGTAAAATGCTTTAGATATTTGTTTACCTCGTCTCGCTGCTCCAAAACAAACGTGCAGTGGTTGTTATGTGTAAAATCTAGCGTTCTAAGCGCTCCGTGCTGGTGCTTTGTACACATTGCGCTTTTTGTTGTGCATTAACAAGCGAAAATGCAGCTCAAGTCTGCACCAACAACCGGGCTCATTGGTGCCGATGTTTTGTCGCGCTTAGAACAACAGAATTAAGGTTGATGTACACCGCAGCACACGTCGAGTATTCGCAAATTAGCATTTCTCTCGGGAACGCTAGCACACATTTGTTCAGTCTTCACATTGTTCAGTCTTAGCTGATTACGCTCTATTAGCTTTCAGCGGTGATGACCTTTCACACTCGAGCCTGAACGACAATACCAGAATATGGTCGAGGCACATTGTCAGCGGAGAAAAAAAGCACTCACCTGCCGATTGATTCACCAAAACTTCTAAAATTATGAGGTGCAAGGCACGCTCCAAGTAATGAAGCTACAAATTACAGTTAAAAACGTCCACGGCCGTATTTGCTCACTTAAGTAGCATAAAATCATTATTTGTTAACATTGAGTTCGACGTCGAAGCATGCTTGCGTTCTTGTTACAGGCACTTCGCGACCTCCAATGGTTGCTGAGTGGCTACGATGTTGGGCTGCTAAGGACAAGGTCGCAGGATCAAATCCCGGCCACAGCGGCCGCATTTCGATAGGGCGAAATGCGAAAGCACCCTTGTACATAGATACAGGTCGACGCTAAAGAACCCCAGGCAGTACAAATTATTCCGGAGCCCCCCCTGTGGCATGCCTCATAATAAGATTGTGGTTTTGGCACCTAAAACTCCATAATTGAATATAAGTGCGTTGATGCGATGTTTAATCATTTTTTTAATTATGGGGTTTTACGTGCCAAAAACACTTTCTGATTATAAGGCGCGACGTAGTGGGGGACTCCGGAAATTTGGACCACCTGAGTTTCTTTAACCTGCACCTAAATCTAAGCACATGGCTGTTTTCGCATTTTGCCTCCATCGAAATGCAGCTGCCGTGGCCGGGATTCGATCCCGCGCCCTCGTGCTTAGCAGCCCAACACCATAGCCATTTAAGCAATCCCAGCGGGTGCTGCGATGTTTGTGCTGTTCACTTCTTTGACACGATATACATGGTTGTAGTGGTAAATTTGACGTTCTTTCTGAAGCGTCGGTGGTCCAAAATAGGCCTCGATGTCTTCGATTGCCTTAAAATCGCAATTTAGAACGACCGACACGTTTTGAACGAACGGCGCAAAAGCATGCCGCCGTAGCAGTGGCCGCGTCGGTGTTTCTCAGAACCGACACGGTGACGCTGATGGCTGAGCCGATCGCTGCGCCGCCTGACCATTCAAGGTAGCCCACAGCTGCGAGCAAAGTCGGCAGTTTTGAAAAGTCTGACCCGTGGGTCAAGCACATCAGCTTTTATGCGTTGCATATTGCAATCACTCAGTTCAGCCCTTGGACGCGGCCGGGCAGCCACCATTGAGGGTATGAGCCATTGTTCATTGCTGCGCGTCTCATATGTGCGTCTATTCTCTTTTAACTTTACTATGTTTGTTATTAAGTTGCTTCTATTTTTATGCGTTGCATATTGCAATCACTCAGTTCAGCCCTTGGGCGCGGCCGGGCAGCCACCATTGACCTTTAGCGCAACCACGTGACGTGACGTCACGACAGACGGAGGAAAAGCTAGGCCCCAACTCGCGCAATATGCAACGCATTCTTGGCTTAACCAAGCTAAGCCTGGCCATTTTTTACAAGACTCGATCATCGAATGTTCCAACGTAATCGCATGTGTCCGCGTGACTTCCAGAAAAGGCTGCACAGTTTGCGTCGCACATGCAATCATATTACACAAGGTTGGGCGACAATAGGCACAACAGATAGAATCAGCGATAACCTTGGAGTAAGTTTCACACCATGCCGGCTTGTCGTGTCCTGAACGATAACTTTAGATTGTTAGCGGGTAAAGTGCTATCTCCGAGAAAAAAAAATACGTAACTACACGTGTCAATATACAAAAAAGCAAATTTCGGTGCATCTCTCGAGAGGAAATACGCAGAATCGTACCTCGTGGCGTGAATGAATTTGGCACGTGACAACTTAGCGTCGCTAAAAGCTTAAAAACTTACCCTAAAAAAGCTTAAACCTCAAAGTCTCATATTATTAACAAAGGCTCAAAACCACGTCATGCCAACGGCTACCCTCCATTCTTAAACTCGCCTATTCCTCGGTTTCCAGCTCTTCCCTGCCCCTCCACTAGCACTCAATTTGTTAGTTTCTTCCACGCTGCTGCCTAATCAACCATACGAGGCCTTTTGCATTCCGCTTCTTCAGCGCTTACTCTCCGTTTTCTCTTCGTTTTAATATTTTCCTTTGAGACTACCAGGGACACATTCCAATTTCCCATTACGTACGTCCCATGTAGCTATTTCGGCGCCTCCACCACACAGGGTGGCGCCACATGACGACGCCTACGGCGAAATTCTGGGGCTAACGTCCCTTGAAAGACCACACCGCTAATACCAGGCACGCTGCTACGCAGCGCAAGTCATTCTTTACACTCGTGTCCTTTTCTTAGTCGCGTGCTGACCGGCTCGTCTAAAACCACAAACGCACGCTGCCCAGGCTTCTGATCAACTTTCTGAAGGCTTCCTAAACTATCACTCCCCCAACACTCTCCTACGTCCAATTTTTTTTAAATCTCCCGCCACGTTCCTACGTACTCGCTCTTGTCCCCTCGTCCGTCAAGCGACAGCGCTCGTTTCCTTTGATGTCTCTTCGTGTACAGCCAGCCGCTGCCCACAGCGGTCGTACGTGTCATCACCTTAATGAGCTGTTAAGTCTAACCTTCCTAGGATGACACGGCTGCCTTCGACGAAGTTAGGTCCTCCTATCGAAACGCTGGCCAGCCTTTCTGGGGCTCATTATCCCTGTTTGCAATTATTCTACCACAGTTTGCTACTCCATCTGTCGCTACGTCGATTTGGACGCAGCGAGTGACATTCGGGAATCATTGCACAAATGGGAGAAAATAATGGAAGTTGATTATAGCTTAATTTTAATAAGTCTCTTTTCACCGTGTTTATTCTCCCTCGCAACGCAATCTTTTTCCGCTTGAGTTTGTTATAGCCTTGATCTTTGGGGCATTATATGAGTAATCGAAAAGCACATTCCATGTCGTTCATTCAGGCCACAAGCAGGCTCGAGTTGGGGGAAGTGGGAAGGGAGGGCATCTCGCAATGCCCATGTGACGGCAATTCAGCCCGACTTCATACCATGTCCTTTGTTTTGAAGGTTATGAGTGGTTCTACAAGACAAGGGGAAAAAAATAGGCATATCTCACGCACTGTGGGAATCGACGTAAGCGAAGCTTTCTGAGCTCTTTGCTTTCATTGACGCTAATCAGCGGTGATGTTGAAGGCTAAGGCTTAATAGTTTTTTTCTTTTAGTCCAACAGGAGAGTGGTGAGTTGTGTTAAGCATTACCTTCCGTTCACCACTGCTGTTTGTGTGCGCAGTACAAAGAACAATAGGGAGAGGCGTTTGCTTCAGGCGTTGTTGTCCGCCATATTTCATAACCTCTGCGAAAGTTGAGCATTTTCATCGCCTCACAAGACACATCTCATATTGACATAAGTATTAAACTTTAATTCAATTATGGGGCTGTACGTGTCACAACCACAATCGGATTAATTTGGACACCATTAGGTTTTCATAATGTGTCCCTCAATCTCAGTGCATGAGCGCTAATTTATTTCGCCGTGTAAAAATGCGGCTTCCGCGGTCCGGATCCAATCCGCCACCTCGAGCCGCAAAGCTACTGCGGGGACGTAAGTGTTGATTTAATGTGCGATACTTTCATAGCGTTGCATAGACCCTGCGGTGCGCTTCATTTAATGCCGCTCTGCTTCTGCTCGCCGCGCATATAAGGTGTGCATTTTACATATTTGCAGGGTGTTTTTTTAGGAATCACAGAAATGCACTGTACCAAACTTCGAACTATTATTTTTTCCATTTCTCCCTTAGCCGCTATCGTGCTTTTTCATGTCACCTTTGCTATATCAGCAGCACCTGCACCCCCCCCCCCCCGTCCCTCCTGTGCACTTCTTTGGAACTGAGACCGAAGCGTGGCAAGGCTGTTATTCTCCCGTTTCGCAGAATGCGTCGGAGCTGTCCCATTTCCTCCTTCCTCTCTCCCATTGTCCCCACCATTCTGTCTAGTTTCCCTCTGCACTTGCACGTTCGTAGAAATGTCAGCGCTGGAATTTCTGCAGTGGTTCTGAGGGGGTCACGGAGGTCACGCAGCTGTCAAGAGGATCATGTGGCTACGCCCAGGAATTTGCAGAGGGTACTGAGCACATTCGATGCGGTGGGGAGGTGAACCGAGCTTCTCGGTTCTCTCTTGTTCTCCGTCACGCGCCTTCTTTAGGAGAGGACAACTTGTCTATATCAGAATTCGTGTGAAAAATGCATCTCTTCTTGCAAGCAAAATAGTCCCTCCCTCGCGCACGTCCACGGTCGGAGCAGATATACGCTGGCTGCCAAAAGCAGGCTCACCGCTGTCAGGTCGCTCTTGCTTGCGTGAAGTGAAGCACGTGGATATTTTTGAGCTCCGCATCACCGACAACGAACGAAGCCACGTGCAGCCGTACGTGACCACAGTTCTCAGCGCCCGGCGCTCGAAAGGTGAGTCAAGAACTCGTGTTTTACTGACGGGTTATGTTCTTACGACCACAAATTTTAGGTCCAAATTATCTATAAGACGTTTTTGACCTCTCGCTCAACAAGCGCGCAAGAATGGTTGAAAATGATGAAGCTAGTGGTATATGCAAGTGGTTAGCCCTACCCTCAATTATAGCTCGCCTACGAAGCCTTTCCATTTGTAGTTGCGCTGACAGAGATTCAACGAAGCACTCCACAGTAGGACGAATTTCGTTGTTCTTTAACCTAGTACGATGAAATCGGAATGCTGTAAGCTTGATGTGGTGCGCTTAAACCGGAAATGAATGTAGACATGACATGTCAGCGATGGCGACTGAAAACAGAGTCTGTAACGGCAAAGTGGTCGTTTTTTGTCCTGAGTGGTTTGGTGTCTATGGGGTGCCTGTAACATAACGTTAAAACTATTTTGACAACGTCACTACCACCAGTGCCAAGGTCTCCGGCCTGTGGCCTCGGCGTTCGGCTTTGAAAGTGGTGTTTTTGTTGTGACACATTTGTCCTTGAAGGTGACAAGATAGGGGCAACGCTCCAATAACGCCGAAGTATCTCAGTATAAATTGAAGTGATATACCTGGATGGGAACTAAAACACAGCCTTCACACAGTCGTTCCCGGTGTTTGTCAAGTGGGGCTGTAGTTTTTTTTTGTAAGTTGCTGTAAAACTGCTAGGAAACAGGCGTATTCTCTTCCTGTATTAGCTGTTAAACAGGTGAAAACTAAGCTCAGTGGATTGGGCACTGAGCTATGGTGCCGTCACTTGGGGGTAACTTTTCTTGAATAAACTGCTTCTTGTGAGGAAACTACGAGAAATCAAAAGATTTAGAAATTTTGACTCACCTATCATCTGATATTTACTACTGCTAAAAAATGGACACCGCTATCAAGGCGCGCACGGTTTTGATAGTAACAATTCGCTGACGGCACATCGTTTAGCTACGGAAATTCGTTCAGCAGCGTTAATGTCGGTAAATTGCGTCTCATGGGAGCTGCTTCTTAAGGTTCTTTACCTATGCAGATATCATGCCAGGTTCTGCAAGGCAGCTGTCCTGTAGTGGAATAATTCATGCCATACGGTAGCGCAACTCGATATCGCGGCAAATGATAGGTGTAATGCAGCGTCTGCAGGCCCGTGTAGTTTCCGGCGACGCCTGTACACCATTGCAGGAGTCTCCGGAAACTACCTCTTTGTAGTTTCTCTAATCGGCTTGGTCGCGCCCTTCCGATTCCTGATAAATGACACTTTTACGAGCTACTTCTTGCGCGCAGGGTAGGCGATGGCGGAAGCAATTTCTTCGTGACATTGCAATAACGCTGGCAAGCGGCCTCGCGAAAGAGTTTAGTTTGAAATTCCAGCTCCTTCCGCACCACGTAGCGACGTAATTCTTAGCAGACGTGTTCGTGTGCGCGCATTGTATGCAACGTGCGTGTCAGCTCAAGATGGCCAGACCTGGTGAGGTGCCGTCTCGCTCCCTGAAGGTACGCGGCGCTGGAGAGCTCCCGCAGACATCAGGGTGTCGAGCGCACCGTGGGGAATGAGGCGAGAATGCGCGCACAAAGGCTAACGCCACTTGGCCGATGCGACCTTGCGCTCGGCTACAGGCATTCTTCATCGGTTGCGGGCGGTTTCGCCTCTCTAGGCTCGTGGTGAAGTTTGTGTCAGCAGACCTGACCATTGCAGCGTACGCCGAAGCGTCATCACGTCGTATGAAGAGAGATTAAAGAATGAAAGATTATTCTGATAGCGACAGTTAGTGAATGATAACGTTAGTGGTTAATGATTAATGATAACGTTAGTTAGTGATTCACGCAGTGGCAGCAGTGGACGGCAGATTGAACGCGTTCTTACAAAATTCTACGCTTGTTCACAGGAAGCCACTGGGATATTTTTTTTATTTATTTATTTCATACTGCAGACCTAAAACAGGTCCAAGCAGGGTGGTTAAACATAACAATATTACAATGCATTATTCAATCAAGTGAGGTGGTAAGACACAACAGTAACAGTCCAAGCAGGGTGGTTAAACATAACAATATTACAATGCATTATTCAATCAAGTGAGGTGGTAAGATACAACAGTAATGCAATGAGTCAATCAATTGAAACATGCAACAACGCGTTATTCCAGTCTGTTATAGTTCGGGGAAAAAAAGAATACATCCGTCCGTGCAAAATAAGGTGTTAGTGAATTGGGATGATGGTGTCGAGTAAGCCTAGACGTTGTACTGAACAGATACGATGCAGGATTAATTAATAAGTCTCCATTAATAAGCATGGTAAGAAATCGAATTCTTAAGTGTTGCCTTCTCTGCTGAAGGACTTCAATGCCATTATCACGCATTATTCGTGAGGGGGAATCATAGCGAGAGAATTTATAATATATGAATCCTACGGCTTTTTTCTGTACCCTTTCGAGACATTTAATATTTTGTTTAGTAAACGGGTCCCAAACAACACATGCATATTCAAGTTTAGGTCTAATTAATGAATAATAAGCAAGCAGTTTTACATTGGGTGGGGAATTTCTAAGTTTATGCCGCAAAAAGTATAATTTACGCAAGGCTGAAGAACAGATAATATCAATGTGTAAATTCCATGATAAGTTGTTAGTAATTGTGACGCCCAAATACTTATATTTTGTTACTTCCTGTAAGGCCAACTAACCTAATTTGCAACTAAAGTTAGTGGAGCTTTCTGACGAGTGAAGCGAAGAAAGACAGTCTTTTCAGCGTTAAGCCGCATTCCCCATGTTTTGCACCAATCAGTAATGCCAGCTAGAGAAGCATTTAAATCAGTTTGATCATTGGTTGAAGTGATTTCCCTAAAAAGCACACAGTCGTCAGCAAACAACCTAATTTGCACGCTGGGATGGATTGAAGTAGTAATATCATTTATACAGAGTAAAAAGAGCAGTGGCCCTAGGACACTCACGAAAGCCTTGGGAAATCACGAAATCACGAAAGCCTTGGGATATCATCGGAGCTGCGCCTGCACGCCTGGCTGACAGCTGAAGAATCATCGTGCCGATCTTCGCATCGATAACTGCGGACAAGCCACGTGACCGCACTCTGGCTACAAAAAAATGGACACCACCGGCTGTGCTGGCATTCACGCAGTGGCAGCAGTGGACGGCAGACTGAACGCGTTCTTACAAAATTCGACGCTTGTTCACAGGTTGGTGGTACTTTTAGCCTCTCTTGTAAGGACTGCAGATCTGGTTGTGTCCACTGCTGCCAGAGTGAGGTGTTTATTAGAGCATTCTTGGTGATCTCGTATATGGAGGAAAAAGAGTGTTTGACATGTCATAGTGTGTTGCCTGAAGATGGCATGTACATAACATGCACTGGTTGCAAGTACTCGTACCATCTAGGTAAATGCTCGGGGGTGAAAACATCGAACTTCCGTGCCAAGGGTGACTCACTAAAATCTAGCTGGAAGTGTGCAACATGTGAACTTGGAAAAAAAAGGATGTGGCAATACCGTGACACCAACAGAAGATTCAAACATTCAGAAGAGATTGAAAGAGCTGGATGAAAAGATAACCCTCATGCTTCCCCTCGTCACTAAAGTTGACAATTTGACACAACTATTGAAAAAAGTCAGTGACATTGAAACATCGATACAGCACCTTTCCGACAAATATGATACAATATTAAGGAAATTAGACAAGCAAAACTCCGACATTGCAGTCTTGGAAAGAAGGGTCGAGGCCGTAGAATCGGGAACGTCCGCAAGCACGAGGGAAGTCAAACTGCAGCTGAATGAGCTGGAACAGTACAGTCGCAGGCAAAACATGGAAGTACATGGCCTCATAGTGGAGGAACACGAAGACCTGCTCGTGAAAATGAATGATCTTGCATGCAAACTTCAGCTCCCGCTGCTTGAGAACGGTAACCTTGATGCGCTTCATAGGCTACCTGCACGAAAGGGAAAGAAGCCTATCCTTCTTGCTCGGTTTTCATCCGTCCTACATAAGGAAGAGTGGATGCGCAATCGCTCGCGCCTTGAGAATGAAGCACCAAACGTGAAATTTTCGGACAACCTGACACCTTTCAACAAACGCCTTCTCTGGCTAGCAAGTGAAAAAGGCAGGGAAAAGAACTATCGGTTTGTGTGGCAAAAGAATGGTCACATATTTGCACGAAAAACTGAGGGCGCCAACGCGATTCGCATCCGCGATGAAAGTGACATTGATAACATGATATGATGTGCTATTTAGATAGTGTATATCTAGTGTGAATGACAGTTCAAATGGATAACAGTCCTTATCACGATGTTAACTCTTTTAAATGTATGAAGGTTTCAAAATCCGGATGCTTTTCCTTTTATCATCTGAATACATGCAGTTTAAGAAACAAAGAAGAAGAAATTGATATTTTTTTTGTCGTCATTGAACCATGAATTTGATGCCCTGGCTTTCACTGAAACCTGGTATACTGAATCGAATGATGTTGTTCGCTTTCCTGATTATAGGTGTGAAGCGCTGTTTAGGAAAGCCAAAAAAGGGGGAGGTGTAGCTTTGTACATGAAAAACAGTTTTTCTTACGAAATAATGCCACAGTGCACAGTTTTGAGCCCTTCGTACGAATCACTTTTTATTCAGACAAATGCATTCATCTTTGGCGTAATTTATCGGCCACCTTCTGCGTCTCTTCAAGAGTTCTTCAACTTTTTAGAAATAGTAATAATATTTGGGGTTTTACGTGCCAAAACCACTTTCTGATTATGAGGCACGCCGTAGTGGAGGACTCCGGAAATTTTGACCACCTGGGGTTCTTTAACGTGCACCTAAATCTAAGCACACGGGTGTTTTCGCATTTCGCCCCCATCGAAATGCGGCCGCCGTGGCCGGGATTCGATCCCGCGACCTCGTGCTCAGCAGCCCAACACCATAGCCACTGAGCAACCACGGCGGGTTTTTAGAAATAGTATTGGGCGACCTCTCCTTACAAAGTAAGCCTGTGGTAATAATGGGTGATTTTAATTTTAACCTACTAGAAACGTCAAATTCTGTCAATGAATTTGTTGATATGTTGTTGGCCGACGGCTTTTCCAATATAATCACAACGCCTACTCGTATCACAAGCTCCAGCGAAACACTTATTGATCTATGCCTAACAAACAGTGATATTGGTGGTACCACGGCAGGAGCACTCCTGAGCGACATCAGTGATCACCTGTCAACCTTCTGCTTTATGAAAAGGTCAAATAAACAAACATTCGAACATACTAACCCGCCAAATAGTTACCGTGTTATAAACCAAAGCAAAATTGAATACTTTCGTCAAATCGTCTACTCTGTTGACTGGAGCCAATTGCAGCGTGATGAAGATCCTAATATTTTATACAACAAATCCTTGCACAAATTGACAGAGTTGTATGAATGCGCTTTCCCAGTTGTAACAATAGCAAAGTGTAGAAAAGGAAAGAAGGCTTGGAGTACACGAGCCCTGCTTAGGCGAATCAAGGCACGAAATAGGCTTTTCTCCAAGTTTATAAAATCTAAAGACTTGACAGTTTTGAAAGAGTATAAAAAAAGTTAGAAATCAATTAGGTGCAGATATAAAGAAATCTAGAATTCAATACAATGCTCATAAATTTTCAGATATCTCCTTTGACCCTCAAAAAACGTGGCGTACAGTCAAAGATCTTCTACAGAAATCAGAAACAAATATACCTACATAAATAACAATTGGAGGAACTGTTCTGAGTGGTAAAGATCTTGCCAACGACTTCAACAGACATTTTTTGGCATTTGGAGATTTTCCTGCCGGAACGCCCAGTAATATCGGAAAATACATGGAACATAATCTTCAGCACAGCCTTTTCTTATATCCAACTACTCCTGCATAGAATAATGATATTATACTAGGTTTCAAGAATAACTGTTCTTGCGGTTTTGATGGCATAAAGGTAGCACCAATTAAAGCAATTGCTGGCCTAATAGTTAATCTACTTTGTCATATAACAAATCTAATCTTGACAACAGGTATTTTTTCCGAAAAAATGAAGATGGCAAGAGTTGCTGTTTTGTTTAAAGGCGGTGCTGCCAATTTAATTGGTAATTATAGACCTATATCAGTTCTACCGTTGTTTTCCAAAATAGTAGAAAAAGTGATTAATACACGGATTACTACCTATCTTAACAAACACAAGTTAATCTCTCCCAGCCAGTACGGATTTCAGAGGAAGAAATCAACTTAATCTGCATTGCTCAGTATTAAGGATAAACTTATTAACAACATAGAAAATCAATTGTACACATTAGGTGTTTTTCTATATTTCAGCAAAGCGTTTGATTCTATTAAACATAATATACTTCTTAGCAAACTACCATATTATGGAATACGAGGCACTTCACTTAAATTATTGCAAAACTACCTTTCCGGTCGTTTCCAGTATGTTGTTTTTAATAATGCTACGTCTAATTCTGAGCTAATAAAATTTGGGGTTCCTCAGGGGTCAATCCTAGGACCTACTCTGTTTCTTTTATACATCAATGACATGGTATCTATCCCAGAAACCCCTTCTATTATCCTTTACGCTGACGACATAAGTGTATTTTTTTCAGGTGAAAATCTAGGTTCCTTAATCCCGCGTGTAAACTTAAGAATCTATCTGACTGGCTTGTTACAAATGAACTCTCATTAAATGTTGACAAAACTAAGTACATTGTTTTTACCCCTATTAACAGGATTGTTTATATTAATAATGATGTGGCATTCGAGTCGCGACCGCTAAAGAAAGTAGCACAAATTAAATTTTTAGGTGTTCAGTTTCATGAAAATCTCCGTTGGTCTTGCCATATTCACTATATTAAGCGTAATATTGCACACTGTATTGGTATGCTTAATAAGTTTCGCTTATTGTTGCCTCGTTATATTCGACGTCAACTGTATTTTAATACCGTTCATTCGCGACGGCATTACTGCCTGCTTGTCTGGGGCACCACTACTAGGTCTAACATGGAAAGCCTCCATAGATTACAGAAAAAAAGTGTGCGCTTTATTGAAAATCTACCACAACGTGAATCAACATCTGTATATTTTTCGCAAAATCGTATCCTGGACATTGACTCGCTATACAAACTGCGACTATCAGAGCTTGCATATTCAGATTTCAAAATTGATCTACAACTTTTCTCTCTGAGGTATACCAAACATGAATCCCACTTCGAGTTTAGGAGAACCAACTTCACCAAGTTTAAATGCAGGACGAATTACGGGACACAACTGTTAAATTGGCAAATTCCTAATGTGTTAAACCTTTATCCTGCTCTGATAGACTTTATGGAAAACTGTTCCACTTTTCCTGCTTTCCGAAACCAGGCAAAGAAATTTTTCTTAAATCGTGTATAAACCAGTTAGAAATTTGTTTCCTTTGTTATTTTTTGTCAAGTGAATGCGTGTGAATGAGTGTGAAGTGAATGTCAATGTTCTTTGTTTTTCTGCGGAAGCACTCGATTTAGAGCATCCTTTTTTGTCAAGTGAACATATTTGTTATGTGAAATTTTTTTTTTGTCGTATGGGAGATGCAGTTAGGATTCCTTGCTTTGTTTTTTCTTTTCTTGGTCAAGTGAACATGTTTGTACGTATTATACATAATTTATTAGATTGATTTGAATGTACAGTGTATGTATATTGCTGTATGTGAATTGTTATAATCTTCCCGTAAAAAAAAATTGTACTTTCCAACTTACCATGTCGAAACTGTGCCTGCGTGAATTCAGGGTGTCTAGGTCCTAGTCAGGTGACCACGTGTGTCACCTTTAGCCCTCTTCACCCGGACAACTGTATATTGTCTAAATTTCAATAAAGTCAAAGTCAAAGATTGGTAGAGTGTACTAATGACTAGTAATGAATATTATTGACTCCGAAGTGAACAGTATGTCTAACGATGGCTTGTAATGACCGCAATTGATTAGAAATTACTATAAATGTCTAGTAAGGTGCAGTAACAATTAAGATGACTACTAATGACTATGAAATGACAACTATGTCTAACGACCACTTGTAACGCCTACAATTGATTAGAAATGACTAAATTGCTTAGTAATGATAAGCACTAACTAATAATGGCTGAAATGACTTGTAAGGACTAAGATATGACAAACATGTCCAACGACAGCTTGTAATGACCACAATTGATTTCAAATGATTAAGAATGCTTAACAATGAGTAATAACGACTTTTAATGACTGAAAGGACTTGTATTGACTACAGATGCTTACTAAATCACCAACATGTCTAACGAGTAATTGTAATGACTACAATTGGTGACAAATGCCTAAAGATGCTTACTAATGAGTGAGTAGGCTTTCGCCGTTTACCTCTTGAGAAAGATCTGAAGAGACCCAGTAATTATTTGTAAGGTACGGACTCTCACAAAGGCCATAGCGGCGGGACACAAATTGTTCACCACACGAGGCAGTTGTAACATCGTGCAATTTCACAGTGTTCCTTGCCTGAATTTATATATATTCCTGATAGTTGGCAATATTCTTTCTCTTTATCATCAAAACATGCATTACAACATATGGAACAGCCTTTCAGCGAACCTCGCTGGCCACCTTTAATCCGCAAGGAACTGTTTACTTGACAAAACACTGGTGAACCTTTCTTTTTTCTTTACGCAGGTTTTTTTTTTCATTCTGCACGCAGGTTTTAGGAGAACCGACCTAAGGACTGCATTCACAGGCAGCACAGTGTTTCGCCGAACGAGGGCGTGGTGAACAATGTCTACATTCTCGCAACCTGCACCCCACAGGGTCAGCACGGATAGGAATGCGCTCAACATGCAGTGCACAAAGAAGAATGGGGCGAGTTGCAGCTTAATGAAGCACCGTCGTGATTTGAACAAGGTCCTTGTAATTGCTTGCCTTGAGCTTCGGGAAGATCCGCGAGCAAAGAACAGAGGTGATGTCCTAATTGCTTGTGTCGAGGCAAATACTCGCAGGAATGCTGTACATGGCTCTGGACAAGCCTCGCGCATATCGGAGGCACTGGATCTTGTTGAACATCTACTCGCCGAGCATCGCTGCATCACAGCGATGGAACTCGACTTAAGATGGATGGATCGTTGTTTCTTGCTCTCAGCATTAAAACGCAATCGCTCCTTGAAAAGCATTACCATCTACGGGACAATTGTAACATCTTTGGACGAGGCTTTCTTGTTCCAAGTGCTCAATCCTATACCGAAGCTTGAAGATATCGCCTTTAATGTCTACCAGTTCGAAAGGGAAAGCGTACTTCGGATGCCTATGCCTGGAAGGTCACTTCACTCACGCATGTGTCATCTGACAACACTCGACATCGCAGACCTTCAAATGGCCAAAGTTCATGCGCGTTGGTTCATCCGAGAGCTCATTGAAAACAAAAGCATCACTGAACTCGCCGTTGGAGAATGCGTGTTCAGCTACCACGATGAAGCCTCCAACGCAGCCTTCGCCAGATACCTTGCCAAAGAAGACTCCACGCTACGCAAATTGACTCTCAAATCACTACACTATTTCGACTTCCAGGGCTCACGTCTGATGAAAACACTCCTGATGCAAATCATCGAGGCCATTTCCGAGATGAATACTTTGGAAGACTTCAGTGCAGACATCGTTGTGGACAACCCATTATTGTAAGTATAGCTTGAAATGTAATATGAGTCGCCCCAAACTATAGGGCATCTCGCAGCGCTTATTAGGGGACGTAAGCTCTTTTACTCCGCAATGCCTAACATGTCATATAGGCTTATTTGGCACTAAGTATGATACATCAAATTTGATTTAGGGGATGCCACTTAACACAAAACATATTGCGCTGTATTTCATACGCTGGAGCGAGCTTTTGAATTCTGAAGAGTTCCGGAAACAAATTAGTATTACTACACAAACATTATTTATTGAAAACAACAAATACTTTCTCGAAAGAAATCGCTCTCCACCGTGTGAAATAAACTTGTACCTGTTCTTATATTTTTCTTTGATTTCAAACTACGGTTGGGAATTACATGTTTATGAACGAGATATATGTAACGGTGAGTTAAGTTCTTTTCTTGAACTTTGGACTTGTTCCCAAAGGATAAGAAAGCGCTTTTCAAGCTACTTCGTATGATTAGCTGTCGTTTTTAAATGATTGCTAATCATTTTAAAATAAAATGATTAGCCCCACCCGGAAAATGGACAAACAAACTTCATTCTAGTTGAATTTTGCCCCGGAAGCTCAGCCCCTCATTTCAATGTCATGTTATGGTTATCAATGTGGTGCTTTCATATTTCATTTACGCGGTCTCGCTAAGGGGATGCTTGTCAAGAACTTGCGGATTTTGTGAAACAAATGTGATCTTTGTTTTTGCAAACATAAATTCTCTTTTACGCTTTAAGTAACGTCGATTTCTGCTTCTAGCATAACATTACATTGGAGCACTAAACATTGTTTTTCTCGCGTTTTTTTTATTTAGTTTATATTTTTAACGAAAAATATTTTGTACATGTCTTTCCAGCATGGATACGATCACCAGAATCGCCAGAATGATCAAACGGAATGGCACATTACGCCGCCTGAGGCTACCTTCATCGTTGCGCGTGTGCCGTGCGTCACCCTGGCATCGAAATACTCAGTTTCCGGATCCCCAAGCGGCGACGTGCATGAAGTCCTTGTGCGAAGCCCTGCATAAATCTAACTCGTCGCTCAGCCAGCTCTCCATCGATTTGCGGCCCTTTGAAGAAGCAGAGTGCCATGTCTTATTCGGCGCAGTGGCGGACAACAAAGCAATCAAGTCCGTGGTCGTCGACTCCTTGCCCTGCATAGATGGTATCGACAGAGTGTCCACAACTATCCGGGAGCGGGGACTTGATGATCGCGTTGTCGTCAAGGGCTTTTGCATTCACCACGACACCATTAAGGTACAGCAATGTACGCAAATCTACAATGCAACTATCGCATCGAGCAACAGATTTACATACGTCCCGCCCTCAGTTATGACAGCTTTACGTGTTGTCTGTGGTTGCAAGCACGTAACTTCACTTCGTGTTTATACCGCTGGCTTCAAATGCTATGAATTTTCAGCCCTGGCAGCATATATAAGGGTCTCCTCCACGCTTGCCGAAATAGACATACACGTTAGTCACGAGTGGGACCGTCGCACAAACCAGGAAATTCGGGATGTGGAGCAAGAACTCGTGTATGCTCTTGCCTATAACCTCAAGCTAGTCAGAGTCAACGTCGAAGGTCTGGTGCTTTCCTACGACGACTTGACCGTGCTCGCCCATGGCGCTAGCAAGAGTCTCAGACTCATCGAGTTCACCGGGATTCCTGCGAGCATCTTCAACGCGATGCATCATGGAGACCGTGAAGAGGTGCGCAGCTGTTCTGGGCACAAGGCCGAAGCGTTCAGGGAAGCTGCCAACCGCAAGGAGAGAGCCCTGCTGGACATTCTGGTAGGGCTCTGTTCTAAACTGCTTTTTGTTTGTGGCCATTACAAGGAAAGCGGTGGTCTAGTAAGGACATCGCACGCACTGGACAATCTTTAGGAGAGTTACAAGACGGAACAGTGATTTCTATCAGCATTTTGCGTCAAGAACGCTGTTACTCTGCATGACTTCACATATGCGCAAAGAGTAATTGTACTGCTTTCTTTAGAAACCTCTCCGTGCTTCGAAATTTAGAGAGCCAAATAATGTCAAAAGGGGCGTTACACGAACGCTTGTAAGAACAAGTATAGACGCAGAAAAACATACATGTTAAACATAATTCACATCTAAGCTGAATTAAATAATTGTCAGAGTTTACTCGGATACTGTGTGGGAGTTAGAGGTTATTTTAGCACCGATTAATTGGATAGTGAGCTTCGCTTGGTCGCGAACACATAGGTTGTTGTAGCTCCGCGTTTTTTGTCCTACACATTTTAAAGCAATGAAATCTACTATGAAAGTGCTCATATCTTAAGCCATTGTTTCAGAGATTTTATCTATTCAAAGTGCTTTTGCCCTTACGTTCATGCGCAGACATTTTCTGAGATGTGTGTGTCCAGTATGATGGAACAACAAGAAATATTACTGCTCGAAACTCGGTTTGGCACACCGGCGATTTTCTTTCGCCGTCAGGCCACCTCACAGTGACAAGCTTCACCACTGCCTAAGCGCGAAGAATATTAACGCATCTACACAGCCACATATATGCTGGAATGTGAGCCACTGTCACTTAAGCATGGTGCATTTCTGAGTTGAACGCGCTATAAATACTGAGCGATCGCGCCGCAGCAATGCGGATAATTCGAGCAAGGCCGTACGCTCCACGCTGACTCTGAGAGCAATGAAATCTGTGCAGGTATTTCGGAGGCTAGATGTGGGTATCTCATAGAATTTATTCTTCACAAGATGGTGTCCATGCGTTATATTCTTCGTTGCAATGCGCGGAAAAACAGCGTTGGTGGCGCAAATGAGGCCTACATGACTGATCATAATTATCGTCAAACAAGTAACATATCCACCATGGTAGATGCGTAGGTGGCCGTGGATGCGTACGTGGCCGGTTTCAATGTCCTAATTCTGTGCTTGAGGAACGGTGTTCGAATCCTGCCAACCAGAAATGTTCATAATGGTGACTTGGTTATTTTTAATGCAGTGCTTCCTTTAGAAATAACATTTCTGCAGTAACATTAAAAAACAATGTTGTCAATGGGACTCGTCCGTTGCTGCTTCTGCCTCAACAACCGGGCACCCTTGCTTATGTTTTGAGGTCATGTTTCTAGAAACGCAAATACGCAGTGTCGCTCGTTATAAGCCGATATATATATATATATATATATATATATATATATATATATATATATATATATGTAGAGAGAGAGAGAGAGAGAGTATGAGCCCTGAATTGCAGACCCATGGGCAGAGAATGAACCGTTCGTTGCAGACACACGATGCTTGCAGGCATTTTCTACAAAATCGTGAAGGCCTCAAATTCCGTAGATGCCCGCTGTGGTTGAGTCTGCTTAATTTTTTGTTGCATCATCGAGCTATCGTGTCGGCAGCTGCTGAGCCTCGTTGCCCATTGCATTTGCAACGAGGTGTATGTTGCTCACTATACGGCCCTCACCATGTGACAGGGAGCACGGGAATCAAGTCGGAAGGTGCGCCAACCGCGCACATGGCAAAAAAAAACCAGCAAATCTCTTTCTAAATTGCGCTCCCTAACTACAATTTTCGAACCAATATATTATCTTTCTGGGGTGTATAATTTCGGTGATTGGCAGGCGCATTTTTAATCTGCTCGGTTAAGACAGCGGTATCACTGGGAGAGGTATTCCTCTTCAGTGGGCATCAAATAAGCTTATAATGATGCTGATGTCAATTATCTTTCTGCACCCAAAATGGTGTTTGCCTTTCATGTTTGATCACTCTGTTTCACTGGATGGCGCTTTACGTTAAAATGATTATATCCCGTAGTGTAGACTTCATATTGGCAATCTACGAGATTATGTCGGCCATGATATGCACGGCCACACTCAATTTATTGATTTGTACGCGGTATACACTTCACATCCGTTTTCGCGTACGCTATAATATACTTGGAACATTTTACTTTTGCAGGCTTATCAATATTTTTTTTTTATACTTTACCAACCATGGCTAATCTCTCTACATGCAGGAAGTGACCAAAAAGAATGCATCCACCATCTTGGACGCTACGCAGTTCGTCCGAGGCGAAAAAAGTGGTGTTGAGGGCATACGTGCCATTGAGCTGATGCAGAAACACCCCCGTTTCCTCGAAATGGTGAGAGAAGAGGCTGAGGTCACAAATACCGAAGCCAAGAAGATCATTCGCAGAGCCCTGCTTCGCGCCCAGAGCTGTAGCCTTGACGAGTTTATGAAGATGGTTGGCGTTGTGAAGGATGCGGTAGAGTGCCCTAGTGATGCCGGCCTCGGGCTACAGCTCGTCAACCTTAACCACTACTGCTGGCTTCACATTCGAAGTTTCCTGAAGATAGCGGACGTGCTGCCCAAACGTGGCAGTCAAGGTCAGTGGTGACAATGTAACACAATTTGTGTTTTGTATGATGTAGGCGCTTGAAGTACCTGTTCTTTTAATACAGTATGATGCAATTTAACATCATTGCCTTTAAACAAAAATTAAAATAACAAAAATTTATCATATACTTCTGAAATGCCATAAGACAGTAAGACAAATTCTTGAGTTTTACGCGCCAAAACCACGCTTTTATTGTCAGGCACACCGTATTGGGGGATTCCGGATTAATTTTGACCACCTGGGGATCTAACGTGCCCCAGTGCAAGGGGCACGGGTGTTCTCGCATTTCGCGTCCATCGAAATGCGGACGCCGCGGCGGATATTGGATCCCTAGACCTCGTGGGCAGTAACTTTAGAATTGTTCAGTTTCTTACATTGCTGTTACGGGTGCCATTAGCTTTCCTACGTCCTAATCATAAACGTGTGATTGATATATGTGATCAATATATCGTGACATCATGATGCTTAAGGTAGACACATTGGATGTGAACATCGGGACGATTTAAACTCGTGTTTTATCTCTCGGTGCTCTGCTGTGCTGCCAAACTGCGCCCCGCTGGGAGCAGATGTGACTGAGCCTTTTATTTGAATTATTTATATTATTTTTCACAATTTAACTTGCTGATGGTCGGCACATTTTCCTAACACGTTTATTACCAATGCACACCAATCACAAGCTAGAGGAACAAAATGGCGACAAAAACAGCCACTACCGGTTCCTAAATTCTTCTTGCTTAAGTACAGTACAAAAAACAGACTACAATAATGAACAGAATAATAATGCGCAAAAATCATCATCTTTATTGGAGTTTGATCACGCAAATACTGTAACGACGCAAAGAGACACAAATAAAACACATGAACTCCAAAAAGATTGAAAGATTGAGAATTCTGTTATGAAAAAGTCAGTTTGGTCCGAATAGCGAAGCATCGATGGCGATAGGAAGTTAGTGGACAGCTACACCAAGTAAGGACAGAAGTTTTATCGGCCATATAAACTTGTAAACATAAGCATGGGAACTAAATTAGGAAGCATGTTGTCACGCGCGCACAAGCAAGCACGAACTCAAAGCAACATGAACCCCGGAGCCTTGCGGGCGAGTCTCCCTCCCTCCCCCCCCCCCCCTTTGCGTACATGAGATTGAGCGGCGATGAAGGGCTCATACTCGCACGCTTTCGCTCTCACATAGAGCATACGGCTCGCTGCGACGATGTTATCGCCCGTGGAGTTGATACGGAACCTTACAGCGATAGCAGAAATGCATTTAGTGTGTCTGTATAATTGCTATCGCACTGATGAATATTTCATTCGTTACTGGAACAGTCTTTGTAAGCTAGAAAGTGTTGAAAGTGTAAAATTGCCATGGCGCCATCTATTTCGTACTATGGCATCTCTCCTCAGCTGTCCGGACTGGTTTAATTATTGAAATCTGTAAGGCGAGTGGTTACGTGAGGGTTACGTCAACTCATCCGTTTCGGTGCGGTCAATTCAAACCGAGAAGCAGCAGCGGGATATTCCGTTGGAATTATTCGCGCAAGAAAGTCATCGACAGAGAAAATAGCTATACTTTATGGCAAATATTCTATTGATTAAACTCTGCCTCATATTTTGTAGTGTCGTTTCTTAAACTATCGTAGCCTCTTACTTTGCATGAGTTTGCGTGCACGAATGCTCTATCTTTCCACATACCTCCAGTGCGAGAGTGAGATGACTATAGGGTATTTACTAATTTGGGTGACTATCGTTTCCTCGATGTGTTGATAACGATCCCAAGTAATTTTACCAATATATGCCTGCTTCATCCTGCAGTCTTCGGCAGCAGAGCTTGGCATCCTGAGGGGAGAGGAAGACAACGTGGCTCCTGCTGTCGTCGAAGAAATGCTGCTAAATAGGGGCTGCTCGTTTCAACTATCAGGACGAGGTTGTACAACCCTTGACTCTTCCATTCGCTACACCGCCGAACCGGGAAGCTGTTACGAAGCCATTGAACCCTGTTTGCCAACGCCAATTTGAAAGTGTTCAAACTTCTATTTAATGTGTTTTGAGGTGTTGTTGTTTATGTTCACGCAGCGTCCTGTCATTTCGCTCGTTTTGCATACCGTGGCACGAACGGCGTTGGGAGATCAGTTGACACGTGCTAATTTACAGCAGTAAGCGTAGTGGCCTTCTTTCTTATTGACCCATATTTCGGTTCTGAAAGAAGAACGTTTAGATATATATATCTCTCTCTTTGCTATGTGCGGTTGCTTTAATTTGCATTGTGCACTTTGAAGCGAGTCATTTCAGGCACTTATTAGGCGCTGCTGTTCTGCAAACCAATGTCCATAGTTTTGAAGTAAAATGCAACAAGCAATAAAGCGCCTGTTTCGCCTTCTACGGTGGTGGTGGTGGTAAAAACTTTAATTCGTCAACAGAAAATGATTTAGGAGATTAGATGTGGGAAGTCATGATGGCTTCGTGAGGTGGCCGTCAGACCGTGTCTTACGGCGACTTCTAAAGCCCAGGTCACGGCCTGCAGTTGAACCGCAGGTTCCGAGCTGGTCACCGCAGCCTCCCACTGCTCTCGGTTGGATAGCTGCCATTCGGCTCTAGGTTTGAGCTCAGGGCATCCGTGCAAGATGTGTGCTAAATCGGCTTTGTCGGCCTCGCATAGCGTACATTCAGGGGAGTGTGTCCCTGGGTAGACTATGGATAGTTTGTACGGGTTGGGGAAGGTGTGTGTTTGGAGTTGCCTCCACGTCGCCTGCTGGTTTTTGGTTAAGGAATTGTCAGGGGGTGGGTATTCGAGTCTGTCGTTTTTATAGTATTGCGTAATTTCGTGGTAGGTTATCATGCGCTCTTTTGCTCCTCGCAGGATCGGTTGGCTCACTGCCCGGTTGACGAGTCCTCGGGCGAAATTGTGAGCCGCTTCGTTCCCGCGATGGGACGAGTGCGCAGGGATCCAGATGATTTTGATCTGGCGGGGCGTGAAATGTATTTTCTTCAGAATTTGTTGCGCCGGTTCGTGGGTTCTGCCTTTGGCGAAATTACGCACTGCCGTCTTGGAGTCGCAGAAAATTATTTTGGCTGCGGTATTTGTGATAGCTGTTGCTATCGCGGCTTCTTCCGCTTCTTCCGCGTGCCTTCCAAAAACGGTGACCGCGGTGATAGGTTTGAGGTCGTTTCCTACTACCCCTGCGGAGAAAGCGTCGCGTTCTCCGAGTTCGGCAACGTCTACGTAGACCGCCTCCTCGTGGTTTGCGTAGTGTTTCTGGAGTGCTTTGGCCCGGGCCTGTCTCCGTTTGCTGTGATACTCCGGGTGCATGTTCTTTGGGATTGGGTCAACCCTGAGGCGATTGAAGATGTCTCTGGGTATGGGCCCGACGTTTGTTTGAGTGCTCTCGTACGGGATGCTTTATTTCCTTAGGATGTGTCTTCCCGCAGGTGTCTTGGTTAATCTTTCGTACTGGGCTGTCCTGTGTGCTTCAACTATTTCGTCCAGCGTGTTGTGGACGCCCAGTTTCAGGAGTCTCTCGGTTGATGTGTATCTCGGCAGGTGGAGCGCCGCCTTGTAGGTTTGTCTTATGAGGCAGTTTACCTTTTCCTTCTCCGCTTTATACAGGTTGAGATATGGGAGGGAGTACACGAAACGGCTGAGCACGAAAGCCTGGATTAGACGCCAAAGATCCACTTCCTTCATCCCAAAGTGTTTGTTGGCGATGCGTCGGATCAAACGGTTGGTTTGGTTCACGCATGCCGTAAGTTTGTTGATAGTCACTGTGTTTTTGCCGTTGCTTTGTAGGTGCATACCTAGTATCCGGATCGTTTGGACCTCGGGAACTAGGGTGCCGTCCACGTATACTTCTATAGGGACTGAGGTTTTTGTATGGCCTCGCGGATTGTATCTCATGACGAGAAGCTCAGATTTTTGCGGGGAGCACGATAATCCTATCTTTCTGGCGTGTTCCGAGACTACGTCTGCTCCAGTTTGCAGTAGGTGCTCGATCTCTCCGTCGTTCCCTTTGGTTACCCAGAGTGTAATGTCGTCTGCGTATAGGGAATGCGATAGGTTTGGTATTCCTTCGAGCAGCTGTGCCATGGATATGAGCGCGACATTGAAAAGGAAGGGTGAGAGTACCGATCCTTGCGGCGTTCCCTCTGCTTCCCAGTGTGAAAGGGTCGGATGTGAGTGACCCGAAGCGTATTTCCGCCGTTCTAGCGGATAGGAAGGCTTTGACGTAGGTGTGGGCTCGCTCGCCTACTCCTAGATTTGAAAGGGCTTCCATGATAGCCTCGTGCTTGATTTTGTCGAATGCTTTGGTTAAATCCAGAGCTAGGATTGCTTTGGTTCGTTTGCTTTGAATAGGGTTAATGACCTCCTCCGATAGTCTAAGCATGAGGTCTTGTGTGGAGAGATGTTGTCTAAAGCCCAACATTGTGCTGGGGAAGAGTTCATGCTTGTCCATGTGTTCTTGCAGGCGACCTAGAATCACGTGTTCTAGCAATTTGCCCAGGCATGACGTGAGGGAGATAGCTCTCAAATTTTGTATTTGTAGGCTCTTCCCTGGTTTCGGTATGAAGGTTATCTTTGCGTGTTTCCACGCTGCCGGCAGCTTGCCCTTTTCCCAGCATTGGTTGAAGAGTTTTGTGATAGCTTTGATTGATTCCTCATCCAGGTTTCTCAAGGTTCGGTTTGTGATTCCGTCCGCTCCCGGGGCAGAGGATGTGCGGAGTTTGTGTAGCGCCGCCCTCACCTCCGCCGTCGTTATTTCCTCGTCCATTCCTGGATTCGGAGGTCCTTTGTATTCGGGAAGCGTTTCCTTGTCGGAGGTATCTACATATTTGCTCCCGAGTTCGTCGAGGAGTTCGTCGTCTTGAAGGGGGTGTTCGTGTATAATGCGGCTGATGTTCTTGTTATGTGCCGTCTTACAATTTTCAGGGTCTAGGAGGTACCTGAGTAGGTGCCACGTGTCTTTTAGGCCCAGTTTTCCATTCATCTGGTCGCATGTTTGACCCCATTGTTGTTTGACCAGCTCTTGTGCGTGCTGTTCTATTTCTTTAACTAGGCGAGTAATTTTGAGCTTGAGTCTTCTGTTGTGTTTTTGTTTGAGCCATCTCTTTTGAAGGCTTTCATGTGCTTGCCACATGTGTAGTAGTCTGTTGTCTATTGCGTGTTTTTCTGCTGTGACTGGTATGCTTTTGGTCGCGGTTTTGACGTCCTTGCCTAGCTGGTCAACCCATTTGTCGAGGTCATCTATGGTGGTGGGTTCGTCTCGTGCTCTGATGAGTCTAAATTTGTCCCAGTCGGTGATCGTGATCTCTTTCCGCCCTTTCTTCTTTAGCGATGTGGCCGGGATGGTGGTTTCGATTATATAATGATCGCTGCCTAGGCTACAGGCGGTGTTCCTCCATTTCCCTTCTCCCATGTTCTTACTGAGCGTGAGGTCGCGGCTGGTGTTCATCTGCACACTGTTTCCTATTCGCGTGGGTTGTAGCGGATCATTCAGTAATGTTAGGCCTTCGTCTTGTATGTAATTCCATATGGCGGTGCCCTTCTTGTTGTTTATTTTGTAGCCCCAGGCCGTGTTCCTGGCGTTAAAGTCGCCTACTATTAATAGCGGCTTGTGTCCACAGAGCTTGAGTGTTTTGTTAACTGCCTCTATTATCGGGGGGTGGTTCGATCTGGGGGCGCTATATATGTTGAGAATAAATAGGCTCGCTTGTCCTCTTTTCTGTGGAATTATTTCCACGAGGAGGCAGTCCGCGTCCTTCGTGTCAATTTCGTGTTCGACAGCGGTCAGGTTTCTGTGGACCAAGACGGCCGCACGCGGGTTCTGCGCTCCCGTTTTTTCGTACGTTTTATAGTTTCTGAGTTTGGCTTTAGTTAGCGTTTCTTGCAGTGCTATGATGTCCGGTATTTCCGGCTTGTCTAAGTTTTGGATGTGGAGTTGTAGGTTCTCCCGCTTTGGGCGGAAGGCCCTGCAGTTCCACTGCCATATTTTGATTTCCTTAAGGTTTCCCTCCATATTGGTTTGATCTTTGTACCTGGGTGTTGATGAGACCGGATTTGGATAGTGAGATCGCTGCAAGTTGCTCAGCATGATCTGCGAGTTGAGTTTTTATCGTGGCTACGGTAGCCTCTGTTTGGCTTAGTCTGGTCTCGAGGGCGTCCATGCGCCCGTTTAGCTGCGTAGCTAATGCACCAATTTGTTCCTTCATGTCTGCCCTGATTCTGTCTTCGGTTGCTGCCATCTTCTCCTCCATGCGATCAAGTCGGGTGTTCGTGCCTTGGATTAGGTGAATTACATCGTTTAGGGTGGGGCTTTCCACGTCTTTGACCGTTTCGATCGTTCTCTTTTTAGCCGGGGGGCTTCTTTGTGGTGACGAGGCACGCGAGGATGCCGCGGAGGGGGGTACTGAGCTGTTGGGTATCGTAGAAGGGGTGCGTTGTTTTGAGCTTTGTGTTTCCTTCTGGGGGGAGTTTCTACCCTGTAGGTTTACAATGATTTCCTTAAGCTCTTTGATTGTTTCATTTTGTCTTTCAATCATAGCCCTGAGCTCTGCGTTGCTATCTCTCTCTAGGGAGGTCTGCGGTTTCCAGCTCACCTGTTTTGGGCGTTCTTGACTGTCGGCTTTCGGGAGGGGAGGGAAGGAGATGGAGCGGCTCCGGCTTCTCCATCTTCTTTGGCTGGAGTTTGACCTTTCCTGGCTCCTGGAATGGTGTCTTCCGCTGTCTTGTTGTCCGCGTTGCCATTGGCTTTCGGTGGGTTTTCTTCCCCTCTAGTGGGGTCTTTCGAAGCGGGCCTTGCAGCTTCTGGCGCCCGTGAAATGATCTCCGTTGCACAGGATGCATTTTGGGGTGCAGTCCGGTTTCTCCTTGACGGGGTGTTGCGTCCCGCAGCGGTTGCATAGGTTGGTCCTTTCCCTCGGGCAGACGTCGGTTCTGTGTCCGGCCCGTCGGCAGTTAAAGCAGGCTTCCGTTTTGGCACGGAAGGGGTAGCACGAGTATAGTCCTCCGAACAAACTGATTTGGCTGGGTACCTTTTGGGTTCCAGTAAAGGTTATTAGTACCGATGAGGTCTTGCCTAGCCTTCTTGCGTCTGCAATTTGGCACCCTTTCTTGAGGTCCTGGATGTCTTCGAGGATTTCCTCGTGGGTTTGGTCTTCGAGCACGTTGTAGGTGATTCCCTTGATGGCTTCGTCCGGGGCCGCAATGTAAGCATTGACAGGGTATATCTGGTCGATGATTCTGAGGTTTTGTAGACTGACATATTTCTTGACTCTCTCCGCCGATGGAGAGCTCACGGTGAAAGAATTATTGGTTGGGTTGACACGCACCTGGTCTTGCTTTCGAGCTGTAGCGATGTCCGTGTCGGACCCCTGGCATACCGTTTGCAGGAGGGTGGTGGCGGTGTGGAAACGGAGATCGAGGCCTCCTTTCGGTCTGAAAACCACTTTATAATCCGTGGCCGGGAGGCGAGGAAGCGGTCTCCTTCTTCTGATTGTTGGTCGGCCAGCGGCCGATTTCTCTTTCTCGGCGGCCTTGCCGTTACCGTCGTCAGTCGTGATGGATGACGCAAGCGGCGTCGCATTCTTCTTCCTAGGGTGGACGCGGTCGTGGGCCTTGATGGCAGAGGTCCAGAGCTTTTCGTTGTTGTATTCTTCCGGGGAGATATCCTCCCCATCCACGGTACATTCCATTCGGGCTCGGCGCCGGCGGCGGCGGTCTTCGCCGGCGGCGGCAGGGAGAGGCCCTAGTCGCGTTAGGCCTAAAGTAGGCCCAGCACGACTACGTGCGGCTCGGGGGAGAAGTGCCCGAAATCTGGCTATGAGCAGGTCTTGTCTCCAAAAACGTAGCGGTTAGGTGCACAGCACCTTCACTGACCTCGGTGTGATGTTCCTGGGTCGTCGTAGTCTGTAAAGCTGCCAAAAATCGGTCGAAAGTCGGCAGCCCATGCGAAACACGTCCGCACTGCTCGGCGGCAAGATGGCGACCTTCCGCCTTCTACGTGTTTACCAGCGTGTGATCGTGTGACGATTCGTTTCTTACTTTTTATCTTATTCTGTACATAAGTGTCAACTGCCAGGCGTTAATTGCTGTGCTGTACGATGTAATCGTCACGACAGACGAAAATAAGAAATATTCGATGCGTTCCCGCAGTGAAGCACTAGCCAGCATTTACAGATGCAGAATCGGATCACTACACTCGTTGAAGGCGAGAGATGGGAAACGAGAACTTGAATGTAGTACGTCATGAGCATTTTGTTGGACATGTATATGAATGCTTCTTGCGCATGCATGCGCAAAATGAAAACGACTGTAACGCGATCTTTCAGTCTGAATAAAAAGTTTACTTGCTGCCCAGGGCATGTCTGATTTGCACTGCCATGCTGACTGCAGTGGCTATAGGATACCAGAAAGTTTGATTGGCCCGAGGCCGACGCAACATAAGCAGGGCATTCCGCATGACGGCGGAAAGATGGTCAATCCCAAACGAAAGCATCTCGTGCATATTAATCGAAGCTCAATCACGGCAACGGAGGAGTAGCAAGACGGGAGAGGAGATAGAAACACATGGCCGTTACTGCGTACTTGTTGTGGTGTTGGGTTGTAGCAACAGGTTGGCTTGGCCTCGCTACGCTGGGCCATTTAACGACACACTGCGCCTACTTACAGAGGGCGACGAAGAGGAGTCTGCGCAATAAGCGGATTCCACTCAGCCGAGCACCGCAGAAATTTTAAAGGATATTTTTTGGCATTCAAGAGAAGAACACATGCAGTTGCGCATGCGCAGCTGCATAAGTTGGCGTCAAAGAGGTTTATTGTGGAGCGGCCATACTGAGTGGCACATAGGGAGTGGCATAAGATTACATCATGTTCGTTGAAGAGGTGCACAAACCCAGTGCTCCATGTTGGCATCGAACAGCTTTATTATACAACAGCACATGCCCAGTCGTACACACCTAGTTACTCGGATGGATGGATGGATGGATGGATGGATGGATGGATGGATGGATGGATGGATGGATGGATGGATGGATGGATGGATGGATGGATGGATGGATGGACGGACGGAAAATTTGTCCCCGGAAATTGCACGGAGTACCCAAGAATGTTAGTCACATTAAAACATTTCACGTACTGTTAGTCAAAGTGTCACTTAATGCCACTACCAGTGTAGGGTTACTTCGGTCTCCCTTTATTTACGCGGGATTGTTGTAAATAATAATACTTGCATCGTTAAGGTAAAAATAATAATAACCACATAACGAATGTTTATTCAGCGGCACCTAATTCTTTTATTCTGCAAGGACCTATCTTTATTATGACGTTATCTTACGCACTGTGGAAGACGCGTTAATTTCCGGCTCCAGTAACAAATGTTATCGTGGCGTTCTGTCTTTTGCACATATTTAAAACATCGGCTATGCTTACACATGCGTAGTGGAAAACGGTAAACAAGCATGGTGAACGTGTTCGTCGATTATTGTTCTTATGTTTATGTTGTTTTTAATGTACTCGCACAACCATTCGAGCAGGCAGGTGATTCTGAGTCAAGTAACGCCAAGGGTGCGAAACGAACTTAGATCGCAGTCTTTAGACTACACTCTTTTCCCTCCTGCTCTCATGCGCGTCGTCCCAGTGCGTTGTAGTCATGCGATCCCACCTATTTCTTTATTGCATTGGAGAACTGGGAGCCAATATTGTTAATTGTCATGTGCCTCTCGAGGGATTTGGGATACCAGATTTCGACACTTTGCAGGCAGCCGTAAATATCACGTTAATGTAACATCGTTATATAAGCTATCTTTACCCCGTTAGAAGTATCGTCGTATCACATCGAAAAAATGGGGGCGGATCATCCAGGCAGTCTTGCACAGCATTTCTAAGTGCTAACTGTCATGGGGGAAGCATAGAGAAAGGGATAGAACAAGAGCGGATATTCGGCGAAAATCGGAAACAGGAAACACGTCACGCTATAGTATTAACATCGACGAATTGGGGCCGCGAACATCGAAAAAAAGAAGAATGTGAAATGAGATTAACAGAAATTGTTTTATTTTTTTTTATTCTTTCCCGGAAAATTAAAAATATCTGCATATAAATTAAATTAAGCGTTGCGGCTTACTTCCGTTGCCTAGCGACAGGCAAACCGGCGAATGACGAGCCAGATGTTTGCGTCATTCGGCAGACACACCGCCGAAGCGAGAGAGACCGGCCGCGTATCTGAGCGTTGGACTGTTCGGGCACCCGTCTGCCTGTTTTTCTATTTTGGGATTTAGCCTGGTTTGGTGGCCTTCCGGCGAATTATTGCGTTCATTCGGAACTACGACATGGCAGCACTGCACTATTGGACTACGGCAAGGTGAGAAACTTTGTTCGACAGTCTGCGACGCACTTCAAGCAATTAGGCTTACTGCCCGGCACCTATAGGCTAGGCTTGTGACGCAGTTAACGAAAAACAGCGTGGCCGTCATGGAGCAGTTCATCTGAATTAAAGAATCGTACTGGGAGATGTTTGCGACGCTTCCTATAAGCCCCAATATTATTTTAACTAATTTCGGTAGTTTTGGGGCACGCTAGTCGCACAGGGTGCTGTGACGCAGTTTCGCGTGTACTGAATTTTACTGCGACAAGTTTTGGCGCTTTCTCTGACTGCCAACATTATCGAAACTAATTTCATAACTTTTTGGGCTACCTTTTGAGCGCAGTGGGCGCGCCTGGCGCTGTGACTCGGTTAGCGAAAATCAGCTCGGCCGTGGTGCGCGGTTTCGCGCTTTAATGCACTGACAAGTTCATGGCGCTTTTCTTTCTCTGACGCCCAACATTGTTGAAAATTATTTTCGATACTTTTATGTTAAGAGGCCCGCTCGCAGCGCCTGTTGTGACGCAGCGAAAAGCAGCTCGGCCGTGGTGACAAAGTTAGTTTGGCGCGTATACTGAATCTTACTGCGACAAGTTTGTGGCAATTTTTATGTCCCCGCAACAATTTAAGCCTTCGGTACCCACGCTTGTCGAAAACGCGACGAGAAGTCGTCAAGAGTGATAACACGGTATGCGTTGCTTGCGCCTGCAGAACGCACAAGAGATAAGCCAAGGAGCTCAAACGCCAGGAACTAGTAACTCGAAAATTCTATCTTCTGAACGGCACCCACGCATTTTGTCTTGAGTGCGAGTAGAAGGAATTCTGCGAGCGTCCAGCATGCTCTGGTTGAGAGCCTGTGTTCTAGCCACCTCTGTGTATTCGTAGCGTACTATCGCGTCGGTTGTAGCCAAGTTCGCGAAACGCGCCAATGCCCGCGCATTCGTCCCATTAAAGTGCAGGAAATAAGCATTGGGAAGAGGGGAATGTTTGGAATTAGAATGTATTTGTGGTATGTACGGTATTGCTTGGGATGGAGTCGGGTATTTTCTACGCCGTGAGCGTAAATACGAACTGCTTTTGTTTGTAATGCCGCGCACTCGCCACTTTCGCACGCTTCGCCTCTACAGGCACTATTCTTACATGTTAATACCAAAATAACGCTTGTAATTTTTTCAACTCACGTCCTCTGGTGGAGCTTCCTGCGGAAACTGCTGCGGAAAAAGCCCGCGACGAGCATTTACAAAGAATAATATAAACGTTAATTTTTCCTCATTTGACAAGGTGTCTTGCGTCTTTATGAAATTGCACGTGGCACGTATTCAATGGTGGCTTGTGAAGATCGTTCGCAATCAATTTTACTTAATAAAATGATTTGCAAATAAATATTTAATAAAATATAAATATATAAATAAATATTTGCTGCAAAAGCTAAAAAAAACGGAGCCGGCGTGACGCGCACCAGCTAGTATGCAAAACGCGCGCGCACAAAATCAAAACCGGAAGTATGCTTCAGGTTTTAACATCCACAGCTTGGTGCGCTGCAGTCAATTCGGCCGCTGGGCTCTATGGGTGTGTCCGCTCTTGTTGTATTCCTTTCTCTATGGCGGAAGAATGAAAAAAAATCCAGCACGTAACGCAGGTACATTGAACAGAAAGCAGACAATGTGTGTTCATGGTCTCATTCAGAGAGCAATGAGATGCTATTTGGGAAAAGGCTTGATGCCACCATCGGTCCTGAATTTCTGTGTAGCAGTGTAACCATTGTTCAACTGTTAATGTAGGCAGCTAACAGAAAATCCGTGATAAGGATCCAGCTTACGCGAGCTTCTTGCAGTTTTCGCAAAATCCAAACTTTGTGAAACATGCGAGGTATAGAAATGTACGTCACTTGTATTTAAAAAAAATCAGTTAAGTTCACGGGCTTTACGTGACACAAACACGATACGAATATGAGGCGCGCCGTATAATAAGGGACTTCGGATCAATTTCGAACCCCTCGAGTCTTTAACCTGCATGCAATGCACGGTTCACGAGTGTTTTTGCATTACGCCCTCACCGAAATGCCACCTCCACAGCTGGGATTTGATGTCGTTTTAATAGAGGAGTGTATGGAACGTCCCTTGTCGCCATAGATGCAGATACCTTTCATTTTCCTGAAGAGGAAAGGGTCTATTCCAGGTGGCTTCCTTTTGTGCGCTTCCAAATGATATCAAACTCAATGTTTATGTAGTCTCGGCGCATGAGTTTATTAAATTATTACCTACCGAAGTGTATTGACAGTGTAGAGTGAAAATCAGTGCAGTGGAGGGAAGGGGATGGTGGCTCTTTCACCTGCAGCATTTATTTTTTTTCATTCCTCAACTGGCCACTCTGCACTGGGAGGAAAAGGGGCGAAAAGAACGTGAAAAAAAAGTAGAGACGGCGCGGGCGGACCTATATGCCAAAGGGAAACGAAGGCGCGTATAACAACGCCTCCACATTCCCGGAAAACCCGGAGAAAATGTGCTTAGGGAAGCGAAGAGTTGACCTACGTGAAGACACGGACCCAAGGCTCATGAATTTCCCATGTCCCTACCGAATGTAATGCATGAAACGGATCGCTGTATTTTATATGAAATTTAAATCACACATATCGGATTTTTTGTAAACCCAAGAAAATAATAAAAATGCTCTGCTTCGATGCTCCTATCAACGCAATAAATAACGGCCAAGGTCGCATGCACTTGGTCGGGCGAGGTTTGAAACAGCCAAGATGGCCGATTAGGGGCCATTCGGGCTACTTCTAAGGTTGTAACTTGGCTGCTGCTAGATTGAAACTTGGCTTCAGGAAGTTTTCACCTCGTTCAAACGCGGTATTCCCCCTGGAATACCACGTACTTGAAGCCGTATACTTGAAGCCGTTTGTCACGCTCAACTGCGGCACCTTCCCGCTTAAGACCGTTTTCCGACAGCTCCACGTGCAAGCTTCTCCCCGTCTATGCATGCGTTGTAGAATTATGTAGTGGATTCTCGACCAGAGTCTACCACCAGGCGTAAATCTTTCTCACAAAGTACATAGTCTAGCTTCGCGATTCGCAGACTCTTCTTCGGCAGTGCTAACTTTCCTAGGCGGCCCCATGGCGTTAACTGACCTAGCGCCGCCGTGAACACGCTTTGATATCCTTTTGAAGGTCAAGCGCATGCGCATTCGTAGCCGTTACCATGGCGCATGCGCAGATCTCGACACGGCGGGGAAACCGGCTGGGCGCGTTGTTACCGTCGGTGACCATCGGTGGAGTTTTGTGATACGCGCTCCATTTTACGTCGTGCAAGAACACCTTCGCTGTTAAAACGGTTCTCTGCCACGACAAGCTGAACAACTGTCCCTTGCGAAAAACAGAGGATTCTTGGACCTTGTGGCTATAGCAGAAGTAAGCACAAGTTGCTCTAAAGCTGCCGGTGCCGGTTTTCTTAAGAACATTGCTGACTAGTTATGCGTAGTATTTCTTGTACCAGCGCCTCGCGCAGCGGTAAATGAAGCGGGTCTCGAGGTGGCAGAGAAGAAGACTTGGTTCAACGAAACGAGACCCGGTATGCGCTGTTCTGCTTAAGCTCAACTATTAAAACGTAAGCCTTTAGTGGCTCATGAGTGTCCATGCACAGTCCGTGGTGGACGCAGGAAAGCGGCGATCAGTCACAGCCCGTGACAACTGTCACAGCACTTGATGAATGACCCGATTCGTGAACAATGCGTGATCAAAGTTGAGGTGGCCTTAGGTGAACAATGGGTGATCCATCAAAGCTGACAGGTGGTTCCGAAAGAAAAAAGGAAAGTGATAGGCTTTCGCCTATCGCAGTTTAGTTGAGCAAAGTACCCATAGATGTTTTATTAGTTGTGCAATATAAATCCAGCAAGACCATGTCTCAGAAAAATTGGTTCAAGATTAGCCATATCTGCTTTGGAATTCCATAGCCTTTATCTTGGCGATGCTAGGTAACAGCTTCTGTTTCACCTTTGTCAAGCTATTGCTAACAGTTTCGGAACAAGTATTCATTGCCAATGGAAGACGTAGGGCTCATCTTGCACAGGTGATCTACGTGAAACTGAAATAGGTATGTATAGAGAAATGGGTGCTTATAATATTCTTTCTTCCCAGTGCCTAAACTTTGAAAATAGTATTCTTTGTTCGAAACAGCAAACAATTCACGGGTACGTTCTCCAAGATATATCTCGATATAGCTTCCCATGTGTTCGTGGCGCAAAGGAAGCTGAATTTTATTATAGATATATCGATGTATTCTTGTGACGGTTGATTCTTTGTTTTCTTGCACTTGTGGGTCGACGTATGGCTTTGAACGTTTATTTCCGGGGTGCGGAAATCATGATTTGACTCGGCGGCACATTTCGAGAAATGTATGCAGCTTTAACGGAAAGCGCTAAAGGGGTAAACATTCATCAGTATACGCATTCGAGAATCAATGCTTTTTTGTTGTTTTGTGGATGTCGACTCGCACAGGAAATTGACTGTTGGGACGACAATCGGTGCGAGCCAAATGGCCGCCCGTGTTCTGCTCCAGCGCTGGCCTTTCATCGTTCACGGCCTTCTTCTGATCGTTCTCGCCCAGTGGAGAACATTCAGGTGAGAGTTGAGGATCAATCATCGCGCGCGGCACATAGCCGTCTCACCTCCCGCTAAGGTTACGTTGTATGCGAAGGTCACTTGGCATAAGCCAAACTGGTTCCGTGAGATATTTCTTTCTTTCTTCTGTTTTCCTTGCTCACGTGGCCGAATACAAGCTATTTGTCCATTGCGCACAATGTGGTCACTCCTTCTTTTCTTGTGCAATAAATTTGACGGCTTACCTGGTATAAGAAGAATACATCTGCCGCGGACTTTGTTTCCAATGATTTATAGGGTCTGTAGACTATTCACCGAAGCCGGTAATTTACTCACAGACACTTGTACTAATCACTGCCTATCATTGGTATCGCTAATAATGTGGCGACGCAGAACTGCTCTATAATAACAACATACTGTGCGAGATAGCCGCGCTTACGATGCTAACTTGTTTCTTAGCACCGGCTTGTGAAGCTTCGTAAATTACCCTCCATAAAAAATAAGGATGACGTCGTTTCGGTGCTCGCTTATCTAAGAGTCTAAGATGTAACTAAGCCTAAGATGTCAGACTATAAAATTTAGACAGAGGCTTCGCCGTGATGTGTGATTAGCTTTTGGTGTTTCGTGTGGTTGGAGCTTGTGTTGCCACTCCTTTCTGGATAAACAAACGCCGATCTTCCCGCACTTGTGTTTTGTGCTGCATTCGTGCCATGAAATTATTCAGAACCCCCTTGTGCAGTAGCAAAGGAGTCGCATTACCGCGCGACATGTATGATTTGAGGCGAAGGAGGCGCGCTATCTCTAAGTGCCGCTGTCGACAAAGCTTTGATGTGGCATCGTGTGTGAGTGGCGACTAAGCAGTTTTTCAAGCAACCATGTGGGCACGTGCAAGAACTCTTCACGCACCGTCCGGAATGCGGTCGGTGCGTGAAGTGCGCGCGCGTGATTTAGCAAGCTTCCACTGCGTATATTGCAAAAGTTGCCTGGCGTCGCCATCTATATAAAAGCGAAGAAACGACGCTATGCGGGAAAATGGCATCCTAGGATTGTCTGCCTTTAGCCCGAAGAAAATACGAAACGGGGCAAATCATGCTGTTTCCTGTACGCGAATGTAACGGATACACGGGAGGGTCTGATCCCAGTTTTTCTTGCTGCACGTCTACGTATACAAATATAGCATGTCTGCGATGGTGCTATCTAACCCTTCCTGGAGTGGGTTGGTTTGGGAAGGATAGGAAGCCAGTTTTGTTGCGATAGTGCGCGCCTTTGAAGACGTTGCTCATAAATTTCGCTGTAATATTGATAACTCAGGGCACAATTACTGAGAATGGTGTGGCATGTACATAACAGCAAATTTTTAAGCATTGGCACGTTGTACAACTTTTGTCTCGGCGTAGCGCTTAAGGGTTTCGGGGCAACCACTATCGATTTGTTTCTGGCAGATGACATCCATGCGTTGGAGAAACCCAGCAAGCTTCGTAAACGACGATTTGTGGTGCTGTCATTCGCGGCATCTTTGCACGTAACCATGGACGCAGGTAGCAAGTCCTGGCCAGCCATACTTCTGGCGCACTCACGCTAGAGCACGCATAAAGCCTAAGCGTCCTGATGTGAGTATGTCCTACAAATCAAGGAGATTGTCGTCACGGAGTTTGGCAGGCAAAACCAGCAGGTGTGGGCTTTGTCGTGGGTAGTCGAGCTGCTTGTAAAGCGAAGCTTCCTTTGCCTCTTCCGCCGACTTTCCCTCTGCTGCTGCTGCTTCGGGCTGCTGTGGCTGTGGCTGTCTCGCACGCAGCCTCCGGGGTTAGTTCAGAACGCGTATATGGATGACTAACGCGAGTAAGGGAGCAAAGGCAACAAGAGAAACTCGTTTTCACCCCACCGCGTCGAATGTGCACAATGCCCTCTGCAGCTCCCTGGCGGTCGCCACATTAGTCGCGGCGAACCTGTGCCCACGAAACAGGCTACACTTAAAGCACAACGAGAGCGGCGAACACAGTCGGCGATCGTCGAAAATCTGATCAGCGGGTCAAGCGCGTGGGCTTTCAAAGAGCAGTCGACGAATGTTCCAGACTAATCGTTCGGACCCGCGTGCCTTCCACAAAGTTCTACACCATTCGCGTCATGTGATGAAATCAGATAACATAACGTTCGGCGACAACAGACAGCGGATAGAAGCATCGATAATGTTCCAGAAACTTCGGATACATACAGGCCCGTCCCACGCTGTGCGATTACATTTAGGCTGCGAAACGTAGTTGCCCGATAAAGATAAGTATACGTGTCAATATTTGCATGGTGTTTTTTTTAGGAATCGCAGAAATGCACTGTACCAAACCTCGCACTAAAATTTTTTTCCATTTCCCCTTTAGCCGCTATCGTGCTGTCTCACGTCCCCCTTTCTATATCAGCACTCCACCCCCCCCCCTACCCCCCGCCCTCTTGTTTGAAACTGCGAGCGAAGTGTGGCAAGTCTGTTATTCTCCCGTTTCGCGGAATGCGTCAGTGCTGCCCATTTCCTGCTTTCTCTCCCCATCGCCTCCACCATTCTATCTAGTTTCTCTCTAAACATGTAAGTTCGTAGAAATGTAAGCGCTGGAATTTCTGCAGTGGTTCTGAGGGGGTCACGGATAGTTACAGCTGTCAAGAGGATCATCTGGCGACGCCCAGGAATTTGCAGAGGGTATTGAGCACATTCGACGCGGGGGGAAGGTGAACTAAGCTTCTCGGTTGTCCTTTGTTCTCCGTCAAGCGCCTTCTTTAGGAGAGGGAAACTTTATCTCGGAATTCGTGTGAAATGCGTCCACAGATACTCTCTTTTTGGAACTGAGCAAGTGTTGGTGGGCTAGTTGATTAAGCATGATTACAAAGACGGCTCCGAATAAAACAACACACGAAGAAGGGGAACACGAGACAGCACGTAGGCGCACTAACAACTGAGTGTTTTATTTCTTGACATAGTAATATATAGCTGCTGTCAAGGATCAAAACAACAAGAATAAACAGGGCAGTCATCTGCATCGCACAAGGAAGCCAAGATACAGAATAACATTTAAGTGTCACTCTCAAGATATGCCAGTTCCTTTGTCGAAAGCGAAACTGAGGCTTCACTGATACAATCAACACCGCGCTTTTTTTATCTCAAGCGCTTCCAATGTCTCCCTTGTGAGCTGATGGTCAGCTCTGTACAGAACACTGGTTCTATCGAAATCTGGGATGCACTTGTGAGCCTTACAATGTCGGGTGTGTACAGAAAGTTGTTTATTCGGTCCCCTTGTCGTGGGGTTCATCATATGTAGGCTAAACGGGCAGATGTCTGAGTGACAGATTACACGAGCATAGATATAAGATGGAAAACCAGCTCTCCGGTCATATAAGTGCGCATTGTAAGGCTCACAAGTGCATCCCAGATTTCGATAGAACCAATGTTCTGTACAGAGCTGACCATCAACTCACAAGGGAGATATTGGAAGCGCTTGAGATAAAAAAGCGTGGTGTTGATTGTATCAGTGAAGCCTCACTTTCGCTTTCGACAAAGGAACTGGCATATCTTGAGAGCGACACTTAAATGTTATTCTGTATCTTGGCTTCCTTGTGCGATGCAGATGACTGCCCTGTTTGTTCTTGTTGTTTTGTTCCTTGACAGCAACTGTATATTACTATGTCAAGAAATAAAACACTCAGTTGTTATTGCGCCTACGTGCTGTCTCGTGTTCCCCTTCGTCGTGTGTTGTTTTATTCGGCGCAGTCTTTGTAATCTCTTTATGAAAGCAAATCTGTCCCTCCCACCCCACGTTCAAGGTCGGGACAGACCATGCTGGCTGCGGGAGACCAAAGGAAGTCTGACCGGGGTCATTTAGTTCTTGTTTGCCTGAGGTGAAACACGTGGATATTCTTGAGCTCCGCATCGCCTACAAGCAACGAGGCCACGTGCAGCCATACGCGACCAGAATTCTGAGCGTCCGGCACTCGTAAGGTAAGTCAAGAACTCATGTTTTATTGACTAGGTTATCTTCTCACGTCCACAAATTATAGGTCCAAATTATCTATAAAAACGTTTTGGACCTCTCGCGCAATAAGCGCGCCAGAATGGTTGATGATGGTAAAGCAAGTGGTCAATGCAACTGGTTAAACTTATTCTCAGTTATAGGTCGTGTACACAGCCTTTGCATCATTAGTTGCGGTGACAGAGATTCAACGTTTATGAACCGAAACGTTCGAAAGTGGGACAAAGTTCGTTGTTCTTAAACCCAGTACGACGAAATTGTATTGCTGTAGGCTCGATGTGGTGCGCTTAAACCGTAAATGACTGTAGGCACGCCGTTTCTGCGACGGCGACTGAAAACAGTCCGTAACGGCGAAGCGGTCGCTTTTTGTCCTGAGTGGTTTGGTGTTTATGGGGCGCATGTACCATGACGTTAACACTATTTTGACAACGTCACTACTACCAGTGCCAGGGTCTGTGGCCTCGGCGCACGCCTTTGAAAGCAGTGTTTTTGACGTGATTCTTTTGTCCTTGAATGTGCCAAGAGAGAGGCAAAGCTTTAATAATACCGAAATATGTCAGCATAACTTGAAGTGGTATAGCTGGATCGGAACTAAAACACAGCTTTCACACAATTGTTTTCGCTGTTTATCAAGACAAGTGGGGCTGTAATTGTGTTTTGTAGGTTGCAGAAATCTCCTAGGAAACGGGTATATCCTCTTCCAGTATTAGCTGTAAACATCTGCAGACCAAGCTCACTGGATTGGGCACTAAGCTATGGTGCCGTCCGTTGGGGGTAGCTTTTCTTGAAGAAACTGCTACTTATGAGAAAACCACGAGACATCAAAAGATTTAGAAATTTTGACTGCTAAAAGATGGCTGCCGTTATCAAGGTGCGTACGCTTTCGACCGTAACAACTCACTGACGGCACATCCTACGTAGCTGCGGAAATTCGTTCAGCAGCGTTAATTTCGATAATTTGCGTCTCATGGGAGCTGCTTGTGAAAGTTCTTTGCCCATGCAGATATCATGCCAGGATCTGCAAGGCAGCTGTCCTGTAGTAGAATAATTCATGCCATACGGTAGCGCAACCCGATACCGCGGCAAATGATAGGTGCAATGCAGTGTTTGCATGCAGGCCCGTGTAGTTTCCGGAGACCACTGCATACCAGCGCAGGAATCTCCGGAAACTACCCGTTTGTGGCTTCTCTATCGACTTGGTCGCGCCTTCCTGATTCCTGATAAATAGCGATTCCATTAAATGGCGCTTTTACGAGCTGCTTCTTGCGCGCAGTTAAGGCGATGGGGGAACCAATTCGCTCGTGACATTGCCGCCTTTGTGCATGAATTTTCACTGTACAAGTTAGAGGCCTCGAAACACTGCAACTCGAATGGTCGGCCATTTTCGGCTGCTAAGGTATGCGGGAAAGTCACACTCAAAGCGTATAGGAGCCGCAACCGCACGGCATTGCCAGCAGTGCTTTCTGTTTTCATTTCCTTTTTTGTTGTTTTACTGTGTTGCGAGTACAAGTCGATCCGTGACTTCAAGCTTTCAAGCCTAGATTTTACGCTTAGGTGCCGTAGTACTGAATGTGTCACAAAGTGCGTGCACTCCTCACCGCCGCCAACAGTCCCCGCCGCGGCGTGCCCGGCGCGGGGAGCGCTCTCCCTAGATCCCGCCGGCACCCAGACCGGTTCCCCACGTCACAGTCGGCGCGCGGCGAGAGAGAGGGAGGACGGCGGCCTGAGTTCACACGACACGACCCCGAGTCCATTCCGATCTTCGGCAGCGACGTGCGGTGACGGCGGACCCAGCAGCCCGGCGCCTCCCCAGCTCGGACGTCCTGCTCGGCACTCCGCAGGTAAACCTACGCCACGTGTTCAGCAGCTCTCAGAACTTTCCGCCGGTCTGTATTTTTGTAATCGTGTTTAATCTTTCATTTATTTACTCATCGCGTGTTTATTCTTATATGTCCTGTTAGTTTAGTCGTTGCCGCATTTATTGTCACTTGTATTTTTCATTTGTGTCGCGTATGTTTTGCTTATTCGCGAGTCTTAGGAGCTCCCACGTGGTTGGGCTTAGTGTCGCGCGAGTGGCGTCAGGGCGTGCTTTGTGTGACCCGCACGCCTTCCGCGAGCTAGGACCCACTACTTGTAGTTGTACGTCCTTTTTCTTTCATGATGTCTCGCGCATGATTTCATTTTATTAAATTGAGTGTGTGTGTGTTACGCGACGTCGCCTCCCGTCTCATGCCTCTGGTTCACGGTCGATCAGGCGTGGACCTTATCGCCGGTCAGCAGTCGAACCCTCACTAAACGCACGCGGGGTGGGTTTGTTGTCGCCCCATCCCCTCCGGTTCGGAGAGTGCGAATTACCCCACCACCAATCTTTGACAACTAGCATATGAATAAGCTATGTGCTTCAGCATTCCCTTTCTGCCCTGTAAAGCCATTATATCCGAGATGGATCGCATAAAAAGAATGTGATGGCTATTTTAAGGACAAGATTTCCGTAATACGTGTGAGTGCGTCGTCGAGAACGGAAAGGAATACAACCGAAAAAAAAATCAGTTATCATACTCATTCTCGGAAAAAAAATATAACGGGCTAACGCCGCAGTACGACCTCGCATAGTCACGCCGCACAATGTTTATAAATCTATAAACGTTGATGCCGCATGCTCGGGCCATGCGCTATATAGAACAAAGATATCTATAATCCAGCACTTACCACTGCTTAGGATGCTCGCGCAGTTCGTAAACGGTCGCTTTGCTGGACAAGTATAGTTCACACTGTAAGGCAGGTGATTATTACTAACCAAAACTATTCATGGGTGGAAACCTCGTCCACCGAACCAAGTAGTTACGCAATGTAATCTGCAGCGGACAGTTTGAACGCTTCTTAAGGTATCGCAGCACAGCTCATATAGCAGAATGGTACCCACGTTGCTACGATTGTCGCGTATGTTTCATAGCTCCTAAACCGCAGCTTAGAACTGGAGGATAATATTACAATAAGCCCACATTTGTGAATGGAGCTTTCAGAAATACACTGTTGATCGCTGGTCATCATTAATTCGGAACGAACTGTTTACATGCCAAAGCTATTGTGCAACTTTTTTTTTTTCATTCTGCACGCAGGTTTTACGGAAAACGGCCAAAGGACTGAATTCTCGGGCAGCACAGCGTTTTGCAGAACAAGGGCCTGGTGAACCATGTCTAAATTCTCGCAAGCTGCCGTTACCAAACCTGCACCTGACATGATGAGCACCGATAGGAATGCGCTGAACATCATATGCACTAAGAAGGGTGGGGCGAGTTGCAGCTTAATGAAGCACCGTCGGGATTTGAACAAGGTCCTTGTAAGTGCTGACCTTGAGCTTCGGGAAGATCGGCGAGGAAAGAGCAGCCGTGATGTCCTAATAGCTTGTGTCCAGGAAAACTCTCGCCAGTATGTTGCACTTGGCTCTGAACAAGCCTCACGCAAAGCGGAGGCACTGGATCTTGTTGAACATCTACTAGCCGAGCACCACTGCATCACAGCGATAGAACTCATGTTCGTATCGACGGTTCGTCGTTCGATGCTCTCAGCAATAATGCTCAATCGCTCTTTGAAAAGCATTGCTATCTGCGGATCAATACTATCAACTTGGGACGACACTTTCTTGTTCGATGTGCTCAATCCTGCCCCGCTGCTTGAAAATATCGCCTTAGATGTGCACGAGCTCAAAAAAGAAAGGGGAGTTGGGGTGCCTCTGCCTGGAAGGTCACTTTTCTCAGCCATGGGTAATATGACAGCTCTCGACATCGCAGGCCTTCGAATGGCCAAAATTCATGCGCGTTGGTTCATACGAGAGCTCATTGAAAACAACAGCATCACTGAACTCACCGTTGGACAATGCGTCTTCGGCTACCGCGATGAAGCCTCCAACGCAGCCTTCGCCAGATACCTTGCCAAAGAAGACTCCACGCTCCGCAAATTGACTCTCAGATCACCACACGTTTCCGACAGCGATTCACCTCTGATTGAAACACTGCTGGCGGAAATCATCGATGCCATTTGCGAGATGAATACCTTGGAAGAAATGAATGCAGACATGGTCGTGGACGACGCATTATTGTAAGTATAGCTTATAGTGTATTACTAGCCGGCGTAACCAATAGGGCATCTCGCAGCACTTATTAGGGGAAGTAAGCTGTTTTAATCTGCAATGCCGAACATGTCATATAGGCATATTTGGCACTAGGTATGACACATCAAATTTGATTGAGGGGATGCCACTTAACACAAAACATATAGCGCTGTATTTCATACGCTGGAGCGAGCTTTTGAATTCAGAAGAGCTCCGGAAACAAATTATTATTACCACATAAATATTATTTATTTAATATAACAAATATTTTCCTGAAAGAAATCGCTCTTCACGGCGTGAAATAATTGTACTCGTTCTTATGTTTTTCTTTGATTTGAAACTATGGTTGGGAATTACATCTTCATGAACGAGTTAAATGTAACGGTGAGTTAAGTTCCTCTCTTGAAACTTGTAGTGGCAATTGGTAAATTTACTATTAGTGTCGTTTATTCAACCTCTTGTTTTATTCGTAACTCGAGACGTGAGCAGTGCATGTTGATTAAAGTTTGACTTGCTCATAAAGGATAAAAAAGCGCTACTGAAGTGACTTAGTAAGATTGCCGGTCGTTTTTAAATGATTGCCAATAATTTTGAAAATGACGAGCCCTAACGAAAAAAGGACAAACAAACTTCGTTCTGGTTGAATTTTGCCCCGGAAAGTCAGCCCCTCATTTCAATGTCATGCCATGGTTACTAATATGTTGATTCATTTTTCATTTGCGCCGTCTCGTTGACGGGATGCTTGTCGAAAACTTGTAGATTTTACGACATCGAATGTGGTCTTTATTTCTGGAAATATAAATTCTCTTCTACTCGTTAAAAAAAAACATCGATTTCTGTTTCTAACGTAAGCATATATTGAAGCTCTAAATATTGTACTTGTCGCGTTTTTACTTGAGCTATAATTTTCTAACAAATAATTTTTTGTACATGTCTTTCCAGCATCTTTACGGTCACCCTCTTCACCGAAGTGATCAAACGGAATGCCACACTACGCCGACTGAGGCTACCTTCGTCGATGTACGCATGCCTTGCTTCATCCTGGGATCCAGACATGGAGTTTCCGGATCCCCAAGCGGCGACGGGCATGAAGTCCTTGTGTGCAGCCCTGCAAGAATCGAACGCGTCACTCAGCCAGCTCTCCATCGATTTGCAGCCCTTTGGAGAAGCAGAGTGCCACGCCTTCTTCGACGCAGTCGCGGACAACGACGCAATCAAGTCCGTGTTCGTCAACTCCTTGCCCTGCATAGACGGTCTGGACCGAGTCTCCACAAATATTCGGGAGCGGGGACTTGCTGATCGTGTTGTCGTCGAAAGCCTTTGCAGTCGCCACAACACCAGGCAGCTACAGCAATGTCCGCAGATCTACAATGCAACTATCAGTGTGAGCAGCACAGTGCCCAACGCCCCGTCCTCGTTTATCAGAGCTTTACGTGTTGTCAGCGGTTGCGAGCACGTAACATCACTGTGGGTTGATTGCTATCGCTTCAAACGCCATGAATTTTCCGCCCTGGCAGCATACATAAGGGGCTCCTCCACGCTTAATGAGATAGACATAAACCTTAATCACGCTTGGGACCATCGGACAAACCAGGAAATTCGGGATGTGGAGCGAGAACTGGTGTCGGCCCTTGCCTCTAACCTCAAGCTAGTCAGAGTCTACGTCAAAGGTCTGGTGCTTTCCTACGACGACTTGACCGTGCTCGCCCATGGCGCTAGCAAGAGTCTCAGCCTCATCGAGTTCACCGGGACTCCTACCTACATCGTCAACACGATGCATCATGAAGCCCGTGGAGAGGTGCGCAGCGGTTCTGTGCACAAGGCCGAAGCGTTCACGGAAGCTTCCAACCGCAAGGACAGCGCGCTGCTGGACATTCAGGTATGGCTCTGTTATAAACTGCTCTTTGCTTGGGGCTATTACAAGGAAAGCGGTGGCCTACTAAAGGCAGCGTGCGCCTATAGGACTTTACAAATTGAATGTTTAGGAGTACCACAAGGCGGCACTCGGCTTTCCATCAACATGCTGCGTCATAAACGCCACCGTTCTACATGATTGCACATACGCGCAGAAACTAACTCTACTATTCTGTTGAGAAATCTCGGAGTGCTTTGAAATTAGAACACTAAATAATGTCATAAAGGGCTTTCATCAAACATCATCCACGTCTTAGATGACTAAAAAAATTGCCAGAGTTTTCTGTAGGATACATTGTGGAACTTAATAGAGTTTATTTTAGCACTGATTAATAGGATAGTAAACTCCGCTTGGTCGCGAACACATCGATTGTTGTACCTCCACGTTTCCTGTCCTGCACATTTTAAACCTATGAAATCTATTGTTTCCCTCATGTAATATATCCCGCGTATATTAAGCTCTTGTTTCAGGGATTTCATCAATTCAATCTGCTTGTGCCCTTATGTTCACGTTAAGACGTTTCTCGAGCTGTGTGTGTCCAGCATGACCAAAGTAGAGGAAACATTACTGTTCGAAACTGAGTTTGGCACAGCGATGATTTAATTTTGCCGTCAGGCCACCCCGTAATGGCCAGTTTTCCCACTGCCTGAGCGCGAAGTATATTAACGCATCTACGCAGCCACTTATATAGTGGAATTTGAACCAGTGCCACTTAAGCATTGTGCATTTCCGAGTCGAACGCGCTAAATACTGAGCAATCGCGCAGCATCAATGCGGGTAATAAGAGCAAGGCTTTACGCTCCACACTGACCCTGAGAGCAGTGAAAAAAAGGTTGTGGGTTCGGTTCCCACCTGCGGCAAGTTGTTCTTTCATCCACTTTAATTTCCATTAATTTATCGTTTCTTTATTTCATTTATTGAGCACAAGTAATTTCCCCTATGTGGTCCTTGGTGTCAGTGTTTGTTGGCTTCTTATGATATATATATATATATATATATATATATATATATATATATATATATATATATATATATATATAATATCGGAAGAGAGTCTGACCCCTTATATCCAAACACATGGACTGAGAAGTAACTTTCCTTGCAGACACATGGTGCATGAAAGAATTTTCTGCAAATTCGCTAAGGCCTCAAATTGTGTAGATGTCAAATGAGGTTGAGTCTGCTTAATCTTTTATTACGTGTTCAAACTGTCGTGTCGGCAGCCACTGAGCCTCGTTGTCCATTGCATTTGCAACGAGGTGTATGTTGCTCACTACGGCCCTCACCTTGTGACAGCGAGCAACGTGAATCATGTCGGAAAGTGCGCCAACCCCACTCATGGCAAAGAAAGAACCAGCAAACAACTTTCTATATTGCGCTCCCTAACTGCAAGTTTCGAAATATACTATCTTTCAGGGCTGAATAAAGTAGGTAATTTGCAGGTGCAAGTTGGAATCAGCTCGCTTAATACAGCGGCATAGCCGTATTTGGAGATCGCTGGAAGAGGCATTCATGCTGAAGTGGGCATAAAAGGAGCTCATGATGATGTTGATCTCGATTATCTTTCTGCACCTACAATGGTGTTAGCCTGACATGTTTCATTGCTCTGTGTGGAATCTTTCGGTTTCAGTGGATGGTGCTTTTCGTTAAAATGCTAATATTCCGTTGTGTAGACTTCACATCGGCAATCTATGATATTATGTCTGCCACGATATGCACGGCCACCTTCAATTTCTTTATCAATTTGTATATGCACTTCACTTCCGTTTTCGCGTACGCTGTGAAATACTTGGAACATTTTACTTTTGCACGCTTACGAATACATTGTTTTTTTACTTTACCAACCATGGCTAATCTCTCTACGTGTAGGAAGCGACCAGAAGGAATGCATCCGCCGTCTTGGACGCTGCGCAGTTCGTCCTAGGCACACAAGATGGCGTTGAAGGCATACGGGCCATCGAGCTGATGCATGGCCACCCACGTGTCCTCGATATGGTGAGGGAAGAGGCTGACGTCACAAAGGCCGACGCGAAGACGATGATCAGCAGCGCCCTGCTTCGCGCCCAGAGCCGCAGCCTTGACGACTTCATGACAATGGTTGGCGTTGTCAAGTATGCGGTTGAGTGCCATAGGGATAATGTTGTCGGGCGCCAGCTCGCCGACATTAACTACGAGTGCTGGCTCCACATTCGAAGATTCCTAAAGATAGCGGACGTGCTGCCCAAATGAGGAAGTCAAGGTCAGTGGTGACAATGTAACACAATTTGTCTTTTGTATGGGATTGGGGCTTGAAAGACCTGCTCTTTTGATACAGTAGGAAGCAAGTAAACATGATTGCCTATAACTAAAATTAACAAAACTTTATCATAGACTTCTGAAATGCCATTCAGCAGTGAGACGAATTTTGCAGTTTTACGTGCCAAAAGCACGCTTTGTTAATGAGGCACGCCGTAGTGACGGATTCCAGATTAATTTTGTCCACCAGTGGATATGTATCGTGCCCCCCGTGCAAGGGACACGGGTGTCCTTGCATTTCGACTCCATCGAAATGCGGACGCCGCGGCGGATATTGTTTCCTTAGACATCGTGGGCAGTAACCTTAGAATTCTTAAGTTTGTTATATTGCTCTTACGGGTGCCATTAGCAACTTCTTTGTTGTGAAAACCACTTTCTGATTATGAGGCACGCCGTAGTGGGGGACTCCGGAAATTTCGACCACCTGGGGTTCTTTAACGTGCACCTAAATCTAAGTACACGGGTGTTGTTGCATTTCGCCCCCATCGAAATGCGGCCGCCGTGTCCGGGATTCGATCCCGCGACCTCATGCTCAGCAGCCTAACACCATAGCCCCTGAGCAACCAAAGCGGGTTTTGAGTTATATTACGCAAATACTGTCACGGCTCAAAGAGATAAAAGTGTAAGATATAAAGTCAACTTAGATTGAAAGGTTAAAACTTCCGTGATAAAAAAGTCAGCTTGATCCGAAAAGCGAAGCATCGATGGCGATAGTAAATTAGTGAAGAGCTACACGAAGTAGGGAGAGTAGTTTTGTCGGCCATATAAACTTGGAAACATATGCATATGAACTAAATTAGGAAGCATGTTGTCACACGCGCACGGGGAATCACGAATCACGACACAGAGCAGCGGGCGACTCAGTGGGAATAGCTCGCATGGAACAGCGCTGCTAAAAACGCCCTTCGCCTACTTGGAGATCGACGTGGTGATTACCTGAAGAGCCTGAATGACGCCCCCTCAACTCTACTGACAAGAAGCCATCACTGCGCCTGCGCACCGCCGGTCCTGCAGCTATAAAAGCAAGGTGGTGGAACCCTGTCGGCACAGAGCAGCGGGCGACTCAGTGGGAATAGCTCGCATGGAACAGCGCTGCTAAAAACGCCCTTCGCCTACTTGCAGATCGACGTGGTGATTACCTGAAGAGCCTGAATGACTCCCCCTCAACTCTACTGACAAGAAGCCATCACTGCGCCTGCGCACCGCCGGTCCTGCAGCTATAAAAGCAAGGTGGTGGAACCCTGTCGGCACAGAGCAGCGGGCGACTCAGTGGGAATAGCTCGCATGGAACAGCGCTGCTAAAAACGCCCTTCGCCTACTTGCAGGTGCGTGACTTAGACGCTTTATTTTCATTACCTACTCTAAGTCGCTCGCTGCTCTGGCTCTATGATGGGAGAAAAAGCACCTACCACCATCAATGAATTGGCGAAAATTGTTCAGGACATGTCACTGAAGCTTGACAAAATTGATGCAATCAGGACTGACCTTGACGACATCAAGGAAGCGACTCAGTATATTAGTAATTCCTTTGATGATTTTAAGACCAAGCTAGAAAGTGCCTGCGCGGATCTCAAGACTCTGAAAGACGACAATGAGCAGCTTAAAAAAGAAAACTTGCACCTTAAGCAGGAACTTGCCACAACAAAGAAGGACATAATCGATTTGAAGGAATACAGCAGAGCAATGAATTTGGAAATTAAGGGTCTTCCTTTTACTGTTGATGAGAACCTTGAAAATACCGTGCAGGTACTTGGAACTAAACTTGGCACGGAAGTCTCCGCATCTGACATTGATGTAGTTCATCGCGTATCAACTAAAGATAAAACAAAATCCAACATTGTTGTCCGATTTACATCTCGCAAAGTCAGAGACAACTTTCTCCAACTCGCAAAAAGGAAGAAACTTTCTACATTAAACTTGCAATTCAAAGATGACAATCCTATTTACATAAATGAACATTTATGTCCGGAACTGAAGATCTTGCTCGGCAAGACCACTCAGAAAAGGAAAGAAAAACAGCGGAAATTTTCCTGGGTTTCCAATGGAAAAATTCTTGTCCGGAAAACTGAAACCTCGTCAGTCATTCACATCACTTGTGAGGAAGACTTGAATTTAATTGCATGATTTTGTGGCCTCGGCAGTAAGTAAGCCATTTCCAGAAATGTGTAATGTGTCGCATCTGAACGCGGCTTTTTCAGCTGCGCATAATCTGAAGATACTACACTGCAATATTAGAAGCTTAACTAAAAATATTGACTCTTTGCTGGTTTTATTAAAATCCCATTCCTTTGAGTATGATATAATCGCGTTGTCAGAAACGTGGTTGAAACCTGATGAATTCTTTAATATTCCGAATTTTAATTCAGTTTATCTCTCGCGACCAACAAAGACGCGTGGCGGAGGAGTTGCTCTGTATGTACACAAGAATATTCCTTTCAGGCATTGTCCCAAACTGACATGTCAGGTTCCCGAGGCATATGATTTCTTATTCCTTGAACTGAGTTCCAAGTTAACTGTAGGTGTTTTATACCGTTCCCCAAGTTCGCACATTAGTCTTTTTCTGGATGCCTTTGAACCTGCTCTAGAACATCTCGCTTCTATGAATAATCCTGCAATAATATGTGGAGATATTAATATCGACACTCTTAATGACAATGCAGCACCATACGTGAACCTGATTGAGTCTTACGGGTTCCTTAATCAAATAACACAACCAACTCGAGTCACCCCCTCCACAGCGACGCTCATAGACCATATCCTATGCAATTTCGAAACCTCACTGTCTTTCTCTGGCGTTATTGATGCTGATATTTCTGACCATTTTCCAGTGTTTCTTCTAGCATCGTGTTCTCTTCTCAAAAAAGAAATTAAGAAACGCGTGAAAACAACTATTGATCACAGCCTGTTAAGTTATCGTATACGCACTGTAGTGATCAATGTTGAGAACAGTGAGAATATTAACAAAGAATTCGAACACCTTATTAATGTTATCTCATCTTGCTTTACAGAAACAATTGTTAACGAAAAATCTTATTATTCTGACCCAATATGTCCTTGGGTAACGACTGAGGTCTTTGCTGCTATACAAACTAAAGATAAATGGTATATAAAGCACAAGCAGTTCAAAGATAATGAATACTATCGTATACAATATAAAATACATGGAAATAAAGCTCTGGCCTTACTTAGAAAATCCAAAAAGCACTATCATACAACTCTTATAGAAAGCAACCAACATGCCCCGCGTAAAATGTGGAAAATAATAAACTCGGTCATTACACTTCGAGAGAAGGATCATATATTGCCAGAAATTATCCCACCTACTAGAACCACAGAAAGCCTTGCGGAAGACTTCAATCAATACTTTTGTAATGTAGGTCCAACTCTTGCGAAGCAACTAAGTATGCACGAAGCCCCCGAGCTCCCAGCTCCTGTACTTAATTCATTTGTTTTTGATGACATTACTCAGGATGAAATCATTTCTACCGTTAAAACAATGACTGGAGGAAGAACACCAGGTAAAGATAAGATACCCTTACTCGTCATTAAACAGCACATCGAGGAACTGAGTGGGCATTTAGAAAAATTATTTAATGCATCCTTCTACATGACCACATATCCAGACGCATTTAAAATAGCGCAAGTCACACCAATATACAAGTCCGGTAGTAAGGATGACATCCAGAACTACCGACCAGTATCAATACTTAGTGCCCTTAACACAGTATTTGAGAAGTTATTGATGAAACGTTTTACCCATTTTCTAGATAAGTTTAACGTACTAGTAGATAACCAGCACGGTTTTAGGAAAAACAGATCTACTTCCACGGCTGTACTATGTTTAAGTGAATTTATCAACAAAGGATTAAATAAGAAAGAGTATGTAGTTGACATTTTTGTTGATATTAAAAAGGCGTTTGACACTGTGAACCATGATATACTACTATCAAAACTACATCGGTATGGATTCAGAGGTCAAGCGAAGCAGTTTCTCGAAAGCTATCTTTCTGGTCGCAAGCAATGTGTTAAAATCGACAAATCCGTATCAAGTGTTCATTCCATCCTTTGTGGCGTGCCTCAGGGCTCGGTATTGGGACCATTACTCTTTTCCTTGTACATAAATGATCTGCCAGATGCTTTGAATTATGCCCAAACTATTATGTATGCTGATGACACAGCCCTTCTCTTCTCTAGTCATGACCCTAATATGCTCGAAAGGCACGCTAATAGTGATCTTTCTCAGATGTGCCAGTGGTTTTTACAAAATAAATTAACAATACACACCTCAAAGACTAAATACATTGTGTTCTCTAGTCCATATAAAAATTCATATAGCTTAAATGAGTTACGAATAGGCGCAAACCCCCTCGAACGAGTCGATCAACAGGTATATCTTGGTATAACCCTAGATTCAGCTTTCAATTTTAATCCTCACATAATTCGAGTAAGCAGTAAATTGAGACGGGCTTGCTTTATCCTAATAAAAGCTAGAAAGTTCTTCCCGCTTCGCACATTAAAAGTTTTGTATTATTGCCTTTTTCAAAACAATATGACCTACTGCGTGGAGTCCTGGGGACTTACGTATAACACGTACTTAAATCAAATAGTAATTTTACAAAAAAGAGCACTTCGAATAATAACACATAGTAAACACACAGATAGATCCGCTCCGCTATTTCGTCACTTAGACATTACACCTTTCTTTGCTATGCGGGATTTCAAACTAGCTTGTGTGGTTATACATATACTAAACCATAACATCCCACTATCATCATCTGTTTTTGTATATCCCTCCCGTCCAACTAGAAATTTTTTCAGTTGTCGATTTAACCTTCCAGCTGTTAATAATGTGTATGGTAAAAGAACAATCGCCTATGCCACTGCTAAAATTTGGAACCAGCTGCCCGCTAACTTAAAAGTAGGTCAATTCTCAATCGCCGATATCAAAAAATTTTTCCGAAGCCAGCAATATTCGACTCCTCTATAAGTCTGTGTTTTCTCTTTGATGCATTCTTCCTTTTATTTTTTATTATTTTTTACTTTTTTGTTTTTTATGTTCTCCTCCGAACTATTGTATAATTTCTTGAGCATTTCGCCGGCCTTTGTGTATAACTGTCGTATAACTGCTGTTACGTGAATCGTGTGTAAAATACTGAGTTGTCTCGCTATAATTTTTTTTTCGCACTTCCTGCATGGGCCCAAGTCTAGCCGAGAAGGCTAAGGGCCCAGATGATTCACATGTATTTTTGATTAGCCGTTTGAATAAACTGTTTTTCTGATTCTGATTCTGAACACAAGGCAACATGAACCCCGGAGCCTTGCGCGTGAGCCTCCCTCCTTCCCCCCCTTTGCGTGTGCTAGATTGAGCCGCGATGGGGGACTCACCGTCGCACACTTTCACTCGCACATAGAGCATACAACTCGCTGCGACGATTTTATCGTCCTTGGAGTTGATACGGAACCTAACATTGACAGCAGAAATGCGCTTCGTGTGTCCATATAATTTCTATCGCAATAATAAACATTTCATTCGTAAGTGGAACCGTGCTTGTAAGATAGAAAGTGTTGAAAGTGTAAAATTGACGTGGTGCCAACTATTTTGTACTATGGCATCTCTCCTGAGGTGTCAGGACTGGTTTATTTACTGAAAGCTGCAAAGTGTGTAGTTATGTGAGTGTTAAGTACACTCGTCCCCTTCGGTGCGCGCGATTCAAACCGACGAGGAGCGCCGGGATATTCTGCGGGAATTGGTTGCGCAAGAAAGTGATAGAGAAAATAGTGTTAGATTTCCAGACAAACAATCTATCGATTTAACTCTGCAACATATGTTGTAGAGGAGTTTCTTTAAGCTATCATAACCTCATACTTTGCGTGTGTTTGCATGCGCGAATGCTCTAACTTCCCACACACCTGTAGTGCGAGAGTCCGACGACTATTGGGTATTTACTAATTTGGGTGACTATCGTTTCCTCGTTGTGTTCTTAATGCTTCCAATTTTATCAATATGTGCTTCATCCTGCAGTCTTCGGCAGCAGATCTTGACAACCTCAGGGGAGAGGAAAACAAGGTGGCTCCTGCTGGCGTCGAAGAAAAGCTCTAAATAGGGGCTATTTGTGTCAACTACTAGGATGAGGTTGTGCACCTCTTGACTCTTCCCGTTCGCCACACCGCCGAACCATAAAGCTGTTACGAAGCCATTGAACACAGTAACGCCGATGTGAAAGTGTTCCAACTTCTTTTTAATTTGTCTTGAAGTGTTATGTTCAAGCAGCGTCCTGTCATGTTGCTCTTATTGCATACCGTGGCATGAACGGCGTTGGGAGATCAGTTGACACGTGCTAATTTGAAACAGTAAGCGTTGTGGCGTTCTTTCTTATTGACCCATATTTCGGTTCTGAAAGAAGAAAGTTTAGATATATATCTCTCTCCTTTTACTATGTGTTGTTGCTTGAATGTGCATTGTGTACTTTGAAGAGAGTCAGTTCAGGCACCAATGCCCATGGTTTTATTGAAGTAAAAAGGAACACGCAATAAATCGACTGTTTGGCATTCTGCGTGTTTATTACCATGTGATCGTGTGTCGATAACTTTCTTACTTTTTATCTGTCTCTCCATAAGTGTCAACTGCCAGGCATTCATTGCTGTGCTGCATGTTGTAATCGTCATGCCTGCCGAAAGTAAGCAATAATACACGTGTGTTTCCGCAGTGTAGTTCGAGCCAGCATTTAGAGCTGGTATCGGTTCCCTACACACGTCGAATGCGAGAGATGGGAGACAACGAACTTGAATGTAATACCAACGCAAGCGTCATGAGTGTTTTGTTGAAAATAAAGAAGTCAGTGTAACGCGTTTTTTTTTCCCCCAATAAAAAGTTTTCTTGTTGCTCAGAACTAGTTTGATTTGCAGTGCCATGCTGACTGCAGCGACCAGCATACTAGAAAGTTTGGTGAGCGCAATGCCGACGCAACATAAGCAGGGCATTCCGCATGGTGGCGGAAAGATGATCAGTGTCCAATCAAAGTATCTGGTGCATGTTAATCGAAGCTCAATCACGGCAGCGTAGACGTAAGATGGGCGAGAGTGACGCAAACAAGTGGCCGTTACTGCGTACTAGTGATGTTGGTGTTGGGTTGTAGCAACAGGTGGGCTTGGCCTCGCGACGCTGTGCCATTTAACGACACACCGCGCCGACTAACAGACGGCGCTGCTGTGAAGTACGCGCAAAAAGCGGGTTCTACTCAGCCGAGCACCGGATAAATTTTATAGGATTTTTTTTTTGTAGTTGGACAGCTGCACACACGCAGTTGCGCATGCCCAGTTACACAAGTTCGTATCGAACAGCTTTTACTGAACTGGACATGCCTAGTACACATCTACTCCCACCTAGGACTACCTACTCCCAGTGAACCAAGTTGATCGAAACAGGGTTATAGACAGGCAGACAGATAGGTCGATACACGTGTAGAGAGACAGTTTGTCCCCGGAAAGTTCGTTGAATACCATAAGAATGCTAGACGCACTAAAATATTTCACGTTTTGTTGGGCAAAGTACCACTACATGTTGCTGCGGTCTGCCTTTTTTACCCGGGGTTGTGCGTCGTGCGTCGACAACGTAAAACTATTGATAACGAGAATGGGCTGTCCAACAAGCCCGAGAGGCGGCGACGAGGCAAGGCCTCGAAGTCCCCTCATGGGAGACCTGAGCCCGGGTCGTCAAATTTGCCGGATTCAGAATAAAGTTGTTTCCATCCAACGAGAAGGAATATTTATTGAACGGCACCTAGTTGTTTTGTTCTTCAAGGCTCGAATACTTGCCCCTATATTCATTATGACGTTATCATAAGCACTGAGGAACGCGTTATTTTCCGGCTCAAATAAAGTTATCGTGGCGTTTTGCCTTTTGATCATATTTAAAATATCGGCTATGCTTACACATGCGTAGTCGAGAACGCTAAAGAAGCATGGTGAACATGTTCGTACATTATTATTATTTGTTTATGTTGATGTGCTCACATAACCGTTCGAGCAGGCAAGTGAGCCGGAGTCAACAGCGCTAAGAGTGCGAAACCAATATTGTTAATTGTCATGTGCTTCTCCTGGGATTTCGGAAATCAGGTTGCGACTCCTTGCAGGTAGCCATAAATATCACAATATCACGTTAATGTAATAGCATTTTATGGGCCGTCTTTACCTCCGTTAGAGGTATTGTCATATCATATCGAAAAAATGGGGGGGCGGTTCCTCGAGGCAGCGCAGTCTAAGACAGCATTTCGAAGCGCTCACTATCAAGTAGGAACAATGAAAAAAAAAATCTGGCACGTGACATGCTCGTCACAGGCTTGAAAGGCGTACATTGAACCGAAAGAAGACTGCGTGCGTTCATGGCCTCATTGAGAGAGCAGCGGGATGCTATGCTGGAAAAGGCTCGATGCCACCATCCGTCCCGTACTTTTTTGCAGCTGCATGACCGTAGTTCAACTGTTATGGAGGTAGCTAACAGAAAACCGTGGTGAGGATCTAGTTTACGCGAGCGCCTTGTAGTGTGCACAAAATCACAACTTCGAAAAAGATGCCAGGTATAGAAAAGTACGTCACTTCGCTAAAAAAAAAATAAACTCAGGGGCTTTACGTGAAAAAAACACCATACGAATATAAGGCGCGCCTATATTGGGGGACTTCGGATCAATTTCGACCGCCTCCAGTCTTTAACCAGCATGCAATGCACACCTTTAGTGGACACAAATAGGATGATGATGATGGATTGAAGGGGATGGTGGCTCATTTCACTTGGAGTTATTTTGTTCTTCTTATTGCTCAACTGGTCACTGCATCGGGAGGAATCATTAAAGGGTGCAAAGACCATGAAAAAAAGAAGAGAATGTACAGGAGAATATATATGCCAAAGCATAAGGAAGGTACGTATGACAACGCCTATTATTTCCCGGAAAGTCAGAGAAAATTAGCTTAGTGAAGTGAAGAGTTGACCAAAACGAAGACACTGAGCAACGGCTCATGAACTTTGTACTATAAGTCCCTGCTGGAGGTAATACACGAAGCTGATCACTATATTTTATATAAAATTTAATTCACGCATAAAGTCGGCCTTTTGGAAGCCCAAGCAAATAATAAAAAAAGGTCAGCCTCAATGCTCGTATCAACGCAAAAAAAAAAGCGCTCTGCGCTACGACAAGCTCGACAACTACCCATTCGAAGAACATAAAAAATTATTCGACCCTGGCCCTACAGCTGACGCAAGCAGACGTTGCCGTAAAAGTGCCGGTGTGTGTTATCTTAAAAGCATTGCTGTCGACTAATTATGCGTAGTATTTATTATGCCAGTGCCTCGTGCAGCGGCAAATGAAGTGGGCCTCGAGGCGGCAGAGAAGAAGACGAGGTTCAACGAAACGAGACCCGGTATGCGTTGCCCTGCATGAGCTCAATTATTCATTAATTGCGCAGTAGTTCTAGCACGACCGAGTCTTAGCAAAATTGATTGAAGATAAGCCATATCAGCTTTGGAATTCGACAGCCCTTGGCGATACTAGGTAACGGCTTCCGTTTTAACCTTGTCGAGCTATTGCTAACAGCTTTTCGCAGAAATCTTCATTACCAATGCAAGACGTAGGGCTCGTCTTGCACCAGCGATCTATGCGAATCGCAAATTACTTATTTGTAGGGAAAGGCTGTTACATTTGATTGCACTGCATGGCATTTGAAAACATATTCTTTGTTCGAAACAATAACCAACTCATGGTTACGTTCTCGTAGATATATTTTGATATAGCTGCCCATGTGTTCGTGACGTAAAGGAAGCTGCATTTTGCGATAGTCATCGATGCATTCTTGAAAAAGATGATTCGGTCTTTTCACGGTTGTGCGCGCATGTGCGCTTTGGAAGTTTATTTCCGCGGCGCGAAAATTCTGATTTGACTCGACGGCACATTTGGAGAACTGTGTAGCTTTAAAGGAAAGCGCCGACGGGGTAAGAAGTGATCAGTATGCGCATTCAAGAAGCAATGCTTTTTTATCCTATTGTGGTTTGGGCTGGCACAGGAAAATGACTGTCGGGACGACAATCGGTGCAAGCCAAGTGGCCGCCCGTGTTCTGCGCCAGCGCTGGCCTTTCATCGTTCTGTGCGTTCTTCTGATCGCACTCGCCCACTGGAGAACATCCAGGTAAGAGTTCAGGCTCAGTCATTGGACGCGGCACCTCTCACCTCACGCTAAAGTCGGGGTATATACGAAGGTCACTTGGTATGGGACAAACTTGTTCCCTCAGATATTGCTTTTCTTTTTAAGTTTACCTTCCTCACGTGGCCACATACAAGTTGATTGTCCTATTTAGGCTGCACAATGGGGTCGCTGTTTCTTTTTTGTACAATAACTTTGATGGCTTGCATGGTATAATAAAAATACGTCTGCCGCGGACTCCGTTTGCAATAATTGAAAGGGTCTATAGACTATTCAAGGCAGAAACACGTGTCAGTGTCGGAGGCAAGCTGGCAGTTTATTCACGGATACTTACTTGTACTTCCAACTGCCTATCAATGGTGTCGCTAATTATGTGGAGACACAGAACTGCTGTATAAAATATTTCGAACATAAAAGGAAGATGTCCGGACACCGAGCAAAATGGTGCAAAATATATATTTACGTTACGGCTCCCCATGGGACCGTTGTTCACAATCGTAACTCGAAACGTAAATATATATTTTAACCCTTTCAGGCGCCACTTGCAATTATGCATAGAAAAAAATCTTTTTTATATATAAACATTCTTTTTGGGACCTAAGAAACACAAAACCATCGAATTCTTGAAAGTTATCATGAAACTTTATTATTTCCAACATCGTACACAATTGTGTACACAGCGCCTCGGTGGTCACAAAATTCACTTGTGGAATGCGAGGAAGCAATTTCTCTCTTTCGTCAGGCACAGTTGCACGGCGCATTTCATGCAGAATATCCGGGTGCCTCGTGTGCACTTCTCGAGCTTGCACCTAATTCGCACCTTCTGGTCGCGAGATTCGGACCAATGGTCAAAGGAGTCGTAGTGCGCGTCGGTGCAAGGAAGCGATATTCTTGCTTTTTTGCCCTATCTTCGGTTGTGGTGCTTGGATCTCTGCAAGAGAAGGCCTTCCACGCTTTTTCTCGGGTAGTACCGACTTAATTAATGCTTCGGCAGCTTGCAAGCAAGCGAAAATTCATCAAATATAGGAGTTTAGCTCTAGGCAGCGTTTGATTGTCACGGTGGTAGTCCAGCCAAGAATTGCAGATACCCAGGTTCACAAAAGGACAAAACACTCTGTGTCCACTTCTTCAGCTTGCGTTTCCCCTGCAGCAGCATCTTCCTCTTCTGTGAGATTGGTGAACACAGCTGCAACGCAGGCGTCGGTCGCTTCGCACGTGGCTTCTTCTTCGTCACTTTCCGCAACGTCTGAAACATTTATCAGCAATGAGCTCCAAAAGCCTTTCAGGTGTCTTTTGGGTTTTCTTATACTTGTTTGCAATGTAGAAAGAATGACGAATGGCCAAAAAACCTGGAAAGAAAATCAAAGCAACTCTCAGCGTTCTTCATTTCTGCAGCGACCACGGCGCTTTGTACACAATCGTGTACACATGCGCGTGCGAGCGTTAGCGTTCGGTCATCTCCTCAGAAAGGATAAAATTATCACTCCTCGGTACTTCATATGATGCACAAGCGCGTCTAATTTTTTTTCGCTTGCCACAATGAAATAAAGCGGCTCTAAAAGAATAAGAACTTGACTCACCGCTCTTTGCTGCTCCGGCGTCCGCCATTTCTTGTTTTGATATGAACATCTTCACCGAAATGCGACAGATGGTGCCCAAAATGCACATGGTTGTCAGTTTAAAGTTTGGGAATGTGCTAAAGCCAACCTAATAGAAAATTGCGCGCCCTAAACGCGAAAAAACACCAGAAGTACAATGTACACAATTGTGTACAAGGCGCCTTAAAGGGTTAAAGCATTTTGGTCGGTGTCCGGAGCTCTTCCTTTTTAGTATGCTTCATCCCGACTAGACGGGCTTCCGTCATACTCACTACTTTATCCAAAAAACAGTGAGCCGTACGAAATAGCCGCGCTTCCAGTGCTAACATCTTTCTGAGCACCGGCTTGTAAAACTTTGTGAATTGCTCTTCAGCATACAAAGAAAGAAACCATGAAAGATGACATCGTTTCGATGCTCGTTTAACTTAAAAGCATAAAATCGCAAAGTAATGTGCACACTAGGGAGCGCGGGACAACAGTAAGTGGTCAAAGATGTCAGACTCTATATAAAATTAAGATAGCGCTTTCACCGTGATCTATGTATGGCTAGCTTATGGCGTGCCGTGTGGTTGGAGCTTGTGTTTCCACTTCTTTCTGGTAAACAAACCTCGATTTGCCTACACATTTGTGTTTTGCGCTGCATTTGTGCCATGAAACTATCCAGAACCATCGTGTGCAGCCGGGAAGGAGCCGCATTACCGCGCGACATAAATGATTTGAAGCAAACAAGGTGCGCTATCTCTGAGTGGTGCTGTCGACAACGCTTTGATTTGACATCGTGTGTAAAGACCTAGCAGTTGATTTTACCAAGGCAGTACAAGATCTTGTCAATTCCTAAGTGGCGTCTAAGCAGTTTTTCAAGCAACCTGTGGGCATGTGCAAAAGTTCTCGCCCAGATTTCGACCGGTGCGTGGTGTGCGCACGCGAGAGTTAGCAAGCTTCCACTGCTTATATTGAATAAGTTGCCCGGCGTCGCCAGCTGTAGCGAAGCGTTGACGCTGTACGGGAAAATGGCATCATAGCATTGTCTGTACCATGAGCCCGAAGAAAAGACGAAACAGCGTAAATCGTGCTCTTTGATGTGCGTAAATGTAAAGGATACATTACAGGGTCTCATCCCAGGTTTTCTTGCTGCACGTCTACATATGCCTGTCAGCGATGGTTCCACCTAACCCTTCCGGTGGGAGGTTGGTTTGGGGAGGATTGGAAGCGAGTTTCATTGCGATACTGCGCGCATTAGAAGACGTCGCACATAAATTTCGCTGTAGAGGCTGTTCTGTTGTCATTGATCACGCGGGGCATCATGACTGAGAACGATGTGGTATGTACGAAACAGCAGATTCTTAAGCCTTGGCTCGTTGTTCAGCTTTAGTCTTGGCGTAGGGCTTAAGGGTTTCGGGACAAATACAATCCACTTTTTTCTGGCAGACGACCTGGATTCGTTGCAGTAAGCCAGCAGGCTTCGCAAACGACCAGTTGTCGTTTTGGTATTCTCGGCAGCTTTGCACGTAACCGTCGGCACAGGAAGAATGACTTGATCAGCAGTGCTTCTGGCGACTCACGCTAGAGTACGCATAAAACCTAAGCTTCCAGATGCGGGCACGTCATACAAATCAATGAAAATGCCGTCATGGAGTTTGGCAAGCAAAACCAGCAGATAGGCTTTATCATGGATAGTCGAGCTTCTTTTTTCTACAGGGCACCACTGCCGGAGCAGAACGACGAGAGGTGGCGAGTAAATTGTAAAGATATGGCAAGAATTTAGCCTTTTAACTTGATCGATCCCGTTTATACGCAGTTTCTCCTTACTATACAAAGTCTAAGGTCTAATTTGTATAGCTAGAGGCGACGGAGCAAGAAGCATTTAGGAGTGGAAACGCCGCTGTTTGCGGCGACCAGAAAAGGTCACAAGCCCGCGGAGCCATTATCATTCTGGCGGCGCCTGTCGGCCTGGAAAGAAATTACCGCTGTTTCTGTTGCCATGGCAACCGGTCGAGCGTGTTGCTCCTGTTCGGCCGCGCGCGCCTGACTTCTATTGAGGGCAATGAGTAAGCGGCCGGAGAGCGCGCCGGAGCCACCTGCCCGGGCGCTGCATTTTGTTTTTTCACTGCGGCTTCTACGACGCGCCGCATGGCACCGCCACTGCATACGGCCTCGTCGGCGCATACAATTGTGACCTCATCTGGTCGCCTGCGCTCGTTCGCGCTGACGGGAGTTTCACCTCCTAAATGTCTTCCTCCGTGCTAGAGGCTAAACAGGCAGCTAAGCCTCAGTGCTTTGTAACGGCGTGATTTATAATGTGCTGTTATAGTCAATGGCGTTGTAATGACAAAGACAGCTTTAGGTCAGGCAATACGCATCCACTGTTCAGGGCTTGTTTTCATATCCTTTTCAATCTTTCTTCGACCCAAATTATGAGCTACCCGGCACAGCAGAAAGCCTTCTCTTCTACTTTGGGCTGGCTTTGCCTTTGTTGTGTTCAAAAATGAAAAAAAAATGCATAAGAAATCTTTTATTCTTCTATTTTCTCTCTGTCGTATAACTTGCAGCTCCCAAGGCGAGCCAGCAGTCGCTGTCCGTCGGAAAGCATATATTCCGCAAAACTCATCGGCACAAGACTTGGTGAGCGATGTTATGACCATGCATCTAGATCTCCAGTTTGCGGAATATTTTCCTGTTTCATAGAAACAAAAGAGAGTAAGATATTTATGTTGTATAGTTGTAAATCACCCTTCCACAATATTACAAGGAATTCACTCTTACTGTGATAAAAGACTTGAGAAGCTGCAAAAGTCGCAAGAATGAAGTTAACTATGGGAGCGTTGTTCCACATATACCTAAACATAGTCCTAGTAGCCGGTGTGCATAGAAGAACGATCCAGGTAATAGGTACAAATATAGGAGACACGGTTTCGTTTAGGAGTGTTATTTTCACTGGATCGTATATAGACCCGCATAATTAAGAGAATTTCAAATGTAAAAAGTTCAAATTGATATGAAACATCCTTTTTGTATTTTGTGATTTTATGTCAAATCTGCTCTAATTGTGTAAGTGGAAAAGCAACTGCGGAAATTCGACACTAAATGTAACCATATCTTTAGTGTACCGTATACTCACTTAAGCTTGCTTTTAGGGTGCGCACAACCATTAGCCATTGGCTACCACGGCTAGGATAATGCCAAGGCAGCCGCCGAGAAAGGACCCTGCAGCTTTGCGCTGTGCGACTTCAGCATAAAGTTGTACCCCTCGGCGGCAGCACCTTCTCCCTGCAACTTACGTACGAGACACATTTTCCCAAACAGAGCGCTAATTTTTATTATTGAATAGCAATTATATGGACAATGCAAATGTGTATTTTTGCTGTCGCCGTGACGTGCTCTACAATGTCCAAGGGCGACGCCGCGCATCGTATGCTGTATGTGCGAGTATGATGTACGCACGCGACGGAAGCCGACGATCGCGGCTCAATCTGGCGCGCGCGAAGAACGAAAGCGGTGAGCAAACGCGCCGTCTTCCGTCGCGCTGAAGACCGTTGGGAGATGGGAGGGAAGGAGCGAGCGTGGGCGGCGCCATTGGGCTCCGGCAGCAGCTGCGCACTGCGCGACCGGCCGCAAGGGGAAGTGGCGATCGCGGCTCAATCTTGCGCGTCATATGCGGAGTGCGATGTCATGGAGTGTGATGTGCACATGTTTGCTTGTGCGCGCTTACACCGTGCTTGTTAATTCAGTTAGTAAGCGAATGTTTCCAAGTTTATGGAGCTGGTAAAACTAGTATCCTTAATTCGTATAGATGCCTACTAATTTGCTATGGCACTCGACGCGTCGCCTTTCAGGCGAAACTGCGACTTTCTTTTGTGTGATACGATATAGCAATTTTCCTCGCAACTATATTTGTTTTTCATTTTCAAGCATGAGCCGCTCTTTGCGACCCAGTGACGGCTTTTATTCATATTCTTTTTATATAATGTCACCTCGGCCCGTATTTCAGTGTATAATGGACATGATGTGTAGCATATCAGCCGGACGCCAGGGTGGAACAGACAACGTTTATTGATGCCGTGCCCTGTTTATAGGGTGATGAACATGTGATCTGCCGACTGCTGCTTGCGTGGCCGATAAGCGATTATCATAAAAATGTAGTGTGACACGCGATATCAGTATACAACGTGATGTGAGTAATATAAAGAAAGAAAATGACTGCAATGTGTGTTAACAAGTCCTCGGTTTCAGGGTTATCTAAGGATAATAAAGAAAATTTAATATTTTTCTGTAATGCGGGCGATTAAGTTAAAGACAGTTTATAAAAAATCATTGTTCCTAATCTTTCAGACTGTAATCTACAATTCATAGGAAACATGAATTTTGTAGGTATACTACAAAAACATCACTTAGTGCGAATGTCAAAAAACAAGTAACAGGGGCTCCGTGGTCAAGCGATGTAAGTTCTCGCGGCTATTTTATAGACTTCACCATAGATGCGTCCCTGCAGTTTCAACCTGTAGCTCGATGTTGGTTCTGCAAAGGGGGACATAAGTGCAGAAATGCTCCACTTAGTCGATGGATCTTAGGGGAAACAAATATCCTTGGTCACTGGCTCTTCCTTAGGTGAGGCTCATTGCCACCGTTATCTCATTCACTCCTACTTTTCTTAATCTCCTAATAGGTTCAACTAAGAAAGTTAGCCATATTTGGAGAAAAAATATTCCTCTTATTGAAACTTTTGATGAACAACACTAGGAGTGTGACAGCTGTTAAAAAAGAACCGCGGAAGGCTCGTCAAATTATTCAATAAAACTCCCTCGATACAATATCCGACACCAAATTCCTTGTTTTCCCCTGAGTACAGCGCGAACTTTTCGTTGCGCAGCAGTTCTGCATTAAAGGAACACAGCTGAAAAATGACGTTAGCTGTGTCCGTGAATTATTTTTCAACAATATTGAAACACCGACTCTTACCGTGAGAAGACGCTGGGTGAGCCAGAAAAGATGCAGAACGAAAAACGGATTGGGACTCCGCCTCAAAACTTCCCGCGTATCCTAGTCGTGACGTCATGGGTTCTGACGCCAACTCCTCGTGCTTGTTAAATTTTTCGTCTACGCGAATGATTGGTACATTGTACTCTAAATAAGCGAAAGGCCGAGCCTATGGAATGTAAAGAAATTTCTCTGAACCGCAATGGCCGGAATTCGGAAGAATTCTTTTGCATCCGTGACGTCACATTACCGTGCCAACCAAAGTGTTTCAGTGCTAAATTCGTCAGTGACAGTTTGACCGTCATTATGTTTTCCAATGATAAACCTATTGCCGCAAAATAAACTAAAGTGGAGTGTTTTAGCAATGCTTTAGAAACCTAACCTGATTCAGTGTTCGTTTTTTTTGGTTTCGCCTTGAAAGTGTGAGAGTCACTAGCTGCGTAACCGCAGATGGCTCGTCAGCACCTCGAATAAAATCCCTAGGAACGAATCCCTCTCCAAACGCCTTATTTTCCCCTGAGATGGGACGAAGGTATTGCCGCGCAGCGATTGTTCAATAAAGGTCTCTGTTTTGCAGGATGCTATATGCGAGGACCAATGGAAGGAAAAAGCGTACGTCGATTGCCACCCTGACCCAGGAGCTTCACCGATGACCTGCATGGAACGTGGCTGCTGCTGGATTCCTAAAAATCCGCCAAGTAATTAACACTCGGCGCTTACGCTGGGCTAAACGCCTTACCTGGCTTCGCTTAAGTTGTACCTATAGATGAATCTTATCGCAAGTACTTTTAAAAATTAAAAAAGAAAAACAATAATACCTATAAATATACTAACACAGCAGGCGAATCACCGTCACTGCGATGTTCGGTGCACGGTTATGCATACGTTAGCTATATCTTTATGTGTGCTGTATATGCTAGGTAGGTACCACATTATTCAAGCACAAAGGTTTCTCAAACCAGGATTTGTGGGCTTGTCTGCATCAGTATTCAGATTATTTTACAATTTCAGTGCGGAAGGGAAAATCATCAAACTTCATTCACAGCGTATGCCTTTTATTTTAAAGCTGCTTAAGAATTTATAAAGAGGGATGAAATGTTTGGGCTCACAGTCTGAAAATGAATAATTTGTTTGACGCGGCTGGAAGTGCTCTTTATGAGCATGCGCAGTAGCGCGGGCGTGATGCCATCAGGTGGGTGATAAATATTCTGACGGTGGCTAAAATCTTTTGCCTAGCCGCATATGTCGCACTCGCGTCTAGTTAGAACACCGTCCGAGACTCCAAGGAGTTCCGGGGCAGGAACAAACCATTGCCATTGCTGTCCTTTTTGAAAGTCCCCCCCCCTTTTTTTTTACTTACCTAAATTTAACGTCGCTCTATATAATTGAATGTCAGATGTTAGTATACCGATACGTGTGAATGTGTGAAAAGTGCTTCTGTGACACAGCCATTTTCCCCCGGAACCGTGTTACATACACCCGTACCTTTTATCCGGAACATTGCTTCAAAACTCTACCTGAAAACAGTCTTCTGGAATATCGCGACCCGCCGTGGTGGCGTATAGGGGCTTCGTCGTTTCTAGTGGCCGCATTTGGCGGCCGCATTTCAGTGGGGAAGAAATGCAAAAGCGCCCGTGCACTGTGCACGTGGTGCACGTTAGAGAACCCTACGTGGCAGTGCACATGGCGTAGCCAGAAATTTATTTCGGGGGAGGAGGCGTTCTCCGCTGACAACTACCATGAGAAGCCAACAATGACACCAAGGACAGAATAGGGGAAATTACTTGCACTTACTAATTGAATACAAGAAATTAAGAATAAATGGCAGTGAAAGTCGGTCAAAAAACTGCTTGCAACAGGTGCGCAACGATCCCACGTCGTCGCTTCGCGCCACCGCCAAGGTTTGTGGGTGTCGGCGGTGGCTAGCACTTGTAAGAAATTAAACATTCGCCATCAACATCACCGCTAATTATCGTCAGTCAAAGGAAACAGCGCAGAATGGCGACTTCGCTTGCATCGATTTCCAGAGTGCGTGGGATCAGCGTAATTTTTCTTTTTCTTTAGTTTTGTCCTACAATTCGAGAGAAAGAGAATTTCATTTCACTCATGTATACCTATAGAACCATGCTAAAGCATACGGGGCCTTTGAGCTGTACGAAATAATGTTCCTGGTAAAAAAGTGTGTACATTTTTGCAGTAACCTGTTCGGTTTAACGGCGGATTTTTCAATGGGAATGCAGTTCCACATAATAGTTTGGTATGTGCTTTTAAAAAGCTCAGCATTACAGTATGTGCAACGCCGTTCCGTATATTTTACCATTTTGTTTTTAATGTCGTTGTGCTAAGGTAAGTGAAATATATCTTCCATAAATTTCCACCTATAGCGGGAACCTGAGTGGCGAGTGATTAGGAGATTTGTCGTGACCACGTGAACAATATGCGTCAAGTTTTAGTATTTCGCACATACATGTGTACGTATACGGTTTGGAGGATGCAGACCACGGCGACAACTCAAAACGAGTTACTTTCAGAGTCTGTTACTTCCTGTCACAACATGTATTCTATACTGCAAAGTGGAGTGCTTTGTCGATTAAGTCGTGGTTTTTGCAAAAGCGTTTATGCGAGAAAAGCATATATCAAGCCATTCACCCTAACCATGGACTTGAACCTTTCTGGGTCGTGAGAGGTACTAGAGCTACGTTGCGCGGTTTGTCGTTGGTCCGGGCGCTCGATAGCGCTGAGTACGAGGTCGAGGGTTCGGTTCATGTTCACTGCAGCCGCATTTCAGTGGAAAAGGAGTGCCAGAAGATTCGTGCAGTTAAGTTTAGGTGCTTGTTAACGAATATCAGGTGATCCAAGTCAAATCCAGAGCTCATCCCTATATCGCTTCTGCGATAACGCATGTGTTGGTTTGGAACAAGAAATTTCGTGACTTGACACGATCTCGATTACCATGGCAAGCTATGCTACCTGACGCGCTATATTTCAGTGCAGTGCTGACGGAGGTACGGTGCTATCGTGGACACACGTATGGCCGTACTGCCGCACATAATTTTTGTTTGACACACAAGTATATGTATGACGGAGACAGTACATGTGGATATCTCCAGGTTCACATTGGTGAACCGGAACTGTTGGAAGTGCACCTGTCCGTAAGAGCGCGAGTCCATGTCGATTCTACGTCAATATACGGAGTGCGAGAGCTGCGGTCTGGACTAGAACACGAACGCCCATGCTAAGCAGTATAGTGTGTCCAAGCCATGAAGCCAAAAGAGTGTGAGACGCACGCAATGCTGCTGTCGAAAGTACAGCAGCACATAAGTTGTCACAGCTATAGCTCTCGGATAACCTGCGAGATATCCAATGCTGTGGTAGCTCTACAGTGATGTTGATACCTGGCCATGCCCATTTTGGTGCGAGTCACACTGCGTTCGCTATAGATGTCCTCGTGGTGCTGGACGGGATAAATTACCCAGAGGAACAAACACTCGCAAGGAGCGTGCAGCAGGTCACTCGAAGCCCCTGTCATTGGCTGTGTTCTTTAAGTCAGTGTTTCGCTAAGATATACAGCTTGCCATGACGCCTTTATACGCGCAACCTCAAATGCGATACAGGGCATATGTTTATAGCGTATCAATACTCCCTACAGCTTGCTATGAAGGTTTGAACAGATTTCGAGGAACCTGTGCATGTGCGTGTTCATGTGTGCCTGTGTATATATGCAAAAGTTTTGCGTTTTAACAAGGTACAACCTATCTGAGCTAGCTGTCCGATTATGTGTAAGATTAATCAATTTCGCCTCGCCCGGTGTAACGTGTGTCTCATTTCAGTGGCTCCGCAATGCGCCCTTCCGGCTGGCGCCAAGCGCTACGTCCAGACCTCGGCAGCGTGGACAATGGACGGCTGGAGCGTTGACATGTCGCTCCTAAAGAACACTTCGGCGCCGCTGCCAATACCCGAGTCAACGACGGTGACTGTTACCGGCATCTACTTCGCTTACGGGATCGCACGATTGCGCGTGAGTTCAAAGCTTCCTTCAGAATTCACTTCAGAATTTCTCACTCAGGTCAAAGATCCATCCCTAACATCTAGTCGACCTCCAAACAACCCCCCCCCCCCCAAAAAAAAAAAACTATTCAGAGGCCTGCCTCAGTGCTTGAATGTGAGCTCATTATTATAAAAGCACGAAGTGCAGGGAACTAAAACGGTAAAATGTAAGGACTACATATAGATGCGTTGGTGCTCGTAATTATTTTCTTTCATCATATACCCTTTTTCATACACTTGTGACCCTTGAGTTGCTTTGGGATCACGAACTTTAAAGGACTTACTTTTTGGTTATGCACTGTAAGCTCTAAAGAACCATCTACAGAACGCTTTTCTTTTATGCTTCACATAGTTGTATCATGAAAGGAGACCAAATTGAAACTTCGCGTCGCCATGCCACCAGGATACCAAGCCTCACTGCCAAAATATAAACCAAGGGCCTCATACCGTAAAATCATTCCAATTTGTTTTTATTCCAATCTACTAGCGTCGAATTTATGCAGCGACCAATGTAGGCATAATTAGGCGGTAACCCGCAGCGTTGTTTGAAGAGTCAAATCAAACGTTCTCCACCTTTATAGGAGGTCAATTTTTTTGCTTTAAATCGTTTGGCAATTCCTACATTGAGCTGTTTTTCCTATCTCATTGACTGACACCAGGCGAGCTGCACGCTGAAGTGCAGTGAAGAGGGCTTCGGTGGGGCCGAGCCAGCACAGTGAAAGCAGGTATAACTGGATCAGGAAGATGGTGCCGGCGTCTACGATTGGTCCGCTTCCCCTTGCTTAGCCTGCAGTGGCTGGCCAAAAATCCCGGTAGCGCGCAACGGAAGCTTAAAGATGCCGCTCAAACGAATCCTCAGTGAAGAAGAGTCAGCAGAGCGATATTGCCTGCCACTAGGGCTCAGTAACGTTAAACTATCAGGGGAAAATTTTTATTCTACGTAAATAAATCCATGCTCCCCGGTCGCTCCTAGTAGCCAGTGCCAGAGCGATCGGTGGGCAGCCATCTTTTATTCCTTTCGGAACGGGGCAGTCTCTGCCTATTCAGAAAGAAATACTGCAACACATTGCAAAATATTTAGCCAGTATATTGGGGGATTTCCTAATTTTGGACTTGTATATACGCGTACATCACACTATATTTGTAAATGTGTTCTGTTAAAGAAACAACTGTTATCGGGAACATTGGCCAATACGCGAAACATCCTGCAACATATTTAAAATTGCTTCGAGGGAAGTGTGTGTGAAATTGTTTCGGATGAAAGTTGCAGCCATGTGGAACAGTGTTCCGGAAAACAGTGGTCATTTCTCTGGAACCCCCTTTCATGTTATTAGCATTAACCTCGATAGAAATGAAACAAAATGCAATATATGAAACGCAGTTTTAGTTAGGTGCGTATAAGGCATTTGCCAAGGTAGCTTGAACCTAATTGGAAAGAGAGTAAAGAGCGCAATGCGCATGATGATAATAAATAATGATGGTAATGACGATGATGATATCTGGTGCTGCTGTTAGTACGGAGAGCTTGAACGCGCATTGCATATGCAGATTCACGATGCGACGCAGAAGGAATTTGAGACATCTGTTCCACCAGTCCCGCAAGGTGACAGCGTTGGCATCGTTTCCTACAGTTTCACAGCCCATCCCGGTTTCGTCTCGCTCAGTCCAAAAAGTTTTCTCGACTACAAGTGAGTGTCACTTTAGAGCACTAACTGCGATCTCCTCGGTAACATTAAAGCTATAGAAGTTGTTGAATGGGCCTGTTTGTGCATGCTAACGTATAGTAGTGTTTCACCGCAATACTGCTAACAATGGTATGAGTGCGTAAGTGCGTGTGTTTCGGCTACTTCCCTTCAAGTCTGCCCCACTCGAATATTGTCAAGCGAGCAATAGCGACCGCCGCACTTAGAGACGCCCATTCAAGGTCGTGCTTCCACAAGGCTGACTCAAGCTTCAGAACTCAAAATTAACTGACGTATGATTTCCCGTCCGGTTGCTATCCGCCGTGGTGGTTTAGCGGATGTGGTGTTGTGCTGCACGAGGTCGCGGGATCAAATCCCGGACGCGACGGCTGCGCTACGTTGTGACAATTGTGAATGCACACTGGAATTCCACGCATGTTCGGTTATCGGCAGATACCCACAAATTTGTGCCCGTTTAATAGCAGAAGCATGCGCGATTTGATAGCTTTAAGCGATAAAGAAGCCTTGCTCTTTGGAAGTGCGCCTTAAAATTTTCTTCAGGGAAAATCACCCTATTAAAACCGATGATTAGCCCTCCTTCTGCATAAAAACATTTTACCTAGGATTTGATATCTTTGAAGGTATGATCTACACTTGCGGGGAGCTGTGTTGATTCTATATATTGCCTTATTGCAGTAAAGACAACATTGTTAATGAGCGCATGTGTTTTCGGTCTTTTGTATAGGTCCTCGCCTTACACGCTGTTTTCCTTTCCCAAAGGAACAGCAACTAGCTCAACGTCGGTCCCTCGTAAAACCCTTGCCCTTCAGCGTACGACAAGGCTTTACTGTACACGACGGCAATCTCAAACATTATGTGCGAAGAGAAAAGCCGTAGTTTACACATTCTGGCTAATTCTCACCACCTGAAGTCCCACCAAAATGCCTGACAGAAGGATCCGACAGCGAGAGCATTGAAAGCTTGTTTCGTGTAGTTTCTGTGCCGTATGTTTCCGTGTCGTCGTGTTTGCTGGACGAAAAGTGTGAACAACAACAGAATAACTCCCTTTTCTCCGTCCATTATTCAATCTTACCACTTAAGTTCAAGGGTATACCCATGGAACAATCAAGCACACTCAAGGGTGCCACAGTTCTACTTGTGTTTTTCTTGTTCGACCACAAGCTCTAATGAGTTTGTGTGCGTTTTTTTTGTTGTTAGATAGTGTTAGTTTGTCCGTAAACTTACCATATATAAATTAACGGGTTACCGGAACCATGAACCACAGTAGCAATTCTGGTTGTGACATCTTGTGACTATTTGTTGAACTTCATTGGATGTAGAGAATATCTTGCTCCTCGTCAGTGCTAATACCAATGGAAACTCTTAAAAGTGCGGCTTGTAAAGCCAGAATTCAACAATCATAACCAGAATTCAAGTAGAATACGTATACGCCGCTGCAGTATGACGTTTGCGTGTGCACTAGTTACTCTGAGTCACCAGATGTCGCTACCAGCTTTGTTGCTGCCGTATACCTCTCCGGTAGCCCGGCTTTCGGCAAACAGTAATATGTTTCCTGACAAGCTAACATACTCAATTTATAGGGCGTGAACATGCGCGAGTTGGGATCGTTTTTAACTTGCCAAGACGCGTTACTGACGGGACTCATAGTTTAACTCCTACATGTTTATTCATTTACATTGTGTCTGTAACGTGATTTAGCAGCTTAAATCTAAATTTACCTTCGGAAAGTTTCTGCAGAGACTATTCCCGTGTTCCATTCGTTGACACCATGCCCTGCCACCCACTGCAGATTGAAATTTCTGGTTGGAAAGATGTTCCACGCCGACGTCATCAAGCAGCTGTTGATCAGTCTACCCGGCCACATCGTGTATGGTTTGCGAGGTCCAGGTCGGGTCCCGTTCGTAAATGCGAGTCGGTGGAGTCGGCACACCTTCTACAGGTCTCATCAACAGGTAGAGCGCCAGTTTAAACTGGCGACGTGGCTCACAGTGAAATTAACTGAGCATGGCAACAAAACATGGAAACTAAGCTGAGTATATAGGAATCAGACGCCTGTTGCCACTCATCTAAAGTGTATATATTTTATATTGCTTGTTATATGTATCCGTCAACAGTGTTGTATATTATAAACGTCAACAACACGCTTGAATTTGTTCAGCGCTGTTGGTGTGTGTCATTATATATGCGAGTCCAGTGTGTGTTTGTGTGGGCATTTTTCTTCTTTTTTTAGATGTGCGCTGCTTCATATCCGGCATATCTTTGTTAAGCGGACGTTTTGTTTCCTCCAGTAATTTTTGGAGAAAATTTCGTTAGGGCTGCTCAGCCACTTTCTACGGCTGGCCGTGTTCACCCCGAGTGTTCTTGGCGTGACTGGCTACGAACGCATGGTTGCTTGTAATGAACTCTTTTCTGCATTGATCTGAAGTAATGTAATTGTTTGTTTGTAAACTGTTGAGCGTCTTCTGTGTAGGTTTGCAAGCAAAGTTTCAAAGAGAAGTTTAGAATCGCTACTTTAGAGCAAGTGCTTTCGTGCTGGTTTTGTATTGCTTCAAAGAGAGGTTTCAAAATTCCAATGGCAGCTTGGAAATTCGTTACAGCTAGAGCCCCCACTGAGCATAGCGTTTCAAAATTTAACCACCGGGATTGCACTAAAGTAAGCTTTTATTCTGCAATTTTTCATTGTAATAGCGACATTGTTCTTCATGTAAAAATGGCGTACTTTATCCCGGTGCACATGCGGAATGCAATTCCCAACGTGCTGACAGCTTTCCAAATCGAGCAGAAGACAAACGGAAAGGAATGCACGCAGGATTACGGAAATTCACTGATACTAATTCTTTGAACTCAGTGCTCCTCTCGTTGTACGTGTTCTTTCCCGTATTCTTGACTGGCACTGTTATAAACGCTGACAGAAAGATGACGAAACCCACCCAGAGCAAGATATTGTTGTCTAACTACCAAATTCGTGATACGATACACCTACAACTACGAAATTTCTCTAGCATGTTGGACCTACAAAGCTCCTAATGTATATAATTTTCATCCGGATACCTACGGCCGTCTTGAAACGAGAATTCCGCTGAATAACGAAAGCAGATGTAGCTCCAAAGCACAGTTAACAGAAATGTGGTAATTATCATTCGCAGTAATATTGACAACACATTACCGCTTAGGTGCCATCGTGCTCTCTCTAATGAATCACGTGAACTCCACTGGCTTTCTCAGAATAAGCTTCATGCCAGTTCTCAATTTCTTAATAACTCTGTCACATGCATTAGATCAACATTTTATGGCGTGACTTCAAAACCACGAAAAATAAACAAATACGCTTGCACAAAACGTTTTCTCTGTACCTAAGTACAGCACTAAACGTTTTGCAGTCTATTTCAGGCATAGAAAAACAAGTGGTGGAAGCAATAGCAGCAGGTCTCAGTTCCAGTTGGGAATAAAAAAGGCGAATGTCTATATATGTAAAAAGAACAGATTAAGAATACGTATAGTTACAGCACTTTTGAATCCTTGCGATACTTCTTTCTTTAAATGACTTACTGAGCATTTCTTGATAAACCCACTTCTCTGAAACTACTGGACGACATCTCCATTAGCGCATTGCCCTTGTATGCATTTGGAAAGGAATAACGAAGCTCATTCCAGCGTTAGAACTTCAGTTCAAGTTACATTTCGGCAATGACGTTTTCTGCGCCATTTGACTGGTATCTTTAAAGGTAAAAATATGTACGTTACTTCCCTCGCCGAGCACTACCGCAAATCATAACCTGTAACGTTTCTGAGGAAGCGTGTGTGTTTCCAACAACTACATAAAAAAATTGGACCACCATCACGGCAATTTGAGCCTGCTGGTATGTTATATATATAGTAGAGGTTCTGAATAGCAAAATAACGTGATAATACGGCAACGACAGAGCACTGAATCGTCGCTTTCTAGGGGCTTAGCGGACCACCAAACATCCTGCTTTTATTTTATTTTTTTGCTTTCTTTTCTTCCTGTTTTTAACCCAGTACGGCCCACAGGCGGTTCCACGTCAATAAAAATTTAACTATATTGCTGGCGCGTATTTCTGGCCATGTGGAGTACATTTCTAGAAAAAGCAAAATAAAAACATTTTTTTTTGGGGGGGGGGGGCACATGTATTAGTAAAGCACTGCTTTATTACTAATTGTTTTCCTAAACTATATCCGGTACCGTATTAGAAATGCTTCTATAAGTTCCTTGCGCTTCAGTAACTATTGTTAGGCATCAAATCCAGCTTAGCGTAAGTGATACGTCACGGATCGCACGGATGAAGTATAGTCTTTCATTCGTTATACCACACGCAGTGCAGTATCTTACATGCAATCGTGCTAGCTAACCGCTGATTCACTTTTGCAGAACACGGCAAGAGCGTACGAGTCGGTGCATCCTTTCTTCGTGATGACGGCAGGGAATTCATCTGTGGGCCTCTTTCTCCGCACCAGCAACGACGTGGGTAAGGAGTAGCCTAAAAAAAGGAAATAAAAAGGCTACCATTCCTGCATCATGCACGATGTAACCTTAGCGCGATAGCTGCAGTCATGGTGGCCATCTTTGTAGGGGAAAAAATTTGAGCTGTGTTTGTGAATTGCCGTTTCAGAATACTAAGCAAGCCTTGAATTCTCAGCGTTAGAAGAGGCTTATATAGATTTAAAAATATGCGGAAGCAATAGGCAGCTGTGCCGATGCCACCATGATCGTTTCCGCTCAAAGTCACTCTGATGCCGTGAATTTTTGGGGTGTCTAATCAAGCCTAGAGATTTTTCTTTTTTGAAGAATAATATTAAACGAGCCAGAAACTAAACTTATCACTATAGAGAGCCTAGAAACCTCCCAGCCTTGCAAGTGCTAGTTTGGTGGCAATGCTGTACGTTATTGCACGATCATGGTACGCAGTATGGTCCCGTCATTAGAGCATTTTTAGCCTGTTCACAAACTCCTGACCGCTTGCGGTTTACCAAGGAACTGGTATATCAGGCAAGAACTGCGCTGGTAGCGACACCTGGTGAAACAATGTTTAACCAAAGGACATGCAAAACGAATGCTGCAACTTACATATTCTGTATGACTATTGTGGTAAAGCGTTTGTAGTAACGCCATGCTTAACCTGTCATACTTTTATGATTTTCCTCCTATGTAAACGTGATTCGACAAAAAAGGTAGAGAAAGAACAAAAATGCGTTGCGCAATATAAATGGACAAATTCTCACAAGACGTCTCTACCAGCTTAGCTACTAGCGGCCACGTCTCTGGTAACCTTGTAATCGGTAAACAGCAAGGAATTTGCTGAGTAGACCATAAATATGATCGCTTTGGCGCAAACAAGGAAGGACGGAAGGGAACAAGCGGAGCGCCAACTTTCGAGCGTTTATTTTCTATTGTATGACATGCAATTGCAATATATACATGCAGGCGAATGCGAGACACAAAAACAGCTTCAATCGCGCAGCACCCTAATCACAGCCGGCTATCACAAAAAACCTTCTTTCTACATGGAAATGTAAAACTGATGCGTCGCTAATACAAGACGAACCTCGCTGTTTAGTGTGAAACACCTCTAACAATTCACGTGCCGGGGTGTCCCTGCTTCTACCAAGAATCCGTATCTTGTCCAGTTGTGGCTCACAGTGATGTGAATTGCGATGCTTGGGCCAATGTGCTCCATCTTTACCTTTCAGTGACAGTTCATGTTCCCGCGCACGCTCATTTAAGCATCACCCAGTCTGGCCGACGTATGCCTTACCGCAAGACCGCGGAAACTCGCCGCAGTTGTACTTTAACGTAAAAAAAAATTAAAATGGCCGCTCGAGATAATTGACAGTTTTAGTTACACGTACGTAGAGGCTTCACGTACGCAAACGTGAAAAGCCTACGTACCATACGTGCACGCCATCTGAAACGCTTTTAGCTACACGTACGCGACGCACGCCAAGAGGGACTCCGTAGCTCCATCTATCGGGAAATGTGAACACGGCGGTAGCCAATTCAATCCTGTCGCCGTGTTTCGATGCGAGCCGTCCGCGCGCGCGCGGCCCGCTATCGCTTGTTCGTGACCTTGCGGAACTCCAGCGCGTAGCTGTCTACGTGCGCAAGAAACGCACGCAAAGAATTGAATCTCACGTACGTGCGTGAGACGCGCGCGCGCTCGCTACGTTCTGCGCATGCGCACTGCTCACACGTAGAAGCTCTACGTACGCAAAGCCTCTACGTACGTGTAACTAAAACTGTCTATTAGCAACCGCTACACTGCGGCACGTTAAATAACAGTATTCGTGAAAGTGCACAGCCCGTTGCCCAAGGTAGGCCGTCGAATGAGTCCAAGCACTGTCTTCCTCTTGGCGCACAGAGGTGACACTGTCACCCAACCAAGTGGCCACGTTCCGCGTCGCTGGTGGCGTGCTCGACTTCTTCGTCTTCTTCGGAGCCAGCCCCGCCGAAGTGGTCGCGCAGTATACGCGACTCGTGGGTCTGCCGGCGATGCCCTCGCTCAGGTTCATCGTGAGCGGACAAACGGCCGGCTCCAACAGAAGAGTTGTTCCCTTCACACTGTTCCTCCCAGAGGAGGCAAGTTGCGCACTTCGTGCCTGCTGGACAGTCACTGAAATAAGTATTCAGTCAATCGGTCAATCAGGTATACTGGGTCAAGCAGTCAACCAAGTATTATGTATAAGTAATGTAATTCATAAGTCATCCAGCAAAAAAGTTAATCAACCGGTCAGCTAGCAAGGAAGCCAGCCAGCCAGTTGGTCGGTTGGTCGGCTGGTCTGTCGGTAAGCCAGTCATGTCAGTATAGCTTAAAGGAAGCGGAAGACAGAGTATAAAAATCATGGAAGGCGTCATGCATATTTATCGCTGTAGTCCATAAATATTGTCTGTTCGCCGTAGTTCGTTCTTGCACGCGGAAGTAACCATTTATTTGTTTTTCTTGTGGATATATATTGATGTGTGCATGTTATTTTAGAGGGAGCCTTAAGATGTTCAGAGATTCTTGGCAGAGAAAATCTGAGGGAAATAAATTATGAAAATACATCGCCTGAATTCCTTTCTACTGAAACAGCTTTTACAGCGTATCTTTTGAGCCATTAGATTACTACCGTGGCCATCATTCCACGTCACCGCTCGTTACTGGGTAACATACAATTACTGTAATGTGACGATTCTCACAGTTGAAAACACGATTTTCTTCATTTGAATTGCGCCTCCATGTAACTACTCAAAACAAAATCGTGACAGGACACAGTCCACGGTCTGTTCCTACTTTTCGATATTGTGTTACCGACAACGCATTCCTGCAAACTGAACTTCACGCAGCTTTGCAAATTAGCGCCTGTTCCTGCTGCAAAAAAGAAATGATGCAATCGTTCAAATATACTACGGTGGTCGAATAGATTACAGCTTCCTCCTCTCCTCGCGCATTGGCGAATGTTTTTCGTGTCATTGTTTGTTGGTAAATGTAAATAGATATGGCGGATAGACCACAGACCTCAGAGGTGCTGCAATTCCGAATGACCGCAATGGCAATTGTCGCAAGATTATAAATCACTCAGTATTTTATGTATAAACTCAGTACGGAGGAACCTTGAAATGTGGAGGAAAGCTCAATAAAGAAAATCCGCATGAAGCTCTGAAGTAAAGTGCTATCAGTTCTCGTATATGTAAAGCTCGTTATTTTCTCTTCCGTTCACACTCTATATTGGGTCGCCTTTCTTATTGTTGTAGCGCTTAGCTTGTAGTTTTAGTGGCAAAGCGTTATATTTATTAAACAGTGGATAAGGACTGAATAATTTATGCGTGCTGTGTTCTCTCGGTAAGATTTAATACATGTCGTCCATCCCTGCTGCGTTACGATTTTATCGTCTTCCTTCTTTTTTTACGACGTCCACGATTATTTTCAGTGTTGGATGGTTGCAGCTTTCACTTTTTCTTTATCTCCTGATTGTTTTCACTGTGCTTGCAGATGCGATTGTGTTTATGAATAGAAAGCACTGAGACAATCTCCATGACGTGTGTTTTCGCTTGGTACAGATAAAGAAGAATGGCATGGACGACCCCCTTCGTTTGGCCGTTTTCCGAGACGTTGGAGGCGCTGTGCTCACATGTAGAGTGAGTCATCTTTCTTTTGTTTGGCCGCCAGCATTTCCTAAGCGCGTAAGAGTACACTGGTATCCCTGTCACGGAACCCCTCTTACATCTTGCGGCAAATTTACTGAAAAGAATGCCCTTCTAAGCCAGGGTCGAATATTTAGGTCAATCATTGAAGATGCTTTTGTAGGCTGAGTTAAAACCATGCCAAGTAACCACACGGCTGTGAGACCATGATTTCCTGCCTTGTAGCACTCAGGCGGCGGCTGTGTATGGCGCGGGTGAGCGCGTTTGCGCGCGCCGTACCTTGAAATCTATCTCCGATAGGTAAATAGTATAGCCGCACTGAGAGCTGTGAGCTTCGTCTGACTGGTTTATGTTGAAACGAGAGGCAACACGTAGGCACGAAGGTCGATTCGCTCGCTGATGCTGCCGCTGTTCCTCACGCCAGCGTTATGACCGCGAGTGTTTGCGGTCGTCGAGTGAGATATGTTTGTCTGTGCGCGCATGGCACCATGATTGTTATTGTTGTTAGTAAGAGAGAGAGAGATAGATAACGTAATTGAACGAAGGCAGAGAGGTTGGCATGAGATAAGGTGCTCTGGCCTGCTACTCTGCACAGGGGTAGGGGGAACGGGGACATAAAGGTGTGATGAGGGATGACGATGACATAGCAAGAAGGATGCGCTACCGAATGTTTACAAGTTTATAGGGCTGATAGAACAAGTATCCTTACTTTGTATAGCTGTCAAATTTTTTGTTATAGCTACTGATGTTTCTCCTTTCGGGCAAAGCAGTGACTTTTTTTTTGGTAAAAGATCACAGGGTAGAAGCAGGAACTGTGCAGCATGTGGCATTTTAGATGATGTGCTAAGAAAATAGATGTCGGCACTTTCATGGCACACTGCCTGTTCCGTCACATATAAATGCGGAAAAATACATGACATATTCGGGTGTTCGTTTGATTGAGAGCGCTCCGGCCGTTCGATGGTGGTGAAAAACGCTTTTGAAGCTTTATTGCGAAAAACAACGCGGTATGGAAAGTAAGTGTTGATAACACTCTATTATTATTAGCGGAGGCCAATCATGCTATCTTGAACGTTTAGTTGCTCTTTTAAGGAAACCTAGCACTGCCAAAGCGCTGAAAAACGACACGCGAATGTGCCACGAGATGACGAGGTGTATATAATGTGCGTATGTCAAGAGATATTCCCGAGATGTCCAGCAGCGGCGAGCGGTCTGGAAACGTTCGGGCACACTAATGGGTAGCTCAACTTGCGACATCAAAATTTATTGACTTAGAAGTTACACGCGACACGCCAGTGAAGTTCGCGTAAATAATACTGAACTCAGCATAACCTGAAGTTCTTCACCTGAAATGTGTTAGGTAGGTAAACACTTAAGCACTTAAAGGGAAATACAAATAAAGCAATTCATCGATGATTGCGATACTCCCTAATGCGAAATTTGAGCGCAGCTATATACGTGTTTTTATTTTGCGATGTATTGGCTGGCACGGACAGGCTGTCTCGTGCGGTACGTTGCAAACGGAGTGAATTGTGGGATGACTGCCTCGCTAACCCGGAGGTTGCAAGAGGCAGCGCGAGGGTGACGTGTGCGCAGGATTCACAGGAGCGCTGATGCAGCGCTCTGTTTCCCCCCAGAGGACGCGCGCTACTCTGGCGCCACCTCGTGACCATCGTCTCCGCACAGCCCGTCTTGCGCGGCACTATGTTTTTCCCCTCACACTTTCGTCATACCATCCTCCTCCGCTTTCCTGCTCGCGCTCTCTTCGCTATCACCGTTTTTCATCTCCCGCGGCACTCCACATTTGCTTTCATCCTTAACTGTGCTCGTTCGGTCGGTTACGACGTAGGCCGCCAAAGAATGCCGCAGGAACGGGTGCCCTAAGAGCTGCGCTCTAAAAAGAAATGCCGGTGTATGCCAACAGACATTTTATATTTCGAAATGTCGTTACATTGTTACTCGCATGCATTAACGTTATCCTCCTAATCCACTTTGAATCTAGACTGGCCGCGGATCCGTGGAGCGGCTCGTTGATCTGACACATCCGGCAGCTGATGACGAGTGGTCCAAGATGTTTGACCTCGTACAAGTTATAGAAAACTTCAAGACTACAGGCGTACTGGTGGGTAGTCTGTTCAGATGGTCAGGCGATACATATTAGGAATCATGTTTATACTGGTAAAGTTTTCTTTGAAAACTCTGTTGTCGTTGTTTTCGACATAATGAGTTAATCATTAGAAGAGACAATGAAGGTCAAAGTTTCAATATTTCGAATTTCGCGCCGTAACCCCAGCCCCTAGTACGACAGTTAGACGTCACGGATTTTAAAGTATCTTTTTTTTTCGTTAAGGGCGCTTTGGCTTAGTAAAAGTACCCGGAACTCGCCACATTCAGTCTTTCACTCGCTTTACAACACAATGTAGTCGGTGCTTACTGCAAAAGAATTAGCTAGGCCATAGCAGACACCGTCAAAATCCATGCTGTTACGGCGGGCTGGTGCTGGAACTTAAAGGAAGCATTGCCACCAGTCTTTCGTTTGCACGTTACTTCCTTTCTTACCAATCAGCTTCTCCTGGTAAGAGTGGTGTTCTTGGTATTGTAGAAGGGTAATTTCCTCATGCACGATAATTTTTTTTTATTGGTGTCCCTTTAAAGAATTTGAGGTGGCCCGGCCGACACTCATAATAGCTATAAAAGAACTCGCAGAATGACTTTTTTAAAATCTTATCGGGACAGCCGATCAGGCTCAGTGCATTCCTAAATATTCCTTTGGTTTCTTTTTTCATCATGTCCGACAACGGTGACGCAGTGGTTAGAGGCGTTCACGTGCTTGAAGAGTGACAGCAATGTCACCGACTGTCCGGCGCATGCACGAAGATTCCCTGGTGACGTATGTGGCATGGCCCAGCTGCACCGGTCTCCGTACTCTGACGTGCGGAACGCGTACGGCTACCTCATGGCGCGAATGGCCCACCGGTTTGTCCACTGTTTTGCGACTTACGCGTGCATATATGTAGTACTGAAACTGGATAGTACTTACACATGTCCATGTGTCTTGTGCTGGTCACGTCTTCCACGGCATGTGTGTGCAGTTCTCTTGTTCTTGTGTGATGAGTTACTTTTGGGAACATGTTTAGGAGATTAATAACGACAAAATGTTACGCCGGAGCTAACTGGGAGACTCCGGCGCTTGGAACAAAGGAAGCGTTGTGATAAAACTTGAACTTCCTTTACGAATGAACAAGAACACTACTCAAGAGACGGAACCTAAACACCATTGTTTTATCTAAAACTTGCGTTGCCGTCTCAGTCATTAGTTCTTGCTTCTCCCTCATTAGCACATGTATCTGGCCTTGTGAACGTTGAACCCAGTGGAGACATTTTTTCCGCATTATCTCACGGTGCACCGTACCCATCCAGGGTGATCACGCCGAAGAGACAGGCTTATCCCGCCCTGGCCACTATCAGCGACACGTTTCCTGGCATCGGCCAGTGGAACGTCTTCTGGAGCCTCGCACGCGTAGATGGAGCAAAGGGCCTCATAAAGGCTGTTCGAGGTAAGCCTCCTCGACACCGCAAAATGCTGTCACAGAATGCTAGTTATCACATATTTTTTTTTCGTGACCGTTTCACAGCTCGACAACGAGTGTGTCAGGGTATGATACGGAAACAAAGATATGCACTGCAATTGGTCAGTCTTTCTTTCTCACTTTTTTTTGCTTGGTTTCTCCAAAGGCTGATGACAGTGAGTGAGTTAAGAAGGTGAGGGATGCATGTGTAAAATGAACACCCAAAAAACATCAACGAAACAAAGCTTCCAACGAGGCACATGCTTTGGAACAATGCAAACCACTATAACATAAGATAAACTACGAAACAAGAACCCACTTTGACACTTTATTGGTAGCCTACACGATAAAAAACAAAGTTGCTTTGGAAGATAGAGACACAAAGAATGCTGAAGTATTACACAAAATGGATATAAACCGCTAGAGGCAAAGTAAAGACCGCATGATACCAATTACAGTACTACATGACGTTCCACAGGGGTGAAAACAGTCATGAAACATTTCTTGTGTGCGTTAATCTAAACAATAATTTCTTGGGGGGAGGGGGGGCGACAGATAAGGCGCTGAATAGTGATGGCAGTATTTATTACCGCTGCCGTACTGGTTTCGGCCATAAGTGAGGCAACTGTTGCGTTCGTGGTTTGAATGCACCTCATCCGCCACCAAACCCCTTCCTCGACAAGCATCTTTCTTTCACGAAGTGCAATGTTTATTCAGTACACGGTTGGAGATGTCTACACCTCCTGTGGAATGAAGAGCTATGTGCTCAATGCCTGTTTATGGACACAACACTAAAGGGAAAAAAGGCGAAAACACAAAGTATCAAAGCTAAAAAAATTACTAAAGCGCATAAAAGCAACCTCAACAATTTAATGCGTTGACTGGAAAACTCAGTGTAACATTTGAACACAAATACAGTAAACCGACGGCGATGAACGCTGCTATTACTAATAACTGTTTACGTTGCGCTAAGCTTTCCTGTAAACATGACAGACAAGCAAGCCCGTCAGTTTTTACAGATAAACAGTCGGCTCTTATTTTGTTGTTACCGCCGTATGTAATCACAGAAAAGTAGACCTAGAGACATAGCACCACTCGTGAGGAGCCTAAGTCACCAACGTATGCCCCCAACTCAAGTCGAAAGTGAAGTCTCCCTGCGCTCGGGTTCACTTTATCGCATATCTATTTTGGCATGTATATTTTGCGGAGTGTGGACAGCTGAGATATAGCTGGTGCTTCAGCCAACCGCTGAAGTGCCTGAATGTAACTAAAGGTCGGCTGTCTTTCTCATTCGGCCTCTAACAACATATGACACTGTGAAGTTGCAAAACCTGGAACCAGTTCTCGTGTTAGTGTTGTCTCCTACAGAAGCAAGGGTGCGCTAGCAGAATACGTAATAAATTTCGGAGCAGGGCGAAATACAACACGGATGCCGCTCTTCGTGAGGTTGCCGCATGCATTCAACTGTAAAAAATATCTGTCGAACACAGACATCCAGCTCTACAGCATGATGGGTCTATCATACTTTCTGGTGTCCTTGTGCCCGGTGCAAGATGTGGAAAACAGCAGCATACACGACATCTGCAGCCTTTGGCTGAACTTGGCGGCCTTCTTTCCTGTGGTTCAACGCGTGAAGGTTTTGGAGACGTCGAACGTAAGTGGCGAAGCACAGGCTGTGGTTACCAAGTGCACACTAACTGGAATGGAAATGTTCTGTAGCTTCATCGCTTGAAGGCAATGTCATTTTAGCGAGTTGCCAGCACTTTTCCGTGTCGGGCATGCGTCTAGTCGTTTTCGTAGGCTGATCCCGAATAAAGTGCAGCCCAAAAATGCGGGCTGCTATGGCTACTGTGTATACGTGCCCCTGGTGCCGTTGCTCACCGTGATGTTTTGTGGAGCGCCCTGGTAGAGTAAGCAGATGCCGCATGACTTCACGAGCGGAGATTGTACTGCATTCTTATGTTGGCAGAGAGTATTACAGTGAAACGCAGCGTGAAATTATGCAGGGCGATGATCCAGCAGAAAAGTCTGCGTGCTCACGCAGTGACAGAAATGTGAAACCTTGGCGTTGATCCGCTTAGGATGATTGCCGTATAAGCGGGAGCAGAATGGGCTGCTGACACGCTGCGCGGTAGAAGCATTACGTTATTTCAAAGTATGACACAAAGATCTTTGAATATATTTTTGTTTGAATGCTTCTGGCGCTTTGCCTCAACATTTTACAGCACTCGAACTTTATGTCTGGTATAAATATGCGGAACAAGTATGAATGCGGTGCTTGTTCGTGCATTTGTGCTGTGTTCGTTTTTTTTTTTCTCATCGTACATATTTCCTTTTTCCTGTTCGGTTATTTAGCGCAATGTAGTAACAAATAACAAAAAAGAAACTTAATTAGACACATCCAGCTCTTCACAAGACAGGGGCTGCAGAAGCGTCATTGCGCACTTGCGGTTGGTTATCCGATGGGTATTATCGGATGGAATTTTAGGCTTGAGGTTGGCCTAAGCGTCCTGTGCCTACTACTGAGTACCAGAACAGAGGCACGTAAGGTGATGCGGGGCCGCCGCAGACATAATAACGGGTCCCTTAGCACAGGTTCCTGACCTGTCAGTTGGCCTAGTGTACATTCACGTCGATTCACGAAGCAACGTTGAATGTAATTTTCTTCCCCTCGGTCCCCAGGATGCTTCGACCGAAGAGATGACCCCCGAAAAGTCGTACATGAGAGCAGTGAAAGACGCCCGGTCACTTCGCAGCAAGTTCCTTCCTCACCTATACACGCTGATCTTCAAAAGCTCCACGACCGGCGCTATGATTGTGAGACCTCTAGCGTTTGAGTGAGTCTAGAATTAACACATTTACATATATTATATATATATTCAGCTTACTCGAGGTAACAATTTCCGGTGACAGGGACTTAGTTTCCTATTTAAAAAAACATAATTTAAACAGCCTGAAGAAAGCTCTATACGGACTAGCTTGAATATAACGAATTCGCATAAAGTGACACATTTTCCATGTCGAACACGCGTAACTGTCTGGTCGACACTGACTTCAAATAACTGCTTTATAACAAACTGGATATTGGATATATATCTATTCTGGCGCCCGCTAACAGTGCCATAAAGCCGCTTACATGGCATGAATGCAATTGTTCAACGAAATTATATTTATTTCTTTGTATAAAACGGTTCTTGCTTGCGATGATTTCTTTTTCCTGTCTGTATCTCTGTGTGCGGTATTTTCTTAGTGGACTCCGGCAGTTCTAGACAATGTCGTGCATTGAGAAGGCAGTTCTTAATGACTATGACAAACATTTATATCCAACGCAAAAACAGTACCCTATTCCTGTACTTTTGTTTTAGAATAATTAATTCCTTCCTTGCATTTCTCTCCGCTGTGAGTACAAAATTTGCGTATTAAAACGCGTGGGAAAAGTTTGTTTTGGTTTGCTATAGGCGAGTTTGGGGGTATATGGGAATAACTTATATAACGAACTACTTCGAGTGCATGTACGTGGGTGCTGGTTATAACAAAAGTCTGCGTATATGTGGTACAGTAACTTCATACTTATGCTTTAGGTTTCTGGCCTCAGCCTTTTAATTACCTGCTCTCTAGATGTAGAATTCTTACGGAAAAGTTGCCATAGCCATACAGGCAATGCTGCGGATACGGGGAATCTGTGCTTGATAGAAAAACGTCAAGTAGTCCGGCAAGTATGATATTGCTTTACTTTTTGCTTTTTCGGCTTATAGCGCCACGGGGGTCGAAAAAATAAAGCGGTTAGTAAGACAGTTTGGAATTACATGATATATGCTTCCGTTGTAACAAGCAAAGTATAACAATGAATGACAGAGTGGTACGTTTTCCTTAATGCTTCTTTTGATATCTCTTGTTTTCGGACGACGAAACTGAAGTGTTTGAGCGAGCCTTTTTATTTTATTTTCACACGGGTTGCTTGAATGTTAGGGAGGCCTCATATTTGTTTCTTCGCGCTCCAATTGCGATGCATTTTCCACAAACTGTAGACCCTTCATAGCTCGATTAGAGTTTGTGGGCGAAGCTGGATGAAACAGATTGAAAGATCAGTGGCGCTATTCATTTGTTGCAAGGCTGGTGCACCAACCGAGAACGACGGCGAATTCATGGCTTGTCATTCTCGTTCTTCTCGCTCTTCAATGTGCATGTTACTTCGGCGTCTTTCGGTTCCGACCAAAGACAAACGCGAACATTAACGTAAAAATTATTCAACAACTACTGAAAGCAATTTTAATAAAGTATGTTTTGTACCTATTTCTTTAGGAGCAGCCGTAAAACGTGCGAATATATCCAACTGTGGTCTCATATGTGCCCTTCGGCGCCTTATCTTTGCTTCCATAACGATGCGTCAACTAGTCTAAGTTGATAGCCGAAAGCAAACTTCCTCGAGCAAGAGAGAATCAAATGAACAATAAAATAAATTGCTGTGATTGCTAAATAGCTTGCTTTCTTAAATATTCTGTTAGCCTTACAGTATACGTCAGATGAAAGCAGTGCCCAGTTGGTTTACACTTGTTTTCTTTTCTGTCTCATATTGGCAGCGAGCTTTTGCAAGATTATAGTGTCTGCATATCCACATATAGTCGTCCGCGCATGTAGAAGCAATATGTTTGGATTTTGAAAGACTGCTGTTAGACCAAAAATATATGTACTTGTTAACGCTTTGCCCTTCAGGTAACATGTACATGTTAAGTAACCTAAAGTGACAGCGAAAAAGAAATGGAAGCGAATCATTCTGCTATAAGCCAGAAGAAAACATGCTTAGACAGCCTGCTTACATATAGTATAGCAGGATACATAGTGTAGATTTCACCGAGCTTTACCAATACGCAATGACAGATGTTCTGCAAAGAGCTACGATGAGTGAATTCCATCACAGAAACACAAAACTTAACGCTTAATTTGCACGTGTAGTCAATCACGTTAGCCTTAAATACGTGTTGTTAGGCTAGTAAATAGCAGGGCTAATTTTCAACTTCCTGAAGGACTGGTTGCTTTAAAGTAAAACGCGCATCACATATCGGGGGATACAGCGCTAGCACATTGAGGTATCCTCGAATGTACCAATTGAAAGGCCACGTATATCACACCGCAATTAAGTGGAAACACGCAAAAATAAGATAGAAGGCGAAATTTGTTTATTTGTTTTTCCATTTACCGCTCCGCATAACACTGTGTTGACTCATTCATTCGAAGACGCTTGGTTCGGAAGCCAGTGCATACTTGCTAAACTTACGAAGGTTCCAGAAAAAAATTGAGTCTTATTTTACAATGTCATGAGTGAACTTGTAAGTAAGCACCGCTATATAGCTGAAACTAAATCACGGGGGACAAGCGATAAACACACCAGGTATGCTACAGAAATCAGGTTCTTTAAGGACTGTTACAGAGACTACTTTTTACGAATGATGTGTGAGTGGAATAAACTGCCGGAACGTGCCGTAAATGCAAATTTGGAGAACAGTTTTTTTTTCTGTTTTTCAGGAGTGTCTTCGTTAGTCTGGGAGTGTTTGCCTCGGCTGTTAAGTGCTTTTACTTCGGGCTTGATATTCGTGCCCCAGATAGATGCACAATTGTAGTTGCTTCAAGATGTCGTACATTTTCAAGATCGCTGTTCCGTATACTACCGTTTTAACTTGTAATATCTGTGTGTTAAAATATATCGTATTCTGATATTGTACTGTAAGGTGTGCTTTTGCGGTACGCATTTGGTGTTGTGGTAGTGTAGTACAGATTATACAGAGTGTAGTATACGCTGGCAGTGTCTTCAAATAAATAAATAAATAAATTTTTCAGAAGTAAGCAGACGAAAAATGCGTTCCCCCGCCCCCCTCACGTTTCATTCCAGCGTGGTCAACCAAAAATTTTATGTTTGTAACCTTCTTCAAATAACGTTTGTTAACTTCTTTGATTTAGGTACGTTGCCAGTGTTCTCCAAGAGGGCAAGCAACAACTTGCATTTCATGGCTCTGACTTGTGTGTATTTGCCCGTGTAATTGATATCCTTTCTCAACCAGACCCAAATTTCTCTTTGCAAAAGCATTACATTTCAAATCTCTGTGTGTCAATGTCATTGCCTCCCAGGTTTCCAGGTGAGCGTCTGGCACACGCCTACAGTACGCAGTTCATGCTGGGCTCACACCTAATGGTGGTTCCAAAGACGCAGTACGAGGTTGGTATTCCTGCTACCGGCAGCGTTACGCTTCTCGTACCACTTGTAAGGCATTTAGGCGGCAATCATTTCAGGTAGCTGTTTCTTTCATTTCATGATGACTCGAGAACTCGGCAACTTTGCCTTGGCCAGCTTTTTTTTTCTTTTGTCTTTCAGGCCTTCGATGCTACATTGAGTTGAGATTGAGTTTATTCAACCGCGTGGCATGTAATAGTGCATATAGACGTGGTTAGGTGTGATGGGAAAAAAGCTGCATGTCACAGCCTGACTGGCTCCATCACCCGGAAAACAAAATTACACAGTTATGCATCGTATAAAAGAACAAGAAAGAAATGTGTGAAGAAAAAATGCGGCAGAATCCGTCAGTTCGATTGTTTGTTGAGCGCTGTCAAAATATGTGATGTCACAGTGAGCCTGTCCTGGAGGCTCAGGGTGATAAGGTCGGTGTCACCACCCGTATTTCTCTCTCGCATTTATTACTGCAGTAATAAATGCGAAGAGGAAGTTCAGCAAGCATGCTTGCTGAACTTCCTCTCGCAGTGAGACTGACAGTTTCTCAGCTGCAGAAGTATAGCCTACTGACTTGGCACAATGTCGCAGGTCCAATACACCGTCCGAGTCGGCTTTTCTTTCGGCGGGCAACATGCGAAGGCGCTCGTGTAGGTGTGTATTAGGCGCATGTTAAAGAATCCAAAGTGGTCAAAATTAGCGATGCTGCGACGGAGGCCAGTTGGTGAAACATAATGGTAATACGACATTATGAGCGGTCGTTAATCATTAAAAGGAGACAAGGTAAAACTCTTGTTTGGGCTAGTTGGTTCATGCAGTTGGTTCAGGTAAAGCGGTAGTTCACAGCTGCTTTGTTTTTCTACAGGTATGGGACTTATGTACAGAGCTCAAATAGTAGGATATTTGAGAGAGGCAGACCGGGAGCAAAAAATTAAGAGGGTGGGGGGGGGGAGGCAATACAGATTAAAGGCATATACGAGAACCTCATTTTCCTCATTAGCAGGTGTGCTTAAGGCGCTAAGCTTTTTTTTTCTTTTCAACTGGTGCTGCTTTAAAAAATTTTGGAACTCTTTACATAATGCTGATGCCCATTACAGGCCAAAAGCAGTTGCGAGTTAACCTGCACCTCGTTACGCCTTCGAGCAACGCGTCTAGTCACGTGTTCAACAGTGACCCGGAGCTCCCCGACTACACGGCGTCTTGTGTTGGGCTGCTCAGCACGAGGTCGCGGGATCGAATTCCCGCCATAGCAGCCACATTTCTATGCCGGCGAAACGCCCAAACACCCGTGTACTTAAATTTAGGCGCACGTATGTTATAACATACCCCATGGTGGTCGAAATTATTCCGGAAGCCCCCACTGCCTCATAATCAAATCGTCGGTTTGGCACGTAAAACAAAACTTTTTTTTTTATACATGGCGTCTTTCCTAACCCACTGCGCAGTTTGGGCACAATAAACCCCGGAACCTAACGTTCTTTTGTTTCACAAAGTTTCAAAAAAGTGTTAGCGAGCACATTTCTTACTCTTTTCGCAGTATTCCCGGCTTTCCCTCGATGCTCTGATGCTGAATTCGACACCGACGCCGGTGTACCTGCCACCGGGTATCTGGTACGAGTGGCAAAGTTGGAGGCGGATAATCAGTCAAGGCTCCGTCGTCTACGTGTCCCCGGAAAACACACCCCAGCCAAGACTGTTTGTGCGTGGTGGAGGAATTCTGGTCACCAGAAACAACAGCAGGTCACTTCGCCATGACTGACATGGCTGATTATTTTCTCCGAGGAAGCCTTCGTGGCAAATTTTATCATTGATGTGGTTTCAGCTCCTGCCGGAAGTGAAACCAAACTTTTATCATGTGAAGGTCAAGGTTTTGAGCCTGCTACTTCAGGTGCACATTGCCTGTTCAACGAATGTTTGCCGCCACTTGTCCTGACGCATGAACTACCAGTAGATGACTCGTTAAGTTTTTTACATTTGCGACTTAGTATCTCTAGAGATCCGTTGTGCGGGATGTACGAGCCCAGAGGGAACAATCCATTTTTTTCTTATCTGTCGGCCCGTTCTAAGCTGGTTAAACGGGGCATTGTAAATCTTTGCTTCACAAATGTCCTAAACCAGTCTTGCTTCCACTGTTTAATGCGCAGTCTCCAAGCGCAGCCCTCCCGCCTAACGTATGCCTGGGTACGTTGAGCTTTTGTTAGTTTCTGTCGCAGAAAAGACATTAAAGAAAATCAAGCTGGGAGACAAAGCACCAGATCCCAGCGCCGCCAGATACAATAAGCCAGTCGCGGTGCTCCCAAGGCCGATTCAAATAGGTCGCGAAGCTCCGGGCGAAAAGCGGTTCAGTACAGATTGTCACCAACATCAGCATGGGGGGTTATGGGAGCAGCGATCGAAGCGCGACTATGTTTGGAGGGAACAAACATTTGGAAAGAAAAACGCCTTTTTTAATTCAAACGAGACACAGTTAGATTCATTCAACGAAAATAAAATTCCTAGTCAATTTTATATATTCGTGATGAGTTAAATAAATACGTTTAATTATATTATTATTATTAAATGCATTTTTTTCAGCGCCCATCGCTACAGGGGGCGTTGACGCCACTATCACTCGCAGTGCAATGCACGTCTTGAAATGGGCAGAAAGGCGCAATCGTATCACCTGCTGAAATACGCCCCCCTCACAATTTGTGCTTTCTTGCTTCTCGAAGTTTGTCTGAATTTGGTTACGCGGGTAGCTTCATTGCTTCTTAATCTGTTCAGTCAAAAGTAGTGAGTTACGAACGCCAGATAATTGTGTAGTTGTTTTCGTGCGACTGCGCCGGCCGACGGACTTGGCATCCGACAATAGGATCAGCACTCTACACCTAAAGCTTTCGTCGGCCTCCAAAGAAAGTATGTTCTGCGCAGGGATGCGATTTCGACAACCGTACGGCTGGCCTTTTCCTGCATCGCTTTCCACGCTGAAAGCTCGAAACGCCCATCAAGTCGAATGGCGGGGCATTTGAATATATAGCTCCAAAGGAAGAACAACAAAACAAATTTCGCGCCTTCGAAAACAAAATGACGTCACTTCTGCTTTTAACGGACATGGCGTCACGTTATTTTTTCTTCCGCCGGAAGTGTTCCCACCACATACAGATGGCGCTAAGCCCCATGAACCGGCGATGGACCGCCATGTTTTGAACGTATGGGCTCCTATGGAAGCTTCGCTACCAGGTACATTTACCTTGGTGCTCCCTTACTTGCACAAGATTTCGCACAGTTTGAAGAAGATGAGCAGTAGATGTTAAAGTTATTTTTCCTGCCCCGGAAAAATTATCGGTGCTCTGTAGGCGTGAGAACCCTCATGCCACACGACGAAATCTTTGCAGTACTAACCATAGGAAGCGGTTTGGAGCATGCGCCGTGGGTGTGGTTTACATGATTCACTTGACTTGCGGATAGAAATACGTTGGCCAAGCAGGCGGATGTTTAAATGAGCGATTGAAGGAGCACTTTTACGATGTTTATACTGCTGTGCAAGGTCATCTTGGCATTCACTGCAGAGACTGCCGTTGTGACTCTGAATTTGAAAACTGCGTAATAATTTCCAAACACCGAGAACAGCTTACACGTGATATCATGGAGGCTGACAAGATACAGCTGCTGGGAGACTTCTGCATCAGCATGCCGTCTATTGCCCTCACAAAAAACGAAATCAAGTATCGGGCTGTGATGCAATACGGGTTCACGTATGACTTAATGCGAAGATTGTTTTTCATTACTTTTGCTCATGTATATAGTTCCGGCGATTTCGCGAATAAAGATCAATTGAAGTCAGCGCCTTTAGCCCTTGTCGTTTGCGCTATGCAAACATGCCGATATTGAATCGCCAACTCGCCCAAGCTTCCACATTATCACTTTTACATTATTGCGCCAGACAGAAAATGGAGAAGATGAAACAAGGAATAGAATTAAAATTCAAGCACGCAGTATCCCTTCTTGTTTTTTTTTACTGTGCTTGTTCATTCTGTGTTACATTGTTGTTTCAAAGAGTACTGCCATATTCCGGATGTGGCTCAGGTTACGCTTTTGAAATATGCGTTTAGATTAAAGAAAATAAAGTACCCTTACGTGTTCTTTTACAGCGAAGCAGTTATGGGCTACTTTCCCCACTATCGTGTCCGCGTGTAGAAAAACAATCCCTTAGATAGTACAATGCCGGGCCGATCTGCGGCAGAGGTGCAGTTTGCCATTAAAGGCTCCACATACATAGCTTCGCTGGTCATCCTTCACAGAGAGGAAACGCACTGAGATTTTCTAAAATTATTTTTATTACCACGCTTGCTTGAATTGATTAATAATAATACTAATATATTGTGTAAATGCAGATTTCACGAAAGGGCGAAGGACAGAGCGTTAGCGGCCACCAGTTTTCTGGAGCTCACCGTTTGTCTAGACGCTGCGGGTTCCGCCTACGGAGATCTCATTGCGGCGTCAGCAGAAAAGGAAGGTAAATTTCTACTTGCAGAGCGCCGGTATTCACCGATTGGTAGACCAATGAAACAAAGTGTAGTACTTAAATCCTAATTAATCAATTAAGGAAAATATCATGTGAAAATTGATGCTTGTGACAGCGCAAAATGAACTAATTTGTTAGAGTGCGTGCGCCTAAGACTTGCTTCGGGAAATGTGTCCTCAATATCTGCGGTAAGTTGTGTATATCGCCATTCAAGTTATCTTCCACGCTCTTCGGTTCAGATTCAATAACCCTGACAGAGCCCACACTCGTCGCCAGATTCATGTCTTCAGGATTCTGTCTCTGCGCAGGGAGTCCGAAATTGAAATGCCCTATACTTCCTAGAATTGCCGTCCTGACTGCAATACCGCAGCACCACTAGTACATCTGCCTTGATTGCGATGACATGTCCACAGCCGCCATTGCAATCGGCAATCAAGTGCAAGAAGCTGACATTCCTAAATGCAAGGAGCTGCTGGACATGACTGCAACAGTGAAATGCCATGTGCTTCTGTTCTAGGTCTCAAGCAGTAACTCCTTAGACAGTAATAATCCCATTTTTCGTAAGATCGCATGATTATCGTACAGCTGCAGAGGTTACTGACTGATTTATTGATTGGGTTTAACATTCGAAGGCAAAAAACATACCACTGAAGCCAATGGTTTTAATGACTCCATATTATTTATTTATTTATTTATTTATTTATTTACTTAATTACAAATACTGCAGGCCCTATTCGGGCCCAAGCAGATCAATCGAAAAATGCAGAACAATAAAGAATATACAGGGACATCAGCCTTTGCACTTTAGAATTGTCAGTAACAAATACGAAGTAGGAACAATAGTTGTAGTTCGCAACCCGCCGTGGTTGCTCAGTGGCTATGGTGTTGGGCTGCTGAGCACGAGTTCGCGGGATCGAATCCTGGCCACGGCGGCCGCATTTCGATGGGGGCGAAATGCGAAAACACCCGTGTATTTAGATTTAGGTGCACGTTAAAGAACCCCAGGTGGTCAAAATTTCCGGAGTCCCCCACTACGGCGTGCCTCATAATCAGAAAGTGGTTTTGGCACGTAAAACCCCATAATCTAATCTAGTTCGCAACTCAACAACGTAGTGATAAGGCATGAACACACGACAGATCACTCAGTTAAGCATTTTACCTAATTTTAGTACAACACACAGACGGGAATCAATTAACTTGCTTCCCTGTGTTCAGGACGCTATCATTGAGCCTCGCCCTGTAGCTGTCGCACCGGCGACCTTGAGCTCAGCGGTGCGTCATTGACCCTAGCTGCTAAGATGTCGCGGTGGGTCAAGATTAATTTTGAATAATTGGGGGTCTGCGCATAGAAAATTTGTTAATTACACGAGCGCTTTCGCGCTACACTGGCCTCCAAGTTAATTACAGAAAGCGTTTATCTGCTCTTTACCGAAACATTCAAGTACATCCTATACGCACTCATTACTTTCTTAGTAATATGCCTTTTCGAACGGTGTACCTAGTACATTAATGTAGCACGCCGGCTTGCGGCGACCAGCTTTTCTTTATTACACCTCTCCATGTTGTTGCTCTTGTTTCAGCTCCTAACCCCCACCTGAATGGGCAGTACACGCATTTCAACTTCTTCTATTCAAGAGTAAGTGAACATTAGTGAGCTACTAAACGAACAACGTGAGTGGTCAAAAAAAGAAATTAAAAATAGAAATCAGCCGTTGCCCAGAGATTTTAGTGTTCAATGCAGCCACATGACAAAAATTACCAGGCGGTATACAGATGACTGCAGTGTTCAGAGAAACATCACTGATTCATTTTAGACTGATAGAAGCGTCAGCTTAGCGTTTCAAACTGACAAGCTCCCACGCATAAACGGTGCGTGTAGGCAGGATACAAGTGACGTAGAAGAGGAGAGGGGACGGGCGCTAAAAGCAACTGCAGTTTTTTTGCCATACTTGCCTTACAGGCCTTTATAACGAGAGCTCCCTGTATACTGCGTCATTTTGTCCTCTCTCTCTCTCTCTCTCTCTCTCTCTCTCTCTCTATATATATATATATATATATATATATATATATATATATATATATATATATATATATATATATATATATATATATATATACTGCAGTAGCGCCAATACATGCGTCTTTTCACTAGCGCGACAGATCGAGTATACAGGGAGGAGCTTCTCCCTCTCATGACTGAAGGGTACATCGTCGTCTTCATCATCATTATCAACAGCAGCCGCAGCATCCGATTTTTATGACATCTGCAGAACAAAGCCATCCCCCAGCGATTTCCAATTACCGCCTTCTCACGCTCGCGGATTCCGACTTGCGCCTGCAAATTGCGTCATTGCGTCGCCCCGCCTAATTTCCTGCTGTCCACGACAGCGTTTCCCTTTCCTTGAAACCTATTCTCCAACTCTAACTTTCCAGCGGTTATCTACCCTACGCATTACTTCGCCTAACCAGCTCCTTTTTTTTTTCTCTCCGAGTATCAGCTGTAGAATACCAGCTATCTCCATCGGGTATATACCACCAGCATATTGCTTATCACGAAAATACAGCACTTTGATCCCAGACATTACTTCATATTTACAGTGCGCGCGCTATCTTGCCGAGAAATGTCCTACTCGCATATAGCAATACATGCGTGTGGTATATAAACGTATTATGCAAAAGTCTAAAATGAACTTCGGTTGGAAGTACAGTATAGTTGTCCTGTCTTGTTCGTACGTGAAATGTATTTGTGTCCAAAAACATAACAAAAAAATGGCGAACGTCCATGTAATACGCGGACTACCCCGGCAAGAACCCATTTGAGGCTGTAGCGTGTGGAGCTTTTCTCTCGCAGAACTTTCTTGCGGGCTACTGCTCACCGTGTGGCTACAGGGACGTCCTGCGCAAGATCACCGTGCTCGGTTTCGCCAGCGCTCCGTCTAGGGTGGAGTTCAACGGCAAGGAATTGAGTTTCAACGTTAGCAAACAGGTATACGTGCATAAAACACGTCGCTATATAGGCTAGTTCTTCCGAGATTGACTACCAGAATTGCGGCGCTGCCAAAGAAGAAAGACAGGAACAACATAGACACAGGGCGCATGACTTTCTATGCCTGTCTATATCGTTGCTCATGTCGTTCCTCGTCTTTTGCTGCGCCACATTTCTGGTAAGGTATCTACGTCGGCAGTATATCATTGGGACACAGACCATACCGAAGTCGCCTCTGGTACGCGTCAAAGATGTAAGTGGATGCAGTCTACAGTGAGGTAACCAGGAGAAAGAATTATGTTCGTAATATTTCAAGCGTTTGGACATTTGTCAATCTGGTACTGCAGGCACTAAGCCTAATCACATAAGTGTTAGTGTTCGCGTGTGCGGATCAACAGGGCACGGTGCTTTTTCTTTAGACATGCAGAATTTTTCGAGACTCGCATGTGGCAAACAGCGTATGCTTGTAGTCCTTGAGCTGAATTTCTCAAACCTGCGACAACCTTCACAATCAACTAATTACTGAGAATGCAATAATACATTTTTAATTGATTACTTTGCGAGTATGCACTAATTTTCGAATTGTAACTGCTGAGTTTTCAAAGCATATAGAACGACTTCTAAGGATTTCACGGGTTTCCAGATATGCACCTTGAAACTTTCGGAAATTATGCAAGATTTGTCGCTTATTTTTTTTTTTTTTACAACACTCCCTTTTTACGCACTGAAGCAGAAAGGTGACCCGAATGCCCATGTATTTCGTTGCGCACTTTCGGAATTATTATATTGAACCTGGTGTCATTTTGGAAATTTGTCGCAAGTGTACGCGTTGCGAAGTCATCGGCTTTACTTTGGAAATTGCAATATGCGTCGGGAGGTAACTACTGCCGAAGTTGATTGGACAATTTTTGATAGTTAGCTGACTTTGCGCTTCAGTTTTTCCTGCAAATAATGTCCACCTCTTTGAGCAATCCGACTCAATCTCCACAATCATGCGATCTGTCACACGCAATTTAGGAATGCTCTATATGGCTTAAAAAACCGACTACACTGTAATAAAGCGTGTTTCAATTCTTTGTATAGGCTGTGTTTTAATTCTGGGATAGAGTCGGCGTAGAGAGGCAGGGCTATAGCTTCTAGTCCGAGTAATGGAATATATCTGGAACCGTCTGGAAGAAGTCTCCTCCACGTGACGTCACCTCGCGTCTACAGAAAAAGAAAATAAGGCTAAGAGAACCACATATTGTCGCTGTAGTTTAACGCTTTGATTTTACGAAACTATGAAAAACACGACGCTGTTTACATAAGGCGCATAAAAATTATAAACTCGTCGGGTTTCTGGTCAAGTTTTCATGCCTTCTGCTCTGCCGCCATCTTGGTTGGACAGCAACATAGCTCGCATTGTTTTTTCACTTCGATGATGCCTTCCGAAAACTGTCTCTTTTGTCGGCTACGCGAGAATTGGAATGATACCACTGCCCACGTAACTTTCGTATTTGATCGCCTACGACTAATATCTGAACAAAGGCATAAAATCTTTCAGCGAATAATGTGCACAGCTCACGGAATTTAACTCAAAAAACACATTTCACGATCGACATGAAAAAAATTTATATTTCGGGAAACCATCGATGATGATTATCTATATAAGCTGTAACAGGCTGGTTGAACTAACGAGCGATCGAATGAGCGAGCCAACAACTTGCCGCCGGTAGGACACGATCCCACGTTTTCGCATTACGCATAATGCGCAGGCGTGGGATCGTGCCCTCCCCCCCCCCCCCCCCCCCCGCGGCAAGTTGTTGTTTCATCCACTTTCATTGCCATTATTTATCATTTCTTCAATTCCATCAGGAAGTACAAGTAATTTACCCTATATTCTTCTTAGTGTCTTTCTTGGCTTCACGTGATATGATTAACAAGTGTTTTAGTCGGTTTCATGCGGCAAATTATACGTGGGTCCACAACGTGTAAGCAATAAAGTAATAAAGACATAAAGCCCACGTGCTTTACAATAAGAATCGCTTACGGTTTTGTCTAGCGTTGTGCTCCTGAATCATTGTTTTTTCAATGGTACATCATCGCTTGGCACGTGCCAAACTCGGATGACGTCGTGCTGTAATCAGAGATGGTTTCCACGTTCCTCCATTTATTTTCGCCTCCTGCACACACGCAAACTTTTATTCGACATTTGTATTGGCATATGCGGCCAGCTACCCTAGCCCAGAAGCCATGGCCTTGCGCACCCGAGCATGAACTAGGTGGCGGGTTCGGCCCAGGCCACAAAAGTCCCGTTTCGATGGGTGCGACCTGCTAAAATACCCGTGCACTTCAATTTAGCGGCCCCTTTAATGAATCCCAGGTGAAAAAATAATCTGGGTTTCCGCATTATCATGTGCCATTTAGTCATGATGTTGGTTTTGGAATGTAACATGCCATAGTTTGGTTTTGGTTTTCTTGGCCTATGAAATAAGACCTGCGGAGGTTTTGAACATGAGGGTGTTTGCAGGAACTAACGCTAAATTTTTTTTTTAAAAATTGTGCGTTAGTTCGCATGCAGCAGAAGTAACCTGTTCGTGCAAAATGTCCGTGCGTTATGCAGCCCACGTGGAATACATATGTACTCAGGCTGCACATCACAAAGCGAAATGGAGGAGTGGAATTATGATGGCCTTTATACTTTGTGGCATTGGGCACAAATTACATTTTACTTAGAAAACCTCTTTTTATTTTGCACTAAAGCACTACGTCGCCGCTATGGGACACCAAATAAAGCATATCATCAATCTGCTAGTGTCTTTCTTTTTCGCAAGACCCTCTTCAGCTGACCCTTCCCATTATTCGTAAACTAATTATTTTACAACCTTCCTCACCAACTCGCTTAATGAGCTTTTTTTGTTATTTCTGTGGCGTTACGAGCCACAGCCACAAAATGGTTATGAGGTATGCGGCGGCCATCTTGTGTGACTCCGGAAATTTCCACCACCTGGGGATCATTAACGTGCCCCCCAATGCACGAGACACGGGCGCTTTTGACCCACCTAAAAGAAAAATAAGCAATTAAATCTCTGTATTTATAGTTTGGTAAGTGCCAGGTACTATGGGTTTTACGCTGTAACAATCACAAAGTGAAAGTTAGAGTCAAACTCAGACAGCAGGACTCCATGTGGCTGCCGCTATTAAGCAAACTGAAGTTCCCATATTAGTTTTTCGTGTTCGCTTTGTATGTAACTTCTGCTACTGCAATTACTTGGCGACTTATTCTTTTTCTTTATGCGCAGGTTTTTATGGTCGAAGCTGCCTACCACATATTGACCGAGCCTTTCATCATGAAACTGACATAGGCATTTTTTTATAAAGAATAAAAGGAAAAAATATTCATTTATTATGCACCACGTGGTAATGAACCTGTCGCTGTAGAAACTTATCAGATGACGCTTCTTCACGTGTTTTGTATAACCACAAAGAAAAAGAATATGCTGATGCAGAATACATGATAGAATCTATGTGAATTACGTTTTAATGATGCGGTTAACTAAAAGCTTCGAAACCAACGGCAATGCACATAATTTAGCTTATTCCGTTATGTGCAGTGTGAAACTTCATTCTCATACAACCTTTGGGTTTGTTCATTACACAGCTTATACAAGCCAAGCCGAAATGCAAGCGCCATATCAGGCGCATGCGCAGTGCAAGATGTGTAGGCTTCGTTGTCACGAAGACTATATAAGACAATGTCTAATGCTTGTCGAGGAAAGAACGGTGATGAGTGGTGCCTACAGAGACATGTACAGCACCTACCTAGCTGCATTTATATCTGCGTCCATTATGTCGCAGTGGCACAATCTAGAGCATTCGCCAACAACAGCCACACACACGCAAAGGCGCATACTGAATTACAAAATCAAGCAAGACATTGTAAATGAAGCACTCCTATGAAAATATTGCACTCTTCTATTAACAGCTGACGTGTATCAGATTACATTCTGAATTTTGTTCACATGATTCACAGCATTTTGTTTGGTAATGAATGAATAATGTCATCAAGAGTATGACTGGAACTCGGACAGCTCAGTCTATACGGTTTCTCGGTAAGAAGAGAAAAACGAGCGAGAGGAAACAAGAACGTGAATACAAATTTTACGTTCTTGCGCGTGTGAAAAAAGGAATAAAAAAGAAAAGAAAAAACGTAGTGGTGTCAAGAATACCAGAACGGGTACTGACAAATGTCAAAGTCAACGAAAACAACTCGTGAAAAGTCAACAAAAAAACGTGAATGCGAACTTGCGTGAAAAAGAAAAGAAAGAACTTAAAGGAAAGCAACACGGGTGAGCAGTTTGTGAATGACCCACAAGTCAACACGTGCAGATTGACTCGCGTCCACAAGGAAAGATGACAGATGTAGCCCGTGTAAGGTAGGGAGGGGTGAAAGGTTTGGCAGGGGTTGCCGCTGCTCCAGCTTTGAAGATGGTCAGTGCTTCCACTTGGTTAGAAGGCACCTGTACCTCCACTGGCCCCTGAGTTTAAGGAAGCTGCTTGCCATTGCCCTCTTTGCGCAAGTGGTATTATTTGTGTCTGCGAGCAAGCTGTTTTTACTACAAAATTTATGGGTGTGTGAAGAACAAAATAAAATATAAGTGAAAAATCAATTTACAAGGCCAACTGATAAGTATACACATATATCAGCAGGGCGAGAAGAATTTCTAAGAAATAATATGGAAATACAGATGTCATTTCAATAACGTGTCATATGATATGCATCATCTGTAACCGTCACGAATTGCATAAGGCAACTAGGAAAATTGTTCAGTGGTGAACCATACTGAAGTTTCGAGCACACAAACAAAAAGAAAAAAACAAGAAACAGGGAAAAAAGTAAAAAAAAAAGAGTGCTAAAAATGTTCATTCCTGGGGTCTTAAAAAAATAAAAGGGTATATTTCGAGTGTATCACTTTCGTAGTAAACCCCACTCCTTTTAAGAGAACTTGTTCGGCAAGTTTGTACCGATTCATTAAGGCTATTTAAAAGCAATACACAGCACACAAGAGAAAATAATGAGACAGAGCGCCACTCAAAAGTACTTTATTTTTACAGAAGACGCGTACATTTATCCCTTCAGTCAGCCACTGCGCATCTTGGCATTCTTTTCTGACGTGCGGAGTCTGGCCAGAAGTAATGATACGAAAGATATCGAAATTATTGAAACGTTTTATATCGGTGAGAAATGTAGCTTGTGCGTAAGCGAAGCATGTTTGTAGGAAGTTTGTAGGAAGTTCCTTATCTTACCGCACTTGATGCTTGAATGTGCATGCGCCGGCGCTGACTGAAGGTGTATATATGTACGCGTATTCTGCAGAAATAAAGCAGTTGCGAGTCGTGCTCTGGTACGTTTTCACGTTCCTTTGCTTAGCGTATACTTCGCGAATCTAACTACGTCACAAGAAATTGGAGGCACTGCATTGTTACAGTGAGTAATCTTGGCACATATAGCACTCTTCTCCGTGACATAAAGCTACAGTCAGCGGCTAGCAGGTCATATGCAACATGAAGCTGATGACAACAACTGTTTTAATTGGAATACGTTTGGGTAAGTACCTCTTTTTCCTATAGGTATATGTCATGTATTGGGGACTAACTCTTATTGGTCTTTTAATTCATAAGTATAATGAGGGTTACGGCTGCTGGAGAAAATGAACACATGATTCTTATGAAATTGTAGTGCTTAGCGACTAGAAACTGCACAGTTCCTTGTGAGGGGTGCTGCTGTGGAAGGCTCCGGATTAAGTTTGGCCACGCAGTGTTCTTTAACATTCACTCAAAAGAGATAAGGCGAAGGAAGTCAATCGGGTTCTCGCAGTTATTGCTGTGAAAATAAAATTATTTCTTCATTTCGTCATTTAGAAATTCAGGGAGCTGAAAAAAAAGGCTAGCAACCGAAAGCTCGACGGAACCTTCGTCCTTAAAAACAGCGAATAGCAGAGACACACTGGTGGCTGCCGGTATAGTTAAGCGTTACGTACCTAAAAAAATGAAAAAAATTGTCACTTACGAAAGGTGAAATTGCGCCCAAGTGAATAAAATATGCATGATCAAAATAGATAGGTGGACGAGTTGTCATAGGTTGACCGTTTTGAAGTGTAGCGCAAGAACAAGCAAGCAAACAAATGGTACCCGCCGTGATTGCTCAGTGGCTATGGTGTTGGGCTGCTGAGCACGAGGTCGCGGGATCGAATCCCGGCCACGGCGGCCGCATTTCGATGGGGGCGAAATGCGAAAACACCCGTGTGCTTAGATTTAGGTGCACGTCAAAGAACCTCAGGTGCTCAAAATTTCCGGAGTCCTTCACTACGGCGTGCCTCATAATCAGAAAGTGGTCTTGGCACGTAAAACCCCAATTATTATTATTAAACATATGGTGCGAAAGATAGAAGAGGAAGCTCACGTACGATTGCTACACTGACAAAGGACCTTTTGTTAGGAAATGCAGAACACGCACCCGCAGAACATTTCTTTCCTGAAAGGCCAAAAACCTTCAAAACTGGAAACATGAAACCTATAGAAGCATCTCCGCATCTCACCCTTATCTAAAAGCGCCCTTCGCAAGCGGGCTTAACTCAGATACCTAGGCTTGAGCAGCGCGTTGGCACAACCACTGCGATGCCGCCACGGCTTTTCACGGCATCCAATTATAGTTGCCAGTAGAAATCACGTCATCCTGGCTGACGCACAAACATTTCACAGCGTATAGTTACACTTACCATTAATTCTCCACGTTTCGCATTCTTCAGCCGTGACCTAAGCTTCCAGGCATATCCTCGTGACATGACAATAAGCTGTCACTTCACGGCAGTGATAAGGTGATACAGAAATTACCATGCGAAACTGCACAACATTGTTCGCTTACGATGCGCTTCGGCTAGCGTGCTCAAGTGTGCAGTTATTCAACCGTACATATTTTGAGTTGGGATGGCCAGAAGGGAAACCAAAAGCTTATAATATGTACGCCACATAGCAAGAAGATTGTTTATCGTTCTGAATCACAGCCTTCACTGTAAAGTAATTTACACCCTCTAAAAGTGAAAAAAAGGTGTAAATGTATTTATAACTCACGCCCTCAGGGTATCAGTTATATAACTCACACCCTAAATGTGTGCGTTATAGACAAATTTACACCCGTTTTCACTTTTAAGGTTGTAAATTATTTTACAGCCTTGTGCAATGAGCCGTTATCAGAACTGATCACTGAAAGAAAGTTGCCGCTGAAAACAACCAGACACCCTACGTGTGGAATAAAATGGCCATAGCATCTCCGGTGCAGACAACCAACATACACGGAAGAATAGACGTTGTCCAGAGCACCCCGCGCATAAGCAAGAATATCCATCTGCGCAATAATTTTGCAATAAATCCAATTCAAAGCAGTGTTACTTCAATTTAAAGGTTAATGGAACTTCATTTTATAATAACATGTTTAGGTCGTTGCTATTTAGTCCAAACGTTGTGCATTCGCTTTAGCCTTCTATGCCAGCATTAAGAAACTCTTCCAGGTTCCCGCAGCCATAACCTTGACCGCGTTGATATAACATCCTATTTATACTTGGCGCCAACGCCTTTGGTACGTATGTAAATTAACAAAAATAAGTTAGCTTACCGTGGGCTTTCTTACATGGTAAAACTAGCAGCCCGATATACGCTGAGCCGATAGCGCGAGGGAGAGAGCGAAAGGAAGGACTCCATGGAGAGTCCGCTTTCGAAAGCTGATGGCGTGATGTCACATTGTCTCCATGTTTATTTCGTTCGTCCATGACAGTAACAAAGGTTTAATTGCGAACGCTGGTGGCCTCCGCGAGCGCTGTCTGTGCTTGCGAGACAAGCTGAAGCCGTTATGCGGTAGTGCAAAAAGGGTGAAAAGCAGTCACAGGTTCCAATGGTGCTTGTATAAGTCGTCATTAAGACCTATTAAACACTCGGGTGAGGAAACGCTCCAAAGTGCACTTGAATATGTGTAAAGGGACGGGGATACTCACTGACTGAGATTTGTTGTTTTGTACATTTGATGATAGCGTACTTTTTTCTCAAGCCTTGTATATAGCATAGGTAAAACCCGAGACTGATCGTAACTGCGCCATGCATCAAGCTAATTGATGACTCTTTTGAATTCATGCTTAAGGTTGGAAAGCTTGTGGGAATTCGTGGTGCATTCTTCTCCATCATAAGCGTTCATACAATCCAGTGCTCTTCAAGAAACGTAGAAGAATGACTATTATTATTGCCTGCTCTCCTTATCTGTTCTGTTCCTTTTTCCCCTCTCAAAGCGTGGGGTAGCCAACCGGGCCCGTCCTTGGTTAGCCTCTCTACCTTTCCCTCTTCGTTTCTCTCTCTCTCTCTTGGTGCATTCTACTTTGCGTGCCAAATGATTGAGTTATAATTGCCTGACGGCAAAGGTGGAAACACGGAGATCTTACTTGGCTGCAACTACAAATTGCAGGCAGTTTTTGTACGCCATGCGGTGCAGATGTTCGGTAAGTTCTGTAATAGCAGCTACAAGGTGCCCGTACGCACGACCACATGAAGCGCTTTGCGGGTCAGGTATGCGTCCTACATTTTCAAATTTGCTTGGCAGGAGTTATAGAACCATGCACAGTTGCAACATTGCGCGACTGGGGCCGCCCACTTCTATCCATATTCGGTCATGTTACTTCTTTGTCACAAAATCAAGACAAATGAAAAATCATGTTTCATGTCGGAGTTGCATCTTGCTCTGAGGATCATGTGTTGACAATGTTTTGCCGTCACTTATTATTGTACTTTGCGGATTTCTCGATAACCTGATTGATGACATGGATGTGATCCATTATAGTGTATCCCTTCTTGAAGCCAGCCTGTTCCCATGGTTGACTAAAGTCCAATGTTGCCCTTATTCTATTGCAGATTATTTTAGCAAGATAATTTATATAATGCTGGGATATTTTAGGAGATGTATGATATAATTCTGGGAGCAAGCTAATGGGCCTGTAATTTTTCAGTTCGTTACCGTCTCCTTTTTTGCGGATTAGTATAATGTCTGCATTCTTCCAGATATCTGGAACCCTTGCAGTTGTAGACACTTCGTATAAAGAGCCGTCAGTTTTTCAAGCATTATGTCTCCTCCAGCTTTGATTATGAATCGACTGTTATTCCATCTCCTCCTGCCGCTCTTTCTCGTGTCAATTGTCCGTTAGTTCAAACAGAGCAGACGATGACCTGTTTGCGCAATGTGTCCGTGTGTTAACGCAGTCCACATAGAAAATATATTTCCTCCACCACTTGGCTGTACATCATGAAGCCAAATGAAGGAGTGGAATGACAAACGGGAATCACACAGACTCATTCACAAACCATTTATTTTATTCCTTGGGGGCCACTCGTACTCAGAATGAACAAATATCTACTCAGAAGAATACAGGGTATTTTATTTACGCTATTCTAATCGCATTCAATATCCCATAAGTCGGTTTCATTGACCGATACAGGCTAAATGTTGAGAACGTCCCCTATCTTCAGGAAACTGCGAATGTGCAGCCAGCAGTCGTAGCCAATGTCGGTGAGCTGATGCCTGGCGTCGGGATGACGAAGGCACTCCACCCGCTCCTTGACGACGCCTGCGACTCTCATGAACTCGTCAAGGCTGCAGCGGTGGACTCGCACGAGGGCATTGCTGATCATTTGCTTGGCTCCGGTCTTTGTGACGTCAGCACCTTCCATCACCATTTCGAGGAGGCATGGGTGGTCGTGCATCAGCTCGATGGCATTCGCGCCTTCCAAGTCATCTTGTTCGCCTAGCACGAACTGTGCAGCGGCCGACACCGCGGAGGCATTCCTTCTGGTCGCTTGCTGCATGAAAATAAAACAGATAATACGTCGTGTTTAAAAAAGAAAAAACTTACGATAAGCCTGAAATGGTAGCAATTTCTGAAGCGCCTGACAGTGTGCGCGCAAGTGGAAGCGCACGTTTCCTAAAAATAAGGGAACGGAAAATAGCTCTCTTACAAACAGCCAATGTAGTATCTGCATCACTGATACTTATTTTCTAACTGAGGTGATCTTGGAAACAGTCGAAAAGAAGTCACAGCAACGTGACCGAAGCATTCTGAGCAACACCATAATATTTCAAATGCAGAAATATGCATGCAGAGCAATCATCGCAGACTACCACCGTTCTGTGGGCACAAAAATTATATACTGGTTCAGAAATTGCAACATGTGAGCGCACAAAATTGCCTCCTCTCCCTTTCTTGCGCCGTGCGCCTGTGGCCTGTCTCGCACGAGCGATGCAGGTGCCATATTCCGCCATGGCCTTCACCATCTATCACCATTCCGCCATGGCCTGCACCATCTATCAGCGAGCCCGTGATCACTTCACGGGCTCGCTGATAGATGGTGCAGCGGATGCAGGTGGCGCTTTCAACCATAGAGATTCATATAAATATTACTATAGGGAACTTTGGCGCTAGTGTCTACAGGAGCTACAATCAGGGCGGCTTGGTGAGCGTGGTAATTATACAGGAAGTACGTGGATTGGCCTAAACTTCGTCGTTCTGGCTTCAAGCGGCTTCGCGACGTTGTAAACTGGTACTTTTTAACGAAGTACTGTGCAATCAAAAAACCAAAGAAACAATAATAAAATTCCGCAGAAGCCTGGTACTGGACACCCTTACGCCACGGAAGCGTTCAGCGACAAGAGCCGTAGAACGCCCTTAGAAGTTCCTCGCAAACAAGTCAGTGTGTTGAGACGCTCGGCGCGTTTCGATTTCGCCACCTGGACAGGCTAAACCACTCCAATCCGTACTAATTGTGTATGTTCGCTGCATTTCTGTGTCCTCTGCACTTATAAATGTGTTGATTGCTCTGAAATTTAGCGCAACGACGGCAGATAATGCGTCATAAACGAAGTCGCAAGAACGTCTGAATGCACAAGCACGAAGATCAGACAAATCAACTGTACCATCATTCCCGTGATCGCAGCGCTAGAGCTGCCTCCGGTAATTATTCTAGGAAACCTATACGCTTTCACCTGGCGCCAAAGGCCCAGCTCCCCTCCGCAGTTTCCATTTGCCGATGTTCAAGCAGCAGCAGAAGCCGTCGACAAACAACTTGCCGTGTTCTAGGCACCAAAGGAACCACTCGCGGGGCAAGGGTTTCTTCGTTGCAGAGCAAAAAGGTACTGCAAAACGTGAAAGTGTCCGGCTTCGAAAACGAAAGCCAGGCGGCAGGAGTGCAGAGCAAGATAACCACGTGGCCGCAATCACGTACGAAGCGAGCATGCGTTTGTGCGTCTCTGTACGCCTGCAGTACGCTGCACAGCAGAAAAAAAAACAAAGCAAAAAACCGCATGTAATCAAGCTATATGGGCCTAAACGTAGGTCGAACACTAACATTTGCGTGCGTACATGAGAACTTCTCAGAACACCGATTTCCACTGGTGCGTGAGATCTCATGCAATTCTTTTTTTTTTCTTCTCCTTCTTCTGCCTGTGTACAGATGGCGCGAGCATCGGACGTGATACAATTGCGCGCTGCCAGTTGTCGAAGACAGTAGTGCGTCGCATTTGCCGTGTGGCCAACACAATGGGTTGCAATAGTCGGCACCTGCCAACAGAAGAGCTTGCTAGTGTAATGGAAAAATAATTCCATGCATTGGAATGAACGGTCTAGTACTCTAAGAAAAGCAGTGTCCTGCCATGAACAAATTCGATACTAGTGGCGAACGCTGTAAATAAAGTAAATGTACAAGGACCTGTACTGCAGTTCGTAAAAGGACCATTCGTGGACTGTCTAGGAAAGAGCGGGCAGAATTTACCTGTAAAGTGTACGACTAAAATCTTCTTGCATTTAAATGGTACGCGGCACTCAAGCTTTCAGAACGCATCTTGTACCAACCTAATTGGAAAAGATAATTAAGTAAAGGCAATGCCGAACAAATGACTCTGATATGTGAGGAACTTATCGGGGTACTTCACTGAATCAGGTGGGAACAGAACAATAAAAAAGAACAGGTACGACAGATTGTAAGTGCAAGCTACAAGTGAATTCAATCCCCGATTACTCTTAAGTTGAATTCGGCACTTCCCTTAGAGTTTCCTACCACAATTACTAGAGGGAATTACTCGAGTGTTGCAATCGTCGAGCTGTCATTTTAAGGAAGAGGAGTACATTTGTTTGATCTATAAATACCTTCAGCCTCAAAATTTTTCGTGACGCCTTTTCCGGTGGTGTTTATCTCTCCAATTTTCTAAGCGCTCAGTTTTGTAAACACAGTAAGGGCTGCGTATATCATTGCGGTTTTTTGGCGCTTATGACTCAGTATGCTGTCTAAAAATGTTTATTTGCAACGTCAGAAAAGGTTTGAACAGACCGCTACGCCCATAGACACTACGAAAAGAGTACCGTAATTGTCGCAGGAAATGCTTTCGCAAGTCATTTCGAGAGCTTTCTTCACTTCCTTAATTTTTTAAACAGCCAAGATGTTTACAACTAGCTTCCGTATGCATCCCCCGAATGCGTTCCCATGCGGGTGTTTATTTGACCGGACTAGGAGCATCACAGCGGCGACAGTCTAGTCAGAGCACGGACTCCCAGCGCGAGCGGCATACACGAGCGAATGCGCTGAAGAGGACGACCAACTGTATCGTTCCAACCCTTCTCTACTATATGTATAAAGTACACTTCGCGTAGTAAATTGTCCTTCGCACGCTTTACTTGTTTTAACTCGTGTTTGGCGGATAATAAGAGGGGAAAGAGTGTAGCGATGGCACCTGTGCACGTGGCCTGCGCGTCTGCGGTAATAACATCACGCGCGTCAGAGTTGCCGGCGCGGCTGCAAGCAACGGTTGCGACAGATGCGGGAAAGGTGCGGTGTCGCTTGCGATAGCGTAGTGTGCTGGGCCGTGTGAAAAAAAATATAACTGATGATGTTATAATGCATGCGGCTTAAATAGCTTCAATAATAATCCGTCCCCATATGAATGTTGCGGCCGCACGAGATTCTGTCTTTCTTTTTTGTGATCGCGAAGGAGAGAAACTGAGCCATACCAGGATGTCCGATAGTGCGATGTTCTTGAAGTTGAATGCTCCCTGTGACCTCTTGGTCAACTCAGTATGGCGACAACGCTTTTCACAAGATTCCCATTTCAAGATATTGAAACCACAGGCAGGAGTCATGGTGAATGCGGTCAGGCGGGTGCTCATGCTAGCAGCAGTCGCGAGTACGTTCAAGTCGTCGTTCGACAGCAGCGCCCCCTTGATGCTGACGTTGACTAGCTTGAGGTTAGAGGCCAGCGCTGACACCAGTTCGGCGTGCACGTCCGCGCGTTCCTCTTCTGTCAAAAAGTCCCCCAACCTTATGTCGACATCAGTGAGGGCGGACGCGCTCCTTAGACACGCCGCCAAGGCGGAGAATGCTTCGCGGCTGAAGCGACGACACTCAACCCGCAGCGATGTTATGTGACCGCTGCCCCCGACCATTTGCAGAGCTGAGGTAACTGACTTCGTGCGGGCGTCTTCGCGAAGCAGCAACCGGTTCACACTTATGGTTGTGCTGCTAATCTCCGCACATTTCAGCAGTTGCTTTGTGTTGTTGTGATTTGTGCAGTTGTGCCCCTTGATGACCACTCGGTCGCTCAGGCCTCGCTCCCGTATAGTTGTGCAGACCCTATCGAGCCCATCGATGCAGGGCAAAGAGTTGACTATGACCGCCCTCGGAGTGTCGCTATCCGCGACTGCGTTGAAGAAGGCATGGCACTCAGTTTCTCCGAAGCCCCGTAAGTCAATGAAGAGCTGGTTGAGTAGAGATTGCGGTGTCTGCAGTGCCGTGGCCCAGGACGTCATGCATTGCGCGGCTTCGCGATCGGCAAGCTGGCAAACGGGAACGCCGTTCATGTGCGGAGGGTGGTCGCAGAGCGTCGAAGGTAGCCTGAGGCAGCGTAGTGAGGGGCTTTCAGTGACCAACTTGGCAAAGAGGGCGACCGAACTTGCGCTGAAAACATATAGAGAAAACACGTATTACATGAAAAACAAGTTACCTAAATTGAGAAAATAACAAGAAAAGCAATAAACATTCGGTTTCAAGTTCATTAGTTGGTAAGAAAGTTGCACCAATATTTATCTATTCGAGATAAGTGAGAAAATGAGAAAGGTCCACGTCCTCGGATGTCTCAGTGCGCGTTGATTGACAGCGACGACTGAACATCGGTCGTTCTGTTTGAATTTGTTCATCTTCTCAAGCTGTATGTAGCAGATCATGTGTCTTATTGTCATTGACGATGACCTGCGGCACATAAAATAGTGCCGATTTTTCATTAATCCTGGTCTCACGGAGGGTTGAAAGTAGCAGTTTGAAGAGAGGCGGTGGAACATCAATTAGCACCAGCATAAGTCAGTCCGGCAACCCTTGCTTATGTCTCCATGTCGTCCGGATTGGCGTGAGTTGGCAGGTTCACTTAAAAACGTTTTTTTTTTTCTGCAGCACAGCTCTTAAGCGCCCGATCCTACGGCGAGTGTCGGCGTCGTACCTCGTACCTGAGCGAACGAGCACAGCGAAAGATGAGTGATAGCGGAGCGCAGCGAGCGATGAAAGACAGCGAAAGCAGAGATGAGCGCGAGGGGGAAAGCACAGAATGACGATGCTGCGGAACCATGAGGCGGAAAAAGGAGGAGGGTATAGACCGTTTCATCGGGCGAGGAGGATAGGGCGCGCTGAGAGCCTTTCCTCCTCTCTGGCTTGGGCGATCCGGCGCGGCGCTGCTTGAACGTATTGCTGTCGCGTGCTGCGGAACGATTTCGAGATGTTTTAGATCTTACTTTGTGAAATTTACGCCATGTCCGTTCATATGAGCTCGTCAGGGGAGCTTTTCCCTGCATCGGTAACTACAGTAGGCGGAAATATCTTTTGGGGGCGCAAAAATCTGACGCGTTTTATCAGCCGCGGTGTATGCACAATATCAGTCGCGGAGTGTGTATGTGTTGGGAACTATTTTGCTTATATCGATTTAAATTCGACAAAGAGAACCGGTGTCCCTGTATTAGCAGCATGAAATCGTAAATCTGTTCAATATTTGATCGCTTGGTGTAGGGAGTAAAGCATAAAGCTTATAAGAGCGCATGCTCGTGCACGGCCAACCTAAGGAAACCACGAAACATCTAAGCGGCAGGCGCAACCAAATATTTCTGATGCACCAGCATCGTTCTCGCGCATCTCAAGTTTAGTAGGCTTCAAATTACCATATGTCTACGCTAGCCTTCCTGCATGAGGCCGATGGCGCTGCTCAACACAGCGATCACTGCGGTTGGTGAACCAGCACGGTACATATGTAAGCTGTGCGCTTCGACATTGCCTTTTGGCCTGCATACAGCCATAATATATGAGGGATCGCACAAAAAGAATGCGATGCCTTTTTTTGAGGCATCGCATTCCGTAATGCATTTGAATGCGTCGTTGAGATCGGAATGAACACAACCGAAAAAGAAATTCGGTTATCATCCTCTTTCTCGAAAAAGCAAGAGAAAACGGGCTAACGCCGCAATAGGGCCTCGCATAGTCACGCCGCACAACGTTTATAAATATATAGCCGCTGATGCGGTATACTTGGACCATGCGGCATATAGAACAAAGATATATGTAATCTAGCACCTACCACTGCTTGAGACGCTCGCGCAGTTCGTAAACAGTCCCTTTGCTGGACAAGCGTAATTCGGACTGTAAGGTATGCTGCTATCGCTTGACAAAACTATTTTATTCAGGGGCGGAAACCTCATTCATCGAACCAAGTAGCCAGGCAATGTAACCTGCAGCGAACAGTTTGAACGCTTGTCAAAGTATAACATCACAGCTCCTATCGTAGCAGAATGGTGCTCACGCTCACGCCGTTACGATCGTCGCGTATGTTTCATGGCTCCTAAAGCGCAGCTTAGAAATAGATGATAATACTGCAATAAGGTCACATTAGTGACTGGAACATTCGGAAATACACAATTCATCTCCGAGGCTGATTGTAGGCTCAAATATGCGCGCACACATGGTGCTGCGTGTTCCGCCCACCTCAACGCCAGCAGAAACTCCGGCCATGACGCATTAAACCACTTCAGCACGTCTCACAGAACCATTTACCACGTAGAAAACGCACGTTATACTAAACAGACCGCACGACCGCGAAAACAAACGCCAGAACCTGCCTGCCATGCAAAAAACCGCTTTCACCCAAGCCAGTATGGCGCTGCTCATAGGCGGCGCCACTGCGTTCACAATATGGCGGCGCCTACGAAAAAACGGTCTATAGCGAAAGCGTGAGAAGCGTGGTGCCACGCAAGACTGGCAATCGCGACGATATGGCGCCAGAGTAGCGCAAGTCGTTAGGGTGCCTACATGCGCTCGCTAGCCTCCGCTCCATTCGCGGGGGAGCGCGCATGGAGGTGCTCTGCGGGTCGTCTGCTTTTTTTTTTTCTTTTTCGGAAGAGCTGGAGACTGCCCTGTTCCAAAATGAACAGAAGATTGCTGGCCACTGATCGCTCTGGCACGTGCAACTCGGAGCTGGCGGAGATAATGGGTGTATTTGCGTATAATAAACATTTCACAGCAAAAGCTGTTGTACATGCTGCCATCTAGCGAAAGCGGGCAGACAGAGCTCCCCGTGACTGCGCATGGTCGGCGATATGGCAGCGCGTCCCCTTCTTCTTGAGATAGAACACGTCTGAACATTAAACGTGTGTGTATGTGACTCCTCGTCTGGCCGTCTCGCTCTTCCTTCCTGGCTACAACAAAAGGTGCACGTGACTAACCTTCCGTAGCTTTTTCGGCGTCCTGCAAAAGGAATAGACTTGGCAATTTCTAACAAACTCGTACGGGTGTAGTGTGGCGGCCCAGATGTCAAAATGCGGAACATATTAGAGCACTCGCCGTGAACAATGGCGGGACGTCAAGGTTATCGCAGTATATAAGCAGGAGAGGTATCGGCACTAAGAACAGCTGCGTTATCAATGGGGCGGGCACCTATAGTTCGAACACCCGAAGAACAACATGCGTTCGAGAAGCGCCGGAAGGAACAGCAACGAGAATGTAAACGGCGCCCGCGCGAAACGACCATCGACGAAGAACGTTCCGGGATGCTTGACGAAAACTACAATCGGCAGCCCGTGTGCCTCCAAACGAGCAACGACGCCGGACTCGCAACGGAAAAAATTACAACCACTCCAATCTAAATTAAATTGCGTGGTTTTACGTGCTAAAACCACTTTCTGATTATGAGGCATGCTGTAGTGGAGGACTCCGGAAATTTTGACCACCTGGGGTTCTTTAACGTGCACCTAAAGCCAAGTACACGGGTGTTTTCGCATTTCGCCCCCATCGAAATGCGGCCGCCGTGGCCGGGATTCAATCCCGCGACCTCGTGCTCAGCAGCCCAACACCATAGCCACTGAGCAACCACGGCGGGTAACCATTCCACTCTGTGCAGGTGGAATGGCAGCGAAAGCTGACGACAGTCAAAGCTCTCAAACGAAAAGCAAAGTGCTTTCGCTGCCATTCCATCTTCACAGAGGGGAATGGTTGCCATATTTTTTTTTGTGTGTGTGTGGCAGTACAGCTTTGTCGAGCCCTTTGAACGCGTACACGATATCGCTCTGCCAAATTTTGTTGCTGAGAATCCGTTTTAGCTCCATTTTTGCCCTTCCATTTGACACCGCAGCAATTTTCTACATGACATCGAAGGCTAATCAAGAAGAAGCGTATGGACGCTCAGAGGGGCTGCCTCCTGCAGTTGGTGCACCGCGCGCTGCCTCCGTATACCTCGAGCGCAAGCTGTCGCGTGGCAACTTAGCGTATATTCGCAGGCTTCTTTCACGCTCGGAGATAGAGCTTTAAGTAGCACGTATGGAGTAACAGAAAGCTGTATCGGGAGTGTTTCATGTTTCTCTACACTATTTTCGGTGACACCTTTATCATAACTATAATAATTTATTCATTAATTAAGGCTGCTTATCTAAATAGGCGGAATGGAAAAATAAATAATCTCAGTATCTCGAAGCGATGGCAAACAACATTACCTCGGTTTGGTCCAGCTACGTGGCATTTGCATATTTTTTCAAATTGGCTCAACTTACGTGAGACAGACACCCTGTTAATGCTTTCGCATCGAAACGTTCACTGTTATTGTGAGTGGAGCCATGCTAAGGCGAAAAAAAAGGCACGAAAACAAATGATTGGTTGCGATGCCACTAAAGGCGCCAGCTCTTCATAACATAGATATTATCACCGTCCACTCGAACCATTTTTTTTTTATAAGGAACAACATTGGATTCTGAACGAGTCACTGTGTTTCGACAACTTTTTCGGCACCAGAACGATGCGAATAAACAGAAACACTTTGACAATCATAAGACATACTGGCATGGAAGCCTGATGCTCCTGTGCGAAATTTAATAATTGTCAAGCTGAAATCGCCATTTTTGGTGTCGGTAACAATAGTTTTGGGCCAAGTCAATGACAGTAAGATCTCAAAACGATAGCTGTCCAGAATTAACTGTTTTACAATTGTATTCAAGTATTGTCTTTAAAAACGAGCTCATATCATTAAATACATGTTTAACGCTTTTGTTCCCAGTCACAAGACAGGAACTATTATATGTACCGCCTGGATATGTTATTTAGTAGCTGGCAAATTCAACACAAATTCATCACAACTCCAGTAACTTGGACGTATACGTTTTAATACCCGAGCTATAACGGCCAAATACAGTTGAGAACAACTTGCCCACTTTGATTTTTGGCCACGAACAATACATTTGAAAAATCGAATTTCATTTGAATAAAACCATAAGAAGCACAGTAAATGTGCCATCAATAAATGGTTCGCTGTACTCCTCTCAGTTGAAAGCTCGCTCCAGCTCCAGCGTATCAAAATCGCTACTATAAGGTATGCTTTAAACTTGCCACGTATTAACCAGAATTTTAAGTATCATACTTGGAATAGCATATACGTGTGATTCGTAATGCACCAAATGGCTTCGAAAGCTAAAGCCCCGTAACGATTGTAGCGAAACGTCCCACTGGAGTGTCTATCGATAATATAATTTCAGAAATGCTTACAAATACTTACAATGTGGTTCTCCTCAAGGCGATATCCACATTTAGGTTCTCCAAAAAAATCATCTTGCAGAAGGCATCGATGAGTTTCTTCAGGGGTGAGTCGTCGTTGAACAAGGCAGTCGATTTGAGCACAAGTTTCCGCAGCCTGCAGTTCTCAGTGGCAAGGTATCTGGGAAACATGGCCTCGGAGAAAACATTTTGCCCGACGCTGAGGTCAGTTATGCTTTTGTTTTTAATGAGTGCCTGGACGAGCCGTCCGGCCTTACACCGGGGCAGTACAATGTCTGGCACGTGGAGGGTTGACAGATGATTTATACCTAGGTCAAATAACATCCTAGACGTATTCCAGTCAATGCGCCACAGCTTCTCAAAATCGTAAACCTTGAAGACAAGATGCTTGAGCTGCGAGAGAGATTTGATGACCTCCAACACCTCAGCTGCGCGGTGAGATACAATGACTGTTCCGCACACTGTAACGCTTGTCAAAGAGGGTTGACGTTTAACGGCTAACAGCAGCGAAGGGCGAAACATCAAGTTGTGGTCGAATTCCATCGCTGTGATGCAGTGGTGCTCGGCGAGTAGATGTTCGACGAAGTCCAGTGCTCTCGCTTTGTACGGGTCTTCCCTAAAGCCGTACCATCGATACCTGCATGTGCTTGCCTCGACAACAGCAATAAGCACATCGCCTCTGCCCTCTCCTCGTCTGTCTTCCCGAAGCTCCAGGGCAGCGCCTAGAAGTATCCTATTAATTTCCGGACGGTAGTGCAGTAACTGACATCTCCTACCGCCCTCCTTTGTGCATGGTATGTCCTGCGCGTTCCATTCGGTGGTACTCCAGTCGAGCGCACATGTGATGTCGACAGCATGTCCTGCATGCGACGCTTTAGCCATGATTCGCCAGTCCGCCGGGTGCCGAAAGTCAGTGCTTCCAAGGGAACGCCGTCCAGTGAGACCTGCAAGTAGAGAGACATGGTGTGCAACAGTGTTAGCGAATAAGCAGTTGCTTTGCAGTAAAGCTCTCTCAACACGCTGCCTTCGAAACCTCCCTCTGCTGTTGTGAAACGATAACATGCTCCCGACTCTCGTGCACATATACGAAAGATAGAATGTGAGGCAACGTATACACGCAAAGACGCCCTACTGCATGCTGACGATTATTCCACGTGCTGCTCAAATTTCGGCCACCGTTCAAGGTACAACTCTAGCCTACGGTACCAGCATCAGTCTATGAAAATTCTAATCATCGGCATGGTTTGCCATGCAGCTGCTCTTAATTCTGTCAGCCTGACCAGTTTCGCACACGTGAAGTAAGTCAAGGTACTCGCATTAAAAGCGCTTATTCGTCAAGCGGAAAGCAAAGCTTAGAGATCGCTAAAGAGATGACAATAAAATTGCCAGCTTGCTTACGCAAGAATGAAACTTATTTCGCCAACTGCGCCATCTTGCGCCAAAGCATCGAGCTGCGCCAAGCTGTGAGAAAACACTAATTTCGAAATCAAGTAGCCGAATTCAACAGGAACTGCGTGTTCAATGGCAACCACACAGCCACATAGACATGCGCTGGCAAGCACACTGCCCTGCAATCCGTTTCATCGTTCGCATCGTCGGAGTGTGGGTGTACTTGGCGGCATAATTGTAACTACAGGCCACATTAAACTGAAAACCGTTATGCGCTAAACGATACAATACGAGTGCTTTATAAAAGCGTTACGTGTTAGCGTACATACGGACCAGCTAAATTTGAGCTGAACTGACGCTCGTTTCATGGCGCAGTCGGGAAAGAAAGCCGCGCTGAATGAGTGAGGTCGTATACAGTGTGATCAGCGTGTAGTTCATCAGTTTCGTTATATATTCCAGCACTCTATTTCGCAATCTAATTCGCACCATATTACTACATACTAGTACATCTGCGTCCATGAATGGGCGAACACCTTGCGGCTGACGTTTTATATCCATTTCGCACGTGCACCACGTGCGGTAACCGGGATAACGGAGCGACGCACCGACAAAGGATCGACCTGCTTGCTTTCAGGCAACTTAAAATTAAAATTAAATTATGGGGTTTTACAGGCCAAAACCACTTTCTGATTATGAGGCACGCCGTAGTGGAGGGATCCGGAAATTTCGACCACCTGGGGTTCTTTAACGTGCACCTAAATCTAAGTACACGGGTGTTTTCGCATTTCGCCCCCATCGAAATGTGGCCGCCATGGCCGGGATTCAATCCCGCGACCTCGTGCTCAGCAGCCCAACTTTCACCTAACGTCTTGGCCACAATTATCCAAAGGCGACCGCAATCGACACTCGGGTGGGCACTCAGGCCACACAACGTTCTGTCCTGCCAGACCACCCAAAACCGGGTGTTGTGGCGTGAAGGTTGTGCGGTTTGGAAGATCGGGAATCTTCGACGCCACATAACGCAAGCGAAGAATGTAAAGTTCCATGTCTAGTCAGCCTTGTAGCGGCCAAATTGTGCTCATAATAAAATGTTTGCCGAAATCGCTTATTGCGCAGAAATTGAATTGCGCAGGTCAAGTCCAATTGTTTTAATAAACCATCGTTTGGCGCACGAAATATCGATCGCCGTTTTACATTCGCTTTATGACGCCTGTGGCGGAACCCCGAATAAGCACGAATAACGTAGCTTATCGAAAATATTGATCGACGATGCAGAGCAGAAAGTCAGTGAACCTTTTTATCCCTTTATTGTTTTCAAAAATATCTCGGAGCTTTTTCTCGGCAAGCGATGTGAAATTCTGGCAAATGCCCAATGGCACTGCGTGAACTTCACATTTATTATGCGGTATTCCGCTACCTTATAACTGAAGGTCGCCAAAAATTAAAAATTACCTGAGGGCATGCATACGCGAAGGGCGTTCACAGTGACTATTTCTTGTTAATTGTGCACGAATAGGTTTAATTAGCTAAATTTATAAATTTACGAGATCGATGCGATGTGAATGAAAATTTTTGGACGACGTTGAGAAATGACCAATAGCAGCATTTAAAACAATCAAGGATTCGTGAAGACTTTTGCAAATGAGAAAGTAAGCCGGAGAAATAAATAAAAAATAAAAACAAGCAAATACCGGTGACTGTGACAACGTTCCTGCGCACGAAAGATTGCATCAGTCGTTATGCAAACCTCGTCAAATAGAGGCACTGGGAACGAACGACCACACTTCTCTCTCGCCGCGTGAGCAGTTTTTGGCCCTGTAGGAGTTGAGGAGGACGTCACAAAAGGCGGATGGGGGGGGGGGGGCGACGCTGCCATGTTTTCACGGCGCATTACAGCCGTCTTGCTTCGGGACCCACTATACCCGCAGCAGTGCCAGGCTCTCGCTTCACTTTCGGGAAGAGTGAATAGCTCCACCTGCGGCACACGAAGTGGGGGCCGCCAATTTGTTTGTACGTGCCGCGCCTCAGGAATGTGGTATCCGTGCTTCTGCGCTCCTTAATTAGCTGTGGTGCGATTTGATGTGGTCTGGTGAACTCGAAGTAGGCTCAGGAAACGGTCCCGCAGCCTCCAACTTCGGTCCCTATATCAAACGCGAAGTAGCACGATCCTGTAACGGTTCACTTTCCGAACCGTTACAGGACCGTGACCCAAGTTTGCATGTTCGTGATATACACAATGCACTGATGACGCCGGTTACGTCCGAGACCACTTATATTAGCGGTGCATGCGGGGACGCGTTGTCACGTGGGTGTTAAAAAATTAGCAGGTGTCGTGTCGCTAGCCCAGCGACGCGGAGGCTACACCACTGCCGGTTCCATGCCGATAACAACCTTTATTCCGGTGAACGTAACGTATATACAAGAGCGCTGTGGCGCCATCAGTCGCATGCGACCTTCATCACGTCAGCCGTGCCATGTGTTGCGAAAGCACGACACTACAGCAGGCTTTCTTGTTGTATGAAAAAAAAATGGCTGTGGCTTAGGTAAGGTTAAGCCCAGGATGCGAAGCATACTAGCCTTTATTTTAGTTGTTGAACCACTGTTTAGCCTGGTGAACTGCTGTTGCTTGGCTATATTTGGTTCGGCTAGACGAAGAAACAACTCATGCATTACTTCTTCGCCTTCAAGAGTGGAACGCGACAGCGTTCCCGTCGACCCGCCAAGGGGTGTAAGACAATGGGCTACAGGGCAGCGACTACGCGCCCCGCATTGGACGCGGTGAGCGTCGAGCAAAGCAGCGTTCGGCGCGGCAACGAAATGTGCGCCTGAGCAAGAGACGCACGCCTTAGAAACAGCGCGTTTCTAAGGCAACACCGCATTCACTAGAGGCGCTTTTGTACCGCTTTGAAGCGTTGTACTCGTGGCTCAGTGGTAGCGTCTCCGTCCCACACTCCGGAGACCCTGGTTCGATTCCCACCCAGCCCGTCTTGCAAGAGTTGAGCCAAAGCCACTTCTCCTCTGTCGTGACGTCACGGTGTCACGTGATTTCATGGTCACCGCCGCGCCTGAGGAGCTGGGTTGAGCCCTCGTAATATGCTTCGCATAAAAAGGACCACACCAGACCTATAGGTCGTTATATACGCTGTTATCGGTAATCTCTCCAAGTATTCCACAACCTTTGCGTTGACACCACATTGAATGAGTGAAGGAATAAATGTTAGTTCAGTGAAATTGAGTATTACTTGCTTGTCCACAGTGGGGAAAAACATGGCAAGAATTAACACAAGCCTAAAATCACGGAGTGGGTACTGTTCATGGAACGCCTTCGGTTATTTTTGTCTTGGCTACATTTAGTTGGCACATCCGCTATGTAATTCAAAGGTGGTTTCTTAGAAACCTGTATGTGTTTCCTTCGTAGCTTTATGCTAAGGTCAGGTGGGTGACTTTTTCCTGCCATGCATTTTGCTCGCCTTGCTGTCTTCCGCAGAACTGATCTACCGTACAGCCTAACAGTGTTCTGCAAAGTCAAATAAGGAACACCTTTTTCATATGCCATGCATTTCACTCGTATTTGCCTTTGCCAAGCTGCTCCAGAACACGTATTTATTGCTCTAAAACGGACAATTCATGCTCTAAACCTGCTCCAAAGTGGCAAATTGGCTGATGCGAGAGCTGCTCCAAAACTTTCATGGCCGCTTCCATCCCTGTTAAGCCACTGTTTCTTTTGGATGCCTGTTTTGTGGCCCCTAGTAACTAGCCACTCATGCAGTTGTGCTTGTTTACGTATCTTAACGTATTTTTGCGTAGCTTTCTTTTCTTTTTTTGACTAGCAAGAAGAAATGCCGTCTTGTATATACAGGTTCTGGCAGCGCCTATGCTGAGCGATAGAACCAGCTCGACGCAGTGTCACATGACAGACCAATCACAGGGTTGAATGGCTTTGAACAGTTTTGTAATTCACAGCCTTCTAACTAAATCCAACGAGGATTTAACTTCCGTCATTTCAGAACTTGCAGTGAAATTAAAAATAACTTTTTTTTCGAAGCCGCGGACGTTGCCCCCGTCCGCTGCTTCAGAACACGTGAGAACCGAGAGCACTTTCGGATGGCGCGCTTATCGTGCAAGTAAAAAAAAAATATATATAAATTTCGCTGGACAAAGAATAAGATACTTGCAAAAAAAATAGAAGGGGATTTGCTGCTTATAATAGATAGGAAGTCTAATATTGAATAAAGCGTCCGAGTCTCAAACCTTTTTCTCTGAGCCTCATGGAAATACTTTCAAACAGGCCATGTCAATATAAGTTGTAAAAAGAAGCATTGGGGACCATTTTGTCGCTTGCACTTCCAGCGTTCGCTCTCTTAATTATGTTTTTTTTTGTTTTGAGAGAAACTAACATTTCCGTGGAATGTTTTACGCAATATACTCTGTCACGTTATCAAACGTCTTCATACATATGTACGTCAGAGAAAGGAGGACGCATCGCTGTTTTTGTTACAAATAAATGGTCAGTATTAGAACTGTTTTTTTTTTATTGTATGGTATTGAGGAGATGTTGTCCCCTTTAATTGGCGCTGGCTACTCCTTTTCACTTAGGGATTTAAAGCTGGAACAGGGTGTATCACGCGCTAGCTAAGCTGATCAGCAGTATGCTGTTCGGGTTTACCGCTAGCGCTGATCGCCGTGCTCTTGCGGGTCACCTTTAAAGCGCAGGGTATTTTAGCCACCTTAGCACCTCCGGCGTTACACACCCGACTCCACCGGCCGCTGAGTGGCACTGTGGAAGCTCCGGACTCGTCGACCGATCAGGCAACTGCCACCATCTATGATAGAGCGTGTAAGCGCGACTTAACAAGAACGTATAAGGAAACAGATACACAGAGACAGCGCTGTCTCTGTGCATTTGTTATAGCTGTATTTATCTTTCCTATATCTTATTGTATGCGACACTCTGTAAGCTGCTCGGCTGGAAGTATGGGTAAGATTAAGAAGAAGTAATATGTCGGAAACGTCTTCGCCCCACAAGAGGGAACCTGGCCGTCCTCAAGCTGATTTCCTTCGAGTAATTTGCATACCGTTCTCTCCTCATCCCACAACGACAAAATAATGCATAGAGTGGGTTGACAGGAGTGAAAATGTTGGAAAATGAATGTGTTTATTTAGTTGCATTAGCAAGGTAAGGAAGTGTGGTGCGGCCGATTCGCTCAAGTGGCACCAAAAATTTTAAAAAACATCATGTGAGCGTGTTAACAGGCGTTGTCAATCCTTGATGCCTAACTTTCCCAAGCAAAACAGGAATTATTGAAGGATGCTGTTTGGAGAGTTAAAAAAAAGTAAGTAAAATGTTTTACGGAAGCAGAGTTGTATGTTTATAGGCGCTATCACGATTGGCGTGTAACACCCCGGGCAAGAAGGATGGTCAAAGACCATGCCTAATCGAAACGGAGGATGGGTCCCTAATTTGCTATGGCTGTCTCGAGCGGTTGCCGGCCTGGCAGGCACCCTGCAGTGATTACAGACCCCTTGGTGTGCGTGCCACTGTAGGGGAGAACCCTTTTCATGAACTCTGTGACTCTAAGGGAGCACCCTTTACGCGGATTGTCCGACTCTAGGGGAGACCCTTTCCGCGAACCAAACAGGACCCTTGATGAAAAGAGCGCTACGAAGACGCGGACGAGAGAACAACAAGTATGACAGACAAGGCGCTTACGGGTTGCAGGATCCACGGGTTGCCGCCAGGCGAGGCAAGCCCGTGCAACGTCGTCTAGGAGAAAGGATCAGCCGCCCATCCCCCACCAGACCCGGTGCATGTCACGTGATATCTCGAAACATCTCGAAATCGTTCCGCAGCACGCGACAACAATACCTTCAAGCAGCGCGCGCCGGATCGCACCAGCCAGAGAGGAGGAAAGGCTCGTCGCACGCCGTTTCCTCCTCACTCGATGAAAAGGTCTATATAGATTCAGAAGGGTCATGTAGGTGACAGGCGCGAGTAAAAGAGTAAAGGTGACGAGTTAAATTCGTTTTCACCCCACCGTGTCGAATGTACACAATGCCCTCTGGAGCTCCCCGGCCGTCGCCACATTAGCCGCTTGACAGCTCTAATTATCCGTGACTCCCGTGAAAAACATTGCATAAACTGCAGCGCTTCCATTTCTGCGAATGTGCGAGGCCAGCGGGGACGCCGATAGAACTGTACAGAAAAGAAGAGGAGAGGGAGGAGAAGAGGCAGTTCCCATATGAGAGAGGTGAGACAGGTGACGTGAGAAGGCAAGAAAACCCCACTCCATAGGACAGCGGTTCCGAGGAAACAGGACACGCTTAAGTTCAAGGTACGATACAGTAAGCTGCTATTTCTGAAAAACAAACGCCATGCTAATATGTCAAGCGGGCAACTTACGCAGGGCGTGCAGAAGCAGAGCAGCTTTAATTCAAGCGCACCGCAGGGTGCAGGAGACACCGCGGAAGTGGTTGACCGTTAAATCAACAATTCCGTGCCCGCCGCGTTAGTTTTACTGCTATGGCATTGCTAGAGGCCGTGGACATTTCGACGGGGGCGAAATAGAAAACGCACGTGCACTTAAATTTTGGGACACGTTAAAAAAAATCACGGTGCCAAAATTAATCCGGAGTCCGCAACAATGTCTCGCCTCATAATCCGATTGAGGTTTTGGCACGTACAGCCTCATAATCCAATTCAAGTTTAATACTTATGCCACAATGCGATGGGCCATGTGACAAAGGACAACGCTCGACCTTCTCAGAGGTTATAAAATATGGCGCACAATAACGCCTCAGGCAAACACCTCTCCCTGTGTGTTCTGTGTACTACGCAGGCAAGCAGCAGTGGTACACGCAAGGTGTCATCTAACATCAACTCTCCATCTCGTGTTAGCGTGAACGTTGAAGAAATTAAGCTTTAGCCGTCAACATCACCGCTAATTATCGTCAATCAAGACATCCAGCAGGGAAAGCTTCACTTACATCGATACCCACAGTGTGTGGGATCAGCATAATTCTTCATTTCTGGTGTTTCACGAGGTGGTGTTCTTTACCTTCCACTTTTCTTAAGTTTTCATCAGTCATGTGTCCAATCATACGTCACCCGAAATTCGGCTGTTCGTTCGCGATTATATTGTCTACCTCGAAATAAATGTCATTGATAGTCACCTCCTTATATAAAATTATCTCTCTCTAATAAGTTCTTGATGCAGCTAATGACCATAAACTCCAAGAAATTTATATTGATTTCTTATCAGCCGGAAGTAATACAGACATTTCCTATTCGAAAAATAACGCAATCGTACTTCGGCCTTCGTACAAGTTTCGAATATAATTTTTTTATGGCAAACTTAAGGCCCCACACGTGCTCACTTGACGCGTGATGACTTATAAATGAAATGATGGTGGCTAGGTTTTAATGGCGCATGTACCACGTGTGGCCAAAGAAGGCCAGATGTTACGACGACACTTAGCCCCTCAGACTCAGAATATTGCACGGAAAGGGGCAAGGAAGATATCGCACGTTAACATGATTTTGATCGAAATTTTCGTCGCAGGAAATAATCGGAAAGAGTATTTACATCACTCAGAGACACTTGGGTCTCTGGATGATGTAAGGGTTGTACTCGAATCCAATGACTTATCACGAAGTGAATGGCGTTCAGTTAGATGAGAGAACGCAGGTGGAACGCAAGCCTGTAACAATGGATGTTCAGTCAGCCTTCGCTGCGGTCTGATGTGTAGTGCATACCTGCACTATAGAATGTCCAATGCGCTGTGCTGTATTTTTACATATTTAGCAGTTGTTCCACAAATATAACGCTCTCACTTCCTGGCCATTTTACAGCGGGTACGCAACACAAGTATTACTACAGCTATCGTTCGACACAGTGAAAATATGTACGTATAAAGGCTTTTTTACTCTAGTTCGCATCAAGACTTTCGCCTACTTCGTAAAATAACAGAGAGCATTCACCCTGTTGTCGAAGGTTGAGGCTCCTCAAAGCGTAACCTTGTTGTACCCAACAACAAAAAAAGGAGCTTTATACAAGATTTATTTTAAAGAATGGGGAAACCATAAATGTTAAGAGAGTTTCATCATCATCGACTAATCGACCACACATATTTCTGGAATAGCCAAAAAATATTTACATGCACTTTGGTATTCAAAGTAAATTCGCTCGGAATCACAGGCAAAAACAAAAAAAAAACTCGCCTTCCGTGTGCTGGATGCTTAGGAACGTGGTCACCTACTGCTGCACGTGGCCTCCTTCGTTGTCGGGTACCGAGACGGCGCTCAGGTGAATTGGACGTCTTCTCTCCAGAGCGACACTGCATTGTACTAGAATAGGGGCAGTGTTAGGCACTGCTTTGAAACCGGAAACGTAGACAGGTCCCGGATGTTTGCGGCGGCGCTGCAGTCGCACGGACGGTATACGGACGCGTTCTCCGTGAGTTGCGGCCGGTTGCAGTGCAGAGATCAGTGCGGCCAGTTGCAGCATGCTTGCTCTGAAGGACTCTGAAGCAATTCCTCGAGTTTCTGTCCCGTTGGGAGTCGAATGCAGAATGTCTTTGCAGCTTCTTGAGCCAGTCGACGGCAGATGGGCTCCGTGGGACATTGTGCAGCACATTGGCTCTGTTAGAATACTTGGAAGGAGAGGGTTTTAAATAACTATTCGCATCTAGACTTAGTCAATATAAGTTGGTGAACTTCTTGTGAGGCAGTCGTGCGGATCCAAAGATAACCCAGCGCCGTGTCAATTTTTGACTGTTGTGAATTGCCTATCTTTTTTATAACTTGGCGAAGGCAATGCAAACAGGAAACACAGAGGTCAATAAAGATTTGGTATGGCTACTTCACTCACCTGATAATTCTGACAAGGAAGTGGAACATGCGTCACTTGATGAAACTGGAAATCTGACTCTGGTAGAGCAAAGGCTAAACAGTACTCCTGCAGAGCACCGGGCTTATGTTGAAGAAAGGAGCAATGACCGCCTCATCCATTATATATGGCACGGTATGTCGCGCAGAAGTTTTTTACTCACAACAAATGTGAGGACTGCCGCCCTCTTCTTTTGCAGAACTCTAGTGTCAGTAGCAGAGTTTCAGAATTCACGAAATGTATGACAGGGGAGGATTGCTGTATCCGCCCAAGTTGCTTTTTGAAGCACTAAAGAAACTTGAGGGAATATAATTACAACCTTCTTCAGCAAAGAGGAGCTTTGCAGCGACAGTATAGTTGATGTTATGATTCTAGTGAAAGCTATAAATTTGGCTATGCCATAGGCTGCAAATTACATGCTGATGATTTCCCATCAGTAGTTGTACGTTTTTATTCCCTGACAAGGCTCCACTTTCACGTTAGATGTCTTAATCAGTGAAGAGGAGCACGACGAAAAAAGAAATTGCACTTAAAAGTTGGCTACACTGTTCTTAGCAGGCTGGTGCAACATATGTATGCTGACCCTTCTTTGTCTTCTTTATCTGAATGCGCAACTTTTTCTGGTGCATTCTGAAAGCTAATCTTGGGAATATAATTAAGTAATGAATTAAGGAACTCATTTGCGCACATTAATCCCGCTGTAGGTCTCCATTGCTTGGGAAGGAATGTACTCGCACTGTTTTTCTGTATTTTGGCATACTGTGTGTAGTTTTGCAGAGATCCCTTTTACATCGCGTCTTTCCTACTTGCGTTATTCCTTTCATACAAGTGTAGGATGTCGGTGTGTCTCATACTCACACGTGAGCCTGACCTTCGGGAGCACCTCTTGATGTAAACACAAAAATTAACGAATAAACTGTGCAAATATGGTTGCGGGGGGTTCGCGAAACAGAATGAAAGAACGAGGGACACAGGTTTATCGCGAAAGAAGGTAAATGCCATGCAGGGAAGCTGTTTGGCTTTCGGCTGCGTACGTACGTATTGTTTTGCGTTCCCTTCTACAACAGCGGCTGAGGAACTAAGCGCTTGACGTTGGGTCGCGGATACCGGGGCCGCTTTTCTATGAATGCAAACCGCAAAAGAAAATGTGTGCACCTGGAATCAGAATCAATTAAAATAAATTTGATGTCCTTTACTACGGCGTTATTTCCAGCCGAGTTTTCCGTCCGAATATTTTTTGTTTAGGTGTGCGCTGCTCAAAACAAATTTAATGGCCTTATGCCCATAACTCGGTGTCTCCAAAACCCTTGCTGTCAGGTTAACAAATCCGTCTAATTGGCGTTGAGGTGCGCTAGGAGTGCACATATAATTCATCTCTTATATGAAGTGAATTTCGCGGATGCATCTTAACATCCGCCGAGCATTTGCACGTCTTATTTGACTGCGACATAAAATGATTATCGAAATATCGACATGCTGCGCCGTCCGTTCCATACAGCCCATGTTCCTACAGCGCCACCTCGTGCTATCTACATGCCTCAGCGGCGATCGCATCCTGAACACACTGCCCCTATTCTAGTACACTGTAGCGACACATAGCGAAATGGCAGAAGTAACCATTAGCTCGATATCTGTATCTCAAAACTAGCCTCACTGAGAACTTCGGTGGACTAGAGAGCAGAAGGTGCGGCACCAAAGAGAGACATTCCTTCTTAACGACATCAGCAAGTATTTCTTGGAACATACTACAGAGGGACAAGTTACCCTAGCCTTTACAACTGCCCCTCATACCACCACTTTTTCTCCCTCTCGCCCTCCTTTTTTGTGGGAGCTAGCATAGCTAAACGTGGCATAGCTAAAACCCTGCTCATTTTAGAATTTGCTACAGTCACGGAATAAATGGTATTGAGGAATGTGCCCCTTGGGCTGTGCACGAAACGAGTACAATACCGAATCCTGCACCCACTTTGCTCGGCGACTTCAACGAGTGCGGTACTGTCGAGGACCACGCCTCGGGCATGCATGCGTGGTCAACCAAAACTTTCTAAAGAACTGAAGGCCTTCTGGCTGTACTCTCTCCCCCTGAGTTACGTCACGCAAAAAAGAGGCCCACATAGAAGTTCTGTGCAGCGTGCTACGAAGCTACGAGTGGCGCAACTGCGTTGAAAATGGAGCGCCGAAGACCGAGTGGGCGATGACTGCGACAACACGTCGATTATTTCCGGGAACCCTGCAGCTCCTTGGATAGATTCAGAGTTAGAAAAGTCCTGGCATGCTGCGGCATGCTTCTCATCATCATCATCATCATAATCAGCCTGGTTACGCCCACTGCAGGGCAAAGGACTCTCCCATATTTCTCCAACCCCGGTCATGTACTAATTGTGGCCATGCCGTCCCTGCAAACTTCTTAATCTCACGCCCAGCTAACTTTCTGCCGCCCCCTGCTACGCTTCCCTTCCCTTGGAATCCAGTCCGTAACCCTTAATGACCATCGGTTATCTTCCCTCCTCATTACATGTCCTGCCCATGCCCATTTCTTTTTCTTGATTTCAACTAAGATGTAATTAACTCGCGTTTGTTCCCTCACCCAATCTGCTCTTTTCTTATCCCTCAACGTTGCACCTATCATTCTTCTTTCCATAGCTCGTTGCGTCGTCCTCAATTTAAGTAGAACCCTTTTCGTAAGCCTCCAGGTTTCTGCCCCGTAGGTGAGTACTGGTAAGACGCAGCTATTATACACTTTTCTCTTGAGCGATAATGGCAACCTGCTGTTCATGATCTGAGAATGCCTGCCAAACGCACCCCAACCCATTCTTATTGTTCTGATTATTTCCGTCTCATGATCCGGATCCGCAGTCACTACCTGCCCTAAGTAGATGTATTCCCTTCTAAGCGCACTTTTCCTTTTTTCTGAACGTGAACCGTGCATGTAGTCTCTGCGCTTGTGCAGCGATGGCGGTTGTGTGTCCGGCAAGCCTTCATTGCCGCGGAATGTGGATTACGTTCATGCCAGGAAATGCCTATTAAGTGCTGCGTGCCCGATTGTTGGAGCAATTACGAATCGGGGCCGAAAAATCATGTGTTCATGTTTGCGCAAGATGAATGACAGAATATTGGATGCCAATGCTAATGGCAAAGATGGGAAAATCTGAAACCCTGCGGAATAAGGCAGCTGCTTCTTTGTAAATAATTGCTCGAATGTTTTGTATCTTCACTACTAAACTCATTTGAGCTGTGGCAATTATGTGGACTGTAGTACTGTATGTAATAATGCTTCCAAAGCGAAATTATTCGTTTAAAGCCTAATCTAGGCTAGTATACATACATGTGTCCCGAACCTGAAGATGCACACACCAATGACGTGGTCATGAGATATGTGCTATGGTGCAGTGCTAATATTTTGTCGAATAACATTTGTGGTGGCATGAACGACAATCTCTATGACGCCGACGATAAATCAAGGCAAAGAAGCTACTATTAAGAAGAGAGCGGCACTGTGACTTTTCATTATAAGCCATGCACCCTGTCATCATGTACCCGAAATTAGTTCTCATTCTTCACGTTGAACCATTTCATATTTTATGGATGGGCTTTCTTATAATTGAGCGCGCGAATAGTTTTGCATAAATAAAATATTCCTGGAACAACCTCCGTGCTCTGCATACCATCTATTGAACTATGCCTAAAAAAAATAACAGTGCTCTGGTTAACGTTGCACGTGTGTGCGCGATTCCTTCATTCAACCGGTATCGCCGAGCACGCCGCCGGCCTCCTCCTCATGACGTCACTCGCCGAGCGCTCAGGCCTTCTCTTGTCAGGTGGTGCCGGGTCAACGCGGCGTATTTTTTTTGTTCCTCAAATCATTTACTTGCAACAACTACAACTTCGAGCTATGTGACTTGCATTGCCACCCAGCAGAAATGAGTCAGAAATTACAAGAATCAGAACCTAGACTCGATCACTGGACCTGGATCTTTTAATCACCTGCCATGGGACACCAACTGAATGGAAGCTTCAGGGACGCATCCGCGGTGCAGAAGCGGCTGTCCACCCACTCAGAGCAGGCAGCTGGGTCTCGTTACTAGATGTATGTGACGAATGACTCATCAATTTTGCAGCGGAGTTATTATACCCCAGGTTCTGGCGGTTTGTGTGTGTAGGCAAAAAAGTTGGTGGTCAAACTAGAGCTAAAAGAGCTAAAGCGTATCGCCGGGTATGCCCCAGCTGCGTTTAATATGGCAATATATATGCATAAATCATAGGCGCCGACTACGGGGGGCTCCGGGGACTGAGACCCCTCCGGAGATCTTAGGACAGGGCCGCACCCCCTCACCCCAGCGACGCTGAAGCCTACATCCCCTCCCACATCATTCGGGATTTCTTCCGATTTGCCTTGACATTTCCAGCTAAAATTTTATTGGGCCTAATAACTTACTGCATCATTAGTGGCAGAGACGTGCACGGCTTTTCAAACATTATTTCGCTTTATTTCTTCAAATCCTCACAGCTGAATGACAAGCGCATTAGAAGCCTCAATGGAAGCTGCCTCATCGTTATTTTTCAACTTCAACATTGTTTTAAATTTACACTGTAAACACCATGCACATACAGTGTATTTAACTGTACACAGTGCACAAAGTCTACTATATTTTGGAAAGGGAAGGAGGTGGCAAATTAAAAATTGTTACTAAAGCACTGGATTGTCTTTGCCGAGTGAATATGTTGCTGTGAGTGTTCTTTTCTGACCCCGAAAAAAAACACATGCAGACTTCCGTGACAGCTTCGGCAGAGTCTTTTATCAAAGGCGTATGAAATGCACGTGAATGATGTCTTAGTAGTGCTTCTATTTCCGGTAAGCAATGCTAACGACTCATAAAAAAGGTCTTCTAAAATTGACACCATTTATTAGGAATGCAAACATCGTCATTTACAAGCATAGGTGATAAATATACGCAGGGTGTCCCAATTAAATATGATGCACCCAGATTTAAGGAAAGGGCTATTGCGTTACTCGGAGAGAACCTAGTGCATATTGTTTCCCGCGCAGTGGATTAGCTGCCTGTAAGTTTCTCATCACTGATATGTAATCAGCTGAGTCTAATTTCGTGTATAATCGTGAAATTTTACCATACCATTAGAATCTCAAATGCTTACTTGTACTTAGCTGTTGCTGTACATTGTACGATGATTATGAAAACTCGAATGACCCTGGACCTTGCTACCATGAATGTTCACAGTAACCAACACTGTTGTAGCGCGCAAAATTGGGCATATGTGTGTGATCTGCTGTCAAACCTGTCGTTCGTGGGGGCTGAGACCTTTGTCAGGTTTATGCCTTTAGTCTGAGAGTCTGCCCTCGTTTGAATGAACGAGAAATATTCAATTCGATTCAATTATCCAACTAGAGACGTACTATCCTAATTATCAAAGTGTCAATGAGGCATTTGTAGGCACTGCCAAGGGACATCTAATTGCGGTATTTTCAGTGACGTACTAATTGCGCACAATTTCTTTCCCGACCGATAAATAAATCCCACGAAATATTAAAAATACCGCGTGACTGCGCTCCCACCCGCATTATAAAGCAGCGCTCTGGAACAAGCTCCCTCTGAATTAGCCAGAACGAAATAAAAGAAGTAAAGAAAGGCATCATGGTCGAGATAATTTCTTATCCGCCGCGCTCCGGCTGAAGTAACACGTCTCGTTTGGTGTTCGAAACAAGCTGTGATGGCTGTCTTCTTAGCGTAGAGAAAGTGCACGGATGGTCTTTTTTTATTTGCCACAAGTCCTATCACCACAAAAACGAATTGGCAATGTCAGTGCAAATGTTTAAACGTGCGTTTTGTCCCGTCGTTATGTCTTTCTCTAATGAGCAGAAGGAAAGCATGATCCTTGCCTTGGGTGCTGCTAATGGCAGCAAGAGGGAGGCCGGCAGTAGACCAAACGCGTCGATCATCATCAGAAACTATAAAAACCTGAGACAGATCGGCAGCTTCCAGAAACAATGGCGTAGGACTCCATCTTTGATTCCTAGACTACGCACCAATGTTCTAGCATTTATGGCCTCAAACCCTCATGCTAGAGTGCGGGACGCGGGCACCCAGGTACCAATTTCCAAGTCATCAGTTTGGAGGATTGTATACGACAGCTTTTAAACCTTACCAGCTTAACCAGCACCAACGCCTGGAAAATAGGAACCTGTAGAATTTTCTATATTTCTCGAATTGGGTCCTAACAAAAGCCGACGAGTCACCGGACTTTTCGAGCAACATTATACGGACAGATGAAGCCAATTTTTAGAGAAACGCCCGGATAAACTTGCATAATGCGCACTATTGGAGTGACTACAATGCACACTGGGTAAAGTGCAATCGGCACCAGTACCAGTGGTCGTTCAATCTGCAGAATTTACGCCGCTGCTATAATCAGTCCCGTCTTCCTCAATCACTCACTGACTGCACAGCGTTACGTGGACGAAATCCTTGAAGGAGTGGTGGATGAGTTCCTCAGCGAAGTCCCGCTGTCACGTCTTCCACTTCTGTGGCCTCAGTAAGATGGAGCACCAGCCCACAGCAACAACCGAGGACGAAACTGGCTGCATGCGACTTTTCATGCGCAATACATTGGAAGGCACGGGCCTGTAAATTGGCCGGCCAGCTCACCGGCTCTTGATTAAGGCTCTTGATTAAGGGAAGAAAAGAAGAAGTTGTGGTACCGGGAAAAGACTAGAAATGCGGCGTCGACATGAAAGCATTCACAAGCCGGATTCTGATTTCAGAGATGAAACGCTGACGTCGTATGAATATGTGGTATGAATGGATCTAACAGCCCGATTTTGAACTGATTCTAATGCGTCTGTGAGATGTGCTTGATGCGGGTTCCAGATGGGTGACGCGCATTCCAGTTTAGGCCTGACCAGTGACATTAGTAATTAGTCAAAAGGCCACCCTGAGCTAAACAATACTTTCGCGTAAATGACCATGCTTTTTGGCTTTTGACGCGGCATACGCAGTCTGATCAACCCTGTTATGCTTACCTGCTACCTCAAATAATCCGCAACGAAGTAATCGCAAACGTAGGATCTTTTGTTTTTTCGTTTCGACAAGAGTACGCGCGTCATGAAAACATTTCTAACGCTCTCTGACTGCACAAACAGCCACAGATGTCTGTAACAGCGTTACTACTGCCATCCAGAACGCCAGCAACCAGCTGTTTCGTAAACACTAATACATTTTGCAGAAACTCTATACTAAGCTTCACTGACCAGCGTGAGCAACGAATGACACAGGTACACATATAGCGCAGCAAGCGTTTGTTGTTTTTTTTAATCGCTAAATGAGGAACGTCGCCCGGGTAGATTGGAGGGCGCCTGATGTACACTATGCATTCATGCCTCCGAAGCACGCGTAGGTCACGTGGCCAGGTTCACACAATCTGCCGTGTCTGATTCGGTCGTGTACCTCGTCCGGAAAAAGTTGAGCACGCCGCGGAGCAGCTGCAGTCTTGAGAATGGCCCGTCCTTCGATCCACAGGTGTTCGCAAAGTCCGCGTAGTCGAGGTCGAAAACGGCGATGCCGAATTTCACGGAGGGATCCACTGCTTGGACGTTGCAGAGCTGCCAAAGGATACGAAGAACAAAAAGAAAAAAAAATAATTTGTTTACATAGTGGCTACCCACGACCTATATATACACGCTGATCTAAGGACAAATGCTGCCAAAGTGACCATGGTCAGTGTTTCCAGCGCTCCGTGGTTTACCTCAAGGATTACTATGGACGGCGATCTGGGGCTCTAGTGCAGACAGCACCCCTCTATCCATAGCCTCTAATATCGGGCGTGAGTCACACATGCGCTAACCTCAAAGCTAGAGACCAGCTTTTACGCTGGGTAATAAATTGCGCCGAAAACACGTGTGTGTCGTGTTCGATGTGAGTTGGATGTTTTTCGCACCACAAAACCAATGTACGAAATCGAAGGTTTCACGGCAACCTACCTGGCCAGACAAGCAGATAATAATAACAGTAATAATAATAATAATAATAATAATAATAATAATAATAATAATAATAATAATAATAATAATAATAATAATAATAATAATAATAATCAAAACCCGGAGAAGCGTCAAAAAACTAGTTCCTGTTTTAGGGTTGATGCACCACTCCGTTCATATTGGTTCATGAATCAATATGAGGTTCATATTGACAAAACGAGGTTAAGCGCTAAGGAACAGGCTGGAAAATGAAGCCGAAAATAGCTTTACCCGGTGCCCTCGTGCTCTTTCATTTATAAATGCCTTTGAATAATAATATAAGGCGCAAGTTCAGCAGGTGGTTTAGCTCGAAGTAAACTGCGATTTGTGCAAAAGATACGGAATGAACGCAGATGTAGACATCTGAAATTATTGAAGCGCCTTTCTTGTCTGTACTTGTGTTCCTTCTGCCTGTACTTTTTTTATCAACAATGCAGCGCCTTCATACCTTCAAATAATTTCGCGGTGCTTCGTGCTTTATGCGGTGTAGGGGTTGGAGGACGGACTTCGCGGATGAAAACCCAAACTTGGGAGGGTTTATTCTACATTATACAGGGAGGTGAGACGTCAGGTAACATTCGTACTGTCATTACGGGCCCGCAGCAACTCGGACGCTGCGGCCCGCGGCAAGACGTTCGAGAGAGGTGAATCAGGGAATCAGGGCATTCTCCAGAATGCCCAGGTCTCTCTGGAAGGCTTCTTATAAGCCCTTCGAGCACTGCAAGTCACGTCATGTTTGACCAATGGGAGAGTCCACTCCGATGACGCCACTTGCAGCCAATGGTAGGCGCCCGTGTCGTGGTGTCACACCTGGCGGCTTGCTGCGGTCTTGCCTCGCAGACTGGCAATGGACTTCGAACAAGGAGAAGGGGAGGGCTGCACCTGCTTCATTGTCGGATGCCCACCTGCTAATCCCGGCGGCGCACGAACTTGTTGGCACGTAAACTTGTTGCCTTAAACTTGTTTGCTCGGCCGCTTCTCTGGAATGCGCTTTCCTGCTTCTGCATTCCTCAATTAGCTGTGCTGCCATCCGATGTGGTCTGGGGAACTCGAAGTAGCCTCAGGAAACGGCGCCATATCTAACAGCTCGTCCTCGCGCCGGTAGTTCTGAATGGCCGGTGAACTCAATTCGCTGGCCATGAGGAACGCTGAAAGAAGCTGCAGGGTACTGGGGTCGAGCCACGTTTGACAACCCTCGGGATCCTGGGCCCTGGAGAACATACGTCAAACAAACCAAACAACACAGCGCTGCCCCACGTGTAAGCGCAGGCTCTTCACCCCTGACTCGCCAGGCTATTACTGAGTCAAAATCAACCCTGATCTTTTAGTTCCCCAATTTTGACAAAGCAGTTCCAACCACCCTTCCAAACAGCTATCCATTTCTCCTCGATTGCCGACAAGACCAGAGTACTATTGTTGTTGCAAAACAAAAGGGTCGTTGACGATGCAAACAACAAATGAAAACAGCCGAACATAACTTAAGTGGCCTAACTACACGAACAGCATGTTTCCAATCTATCGCAGTGGCGTACTTATCGCACGTATTGGTGCCACTGAACAATCTGGTCAACCTCACAAGTACGTAATCACAAGCGCACTAGCCTTGTGGTCACTAAACAAAACACGTACTTGCGTTGTAGGCAAACTTTTCATTTACGCTTACTCACGTTTCTTCCCTGAAAGTCCTACAGGACACGTGACATAAACGAACAATTAAACTTGCGGGACTTACACACTCCGCAGAACTCTTAAAATAATGCGTCTTTTACTAACTCTTTCCACGCACGTTCACTAAAGAAGTCAGAATACGGCTGCCCTCAACACACACTAGCAACCCAGTCATAAATCTGCTTCGTTCCGTCCACACAGGACACGCGCTAATGGAACTAAGAACGCCTCTCAGTGCAACTCATGCACTCACTGAAAATCTACGCGCTTAACCTTAGAAAATTCAAAAACACTTAAAGAAGGTTAAATAACACACACGCGCGTTACGATAGGCCTCTCAACAATAACCTTGACCCTTCAGGTTACTCACACATACACACACAAAAAAAACCTATCTACTTATTAATGAGCATCTCGCGAGACTACATGTTTACATAAACCTCATCTTTCAAATCACGGAGCTTCTCAAACGAAAACACAGACAAAGCTCAAACCTTACACATTGAAAGAAATCCTAGTCTCAAATCGCGAAAAACTTTCCGATGCTCAAAATAAAAAAAAACAAGACACTCCATTTCTACGGAAGCGCTCCTGGCCTCCCTTTCCAAACGCTTATGTCTGACTCATACTCTGAGCCGTCCTCGCGGTGGGCGCGGCTTGAAAGCTACTCTGGCTGCCGAGAGACAACAAAAGGGCTGACTAACTATCAGCTCCCCCAAGACGTCACGGTCTCCTGCCAATTTGCGTCCCCGCGCCCCGCTTTCAACACGAACTCGATTGACCGCGTCGCTACTCCCCACCTGGTCTCGTCCTGCCACCTTGCGTTTCTTCGAACTGCACGCTGAGCTATGAAAAGAACTACGGAACGACGAGGAGATTAACAGCCTCGTGCCCTTTGTCCGCGTCCGCGCAGAACATTCTTCGCGGTCCCCCTTTGACCGGTGGCTCGACCATTTTGGATGCGTCAACATCGTCCTAGACGACCGCACCTTCTTCCTCGCGCCCTGCCCTTTTGGGTTTCTCGCCATCTTTGGCGGCGCTACATTAATTACCGACTTTCGGTTTTTACCGCGCTTCTTTTTAAGGCGCTTTGTCTTTGCACTCGCTTTCATGTAGCCTTCTCGTGCCTCGTGCTGGCCGGTACACATTTCGTCGGCCCGGATCGGCCTCTTACCCGCGCAGTCTGAGTGATTTACATTTAAATCTACTCTCACTTTGCCTCGACTGGCGGACAGCCCAACCGACTCTGGCACAATGCAGCAGGCTTTACTCGAGTAAGACAACTCGCACTCTTGCGAACTGCCCTCTGCTACATTGCCCAGCGCACGCTGCGCATCGACACACAGCCCGTCGGTATCGATCGCTGTCTCACGCGCACAGTCCGAATGATTAACAGAATCATCCCTATCTAGGCTATCTAGACTGGCGGAGAGCCGCACCGATCCCTGAACAATGCAGTTGTTCTCTCGTGAGCTACGGAGCTCGCCACCCCGAGAGCTATTCTCAACTGCATCGTCCAGCTCGCACTTCACTTCTGCACTCAGATCTGGCTCTACATGGGTGCTCGCGTCTGTCGCGTCAACAGTACCCTTTTCCTCGCTAGCAACCTCGCTAACCTTACTAGCGACGCACACACGCGGTAACTGTGCCAATTTGTTCGCAGCTGGCCTAGCTGTCTCCACAGTCATCTGTTGGCACAGCACCTCGTCGCTCTCACTCTGGCCTTTAACGGCCTCTATTGCCACTAAGGCATCGTTAGCAGCTAGCCTTTTCCCTTCTCCGGTGAATCTGCAGCCAATCTCACAGGCACTATTCTTTTTTTCGTCGGCTTCTGGCGAAAGTCCGCTAGACACTTCCTCATTCTTTCGCTCTGTACTTCCTACAGAATTCCCAGACAGCCGTTGTCTCTGTGCCAATAACTGATCACAATGCTGTATCTCTTTGATCAGCGCTGCCTTCTCTCTCTCATACTTTTCCTCTCGCTCAAGCTTACGTTGATTCTCACGTTCGCGTGCCTTCTCACGTTCGTGACGCTGACACCTAAGAGTAAGTTCTTGAAGCTCCTGCTTCCGTTCATTCTCGCGTTCTTCACGCTGACGCTCACTCCTAAGCTCACGACGCTCTCGCAAACGTACACGACGCACACGCTCCCGTGGCTCCTGTATCACCTCCCAAGCAAGCGCAATGCTTTTGTCATCATTGCCACTATCATTAATCGCCTTTATGATAGCTGGCGTTTCCATCCGTTCGTCCGCCTCAACTCCCAAATCGTCGCACACCAACAACAAATCTAACTTCGTCAACCTTCTAAGATCCATGGCAGCTGCCCCGACAGGTGGTTAAAACTGTTTTCCTTATTAATTTGTGCAAACACACAATGCAACAAATTCCCGATTCCCAGAACTATCAAAATTGAACACACAACCTTTGAGTCTGGCGAATCATAAGGAAAAAAACCACGCGCTCACTTACGGTTGCAGCACCCTGCCATCCGGTTCGTTCGTCCGCTGTCCCCGGTTCCTCCGGACTCCCTGGGTCGAAGGCTCGCTCCTTCTTCGCTACTCCCAGTTTCTTCGGACCTTTTTCGACGAAGGCTCTCTCTTCTTCGCTCTTCCCGGTTCCTTATGATCTCTCTCGACGAAGGTTGATCCGTAGCGCTGCCACCAGCTGATGCGTTCGGAGGCGATCCTACCGCTGCCAACCAGATGTAGGGGTTGTAGGACGGGACTTCGCGGATGAAAACCCACAACTTGGGAGGGTTTATTCTACATTATACAGGGAGGTGAGACGTCAGGTAACATTCGTACTTTCATTACGGGCCCGCAGCAACTCGGACGCTGCGGCCCGCGGCAAGACGTTCGAGAGAGGTGAATCAGGGAATCAGGGCATTCTCCAGAATGCCCAGGTCTCTCTGGAAGGCTTCTTATAAGCCCTTCGAGCACTGCAAGTCACGTCATGTTTGACCAATGGGAGAGTCCACTCCGATGACGCCACTTGCAGCCAATGGTAGGCGCCCGTGTCGTGGTGTCACACCTGGCGGCTTGCTGCGGTCTTGCCTCGCAGACTGGCAATGGACTTCGAACAAGGAGAAGGGGAGGGCTGCACCTGCTTCATTGTCGGATGCCCACCTGCTAATCCCGGCGGCGCACGAACTTGTTGGCACGTAAACTTGTTGCCTTAAACTTGTTTGCTCGGCCGCTTCTCTGGAATGCGCTTTCCTGCTTCTGCATTCCTCAATTAGCTGTGCTGCCATCCGATGTGGTCTGGGGAACTCGAAGTAGCCTCAGGAAACGGCGCCATATCTAACAGCGGTGCTTCGTGTAATATCTTGTTAGTTTATTTCTTATGATACTGACTTAGAAAAAAATCGGGTCCCTCGGTTTCCTTTCTTCTCATTCATATATGCTTATATAAACGAATAAAGAAGTGAAGTCGAGGGGCTCGACTTTTGCCAATAATGACCATACAAAGCCAGCAGACACTGAAGCCAAGGAAAACATAGGGAAATTAGCCGTTGTTGAAATTGAAATCTAGAGAATAATGACGAAAAGGGAAATATATGCGCCACGTGGGCGGCCTTCCCACACTTTGACACTTTTAAAGCTAACGCATTAAAGAGTTTTTAGCGCAAATGAGATGAGAGCACTAGTATATAGTATGGTACGAAAAACTTTATTCGGAGAGCACCAGCGGTCCTCCGAATTTGTCAGACAACTGGCTGAGCGCGTGACTGTGTTCATCGGCTGTCTTGTTGTCCGCCGAATTATTCGTGCTATCACTAGTATTCCAAGATGGCTCGACAAGCGCACTGTAACTCCAGCCGATTTCATTTAGTACCTCCAAAATTAGGATATATATATATATATATATATATATATATATATATATATATATATATATATATATATATATATATATATTAACTTACCCGTAAATTGGTATGCCAAAAAAGAAAAGATGAAGCACACTGCTTAGCAGTCTATAATAACTCTGCACCAACACTGGCATAACAATTATGCAAACTGCAAATTTCAGCGTATCGGAAACGGTCTAATGTGCTGTAAACACTCGAAACCCATTTACGCCCCCAAGGCTACTTAAAGGTGCAAATTGGTCCATAATTCGCACCCGCAAAGATGTGAAGGTGTGAGTTTCATCAGTCATCATTAGTACAGGACTTATTGATCTAAAACACCTTACTTGTGCAAATTGGTTTACTGTGCAATGTTACACGATAACTTGAAATTGTTGCAATGTTTGTAAGGGCTTTAGAAAATTTCACTAATAAATTAGTGGTACATTTCAGATCGATGCATTTTACACCACAGTTCTCCGCTTTGTATGCCTCAACAGACGTGGTTTATACACTTCTGATACCGTTTCCAATTGCGAAATTATTTCATGCTTGTGTTTCTTTATAGTGCGTTATTCAAAAGTTTTCGTGAAACAGTGACAGCCATAATAAATGAACCTAGTACCAACATTGAGTTGATAACTACAATGCAACACATTTCCTAGAATTAGGAAGAGTGACTGACGAGCAAACAAATTTTTCTGTTTTCTTGCATTTAGACGAAGTTTAATGAGGTAACGGTCTCTCCTAATGACGCAGAGCCACAAGAAATTTCATTTCCTGCTGATTTCCTTACATATGTGTAGCTGTACTGTGTATACATCTATCGAAAATAGTCGTTGTCCGGTGGTTCGCACCTTCTTGCACAGTCCTACTCGGTCGTCGTAAGAGAACACCGTGGCCCCGGTGATGTGGCGAATCTGCGTCGCATCCACGAGTGGTTCGTAAGTCGGTGTCGACCTGAAGTTCGGATTCTTGCACACCTGCCACGTGAGGACCGATCGAAAAAAAAGAAACATCGCCATGTCGGAATTTACGTACATACACACAAAAGCACCATGAAGACCATGACATCTGATATATATAGTTGTAGTGTTTTTTTAATACCTAACACCCTATTCGGATACCTTTTGAGTACTTATTTGTCCTTTTTCTATATCACTTCAAGAACAAGCAAAACAGACAAACAAACGGATAAACAACTGGTGAGAACGTCTTAAGAGGAAGCTTTAGCTCGGGTGCTCCTATAATAAATACATGTGAAAGAAGAATTCGTTTTTCTCGGCAACCACTGCACCACATTTGACGAGGTTTGTTGCATTTAAAATAGAAACTGAAAATCTAGTGACTGGTGGTTTCAGATTGTTGATTTAAGGGGTAAATTTTTTATTAGGAATTGGCAAAAATGAAAAATTTTATGAAAACGGAACTATCAAGTGTACAACTCTAAGTAAGCAATGAAAAATGCATTCTGTGAATCGCATCTAAAAGTTCAACTAAAGAATTGATATGGTGCACATAAATCCTGAAAAAATTAGTAATATGGAAATACAGCTTTTGCAGAACCCCTGTACACAACGTAACAAATTCACGTCAGATATAAATTGACATATCAAATTTGTTTGCTTTAAATGCTCTAATGGATGCAGTTTACAGAACTGTGATATTTGTTCTCGATGCAGAGATATTAGTTTGTAAACTTCGTGTTTCTATGTGCTTTTAATTTTCCGATTTCTGAAAATTATTTTTACTAAATGCAGGCCCTAAATAGAAGTTCCGCTTCCAACTGTCACTAAAATTTACCTTTCTCTCTCAAATGCAACAAATTTCATTAAAACGGTCCAGCGGTTACCTCAGAAAAGCGTTTTTTTTTCGTTTTACATGTATTTGAACAGGCCGCATCGGAGTTGGGCCCGAGCTAAAGCTTCCTCTCACAATAATATGACAGTGTTTGTGTCGCACCGCTGTCACAGTGTGGTTCCGATCTCCAGACTTGCTTAGGCTGTCTGGGCTCAGTAACTTGCCAAGCTAGCCCAGTGACTATGGCGTTGCAATGCTGAACTTGAGGCTCGAAGGTTCGACCCCTGTCGCAGCGGGCGCATTTAGATGGGGGCAAAATGGAAAAGCAATCGTGTACGTACTTAAAGTGTACATCTAAGAATCTCGCGAATTGAAAACTATTCTGGAGTCTCCCACTACACCGTGCCTCGTAATATAATCGTGTCAGGGCGCGTAAAACCCAGAATGTTTCTTTCTGTCGGCCGAGTTTGGGTTGTTTCGGGTACGGGCCGTAACCTCCGAGCACCTCTGCTAAATTTCTCTGCATCCCCTTCAGCCACAAATTGTAATAGACTCTGATTAAATGCGTCATTCATATTATTTCATTTCTAAGTACTGCTGGCCACAACGTAAAAAAAGTCAAGGTGGATACGTGATTCTGTGTGCATTCTTTTTTCATAGTGCGTCCACGTAACTGCCGATTACTCACATGCACACTTTGCGTATACTAAGTTAGTTCTATTGCATTTCTTAGTAGGATCGAATCACAAGTCCGAGCTACAGGGGCAAGTTGAAGGGTCACTTAAAACAAACGCTTAATCAATTTACATTTATAAGGTATTCCTAAAGAACTCTGCGTACGTTGGCTTTGCGTAGATATACTAGAAGAAGAAAAAACTGGCGGCAAAGTTTCCAATTTTGAATTTCACACCGAAAACCCAAGGCCAGTCGTAAATGTTAAGTCATGTATTGCAAAGTATTTTCTTCTTCGCATATCGGCCGTTGTGATTGAGCGAAAGTTCTTGAAACTTTCGAAGTTGAGAATTTGGTTCCCTGAGAATACAATGCAGTCCATTTATTTTTTCATGACGATAACTTAACTGGGGCCCAAAAAGACGTGATCAGAATACGCGATGTCCAGGCGGGCTGATGCAGGAATTTCAAGGCGTCGTCGCTACCAGCCTTTCACTTTTCTATCCAAGCCTAGCGGCCGCGCAAGCCCCGAGCTTATGGCACTGCGCTGCTGAGCTTGAGGTCGTCGGTTCGATCCCAGCCATTGCTACCACATTCCGATGGAGGCAAAATGTAAAAGCCCATGCGTACCGTGCATCGTATGCACGGTAAAGAAACCCAGGGGGTCAAAGTTAATTTGAAGCCCTAAGCAGGGGAGTGCCTCTTAAGCAAATTCAGTCTTGGCACATTAAAAGCCTCAGAATTTTGTTTCCACCAGGCATCTTCACGCACCAGGGGTGGCTTGTTGGTATTGTGGACGTGTCTGATTTGCTAACACACCTGAAATCAGTTTTCTTAGCTTTCATTCATTGACTTCTATTCCGACTTCTAGAGTCGCGTAAATGCGGTAAACATATGCTGCAGTTGGTAGGCCAATGTGGATGATAATTATGCTTGGTCTGGCTCACGTCGGTGACGCTGGCGAACGAATCAATGGTCTTGTTGGTAATGCACGGCGCGAAGAAACCGTACTGGGCCGGAACCTTGGGGACCGCAAAACGACCCTTCATGGTCACCGACAGCGCATACTTCAGGGTCAGAGTTGCCTGAGTCAGCCTGAGGAAACTCTCGAACGCCGTCGTCTGCGCAGAGCAAACAAGACCACGCGACGGATGTGTACACTATCATTAACAACGCTTAAACAACTTTTTCATCAAGCATAATAAAAACTGTTAGAGCATATCAGCGTTGTTTCCAAGCACTATACTAGTTACTTTTCCTGCTCTTTTTGGTACAAATTCTCCACTGCAAAGACATTCTTTGATAAGCGTGCTATTCTAAGAAAACCGTGCATTCTAAAGTAGAACGATTTTAAAACAAGACTTTCTAAACAAAGAGAAAGAAAACCTTACGAATAACAGAAAACAACACCAGCCATCAATCAGCGCCAATTATCTTGATAACATTATGTTAGCCTGGTTGATTTCTCGCTACCTCACGCTTTACAATTTGAATTGCTTCAGCTATTGATCCGCTTGGGCTGATTGTACACTGGCCAGATGCGTTAGCCCCTCCCCCCCCCCCCCCCCCGGCTTTGATACTGCTCTCAAAGGAGGGATAGGTTTCATTGATGGCTCATTACATTTTCGTTCATACGACTTTATGGGGTTTCTGTTTTCTTTATTTTTCATTGGTTTCGCACTCATAATATCATTATTTCTGTGCAAACATAAGCACTTCACAGACGGTGCTCATCCTGTGTTCTTTCGCAGTCACACTCGTCTGTTCGCGCGCTGCTAACAAAGAAATAACTTCAAACTTGCCCACTTCCCTATGCGTCCATACGTACACCCTCTGCCCGATAATAAAGCTTCACTCATCACATGGTGTTTTTCCGCGACGATTTCCTGAAATTATTTACGGAGTAGTGGCGCGATATTTGCGACTCTTCATATGTTTGCGTTACATAAAGTTTGGTGCCTCCGAACCCTAGAAATAAGACCGGAAAGCCTCAGAGTGCCCTAAATGGCTTAGCATACTAGCTTTCCTGCATGCAGTTTCTTTCGCAGGTTATTGCCTCAATCCAATGATTTACGCAATTGATTCAAGCTGCACCCGACTGTCAGCAGGTGCTGTATTCGATTGCTGGAGCAGGACGCTTTTCAAAGCACAGCAATCTTTGGCTCTTCTCCCAGCTTTGCGAGTACGACTGCTGTCTGGCATAGTAAACTGTGCCGATCTCGAAGGCAGCGTAATCATTGGCACTGACTGGGTGAGTTGACCCTAATACCAGCGTACGATATCTATCCTGGCAAGGGTTTCAGCGTGGTTTGTAAGATGGCCGACCTCGGAGGCGGAGCAACGTCACAACAACCACGTGCCTCTCACGATTAACCAACAGATCTACGCCTAAAAACATTTTTTTAAACGCAAGAAAGAACTACGGCAACTTTAGTAACAAACATTCTTAGTTTTTTTTTTCAGTTTTCTGTTTCTCACGTTTTCTGCAGTTTCACTAACATTTGCTGCTGCTGATTTTTTTCCGTCCCTTTACAGAGAAGCAAATGTGTCACATCGCTTATTATCCTATAGGAGTACGCCTTACTTCTCTCATTGCTTAAGCTATAGGTGCACGAAAGAGTCAGACGCTGGGATGACAGTTGTAAAAGACCTTGCAAGTACAGATAAGCGCTTGACATAGAGCACATTATATTTGACAAGACGCCCGACCAGTGTGCGACACATCTCACTAACCCCTCTACGAATGCGTAAAATCATGCTCTGAATGGCATGAATCTACCGGAGAGCAAGTTTTCCAATTAAAACAAACTGACTCATGCGTGTAAGATCTATGTGCTTATACCTACGTGGCTGATGAAGCTTCGCACAAATGTTATTGAGGATGTTAAAGAGGGGAATAAATGTCATTTAGCTCAAGTTATTGATGATAAATGTGTAACTTTACCTTATGGAAACCGATTTCTGTTAAATTCAAGAAAAAACTGTCTTTCATCACAAACAGACAACAAAAGGCACTTTTAATCAAAAAGCCTCTTTTCTCGTTTGAAAGAGACTTTCTGAAGCAAAAACAAATATTTTCTCATTTTGTTTGTTTATGTCATACGTAGTTTTACGCTGTGCCTATAGTATAACCTCAGCACAGTATCCCGATACATTATTGTCTATCGGGAAGCTATCTCTTGACAGAAATTATCCTGGTTTCTGCCCATTTTTTTTTCAATGTGCAATGCTGCGTTTTGGAGTGATTCCGAATGGTTATTTTCTTATGCAAGTGCTGCACTCTCACCATATCGTGCTCGTAACTGCTTCCGACTTCCCGAGGTTTGTGCAGCAGCGTGGGTGGCACGACGAAACAACCGGGCAAAGTGTTGTCTCCTCGCGGGTAGTGGCCCAGACCGATGAACAGGTCCGGCGCAAAGAAGTGTCTGCGCACGGGTGCGGAGAGACCCACCTTTACGCAAACCATTCCAGGCTATGGCCGCGATTTCGCGACATAAGCGATATCTTATCTCTGAATCTGAATGGTACGCTTGGAGGGCAACGCCGGAGATTTTTCGAGGTCAACGGAACTGAATGAAATTTCATGAGTGCGTTCTTCCCCATACTACCGTCATTTCTCGAAAATGTAAGGCTTAAGAGTTGCTCAGTTTTTATGCGAAGCATATTGCTAGAGCTCAACCCAGCTCCTCAGGCGCGGCGGTGTCGCCTTCAATACCACATGACACCGTGACGTCACGACAGAGGAGAAACGGGGCTCCAACTCGCGCCGTCGCTCGCGGCGGTATATAAGCAGCTGCGCTTGCCTCTGCTAGACACTCACGAGGTGAGATGCCTCCTGGAGACAGAGCTGCTCCTTGGAATGAGAAGCGAAGGTTGCGGCGTGCTACAGAGACTGTTTCTAGGTGGCTTTGCTAGGGCGCAGCGACTACGCGCCCCGCATCGGACGCGGTGAGCGTCGAGCGACGCAGCGTTCGGCGCGACAACGAAATGTGCGCCTGAGCAAGCGCCACACGCCTGAGCCGACGCCGACGACACCGGCTTTTCTGCGACACGAGCTCCTTAACGCTGTCGCGTTAAAATAAAGGCTAGTATGCTTCGCATCCTGGGCTTAACCTTGGCTAAGCCACAGCCAGTTTTTTTTTTTTTACAAATTAATTTCATGCATTCCCTCGAAACACCTGCCTTGCCTGTTCCTCAGCTAGTGGCCACGAGGCGATATTACGTTAAAGGAGGTGTATACGCAGTGCATGCTGGGAATGAATGGCAGACGGTAGGGCCGAGGGGGACAGCTGTATATAGTGTTAGTGAGCAACTGTTTGGCGTGAGAAGTTGCGGTCGCGAAAGACTATATACGTTCTGTGTGGACGGGCAAGAGATGGGAGGCAAGTGTCGCTGCGCTGTTGGCTGCACGAGCTTCAGCCCTAGCCATCCGCAAACACAGTTGAGCCGATGACGATCGCTTTCAGCCGAGTTTAAGCCTATCACAGTGGCCGAGTTCATGCTTCTAATGCTGGCGTGGCTGAGTGACTGACCTGAAGCTAATTAAGCCATTCGGAAGAAGCGAACTGCTTCTGTAGTTCTATTTTGACCATACGGGTTTGAAATAAACCGTCACTCATCTCGTGCAGTGCACACAGAGAAAACAAGAAAGCGGCGACACGGCATGCTATCATCATCGGTATACGTCGCCGTTCTCGAAGGTGGCCAGTCGCACCCCCTGGCACTTCACTAAATTAAATGTGACCACTCATTATTTATCTTCTGAGGTGCACTGTTTGCCTCGGATCCCAAATCGGCAGCAAGCGGAGGTCCCTTCGATGCAGTAAGCAACCGCCTCGTTCAGCTGCCAACGGTGTCAATACTGGCATCGGCGTTCCCGCGAGAAAAACTGCGTGCTTTCTAAATGAACGATAACACGCGCAATGTCCTGATCTATACCCACTCTACGCAACACACTAATTGTGTGCACGAGGGCAATACGAGGAATGATAAGTAGGCATCATCACGACGCCGCCGAACTTTCGCTAGCAATTGTATAAGACAGACTAGAGTATTGTGTTCTTTCTATGTGTATTTTGTTCTTTTTTTACTTTCCAATAGTGTTTGATGATTGCTACTTTTCCAACACGTTGACTTCTATATATGATGATATATAGAGATGTGCTGTACATTTTTTTTTTGCTGCTGTAAACCCGTAACAATATGTATTTGCTTAAACTATGGCTCGTGCTGTAACAAATACAAGAAATTAGACGAGCGATGAAGGAACAGGGTGAGGGCATGGAAGTGAGAAGGCTCGAAAATGTGTCCATGTGTTGTGCCATGTTGAAGGCAAATACACAGTGGTCCGCATAAAAGCATCAGTGCTCTCGCGGACTACAGGTTATTATTTGTGGTGCATACAAGAAATTTAATTTGCTATTGTACATTTATTTTCTCCCTTCCTATTGTTCCTCTGTTCTTAGAGCACAAGACTGTGCGATTTGGGCCAGAGCACTGCCCAGTCCCGCTCGAAAGCGTCATTGCTTTGGCGGGCTGAGAAAATATTTGACTGTATGTTTTGTGTCCTAATAAAGAAAAAGAAAGAAAAAAAATACTACGGTATCCCGCTCGCCATTTTCGAAACCGTGCGGTCGCTCATGTCAGCGCGACTCACGATTGATGCCAGGGTGCTCACATGCAAAAAATGTGCGTGTTTTGTTATGTTCTAACATTAATGGATCTCACTGATGAGCAGCTAGCATTATATCTCAAGCGAACGATGAGCGGTCGCTGTATACCTGCTGATGTAAACAGATGTAAACAAATGCACCTATCGGTGCTTTGACTGCCAGCGGCGTTCCTCATGGTGCAGCACAATATGTAGGGTATGGGCGCTGGCTCTCGTGGTCGCAGATCGAACGCAGACGGCGATTCGTGGCTAGGTAATTCGCCAAAATCGTAGCTGTCACTGTTTGCCAAATCTGAAGAGCAGGTGCAGCTCACATTGTCATACGAATGTCCGGCAAGGTCGCGAATCAGCTGAGCGTCTCGTCTTCACCGGTTTCGTTCGCCCCGCGAGCGAGACCAGCATGCCTTGCGCGCCTTCCTCATTATGCTCCTTTCGTGCCGTCACACGAAGAGGTTCCCTCGGCTTCTCGGTGGTGGTAAAATGTATTTATTGAGCGATTGCTCGAAGACCTATCGGGATAAATGTGGGGAGGCCATTTCACTTGGCCAATTTCCTTTCGAAAATTTTACCAGGCTAAGTAATAAAACTTGCCGAAAAGCCAACAAGCGCATAAAAAGGCAGAGCTGTCGATATGGTGAGTAAAAATAAACACAGTAAACATCAGGACTTCCTCGATGAGTTAATCTACACTGGCCTACTTTCCAGGCAGTTGCAGCACACCACCTACAGCGTGGCGCGTCGGACAGGGCGAACGATCATGGCGGCGTGTAATATTGGCTGCGCATGCGCAATGCGCGGGTATGGACGTGCGGCGTGCGATTAAGCGACACGAAGTGACGGAGAAGCTAGAAAACGTCGAAACGCATGAATGCTTTGCAGTTTCTCTTTTTGCTTTTCAGCTGCCAATTTGTGTTGACAGCGCGGCATTATCTTATATAGCCGTGACATAATGAATTCCTCGGCGAACTTACACGAAATTTGCGATGTAGAAGTGGGCCCAGCCCTGGTCTGGAGCACTTGCTGCAAGAAATGTGAAGACCTTGATGCCCTTGGCGATGATTTCCTGGGAGTAATGGTCACGCAGGAGCTGCGAGAAGATTAAATGTGCTCGTTTGCTTGTTTTCAACGCTATTCTTAGAAGCGCTCCTCTTGGTCCCATATGCCTTCGTATACGCAGAGATCAACAACTCCCGCAAACGTATTTTCCAGTGAACAGCTTGTATGTATACGCGTGGACTATGGTTGCGCGTGCATTATTAAAACAAGAAATTAACAGTTAACAGTAAAGATAAACAGAGCACGTGAGACTTATTAGGAGCTCAATATACCCAAAAGTTTTACGTATAAATGGTATCTGGGTGTATGTGTGTGTTAAGCAAAGCCAGTGCTTCACTGCACATTTAATGCGTTAGCATTCGCAGTGTCAAAATGGGAAAAAGTGCGTGTGTCTAGCACGAATTGAGCAACACAAAACTGTACCGGGAGTGTTTCGTGTCGCTCTACAATTTTCTCATTAACACATTTCACCTAATGATAATACTTGAAAAATTGATTATTCAATTAAGTCTAGTTATTTCATCAGGCCGAATGCAGAATATACTTTGAGTGTCTTGAAGCGACAGCAAACATTACTTTCGTTCTGCCCAGCTTCGTGGCATTTGCGTGCACTATTTTTAAAGCTTGGTGCATTATAGCGTGGACACCCTGTGTACAGTGCGGCGCACGCGTAATGTGGAAGCTGTGGGCTCTTGCCCCACCGGCGCCATGTTATCTTTTCGTCCCCACTTTCATTTCCCTGTATTATATTCTACATTGCAATTTCAACCACAGTGAACTTCCCCGATGCTTTCCATGGCTCTCTCTCTCTCTCTCTCTCTCTCTCTCTCTCTCTCTCTCTCTCTCTCTCTCTCTCACTATATATATATATATATATATATATATATATATATATATTTATATATATATATATATATATATATATATATATATATATATATTTGTGTGTGCGTGTGCGTGTGCGTGCGCCTACGCCTGCGTGTGTGTGTGTGTGTGTGTGTGTGTGTGTGTGTGTGTGTGTGTGTGTGTGTGTGTGTGTGTGTGTGTGTGTGTGTGTGAGCCCAACGTTATTTGGATTTCGAGCCCCGAATAGGCAGGACGTGTGTCGAGTGAGCTCCTGAACAAGGCTTTCGAATGCGGTTAACGGGGTTTAAATCATGAATGCGGTGCCTCAAAGCGGTGTGACGTAACGCTAACACGTTTCTCTCGCATTGGGTCGAAAATGGCCACTGAATGTTTGTTCGACGTTATGCTGCCTGCTGTTGTTGCCTGGTAGTGGCCCCCAGGCCTCGTCAGGCTGTTTTCTTACAGCTTTATTGCCAGGGTGTCCTTCAGCACTGTACTCTTTGCATATTGCAAATGAACTCGACTTATAGTGCATATAATTTTCTACTTATATTACATGGCCTTGCCTTTCTTCAGCAACAACCTTTTTTGCCACCGAATGAACGCGTATTCGGTTTTGAAATAATAATTTACCAGTCAAAAATGACTTCGTGTGGATCTTCTGAGTTAATTTAACTCTTTAAAGCGCAGAAACATGCGTCTACAGAGTAATGCCTATTAGAAAAGACAAGAACACATGAACCGTACAGCTAAATAACTTGTTCAATTGTGTTCATATTTCGCATAGGGCATTATGCAGCGTGTTCAGCTTATTACCACGTTTGTAGACATTTCTTGTCTGTTTCGTTCGAAACAAAGCCGAAGTACGCGTCGACTATTGCGACGCCATTTAGAACGAAGGTTCTTTAGCAGGGGAACGATAGCGCGATCTGTAACCGCTATGTTGAAATCCGCCTTTCTCGGCTATCGCGGTGAAAGATGGCGCCATTGTTTGATTTCGGCAAAACTTCTTTTAGTGGCCTTGCCACAGACAATGTTCGCTTTGGCTTTGTTCTGAATGAAACATGCAGGTAATGTTAAGAATAGCAGCATTAAACTGAACCCTTGGCGGGCCCAAGGATTTCTTGAAGGCTTTTCCATTTGTCCCATTGCACAACCGGTAATTGTGAATAATATGTAAAATGAATGAATGAATGAATGAATGAATGAATGAATGAATGAATGAATGAATGAATGAATGAATGAATGAATGAATGAATGAATGAATGAATTACTTTGTCAGAAATAATGCGCAGGAACGACGGTGGCGGAAGAGCACATGACGAACGCTTGCTATCAACTGAAAAAGTTTTATTAGAAACTGACATATGCTGTACGTGTAAAAGAAAATGCGTGCGCTCACCCCGTGTGCCGTCGTCCTTGTACCTTCGCGCTCTGTCTAACAATGGCTGCACAACAACTCACCCAGTTAGTCATTCTGATGAAATACTTCCGTTGTGCAAAATCGGAGGAGAAAACCAGCGTGTCTTTACCTGTAAGTGTCGTGCATACCTAGAGCTCAGATTTCTGGATCACTAGGTATAATAAAGCCGGAAATATTTAAAGACGTGACCCAATAAGAAATAACCTTTTAACAGAAAATAATAATGCAATTTCCTCGGAAACACTGAAATTATGTCGGTGTACACATGTATATGTTCATCTTACTGTAGTACCTAGTTCCGGGTGCACAGCGAAACTCGTATCAAACAGCTTTCCTGTTCTTATAGAGAAAAGCAGTAAGCTGTGGCGTTTCGCTGCTTTTGTAAGAGCACTGTATGCATACCTTGAGGCACTCCAGGGCATGTATTAGGTCAGTTTGCGTCGGGTTCACGGTAGCGGTGTCCAGGATACCGAAGTGGTAGATAGAGTGATCCCAGAAGGGTTTCAGTGGTTTGAAGCTCCGAATGCTGTTGTTTAGGAAGGTCGCCACCGAGTGGGAAGCACTACATCATGAGAAAAGCACTCGTCACTCCTTGCCGGTTGCTTTTACAACCTACATCGTGTGCTAGCTCAGGTCAGACATTACTTTGGGAATGTTCATTCTCGATGCAGTAATGGTCAACTTATACAAGGAAAGATGGTCATAATTTAGGTGTGCTAAATATAAAAAAAGTCTAAGAAAACCAAGCCAAATACCCGACGAAAATGAACGCAAGAAATATGAGCGGGATCTTGAAAACAAGACAGACTACCGAAGCACTTGGCAGAGCTGAAGACATAAAATGTAATGAAGACGGCAAAGTAAAATGTAAGTGATAACATACGCCTCAAGTAAAGCAATCAGCGGGGCTAGTTGATGGACGTTCATTATTGTATTGCGCTTAGTGTTACAGTGATGGACGAACCTAAAGGAACAATACGCAGACGTATGTGAGGCAACTTGCGTATTGTGCCATGTACGTCCATGTTTTGTTCCTTTATGTTCGTCCGTTAATTCGACCGTCAGTGTGACACTAAGCGCAGTACAATCATCAGCCTCAAATAAGTTGAAACGGTTAATCTTGGTAAGGAATCTAGTTGTAAGAGCTATAATTGCAACTACTGCAGTGAAGAAGAGCATGTACTTATGGGCTGCCGCAGTCCCGTTATGTGAGATATCGTGTGTGTGGGAACTGTCTGGGCTGTCTTGATGCTCGACCGACTGTCCTAATTAGCAGTAGACACTACACAACGTAGATATGCTACAAAATGATGGAACACATCATGGCGTCCCATCTTTACAATCAACTGGAATTGAAGAATTCTCTTTTCAATAACCTGCATGGGTTCAGGAGGTGTTCGTCACGGGAGACAACTACTAGAATTACCGAGAGACTTGCATTTTAACGTGTACTTAAACTTACAGACTGACTATCTTGAGATTTCTTAAGCTCTTGGTCGAGTTACCCATTGTCGCCTTCTTGTGGAATCATCAGCAATAAAACTGTATTTTCTAACTTTATCTTGACTTCGCAAATTTCGCTGTAACAGGCAGCAATTCACCATCGCTAACAGTTTTTTTATCTCTTTCCAATGTTTCATCTTATGTACAAAAGGGGCGTGTTCAAGGTCCGCCACTGTTTCTTATCTATATTAACTGCCTGTGAAATAACATATTGTCCTGCCATGCGCATATCTGCTGACACCTGCATCAGATAAGGCTCCCACCATAAAGTTTGCTGGCAGACGCCAGCGCCATTTCTTCCCCTGGCGGAGAAGGCGTCAAAATTTATCAGGTTGCCGGAACCATGCAGGGCTCGGAATGCTCGGAGTGCTCGTAAAAAAAAAAGCGCTGTTGCCGCAAGAACAAATAGCCAGAAAATGGGAAATATGCAGGGAGAAAAAAATCTGTAGTTCAAATACTGCTTCAAGCTAAGATAAAAAAAGGTGAAAGTCAACGTTGGCTGCCAGAAATACCTTAGAAAAAGAAGGTCCCACCTAGAATATTTTTTGAACAATGATGCAACAAAATATCCTAGACGAAGATGGAAACAAACTAGAAGGGGACGAGGCCGAATAAAAAATAACAGCCGAATATTTCCAAGGCTATGAAGAGGTTGTAGCTGAGGAAAAAGGGGTATATGAAAGAGAACGAGATGGAAAAGGAGCTGGTGCTCACAAATTTCAACTGGAAGAAATCCGAAGAGAAAATTAGGAAGCGCACAGCCACAGGGCTCGACGAGATTCCCGTTAGGCTGATTAATCAACTAGGACCAAAAAGTAAGGAAGCTCTGTTGAAAGCAGTAGAAAAAAGTCTAAAAGATAGACGAATACGAGACAGTTGGCGAAGATGCAAAATGAATTTATTTATAAAGGTAAGGGGGAGAAAGATAGAATTCACTCATATAGACCGTTGACCATTACATCACTAATATACAGGTTAGTAATGTAAGCATGGACAGATAATAATGGCATATTGGGAGAACTTCAGAATGGCTTCAGAATGAGTAGGCGTATGGATGTTAACTTATTTGTCCTTAATCAGTGTACTGAAATACCCAGAGTAGAGAGGACACTGTTAAATATGACCTTTTTAGATTTTACGGAAGCTTATGACAACGTAGACAGCAACATTTTGTGGCATATTATGAAAGGGGAATGCTTAGGCGATGATTGTACATAGCCTTTGAGAGAGATTATACCATTCGCGCTGAATGGGAAGGGATGAGGAGTGAAGAGAAAGTTGATATCAAGAAGGTACTTACGCAGGGCGGACCTTTATCCCCACTGATGTTTATGATGTAAATGGTGAGGATGGAAAGGGCCCTCAAGGAAAGTAATGTCGGTTTAACCTCTAATACATAGAGGCGGGTACAGTAGTTGAGCAGCAGCTTCCAGGTTTATTTTATGCGGATGACAATGTGTTGCTAACTAACAAGCAAAGTGATATGCAACGTCTGGCTAATCTCTGTAGACAGGAAAGCGAGAATTTAGATCTGAAATTTAGCGTCAGGAATCAGGTGTTATGGTATTCAATGAAAACAGTGAATATATAATGTCAATGCAGGTCCAGGAAATACCACGGGTAAAATATTATATATATACCTCGGTGTATGAACGAACGAAGGCAATATGTATATGGAAACACAGAAAAAAAACAATAATGACAAAGGGGAAGAGAAATGCGGTCATAATGGAACACGGAGTTCAATGGGGTTCTATGGGGATACAAAAATTACGAGGTGCTCCAGGGTATGTGGAAAGATGTAATGGTTCAAGGACTTATATTTGGAAATGTGGTTGTTTGTTTGAAATAAGGGGTACAATCAGGACTCGAGGGTAGCCAAAGGCTAGTAAGACGCCTCACGATGGGGATTCACGGGAGGATTACTAATGAAGCTGGGCAGGGTGATAAGTGATGGACAAGTTTTGAAGCGAGGGAAGCTCACAGTAAAAGTTGTTATGAAGGATGACTGAGGAATACGGAAGAAAGTTAATCGGTTGTGAGAGTTTTCAGGTATTTGTACAGAAATAAAACTTTTATTCACAGGGGACTAAGATAATCAGGAAGCTTACTAGCAAATATGCGACGTATTGGTTAGCAACATGGGAACAAAGAATATCTGCAGCGGAAATTCAGAGAGGCTGAGGTAATCTCATAGGTGGCGGCAATGGAAAATAAACCTGCTATGAGTAACTACTTAGGAGAAAAAAAAACGATATCAGGAAAGAAACAATATATGATAATCCAAAGGGAAGCTCATTACTTTAGAAGCGGGATCAGGATTCTTTAGAACACGCACTTCTAATGCGAGATATAAAAAAGAAGAAAAAGCACGTGCTTGCTGCGGTAAAGCTAGGGAAACTACAGCGCATGTTTTATTAGAATGTGAAGATATCTCTCCAGCGGTCGATTTAGGCACATCTGGCCTCCTTGAAGCCCTTGGTTTCAGCGAGAACAGAGGACAGTAAATATCTTCGCAACAGAGATTACTCATAGATGATTGGAAGATTGGTGGAAGAAAAGTAGGGAAACGATCGTAGTTTCGCCCGAGAAGCGAAGCAGCGATTGCAATAGGAAATAAGTGGACAGCCATACAGAGTAGGCTTTGTAGTTTTGTCTGCCGTGTAAACGCGTAAACACAGGCGCCCTAACCAAATTAACAAGCATGGTGCCGCGCGTGCACATCTCACTCGATGACCGTGGCAACACGCTTTCAAAACTCTGCAGGGAGGAAATGCGGCAGCAGCAGCGGGCGAACTGACCTTCGTGCAAGCGTTCGCATCTACGCCAAGCCCGCTGCGAAATGACGGCACAGCGCGGACTCTGCACCCGTCGCCGATAGCAAGAACACAGAGGCCCGGCCAGGCGCACGAGGCCGCCCGAGCCGCGCAGAGTAGAATGCGCCCCCCTCCCCCCCACTACGCCCCTCTCCACTGAAGGCTTGCGCGCGACTGAAGGCAGCGCGCTTCTCTCGCCGCCTTCCGCCGTTGCGTGCGCGTGATTGAGCCACAGTCGCCGGCTCACCCTTGTACACTTTCATACGCACATACAGCATAGGACGCGAGGCGACGATTTTATCGCCCTTGGATTTTATCCGGAACCTCAAGACGACACCGCCGGCACAAATGCGCCTGGAGTGTACATATAGTTGCTATATATCTATAGAAAGATTGATTTGATGATGGGAATTCCACGTGGACGTTTTTTTTTTATTTTTCCTTTTTTTAACATAGGCAGGACATTGGGCTATATAATAATAGCTTAGTAGCGCGATCCACCACCCCGTTCCAGAGGGGACGTTCATAGTATCCATGCATCTATCTTCGCAGAATTGCTCCTTGCGTCGCCGTTATTTCTCGGTGGTAGGACGGTTGGATAGCCAAGGAGCCCAGAACTGTTGCATGGTGAAATGCCACAAAACAGGAACAAAAACACCCGGGGCCGGCAGCCGCCTGTCAAATTCTGCAGACAAGGAGGTAAATGGTATGAAAAAGAGTGCATGCAGGCATGGATAACAGTCATCCGCGGAGCCCCAAGTCAGTTGGAACGCGAAAGTCTGCCGTATTACTTAACGATAGCAATTATTCGTGGCAGCGTTGTTGCTTCGCTGTTGTTTATGGCAGTTTGTTCGTGACGACGAGAACATCGGCGCACCTTTATTTTGACGCTGAATATTTTACTTTGAACAAAATTGAAATTTGATAAACAAAAAGAAAAGGGGAAGTAAGACGACGCACGAAGTTACCAAGCCTTTATAACTCTCAAACAGCAAGAAATATTCCAGTTCTGTAAACTACATCTGTTACAGAACTTTTAGCTTACGGGAAATTTTTACATTGTTTACGAAGGTTCTGATAATGTCCTACTCAGAAATTATTAGCCTCATTCACAGTGGTGAATGACGTTCGAATATTGTCTCCTTTAGGCGTCTCAGTCGGTGAGGTTTAAAGAATAGAGACATCGTTTCATTTATCACAGAATTACGTGTGCTAATTTGTGCCAGTTAGTACATACTTTCGCGAAGGAGCAGCGCTTAGGAACGCAACGAAGGAGACGAAAGACGCGAGTGCTCGTATCTGAGCTATGGAGTCGAAACGTTTATGTCCAATTTCTTAAAAAATTCCGCATTAAAAGAAATATATTTACAAATAAATGTCAAACATAAAATGTAACTATAAGTACAAACTGAATATGTAAGGTCTTCTTTTAAATGCAGCAGACCTAATCAACATCGGTTCTGTGCTTAACAAACGCGCTGTTCTGTTATCTGTCAGCTTTTGCGTAGAGGGGGAAATTGGAATTTGCTTTCGAGTGCATCAGTCGTGGTGCCCGATCACCGCATTTGTAATTTACCATGCTGCAAAAACAAATAAAATCAGGTTTTGCCGCAAGAGAAGGATTGGTAAGCCAGAAAAGACGGATAAACTAAAGACAGGCGGCGCCACCACCTTGAAGTTCCCGCATCACTCGCGTGACGTCACAGAGTCTGACGGCATCTGCTCGGTATTAGTTAATTTCTTCATTGTGAAAGATGTGTTGCATTATATTCTAAAGGAGCCAGAGAGTGAACTTAGCAAATATCAAAAACATTATTGATCCACAACCTCCTGAAGGCGAAAAGTGCTTTAAAATTTGTGACGTAACACTGACGTACTGAAAGTGTCGGCTAGAAATAAAAAAAAAAGAAAAGTGATACACTGACCTTCATTTTCAGTCTTAACAATCAGCCTCAGACAACGAAGCTGACGAAAATGCAGTTTTACCCGCCGTGGTTGCTCAGTGGCTATCGTGTTGGGCTGCTGAGCACGAGGTCGCGGGATCGAATCCCAGCCACGGCGGCCGCATTTCGATGGGGGCGAAATGCGCAAACACCCCTGTACTTAGATTTAGGTGCACGTTAAAGAACGCCAGGTGGTCGAAATTTCCGGAGTCCTCCACTACGGCGTGCCTCATAATCAGAAAACGGTTTTGGCATGCAAAAACCCATTAAAAAAATAATGCAGTTTTGGAACAACGCTTTGTCATTCTGAGCTAATTTAGTGCGTCACTTTAACGATCCCTTTAGGTATCTGAGGCTTATACTCACTCGTAGGAAATGCCGACTCCGAACGCCGTGATTTGGTGCATTTGGGCTGCGCCGAGGAAGGTTTGCAAGTTGGTATCGTAGCGTCCGGGCGCGTCCAGGCGGTTGCGGCCGTCCTTCTGCAGCGAGTCGAAGAAGATGTACTCGCACAAACCATCCGGCGGGAACATCTGCGTCGACTTGAGCCTCGCGCCCATAGTGCACACCAGGGGCCGGTCGTCAATCTCTGCTCGCAGCGCGGACAGAGTGACAAGGCCACGAGCTGTGACGTAAAACTTGACGCGTACTGACCTTTGACAACACCACCTAGATACCTAGATAGCACAAGGCCTTTTCACTCCGATCCATGATGTCATGCTACCTGGCCCGACTGCCATATAATCTAATGGGGACGCTCCCGACTAGGCAACGGTGATTTTGACGTCACCGCTTTCATCACGCCAGCCTTGTCAATGGAAATTTGGGGCCAGGTAGCGTGACGTCATGGATCGGAGTAAACAGGCCTTGTGTTATCTAGGTGGCGTTCCCTTTGAGGTGGGCACGCGGGAGCTGCTGCTCTGTTCCGTGCATTGGCCAGTTGAATTTAAAGCAGTCGCGTCTCAGTTATAAAATACGATTTTGGTTGCCGGTAGGCTCACTATCGGATTCTTGTACGCGACTCATCACCGTCATCATCATCATCCTGGTTACGCCCACTGCAAGGCAAAGGCACCTCCCATACTTCTCCAACTAACCAGATCATGTGCTAACTGTGGTAATGTTGTCCTTGCAAACTTCTCAATCTCATCCGCCCACCTAACTTTCTGCCGCCCCCTGCTACGCTTCCCTTCTTTTAGAATCTTGTCCGTAACCCTGAATGATCATCGGTTATCTATCCTCCTCATTACAAGCCCTGCCCATGCCCACTTCTTTTTCTTGATTTCAACTAAGATGTCATTAACTGGCGTTTGTTCCCTTGCCCAATCTGCTCTCTTCTTATCCCCCCCTTAACGTTACATCAATCATTCTTCTTTGGATAGCTCGTCGCGTCGTCCTCAATTTAAGTAGAACCCTTTTCGTAAGCCTCCAGGTTTTTGCCCCCTACGTGAGTACTGGTAAGACACAGCTGTTATACACTTTTCTCTCGAGGGATAATGGTAATCTGCTGTTCATGATCTGATAATACCTGCCAAACGCACCCCGGTCCATTCTTATTCTTCTGATTATTTCAGTCTCATGATCCGGATCTGCAGTCACTACTTGCCCTAATTAGATGTATTCCATTGCCACTTCCAGTGCCTTGCTACCTATGGTAAATTGCTGTTCTCTTCCGAGACTGTTAAGCATTACTTGAGTTTTCTGCAGATTATTATTTATACCCACCCTTGTACTTTGCCTGTCCAGGTCAGTGAGCATGGATGGCAATCGGTCCCCTGAGTTACTAAGCAAGGCAATATCATCAGCGAATTGCGTTACTCATTACCTCTTATCCCTTATTCTTCCCAATCCAGGTCTCTGAATACCTCCTGCAAACGCGCTGTGGCCTGACACCTTTCTTTATTGGGATTTTGTTGCTTTCTTTATGGAGGACTACGGTGGCTGTGGAGTCGCTATATATATCTTCCAGTATTTTTACATACGGCTCGTCTACACCCTGATCCCATGATGACTGCTGATGTTTCGACTGAGGTCAACCGCTTTCTCATAATCAATGAAACCTATATATAAGGGTTGGTCGTATTTCGCACATTTCTCTATCAGCTGATTGATAGTGTGAATATGGTCTATTGATGAGTAGCCATTACGAAATCCTACCTGGTCCTTTGGTTGACAGAAATCTGAAGTCTTCCTGATTCTATTCGCGATTACCTTAGTAAATACTTTGTAGGCAACGGACAGTAAGCTGTTCGGTCTATAATTTTTCAAGTCTATGGCGCCCCCTATCTTATGGATTAAGATTATGTTGTCATTTTTCCTAGATTCCGGTACGCTCGAGGTCATGAGGCATTGCGTATATAGGGTGGCTAGTTTTTCTAGAACAATCTGCCCACCATCCTTCAACAAATCTGCTGTTACCTGATCCTCCCAAGCTACCTTCTCCCTCTGCATAACTTCCAAGGCTTTCTTTACTTCTGCGGGCGTTACTTGTGGGATACCGAATTCCTCTAGACTATTCCCTCTTCCATTATCCTCGTGGGTGCCATTGGTACAGCATAAATCGCGAATCTCTGTACGCGACTCACTCTTCTGTAAATATATACTGTATTATCATTTATTTATTTATTTATTTATTTATTTATTTATTTATTTATTTATTTATTTATTTATTTATTTTCATACTCTCCGAACTCGAAGGTATTACAGAGAGGAGTGTTCTAACAATAAATTGCTAATTGCAACTGCGCTGTCAGACAGACAGACACAGACAGACAGACAGACAGACAGACAGACAGACAGACAGACAGACAGACAGACAGACAGACAGACAGACAGACAGACAGACGTGCGAGGGATGGACCTACTTCCTGATAGATAGATAGATAGATAGATAGATAGATAGATAGATAGATAGATAGATAGATAGATAGATAGATAGATAGATAGATAGATAGATAGATAGATAGATAGATAGATAGATAGATAGATAGATAGATAGATAGATAGATAGATAGATAGATAGATAGATAGATAGATAGATAGATAGATAGATAGATAGATAGATAGATAGATAGATAGATAGATAGATAGATAGATAGATAGATAGATAGATAGATAGATAGATAGATAGATAGATAGATAGATAGATAGTAGCGGGTGCGATGACCTACTTTCTGCGGGTGCGGCTGTTGACGCAGTAGGCGTCTCAGTTTTCTCTGTGGTAGCCGCAGTCGTCGCTGGTGTGTTGACTGTTTTCACCACTACCACGACGTCGCTGCCTTGCTTGACGTTGGTGCCGAAAGCCGCGGTATCACCCGTCTCGGTCGTATAGGAAGAATCTGCGAATGCGCATCGTTGGAGAATTGCGTGTGATTGTTTTCGTGCACACAACGAAAAAAAAAAAGTCGGAACAGTTCTTGCTGCGTTATTTTCGTCACTTTGTGATTCGAATGCTTCTGCATGAGAGAATAGTGCTTTTACTTCGCTTCGAACACGTTCCGCTACTCTCAGCACCATTATTTGCGTATAAGCATTCTCCAAAAACACACCTCGCACACAATTCAAGCGAGGACTGACTAAGTACAGATGTCACAATCTCGACTCGTCACTGTTTCGTGTTAAAGGAGTGCACAGAAATTTCCAATCTTAGAAAAAATACTGCAACGCGTCGGAGAGCGATAAAAAATTTAATCTAATCCCTTGCCCTGAAGTTATGAATATTCACTAAATGATCTTATTAACTTTGAAATTTATGTATTTTTATGGAAACATGGCTCAAACAATAAGGAAAATATTTCGAGCACCAAGCATGAACATTTTAATCATATCATGCCAATCCTAAGATTTACATAAATAGGTCCCTACGTATATCAACATATTATAAATTGCACCGCTAAAGGAACGGTAATATCTGTTACAAATAGATGTGCTGGCTATTTTTGGGATCATTGGGAGGTATGGGGGGGGGGGGGGAGACTCCTCATGCAAAAAAAAAGAACAGTAGGGAAATGCGACCAGACACACTAACACACCGAAGTTTGCATCAAACCTCGCTGTGCACCACATAAAATACCATTGTTGTGCAGGCTGTCTTTACTGAAATGATTTATTACATTGTTTTTCCTTAGCAGAATTTCATGCTTGCATTCAACTCCATGTTCAAGCGTTTCATGTTCCACCTGACGATGACGTTCGCATTCAAAGAAAAATAAACTTACAATTTCCCTACAGTAGGAACTTGTTTCTTTAGTCATACCATCGAATATATTTTAAAACGTAGGCATTCGCAAAAAAGAAAAAAAGACATAAAAGGACTCGTAGCACCCAACAACTCCGTTATTCAGAAATAGGAGAAAAAAATTAAGGCAGGAACCATCCTTGATGATTATCTGTCACGCTAAGCGGTACGCTCAGCCATAGCCGACGAAATTGCCTAGTGAGCATTGATAATAATAATATTTGGGGTTTTACGTGCCAAAACCACTTTCTGATTATGAGGCACGCCGTAGTGGAGGACTCCGGAAATTTTGACCACCTGGGGTTCTTTAACGTTGAAGAACATGTGGTACGAGTATGTAACAAATCTTGTAATGTTCTACTCGGACCCAGAAACAAAATGCTCACCTGAATTGAAAGCGAAGAGCACGATCAGTGCGCACATTGACATGAGGAAGACGATCGTGGCGCACACGGCTGTTGCCGCCGCGGCGAAGCTCCGGCTGTGTAAACAAACGAAGCGTGCGCGCGTTGGAATTAAATCGACTTAATTACTTCGTGAATTCACCCGGCGTAAATGACGTGTGTTTTCTAAAAGGCACATGCAGTGTGCTCACCTCCTAAGCACCCGCTTCCTGACTATTGGTGATTAAACTTGTCAGTAAAGTTGTCAGACGGAGTTCTTGGTTAGGTATCAATTTCGCGGATTTGCAACGGCGACCGCTTCGGCTTTATTTGACAAGGACCGCGGCATATTTGCAATATAAAACGACTAAAAAAATTTGAGGCGAACAAAAGCCTATAACAACTACGCCACACGAAAAACAGCAGTCTGGAATTAACATTATTTTGCTAAGTGCGTTCCGTCCTTCTGCGAGGCATGATCGTCGTGAAACACAAAGTTAATTAGCATAGTCTGGGTCATCTAATTCGCATTGGTGCGTTTACTGCAGCTATGATTTTGATGACCTGCGCGGCAGTGTGTCTTTCGGATAACTGGCTCGTTCCTATATTATTATCGGCCATTTATTCTAAGCAAGCAGACGAAGCATCTGGGTTAATTTCACTTTACAGTCATCTGGTGTTTCCTTTGAAATTTGACATATCGCTGAATGGAAGGGGGGAGAATACATTGTCCGTAGAAGGATACCAATATGCATCGTTTACGCTGAACTGCTTGCCAGAGACAGGGTGTACTTACTGGTCATCCTTCTCGTCTGAAACAACAACAACAACAACAACAAAAAACGTAAGGAAAAGAAAATTTGAGTGTGTTGCGCATGCGTTTCTAGGGTGCATTGCCAGGTAAGATCGCTGCTTTCAACTCAGTGCTGATGTTCTAGTGATTTGAAAGGATCCTTTACCTCATATTGCTATATATGAACACGAAGAAATCGTAACGCTCTGTTACACTGCACCGAATTTGATGTCGTTCGCATTTAAAAGAAATAGAAAATTAAAGTCACTGACCCGAAGGAACAAATTTTTTTATTTAAACCATGAAATATTTCATAACTGTCGGAAATTGCAAACAGAGGAACAACACAACTAAAACTTCATACAACTGCGCAAATGAGAAATAGAAAAAGAAAGAAGGCTCAAACAATCCTCGATGATATGTCGTGCGAAGCATTTCTGAAAAATACATATGACCAAGATCTATGGGCAAAGCATTCATTTCTTAAGAGGAAGCTTTAGCTCGGGTGCTCCTATCTAAATACAAGTAAAAGGAGAATTCGGTTTTCTCGGCAATCACTGCACCGAATTTGACAAGATTTCTTGCATTGAAAAGGAACACTTAAATAGTGACTGTTGGTTTCGAATTTTTTATATCGCTCCTAAATATTTTATTAAAAATTCGCAAAAATCAAAAATAGTCACAAAACGAAACTATGAAGTTAACAACTGCGTAACTCAACAAGGAAAATTGATATCATGATTCTTTAAAATGCATCTAATAGTACAACTATGGCGGACAAAATTGATATGTTACACTTGAACTTAGAGAAATTCAGTAACATGTAAATATAGCCTTTGCGGAACCCTTGTACACAAGGTAACAAGTTCACGCAAAATATAAATTTACATATCAAATTTGTTCGCTTTAAATGACCTAATGGATGCCGTTTACAGAACCATGATATCTGTTCTTGGTGCCGAGTTATTAATTTATTAACGTCGTGCGTCTATATCTTTCGATCTTCCGAATTTTTGAAACGCTTCCCACAATATTCAAGCCCTAAATCTAAATTCCGCTTCCAACAGTCACGAGAATTTAACTTCCTTTTTCAAATACAACAAATTTCATTAAAATTGGTCCAGGCGTTATCTCAGAAAAGCATTTTTGCGTTTTACATGTATTTGAATAGGCCGCGTCGGAGTTGAGGCCGAGGAAAGGCTTCCTCTTAAGCGCTATTCTAAGTGCTTTCTTTCATGCTTCTTCAAACGTACGGATGCTACGCATCACGGATAGCAGCGGACTGAAATACCAGACGCACTTGCAAGTTCCTAGATCAACACCTCCGGCAAACAAGTGGTCAGTGACACCAACACATCGCGTCCTGTACACTTGGTTCGTGTATAGCGCCTCGCCTCGATAGAGGCCGCGCGCGTCGATCTAAGTGTTTATGATGACGCCACAACACTTCCCGCACGTAACGGCACGTAACTACTTGTTGGCCGAGCTTGATCTCTCGCCGCTTCGGTTCTAAGAGCCCGGACGAGTGCGATTTCGTCGCATGCGGTCGCATAGAACGCGCAAGAACGACGGCGTGTTCTCGTAACGAAGAAGCGCGACGAGCGTGGGGTGGCGACGCTGCCCGGATTGGCGACGATGCTGTGACGATGATGACCACGTGACGACCACGAGATGACGTCATTCGATTGATGACATTGGATTGACGAAAATAGTGTAAGGAAGGGAATGGCGGAGCTGGAACTGCGACTATACGCCATGATGACAACGAAATGACGATGCTAAAATTTACTATATGTCGACCAAGGCGTGACGACAAAATGACAGTGAAGGAATGAACGCCACGGCATGACGGCGACATTCTGATGACGATGAGACGTCGACGATGGCATGACGACAATGTAATAATGACGATGGTAAAACGAAGGCGCGAGCACGGCGTGATGTAGACTATATGACAACGCAGTGACAGCGAGGGAATATAAAAACGGCGTTGAGATTACGGTGAAAGGACAACGAAAGATTGATCTCAAAGACATGAAGACAATGCAATGACGATGACGGAATGATGACGACAGCATGATAAAAACGGCATGTTGGTGTTGGAGCTGACATCTGCGCTCTCGTGCATAACCTGTCGCCGCGGGCGGCCTTAATTTGCACTATATCCACACTTAAACAGAACTTTATTTGAGATTGGCCCACATTTTTCGAAGAGAAAGCGCCATCATAACGTCACTGCATTCTTTAGCGTGACCTTGCTCTGAACTTTACTGCGTCGAGGCAAAGAAATGCTTCACAGTTACAAACAATGTCGCAACTCTGTCTACTGCGCCCATTAAAAGGCTTAGCGGACAATGCTGATGCATTACTTCCCCGTTTAATCCGGTTATTCGTCGCTCTAGCTGATTTCGTCGGAACAAATGTAGATAAATTCCACCAGCTCATAAGCTCGTATTTTCTGCACAGTGGTGCAAAACCATGTTTTTCTTCCCGTTTCTTTTTTTTTCACTCTTGCGCGTTTAGTACACCGTTTTTTTTTCTTTTGTACCTCTCATATGATGCTTCTCTTCTCTTTTTTAATTCTTGTGTCTTTTACTTGGCCCAAATTAGAGCAACTACTACTTTTCGCCATTTTGCTTCCTTCACGGACCGTATGATTTTTCTTTTTCCCACTGATGTCTACTAGCGTTTCATCTTTCTGTAATGTCAGAGTGTTTGAATATCATGTTAAGTGCATAATCTCATACGGTATAGTATTACGTCTGTACAGTGTGTTTTGCTCTGTCCCCACTTATCGTTTACTATGAAGCCCCTTTATCCAATGCTTACGAGGTGTGTAGGAAAATTTCAAACTGATGAATAAATGCATTGCTATGAAAACTGCCACAATTGCGTGAGCAGGTATTTTGCAGAAGTTTCAATAGAATTGTACCGATTTCACATAGCCTGTACACTCCTTAAATGACTGCTTCTGGTGCTCGAACTAACAGGTGCAGTTGAAAAAAAAAAAACGCTATGTCTGTTTTGGTACAAAGTTCTGAATATGTAATATTTCTATACATGTGTTAAAATGTGACAGTCTAAACCGAAATCCCGCTTCTTGCAGCCGGTGGAGTTAACCGTCCTCTCTTTAATGAAACAAATTTCATTGGACGGATGGACGGATGTCCGTCCGTCCAATGAAATTTGTCCGTCCGTCTGTCCGTCCGTCCGTCCGTCCGTCCGTCCGTCCGTCCGTCCGTCCGTCCGTCCGTCCGTCCGTCCGTCCGTCCGTCCGTCCGTCTGTCTGTCTGTCTGTCTGTCTGTCTGTCTGTCTGTCTGTCTGTCTGTGTCTGTCGTGCGTACCCTGCAGACTGCCCATTATATGGTTTAAATATAATTTGTAGACCTACTTCTACTTTATAAATGTAAGCCTTTAGTTAGACTGACAAAAATTAATTGGCCAAGGTAGCTGTTCGAAAGCGCCGAATCCCAAAAGGAAGCCGTGCAGATCGCTGTGTTCCGGGGTGCTTTTTTTTTGCGAATGATATACGTCTTTAAGCTCCTATCCTTTCCTTTGAACGCGATGGCGTAAAGGGCCCCGGGTCGCAGAAAATCCGGCTTCGGCATCCGGCCTCCCGGTCCGGGGACCAGCGTCGGACGTCGCCTCGGCGAAAAGCCTTCAGAGCTGAATTCCGAACGAAGCATACCCAACCACTCTTCTACCACCAAAGTTGCTGATACCTTGTCTTTCATTCTTTAAAAAGTTATTCCTCGGAATTTTGAGGACAAACAAATGTAATGAAAAAAAAACAAATGTAATAAAAACAACCGCAGCGCACTTTTATCTTCAAAGGGAGTATGGTAGCGCGATTCAAAGACGGCACAAGAGAAGACACAAAGGGACACACACAGCGCTGTGTGTGTCCCTTTGTGTCTTCTCTTGTCCCGTCTTTGAATCGCGCTACCATACTCCCTTTGAAGATGCATTACCAACAAGCCCACATTGCAACCCTCGCGTACTTTTATGTCATCTCATCTCAGACTGAAACATTAAAAGTGCGGAACAATAACAGACCGACCCACGCAAGAGGCCGCGTTGCTACCAGAAAACTTGCCTTCGTTCATAGCGTTCGCAGCCAGCGTTTCCCTGTAAACGCTACGGTTACATAAGCTGCAGGTTGCTGGGAAGCATAAAAAGCAGTACGGGGTCTTTGAATGCTATCGCGTTCAAACCTTAAAGGCGAAGCTTAAGCCTCCTCCATTTTTTTTGCAAACACATTGCTTGCATAAAATATGAATACGGCAATTGCCATTCCATATACCTTTGGCGGTAGCTGTCTGTCCGTACGTGCTGGACGTCGTCGATTCGTACGCCGTTTGACCATACGCCGTCTGGCCGTACGCCGTTTGGTCGTATGGCGTTTGTCCGTACGGCCCCTGGCCGTATGACGCTTGACCGTATGGCGTTTCGCCATACGCCGGCTGGCCATATGCTGAGGCTGATTGGTAAAGTGCTGGATCGTAGTAAGTCATGCCTACAGAATGAACCTGAAAAGTAATACACTGATTATCCACTAGAAACGTCACCGATGGTGTCATTGATGAGGGTGCAGGTTAGGAATTTCAGACACTTAAGGAAAGTTTATCGAGAAATGAAGACAAAGTAGGCACTAAGATTTGAACCTGAGTGAGCAAATAAAATGCAACTCGCCCAGACTCATTCACAAAAAATATATATTTTTTTGCGTAGGGCTCACTCGCATTCAGAATCACCATATATGCTACTGAGCAGGGCTCACTCGGACTATCAGTTACCGAAATTATACTCACCCGAGCTCACTCATTCTCAGACCCTTAAAACCCACTTGAGCTTATACAGACCTAAAGGTTCAGAAGCCCGTCTGAGTTTGGATGAGTGAGTGAGTCGACACATGAGCTAGATTATGGACTTGTGAATTTAAAAGCCGACATCTTATCCGGGTTAAATAAGACATTTAGCTTCGTAACCTTTAAGTGGCAAGTCAACATTTTTTGTTGACCTAACAAAAACATCCGCAAAAACCAGACAAGCCCAGATATAAGTCTGTGCGTTCAGTTATGTTGAGTTATTATTACGTAACAATAATAATATTATTATTACGTGTTCAGTTAGTTCAGTTCAGTTATTACGTTCATTTATGCACATAACTGAACGAGTTTTTGACCATGCATTAACCTTTAACCAGCTGGTCACAATGTTTCAGAGAAAATAAAAGATAGATAGATTCATTTTTGACCTACTCTATCTCGCTTAGCTTTTATTAAAGCGAAGCCTTTATGGCTCTTCTTTCGACTTTCTAACTTCTGCTGTTGCTGTCTGGCTCCAGCAGAAGTTGGGGGTAGGGGGGTTATTGCTATTTGTTGCTACCGCGTTGGGGGTGGTTCAGAGCGCGTGTATACATGACGGGAGCGCGGCAGAGAGAAAAGGCCACGCGAGAAACTCGTTTGGACCTTTGCACCACGTGGAATGTACACAATGCCCTCTAGAACTCCCGGACGTAACCACATTAGCTTCTTGACAGCTGTAATTATCCGTGATCCCCCGTAAGCGCTTACCTTTCTACCAACGTGCAAGACCAGAGCGAAGCTAGATAGAATGGAAGAGAGGAGGGGGAAGAGGAGGCAGAGAATGGGTAGAACCAACGTAGTCATGAGAGAGAAGTGGTTCTTGAAGGGAAAAGGAAAGGTTGACGCTATCTTCTGCTGCCCTTGCGAGAGCACTTCTCAGCGTTAGGCAGTCGCGTAATGGGTGAATAAAAGCCTTGACACTCTTCGCTCGCAGTTTCCATACAAGCGTAAGGGGGAGGGGGATGAAGGAAAGGAGACGTAAGAAGGCGAGGAAACGCAGGATAAACTTAAGTTCAAGGAAGGGTACGGTACGTTTCTTCTATTTCTGAAAAAAAAAGCCCATTAAAATATGTCTAGCGGACAACATGCGCAGGGCGTGCAGAAGCAGAGCCGCATTAATTAAAGCGCACCGCAGGGTTTATGCGACACAATGGAAGCGGTAGCACGTCAAATTGACACGTCTGTGCCCGCCGCGATAGCTTTGCGACTATATGGCATTGATCGAGGCTGCGGATTTGACCGAGGCGGCTGCGTCTGAGTACTTGCTTCAGGGCGCCGTCTCGGCGTGCCCTACGTTCTCCGTGCCCGGCAGGGCGTTCATGGTGGCCATGCCGATATTACTCAAAGCTTCGTTTATTCCCACAGTGCGTGGGATCTGCATAACTTGTTTAGAGAAACTAGTATTTCGTTTGGTGTGTATTTGAGCAATATAAAAAAGAAATAAAGCAATAAAAACATTCTAGGCCAAGTTTTTCTTGTCCTGGCAATTAAAGGGCTAGTTAACAAATACGTCAGTCAGTGTCGTGTAAGGATTGCAGTGACCGGAGTATTATAGCCTCATAGCCCAATTGATTAAATTAAACTAAAAAAAGACGTCAAATTATTGCCAAAAGCAACCGTAAACCAGGCAGCCTAGGTCACACATCAGCTAAATAGCAATGAAGTAGCAAAACGGCGAGACTGATGTGTTGTCAGGGAAAGACGCACTCCCCCCTGCTCAATGAGAATGGAGATTTTCTAAACATTACCGGGTGTTTTTGCACTTGAAAGCAGCACAGCCAACAACAACAACAACAACAACAACAACAACAGCAACATGTTCCAAAGTGTGATCATGATCACTACTTAGATGTCACTTAATCTACCACCAAGTGAGCTCAGCGTCCGGCTAAGCCGTGCTGACATTTCCGAAGTTTCGAACTCGCTACTAGGATAAGCTAATGAGACGGACTTGCCCAGCCAGCCATGGCTCATCCCCATTATTCTCTTTCTCATAATAAGTCTTCGGTAAACTTCTCAAATAAATATCAATCAAAAACTCAGTCAATGAATTCCGGAGTCACTGCGCTGGCAGCGGCGTTCCAGAATTGAGCACAAGGTCGTGGATTCGATTCAGCGCCATGGGGGCCCGAAATCTCTATGGGCCACTGTAGAAATTCAACAGAATCTGATATATCTTTGAAACGAGGTAGCAAAAACATTGGTATCCATGCTCCGGGTGACCCTTAGAGAACATAAAGGTCGAGATTACTTAGGAATCCTGCCCGGCGTCCCTCAAAGTCCACGTTGTCATGCATTAAAGTGACAGAAAACCGCCCAGAACATGAATCGAGACCACCCCGATGATGGAAAGATTACCGAGTATTGGTTAAAACAAGCCATATTTTTTTCTCATCAAACGTGGGTTTCTATTCTTAATTCTTCATTAAAAGTCGCTACAAATGACCTTTGACGCTCCACGTGGCAAACACATTAAGATGCACAGTAGGTCTATCACGTGACCTTCTATTAGTCTACGCGGTTCTTGCTCATTTTATTAGTATTGAGATGCAGTAGACCTTTTGCCGTTATAACTTTTTGTAACTTACAATGCGCACATGGGCCTTGGTTTGCACGGAGCAGAAAAATGGCGCTACCTTCGCCTTCTTTTCCGATGAGTTGGCTTGGCTCGTCTATCGACAGAATAGCGACAACGGGGAACAGCCAGCCATAGGGTTTGGGGAAACGCGACACAAATTTAAGAAAGGTCTGTATGACAATGGTAATTTATTGTGCCAGCTTTTTATCTTCAAATGTGGCTGAAAGGTCAAAATGTAGGTGGTTAACCACAGTTGCACTCACTCCATTGAAAGCAGAACGATGGGTGGTTTTCAGAGTTTGCGAGGTGTGCTATCGGTATTGCTCTCCCTTCTCAGAGTTGCTGGAGTGGGACCCTTACTTTTTTAGAGGCTGCTCAGATCGAAAAAAATCTGCTTACAAAATATCCACGCGCTTTTGGAAGTAACTGCTGCAGGGGCAAACACTAGCGAGGGTAAGCTTTGCCTTGCGCAATAAAAAAACTATGCCCTTAAAAATCGGTTACCAGTCCCTTTAAGGCTTCCCACCTCGAAATACTTGAAGAAAAAAAATTCATTACATAGAGCCTCCCTTCTTGTAATGGCGCGTCTCATAAGTGGACTGAAAAATAAAAGCCATCGTGCATTAACTATAATAGCGCCAGTGAAAAATCAGGGGTACGGGTTCGATGAAATCGGCAGCGTATGTAGCGTGCACGCGCACTCACCGAGATAAATCGGTACTGGACGAAAAACTGGAACAGCTGCAGCTTCAACTTGCGCTAGGACTGCTTCCTGACCGATGCCCGTGCTCGTTCGAACGAGAGGACGTGCCAGGAAGCTCGAGGAGCGTGCTGAATTTAATGATGATGGCACGGGAAGGTAGCATAAACCCACGGCTAGAAAAAGTGAAGAATGCGGTCTTAGCAGGATGCAGGCAGAATCCGGAAGTTGGTTACGAAAAAAAACAACATGACAATTGAACAAAGCAGAGACGCCCTGGGTGGTGGTGGTAACAACTTTATTGAGACTCTGCTCAGTTATGATCTGGCAGGCCCGCGTTTTAGAATGGCCCCTCCCGAGACGCGACCCTTTCGGCCCAGGCAACGAGGGCTTTTTGTAGTTTTTCATCCGGCGTTCTGAGCAGCTCCTCCCACGTCTGTTGTGAGGGAGCTGGCAGGAGTGACCTGGGAGCGCGTAAGCCCTCGCATATGGTTTGCTAGCTCTGAGACATAAAAAGAATATAAATACACAAGGTAGAGGGGAGCAATGGAAAATATGAGAACACAGATGTCACTGGTTCTCTATACAGGTTGCAGAGGTATATCAAAACAAAAAATGAAAGAAAGAAGTCATAAAATTACATAATAGAGATATTTCTTAAAGTAGCTTTATTTGTATTTTTTTGCGTCTGAAAGATAATGCGCGTTCAACATGAGCGATGGTCCAAGAACGAGATAGTAGACGTCAGTGAAATAAGCTAAAACTGTCGTAATACCGTCTCAATAGACAACCAGATTGACTGTGTATGCCGTTGCCATCATGACAATCTTTCTATATGCCAGAAGTGGCTTGACGTACTATTCAGATTGTGGCACGTACTGCCAAGGACACGTTACGATAAAGACAGCAAAATGTCCCTAGTGCAGTAATATTTTCAAAAAGTCTCGATTTGTTTGCCCACTTTTCTTCCTTTGTCTCAGACCCGCTAAAAGGGATCAGCCATAGAATCGGTCGGATAAGTTTCACGTGAATTGAGACGCTGAGAAGACTTGGAATAGTCGATTCTTACGCTCTTTCTAGACCGACTCATTTTCTAAGGCACCTCTGTTCTTTCCCCTCGTGTTGTTTTCTTTGCGTTTGCGATTATTCTTTCTTTTTCATACCACGATTCAATTCCTAAACCTTCCCCCACTATTCTGGAAATTTCCTGGAAGTTCACAGCAAGACACCTTGTTTGACAGCACATATATCTTTAGTGATCCAGATGGCCACTGATCATGGCGTATACGGTCTTCACCAGAACAGACTACTCGATCTTCTCGCATACTTCTTAATCAGCGCGAAAACAACAGAAGACACCGAGCTAGAACTGTTAATACTCCGCGGGGACCTACTACAGGGTTAGCTGCGCAATGCACAGGCTAATGGCTGTCTGTAACTCCTGCAGTGCGTGAGGATTGTTATTGTACACCCGCCCTTTGATTGCATCCTACAGAAGGAATCAGACGAAATGCAGGTCTTGCGCTATCATATTGCAAGTGAAACTGCAATGTCAATCACAATAGTCGTCATATTTTTGTTTATTCTCTCACTGCATGGTTACTTTTCGGACACCCAGTCCAACTTATTATATAGGATACCCTGTTCTTGGCGAAGCACACGAGCAACATTCAAATAAAGCTGTCTTGTAAGCTAAGCCTTGCTTGAAAGGAGCAATTAGCGGAGCAGATATCCTTTGGAGATTATTGGCGGCGTTAATGTGATTGCAAATCTTTCTTATAATTGATGTGTAATTAATAACATGTGTTATGTTATCATAATATAAGTATTGAGATGAAGAAGATGGAATTAACGAGACAGAGTTGTGACCTGAAAAAAATTGAAGAGTGCCTATGAAAGAGTTCGACGGGCTATCTTTATTTACCCTATATACATACACACCACTTCACATGTACTCAGTGACCCAGGTTGTCTACTAGACCAAACAGCAGATAGCGCATACATAGTGGCCCAAACTAGCGGACATCTCGTGTCATGGGGTATTTGAAAGAGGCCATATACGGACAGACACCCAAACATACTGCAAAAGTGGTAAAGTTTTCAATGAATTTTATTCGCATTCATTTTTCTTTGCGGCTTCAGGGGACCAGTTTCATTACCAGCATGCAGTACGAAGAATTCGTTTACAACAAACCGGTGGGTTACGGCGAGGGCTACGAGCCGGCAGAGAGCGGGCTATCACCGCACGATGAAGTTGAGTTCGGGAAGGCGTCGCCCGCCGAGTCTTGGCCGACCGCGCGCCATGCATGCGTGCGGCACATATACGCTGCGGCACAAAACAAGATCTATTCGCCTAGTTTGAAAGTCTGAAAACAGAGAAACACCAAATAGCAAAGCATGCCAAGTGTCTTTCTAAAGCTCTGCTTTGGTTAATTTCCAGGTAATAGGTTGACTAACAAAAAATAAAACAAAGGCCAAAGTTTACATTTCTTTTTAAATGTTGCTGCAATACCCCAGCGGTATTAACGTCAGTGGGACGTCGCGTACTTCAATGCATTAAACAGCGCTAGGGCCTGTGGTGCAGTAGTAAGAATGAGTAAGAAGTACTTGTGTTTGTCCGATCTACCTGTGTGTACATCTTCTATAAATGCTGATTCTCTTCAACAGTGGTGCAGTACTGTAGTTCTCGAAAGCTTATAAGTTCAGCCGTTGCCTACCGAGTAGACTGTAGTTAATCTGCGCAAATGAAATCTACGTGTAGGGTGTCTATACAAAAATTAGCTAAGTCAGAGCAGAAGCCGCCAAAACTGATTACATCACTGCGAACTCGTACGGGAACTTCAAGGTGGCGTCCCCGCCCATGTTGTGTTTCTGGCTGTGTTTTCTAGTTCATGAAAGCTCCTCTGACTGTAAGAGCAGCTCATTTTCCGTCATTCTAAAGACCTAGCGCATTAAGGTGAAACAGCTCAACCTGATTTTCTCTTTAGTTGCCCCTTTACATTAATGGCCTCTTGTGCCGATAGTACTATTCACCGCGTCATTAAAAGTCTGTCGATGCGTCTAACAAACGAGAGAGCGTACTCAACTTGTCGGTTTTGCCCCCTTTTCTTCCTTCAGAATATAAGGAGTCACGGTCTTCGTAAGTGTACACTTGCTTCGCAAAACCACAAGCAGCGCAGCCTATCATAGTGGCGTTCGTGAATGGATGAAAAAAACTGCATACGGCACTTTTGCGCACATGTGGTTTGACCTAAGTTGGCGGACCTCTGGTTGGAATTGTTAATAATAGCGCCAACATTTGTACTGGTGATATCGTTCCTGCAAACCTCTGCTTCCCACCCTTTCAAAGCTTTAGCTTTATAAACGCGTGCCTAAGCGTTATCAGTTCTAATAGCCAGAATGCGACAATACTGGCTAGGACAAGATATAATAATCGCCTAGCCTGCTAGATATAGGACTGGTAGAGAAAGCCTACGTAATGGACATGCGCATATCGTCCACTCCGTCACCTAACTGGTGGCAGCGACGGCGCAGCAAGCACTCCCTCACGTATTTTGCTCTGAATGTGCAGTTATCTTGGCCAGCTTCTTATCAAGCTTCGCACCGCACGTGAAAATCAAGCACTCAGTTCCGTGGACGGCAGCTTCCTGCAAGCCCAACAAGTGTCGTTGGCTTCGTTGAGCACCACTTATAACAAGCAGGACCATCACCGAGGCTTCAATGGTGTCAGCGATGACGCAGCAAGCACTGCCTCACGTATTTTCCTCTGAATGTGCAGCTTAGTTTTGTTAAATATTGCCTAAGCGCCTAATGTGGCGACCTCCAGGGAGCTCGAGAGGACATTGTGCACATTCGACGTGGTGGGGTGAAAACGAGTTTCTCCCGTCACCTTTCCTCTCTTACTCGCGCTTGTCATATGTTCTGAACCACCCCCCGAGGCGGTCTGCGGGACAGCAGCAGTTGGAAAGTGGAAGGAAGAGGAAAAGAAAGCTTCGCTTTAAAAGAAGCTCGATCACCCACGACAAAGCCTACATATGCTGGTTTTACTTGCCAAACTCCGGGATGGCATTCTCCTTGATTTGCATGACGTGCCCGCATCAGGACGCTTAGGCTTAATGCATACTCTAGCTAAACTGCACCAGAAGTATTGCCGGTCAAGGCTTCCTACCTGCGTCCACGGTTACGTGCAAAGATGCCGAGAATGACAGCACAACAAATCGTCGCTTACGAAGCTTGCTGGATTGCTCCAATACATCGATGTCATCTGCCACAAACAAATCGATAGTAGTTGCCCGAAACCCTTAAGCGCTACACTGAGACAAGAGCTGTACAACGAGCCAAGGCTTAGAAATTTGCTGTTTTGTACATGCCACACCGTTATGAGTAATGGTGCCTGGCGTGATCAATGGCAACGGACTAGCCTCTACAGCGAAACTTATAATCGACGTCTTCAAATGCGCGCACTATCGCAACGAAATTGGCTTCCTATCCTCCCCACACCAACCCACTGCAGGAAGGGTTAGAAGGCACCATCGCAGACATGCTATAGATGTATGTAGACGTGCAGCAAGAAAACCTGGTATCAGACCCTGCCATGTATCCGTTACATTCATGTACATAAAACAGCACGATTTACGCCATTTCGTCTTTTTTTTGCGCTCGAGGTCCAGACAATGCTATGGTGCCATTTTCCCGCACAGCGTCATTTTCCCGCTTCACTATAGCTGGCGACGCCGGGCAACCTATTCAATATACGCAGTGGAAGCTTGCTAAATCGCACGTGGGCACATGACGCACCGGCCGACTTCACAGCGGCGCCGTCTGTTAGTCTGTGCAGTATGTCGTTAAGTGGCGCAGCGTCGAGAGGCCAAACCCACCTGTTGCTACAACCCAACGCCAACACCACAAGTATGTAGTAAAGGCCACTTGTTTCCGTCACTCTCTCCCATCTTCTTAAGTCCACTCTGCCGTGATTGAGCTTCGATTACTTGCACCAGATACTTTCGTATGAGCGTTGCCTCGGCCTGGGGCCATTCAAACTTTCTTGTATCGTTGCCACTGCAGTCAGTATGGCACTGCAAATTAAACTCATCCTGGGCAGCAAGAAAACTTTTTATTGAGACTAAAAGATCGCGTTACACTCGCTTCTTGCACATGCATACGCAAGAAGCGTACATATACATGTCCAACAAAATGCTCATGACGCCTGCGGTGTTACTGCATTCAAGTTCTCGCTCCCCATCTCTCACATTCAGCGTGTGTAGTGACCCGATTATGCTGTAAATGCTGACTCGTGCTTCACTGCGGGAACACACATGGAATATTTCTTACTTTCATCAGGCATGACGATTACAACATAGAACAGAGCAACGAAAGACAGGCAGTTGAGACTTATGTACAAAATAAGATAAAAAGTAAGAAAGGTATCGGCACACGATCGCATGCTGGTAAACACGTAGAAGGCAACAGTTGCTTTATTGCGTGTCGCTTTTTACTGCAATAAAATCATGGACGTTGGTTTGCAAAACACCAGCGCCAAATGAGTGCTTCAAAACTGACTTGCTTCAATGTACACAATGTAAAATAAATATCAGCAGGTAGTATCGAGAGATGTGTATGTAAACTTTTTTGTTTGAGAACCGAAAGCAGGGTCAATGAGAAAGACGGGCCCAACGCTTTCTGTCCGAAATTAACACGTGTGAATTGATCCCCAAACGCCGTTGATGGCACGGTGTGCTATACAAGCAAAATGACAGGACGTTGCTTGAACATGAGCAACACCACCTCAAAATCTCTGGAACGCGCGGTGAATGAAAAGGTCATTAGGCATACCTTGAAGTTAGAAGCAGTGGCAATAGAACGCATCCACAGACTAGGCAAACCAATGGCAAACAAAACAAGACCAATAATCTTTAAGCTCCTAGACTTCCGAGACAAAACAAAAATTTTGCGTAACTGTAAAAAACTCAAGGATACTGATTACGCAATCAGCGAAGACTTCTCACCGCGAGTTCGAGATATTAGGAAGAAGCTGTGGCAATATGGAAAAGCAAGGAAGGAATCCGGTGATAAAGTGGTCCTGGTCTACGACAAACTAAATATAAATAGTTGCCTTTATTCTTGGGACGAGGAAAATAATGAGGTGACCCCCATTACGTCCACTTCAAGCGATACAAAAAACCAGGACGTCGGTACGCGAACCTTGCGTCCCCGCCGTCCCTAACATCCAAAATAACGTTCGGTAATGTTAACGCTCGAAGTGTTAGTAGTAAGCTCGGACCCCTCGAATCAATATTAATAGCTTTCAAACCGGAATTTATAGGCATAACAGAGACTTGGCTAACCAAAGACGTCAAAGACTTCGAAATTACTCCCCCAAACTACGTCATTATTCGCAAAGATCGGCCAACACGAGGCGGTGGCGTTGCTATTTTGATAAAAAAAGGAAATTCCGTACGTTAAGTTGCCTGACGTTGAGGGGGTTGAAGCTGTATTTTGCAAACTTTGCTTTGCCACTACCACCTTCATTGTTGGATGCATTTACCGTAGTCCTCTACTGATTTGAATGTGTTGCAATCATTGCACGTGTATATGCAGCAGCATGTGAAGAGCACCAAGCTCATATTACTAGGCGACTTTAATCTCCCTGATATCAACTGGCACACACTGCATCACCGTTCACCTTGCGCTGATATTCTTTTCGGCATTATGCTCTCTTTTAACCTAACCCAGATAATAACTGAACCCACACGTGTACAAGGATCCAGTTCTAACATTTTAGACCTAGTATTTTTAAGCAATCATTTCCCCACCCATAACGCTAAATTCGAAGTTTCAACCGGTTTGTCAGATCACAAACTAGTATTGTGTGAGGTGCCGTATCAAGATTCGCTACCCTCTTCACAATCAACAAATACGTACAAAGACTACAACAGAGCTGATGATACAAGCATCATTGATACACTGTCATTTCAACTATCGTCATTCAAACAACTCGCACATGATGGAAACACAGACATAGAAATTTTATGGCACGAATTTAAGTCCGTTGTGTCATATTGCATCAGTAACTACGTCCCCTTGAAAACTAAGAAAACTCATAAACATAACCCCTGGATAACTCGGACCGTTATTCATGCAAAAAGGAAAGTTCGCGAATCAGAATAAATAAAAAATCTCATCCCTCACAACGAACTGCTCAACAATTAACTTACGCCATGGACGATTTGAAAACAAAAATTAAGAAGGCCAAATCACACTATTTTACAAACACACTTCCTAACTTTATAAAGAATTCTCCCGAAAAAATTCTGGCGTTATTTAAACCCTAAAAAACGAGACGAAAGAACGACATCTCCTGCGGATAACAAAAACGCTGCGACTTCTCTGAATAATTATTTCTGCTCTATTTTTACATCTGATAACGGAGAACTACCAGGAATAACCTCCGGCACTGGTGTGAAGATGGAACCATTAACTATAACAGAAACAGGAGTACTAAATCTTTTACTAAATCTCGACACAAAAAAAGGACCAGGGCCAGATAACATCCCTAACATATTCCTTCATCGATATGCCGAGTGGATGGCAAAATTCCTGATACTCCTTTTTAACAAATCATTATCCACCTGCACCCTTCCTACGGAATGGAAAACTGCCAAAATAACACCAATACACAAATCAGGAAATAAATCTGATCCTTCAAACTACAGGCCCATATCATTAACCAGTACAGTATGCAAGATATTAGAACATATTATTTTAAAACACGTAAACTCATCTGTAGACGTAAATGATATCGTAACCCCTTGTCAGCACGGCTTTCGTAAAGGCCTTTCTACTATTACGCAATTAATTGAATTAACACATGACATATCCAAGAGCATTGATAACCAGAAACAAATAGACCTCATATTTTTAGACTTTTCGAAGGCATTTGACCGCGTGTCACACGCTAAACTTCTTGCAAAACTAGAACTAACTTTGGGAAGCGGCCGTATCCTTGATTGGATCAAAAACTATCTTAGTAATCGCACACAATTTGTTGAAATTAACAACGAGAGGTCCGCGACGACTAACGTTACATCAGGAGTACCCCAAGGAAGTGTCTTAGCCCCAGTATTATTCTTAATCTTTATTAATGACTTACCCGCATATGCTTCACAGAATATCAAACTTTTTGCAGATGACTGCGTTCTTTTCCAGGAAATTAACTGCCTTGATGACCATAGAACTTTCAATAACGCCATAACAGCAGTTTCCCAGGGGTGCAAGGACTGGCAGATGGATATAAATATAAAAAAGTCTGTTCTATTATCTATAACCAGAAAAAAACATACATCAGCCTTCCAGTACACCCTTAACAACATTCCTCTTGTATCTGTTCATGAGCATAAATACCTTGGTGTGACACTAACATCTGACTTCAGGTGGGGTTCTCACGTTAACAATATCACATCAACCGCTTTAAGACAGCTCTTCTTCATTAACAGACGCCTTAAACTAGCACCATCCGAAACAAAGTTACTCGCATATAAAACACTCATAAGACCGGTTCTAGAGTACGCCAACACCGTTTGGTTCCCGTTTACTAACAAACTGATAAAAAAACTTGAAGTGGTACAGCGAAAAGCGCTGAGATACATATATAATAAACACTCCATCACAGACTCACCAACAGCATTACTGAAACGGGCAGAACTCCCAACCATGCATAACAGAGCTAAGCTTGCTTGACTAAAAATCATGTATCAGTGAATACACAATCAACTTAAACTGCCTATTATGAAATACATATCAACGTCCTCGACTAGAATAACTCTCCATAAACACACACACACATTAAGCGAATTTCCATTCCACACTGATATTTTCAAGTACTCTTTTTTTCCAAGGGCGACACGCGAATGGAATAATCTTAGCACAAGTATCACTGACAGCTCATCCTTAGATACGTTTGGTACCCTGATTGCGCATCAACTATACGCATTGCAGCAATAATTCTTCACATTATTTGCATAGTTCCTTGTTGCCTTATTATTTTAACGGTGTTTGTGCTTGACTATAATTAGGGCAATGATGCAATACATTTCTTTTCTTGTTGGCATTATTGTAACCTTGATTATTGCGCCATTGTTATTACGTCAATACTAACCTTGTAACTGGTTTCTGTAACTGCAATTATCTTTGTCATAACCTCTCCGTTCTATTTATTCTCTTGTATAATCCCGTAATCAAATTGTTATATGCCCAAGTTTTTGATTGTATAAGATTTAGTAAGTAACACCTTATACCATGTTCCTATGTATAACATACAGCCCTTCCTGTTACAATCCCTGATGGGATTCATAGTATCAATAAATGAAATGAAATGAAATGAAAACATAATAAATAGAAGTTGGAAGACTGAAATCGGAGTTGGCAAACAGTGTTCAATGGCTTCGTAACAGCTTCTTGGTTCGGCGGTGTAGCGAATGGGAAGAGTCAAGGGGAGCACAACCTCGTCCCAGTAATTGAAACGAATAGCCCCTATTTAGGACCTTTACTTCGACGACAGCAGGAGCCACGTTGCTTTCCTCTGCCCTCAGGCTGCCAAGATATGCTGCCGAAGACTGCAGGATGAAACACACATAAATAAAATTAATTGGGAGCGTTACCAACACAACGAGGAAATTATAGCCACCCAACAAAGTAAATACCCAATAGTCGTGCGACTCTCGCACTAAAGGTGTATGGAAAGTTAGACCATTCGCGCATGTAAACATGCATAGTATGAGGTTATGATAGTTTAAGGAAACACCACTAGAAAATATGAGGCAGAGTTAAATTGATAGATTATTTGTGCGAAAATCTATAATTGTTTTCTTTACCTATGACTTTCTTGCGCAAAAAATTCCAATGGAATATCCCGCGGCTGCTCCTCGGTTTGAATTGTCCGCACTTAAAGGGACGAGTTGACGTAACCCTCACATAGCTGCACACTTTGCAGCTTTCAGCAAATAAACCCGTCCTGACACCTCAGGAGAGATGCCATATTACAAAACAGATGGCGCCACGTCAATTTTACACTTTCTAGCTTGCTGAAAGGCAGTTCTATTGCGAGTGAAATATTTATTTTTGTGATAGCAATTATATGGACACACGAAGCGCACTTCTGCCGTCGTTTTTAAGTTCCGTATAAACTCTGAGGGCGATAACATCGTCGCAGCGAGTTGTATGCTCTATGTGCGAGCGAAAGAGTGCGAGGGTGAGCCGCCCATCGCAGCTCAGTCTCACGCACGCAATGGGGGAGAAGGAGGGAGGCTCGCCCGCAATTAAGACTCCGTGGTTCATGTTGGTTTGTGTTCGTGTTAGTTTATGCGCGCATGACACCATGCGTCCTAATTTATTTGATATGCTTATGTTTACAAGTTTATATGGCCAATAAATCTACTGTCCTTACTTCATGTAGCTGTCCACTAATTTGCTATACACCCGCCGTGGTTGCTCAGTGGCTATGGTGTTAGGCTGCTGAGCACGAGGTCGCGGGATCGAATCCCGGCCACGGCGGCCGCATTTCGATGGCGGCGAAATGCGAAAACACCCGTGTACTTAGATTTAGGTGCACGTTAAAGAACGCCAGGTGGTCGAAATTTCCGGAGTCCTCCACTACGGCGTGCCTCCTAATCAGAAAGTGGTTTTGGCACGTAAAACCCCACAATTAATTAATTAATTTCCTATCACCATCGATGCTTCGCTTTTCGGACGAACCTTACTTTTTTTTCACAGAAGTTTTAATCTTTCAATCTATTGGGACTTTATACTTTCCATTTGTGTGTCTTTGTGTCATGGCAGTGTTTTCGTGATCTAACTCCAAAAAAGAAGTCGAAGTTTGCGCATTCTGTTCATTTTTTGGAGTCTCTATTTTTTGTACTGTTCTTAGAGCAAGAAGAAATTTTGAACAGTACTGGCCCCTTTTGTCACCATTGTGTTCCTCTAGCTTGTGGTGGCTTGTGTGCATTGGAAATAAAGGTGTTAAGAAAAGGAGCCGGTCATCAGCAAGTCAGTTTATGAAGAAAGCATACAAATAATTCAAGTAAAAGGCTCAGTCACGTCTACTAACTGCGCGGCCATATTTGGCCACATTGCAGTGCACCGAGAGATAAAATTCGAGTTTCAACCGTCGCGATGTTCACAGCCAATGTGTTCACTTTCAGCGTCATGATGTCAGGATGCATTGAGCTCCCGAGAAATTAAACCAAATGTAGCTTGTAAACAAGCTATGACAGCAATATGTTCTAAGTTCTTTGAGCGCTGCCGGTATTTTATATTTATTTTTACGGTATTTTGAGCCGCAGACGTTCCGCTAGCTCAAAAGACCAGTAGATGAAATGCCATGTGTTTTGCCTTACAGATACGCAGTAACAAAAAATAAAAAAGAAATTGGTAAATGCTACTTGAGCCTGAAGTGTCGAGCTTATTTATTCTTAATTATTAATTTCATTTTATTTCTCCTCATACCATTTTAATCTCCCTAAAAGAGCTAATAAGGCCTGCATGAGCCGGGTGGAGTTTTCACCTTTCAATGAACTCTCTCATCTGTACGGCTATCAATGACTAAGAAAGCCGATCATCTGTAACCAATCTAGTTGTGTGATTTCATGACAAGTTGATTATTGTATATGAAGTATAGAAAAGGGATAAATAAAATGATCAAATATTTTTGATCCCTCATGTCAGTGAAATGCTATGCAAGATGATATTGACTATTTCCGATGTATACACCTTCTGAGTTTGTGCCTTATGCTATCGGAGAAAATATGTCGCATATATAAAAATCAATCACAGGTTTATGATTAGGTCGCAGGAAAGCTAATGGCACCGTAACAGCAATATAATAAACTGAAGAATTCTAAAGTTACTGCCCACGAGGTCTAGGGATCCAATATCCACCGCGGCGTCCACATTTGCATGGAGGCGAAATGCGAGGACACCCGTGCCCCTTGCATGGGGAGCGCGATAACGATCCCCTGGTGGTAAAAATTAATCCGGAATCCCTCACTACGGCGTGCCTCACAATCAAAGCGTGGTTTTGGCACGTAAAACTCCAGAATTCGTCTCACTGCCGAATGGCATTTCAGAAGTCTATGATAATGTTTTGTTAATTTCATTGTTGTTTATGGGCAATCATGTTCACTTGCGTCATACTGTATTAAAAGAGCACGTCCTTCAAGCCCCTACCCCATACAAAACATAAATTTTGTTGCATTGTCACCACTGACCTTGACTGCCTCATTTTGGCAGCACGTCTGCTATCTTCAGGAAACTTCGAATATGGAGCCAGCAGTCAGGGTTAAGGTCGACGAGCTGAAGCCTGAGGCCGGCATCACTAGGGCACTCCACCGCATCCTTCACAACGCCAACCATTTTCATAAACTCGTCAAGGCTACAGCTCTGGGCGCGAAGCAGGGCTCTGCGAATGATCTTCTTGGCTTCGGTCTTTGTGACCTCAGCCTCTTCCCTCACCATTTCGAGGAAACGGGGGTGGTTCTTCATCAGCTCAATGGCACGTATGCCCTCAACACCAGCTTTTTCGCCTCGGACGAACTGCGCAGCGTCCAAGATGGTGGATGCATTCTTTTTGGTCACTTCCTGCATGTAGGGAGATTAGACATGGTTGGTAAAGTATAAAAAATATTGAAAAGCCTGCAAAAGTAAAATGTGCCAAGTATTTTATAGCGTACGCGAAAACGGAAGTGAAGTGTATACTGCGTACAAATCAATAATGAAATTGAATGTGGCCGTGCATATCGTGGCCGACATAATCTCGTAGATTGCCAGTATAAAGTCTACGCTGCGGGATATAATCATAGAGTGATCAAACATGAAAGGCAAACATCATTTTGGGTGCAGAAAGATAACAGACATCAACATCATTATAAGCTTATTTGATGCCCACTGAAGAGGAATGCCTCTCCCAGTGACCTCCAAATACCGCTGTCTTAACCCAGCAGATTAAAACTTGCACCTGCAAATTATCGAAATTATACACCCCAGAAAGATAATATATTGGTTCGAAAATTGCAGTTAGGGAGAGCAATATAGAAAGTTGTTTGCTGGTTCTTTTTTTGTTGTTGTTGTTGCCATGTGCGTGGTTGGCGCACCTTCCGACATGATTCACGTGCTCGATGTCACATGGTGAGGATCGTAGTACGCAAGATATACCTCGTTGCAAATGCAATGGGCAACGAGGCTCGGCAGTTGCCGAAACGATAGTTTGATCGCATAATAAAAAATTGAGCAGACTCAACCCCAGTTGACACCTACGGAATTCGAGGCCTTCATGGTTTCGTAGAAAATGATTTCATGAATTATGTGTCTGCAACGAACGGTTACTGCTCTGTCTGTCTTGGGGTGCGATCGAAGATCGTAGTTCGGCGAATTCGTTCGGTTACCAGCGCGTGCGATTGGCCTAGTTCGCGCCGCCGTCGCCAGCCGCGGGAGCGGCCACGTTTTTGGTGACGTCAAAACGACGACACGCTCGTGTCAATCATCTTGCAACCGAGCGCGTCGTCTGCTAGGCGCCGAACGCGACGGGGGTGGGGAACTTTGGAGCCACCATACCCTCGTTACGAGACCGGCTTCGCATGGCGTGTCTGATGAATTGGATTGGATTCAAACGGTGGCTTGGGCCGCGAAATGCACGTTCGGATGCAATCCATAGTTTAATTCGACAATTTTTTCATTGGCATTCCTTGAGGAGGAAGGAGACCAGTGGTGGTGCGAAACGCGAATGAAAATATGGCAGAAGGCAAATTCCGACGTTGCTTTCGTTTCTCGAAACATAGTGCGTTGGTTGTGCGGCGAACTCAACCCCAGCATCGGGTGCCAACAAGCCACTGGAATGTTGTTGTTGCTTCTTGAAAAGTGCGCCACTGTTCCCGTCGTTTCTTTTTTCTTTCTTTTTTTCGTCACTGTGCGCGACACCACATAGGGACGACGCAGATAAGCTAATAGTTATATATTTTAGCAGTCAGACATATTACTGTTTTAAAACTTGTTTAAGCTTAAGAACAAAAAGTACATTTTTTAGATAAAGATTGCATTAATTGTAAGACGAGAAACATTTCGTTTTGTTGTATACTGTCTGCAAGCAGACGACAAACGAGGAAAGAAAATTTCCGGGGAGTGCACCGCTTGCCGATTGACTGCTCTCTCCGCCCCGTTCTCACAAATTTTGCATACTGCCACTTTGTGACGTTGCAGCGGTTGTACTTAAGGGACTGCACTGTACGGATCACGACCAGTGGGTACGACGAAAGCTCCGAGACCATGCGTCTCACGAATCCTTTCTTGTTCATTGTGCAGGTGAGGCACGACCATTTTGTTCATTCTTTCCGTAGCAACAACGTATGTCTCTTGCTTCTGCCATGCCCACGGTCCATTCTTGATCTTACATTGATGATGCATCACTGTTTTTTTTTTATTTTTTACCGTGTTGTGGAGACATTGAGACAAATCCGGGGCCTTCTACTGAAGACATTCTTAAAATCCTACGCAATGCCTTGCACTAAAGCCTTGCATTAATTACTCGCACTGATGCTGCGTGATTGCTCAGCATTTAACGCGTTCGACTCAGAAATGCACAATGCTTAAGTGGCACTGGTTCAAATTCCAATATATATTTGGCTGTGCAGATGCGTTAATATTCTTCGCGCTTAGGCAGTGGTGTAGCTGGTCATTACGAGGTGGCCTGACGGTGAAAGAAAATCAGCGTTGTGCCAAACCCAGCTTCGAGCATTAATGTTTACTGTGGTTCGGTCATACCGGACACACACACCTCGTAAAACGTCTTAACATGAACGTAAGGGCAAAAGCACATTGAAGTGATGAAATCTCTGAAACAATAACTTAAGATATGAGAGATTCAACAATAGATTTCATTGCTTTAAAAGATGCAGGACAAGAAATGCGCAGGTACCACAATCTAGGTGTCAACGACCAAGCCAAGCTTACTATCCAATTAATCGGTGCTAAAATAAACGCTGTACGTCCCATAAAGTCTCCTGCAGGAAACTCCAGCGATTTGGTCATTGAGCTAAGACGTGAATGATAGTTAACAAGTATATTTGTTTGAGCATACTTGCAGCCACAGGCGTTCTTGTAATGCCCCTTATGACATTATTTTGCTTTCTAAATTTCAAAGCACTCCGAGTTTTCTAAACAAAGCAGTACACTTAGTCTCTTCGCGTATGTGTAATCATGCAGAATGGTGGCGTTTATGACGCAACATGTTGATGGAAATCAGAGTTCCGCCTAGTAATGCTCCAAGAAGCATCAATCTGTAAAGTCCTGTGTGTGCGCTGTCATTAGCAGGCCACCGCATTCCCTGTAATGGCCACAAACAAACAACAGTTCAGAACAGAGCCATACCAGAATGTCCAGCAGCGCGCTGTCCTTGCGCTTGGATGCTTCCGTGAGCGCTTCCGCCTTGTGTATGGAACACCTGCGCACGTCTCCACGGCCTTCATGACGCATCGCTTCGACGATGCACGCAGGAGTCGCGGTGAATTCGGTGAGGCAGAGACTCTTGGTAGCGCCACGCGCGAGCACGTTCAGGTCGTCCCAGGAAAGCAGCGCACCCTTGACGTTGACTCTAACTAGCTTGAGGTTAGAGGCAAGGGCTGACACCAGTTCTTGTTCCAGGTCCCGAAGTTCCTGGTTTGTCCGAAGGTCCAATGCGGGACTCAGGTCTATGTCTACCTCACTGAGCGCGGAGGAGTCCCTTATACATGCTGCCAGGGCGGAAAACTCATCGCGTTTGAAGCCATAGCAATCAACCCGCAGTGAAGTTACGTGCTCGCGACCACTGACGACACGTAAAGCTGTGATGACTGAGGGTGCGACATTGGGCACTGGGCTGCTCGCTCTGATAGTTGCATTATAGATTTGCCGACATTGCTGTAGCTGCTTGGTGTTGTCGTGAATGCAAAGACCCTTGATGACAACACGATCGTCAAGTCCCCGCTCCCGGATAGTTGTGGAGACTCGGTCGAGTCCGTTTATGCAGGGCAATGAGTTCACGACCACGGACTTCATGGCGTCGTTGCGTGCGATTGCGCCGAAGAAGTCGTGGCACTCTGCTTCTCCAAAGGTCCGCAAATCGATGGTCAGCTGGCTGAGGGACGAGTTCGATTCTCGTAGGGCTTCGCACAAGGACTTCATGCACGCCGCGGCTTGGGGATCCGGGAACTGGATACTTTGATACCAGAATGACGCAAGGCACTCGCATAACGTCGAAGGTAGCCGCAGGCGCCGTAGTGTGGCACTCTGTGTGATGACTTTGACGAAGAGGGTGACCGTACTGATGCTGGAAACACATGTACAAAAAAATTATTTGTTAGAAAATTATAGCTAAAGTAAGAAAACGCGACAAAAACAATATTTAGAGCTCAAGTGTTATCTTATGCTAGATAACAGAAATCGATGGTTCTTAACGAGTAGAAAAGAATTTACGTTTCCAGAAATAAAACACCACATTCTACTTCAAAAGATCCATGAGGCTTCGACAACCATCATGTCAACGAGGCGGCGTAAATGAAAAGTGCAACAGACATAGTGATAAACATGACGTCAGATTGAAATGGGGGCTGAGGGTCCGGGGCAGAATTCAACGAGAACCAAGTTTGTTTGTCACTATTTCCGGTAGGGCTCATCATTTTCCTTCGAAACTATTAGTAATAATTTAAAAACGATAGGCAATCTTACCGAGTCACTTCAGTAGCGCTTTTTTGTCCTTTAAGAGCAAGTCCAACTTAAACTGATCAACATTTAGTGCTCTCGTCTTGAGTGACAAATAAAACGAGAGTTTGAATAGACACCAATGGTAAATTCAACAAATATCACTACAAAAATCAAGAAAACAACTTAACTCGCCGTGACATATAATTCGTTTATAAATATGTAATTCTCAAGCCTAGCTTGAAGTCAAAGAAATATATAAGAAGAGGTACACTTTTATTTCATGCAATGAAGAGTGATTACGTTCAACAAAATACTTATTTTAAATAAATTTTATCGGTGTGGTGAAAATGATTTGCTTGCGCAACTCCCCACAATTCAAAAGGTCGCTCTGGCAGACGAAATGCTATGCTATAAGTTTTGCGTTAAGTTGGATCCCTTAATATAAATTTGATGTGGCATACTTAGTGCCAAATATACTTATATGACGCGTTTGGCATTATGGTGCTAGCTGGTTCGTCAGCTGGTTGAACATTTGAATACATGTCTTACAGTCTGTATATAGTATCTTGTATTGTATCCGTAGGACACTGTAGTGTATGTGCATATTTCTTTTGTATCTGGCTGTTTTGTATGAACGTATATGTAACATCCCTCCCTGTTATCACCCTCAACTGAGGGTTGACAGTATTTCTAAATAAATAAATAAATAAATAAATGGAGTGATTCAGCTAAAGCCCCCTAATATGTGCTGCGAAATGCCCTATCGGTAGCGTCGGCTCATAATACAATTTAAGCTATACTTACAATAATGCGTTGTCCACGACGATGTCTGCATTCAATTCTTGCAAAGTCTTCATCTTGCAAATGGCATCGATGATTTCCATCAGGAGTGACACGCTGCCGGAAAAGAGCTTTGGTTTGAGAGTCAGTTTGCGGAGCGTGGAGTGGGCGAGGTATGTGGCGAAGAGTGCGTTGGAGGCTTCATCGCGGTAGCCGAAGACGCATTCTGCGACGGCAAGTTCAGCGATGCTTTTGTTTCGAATGAGCTTCCGGATGAACAAACTCGCATGAGGTTTATCCATTCGAAGGTCTGAGACGTCCAGTGCTGTCAGATTGCGCAGGCGTGAGTCAAGTGACATTCCAGACATAAGCATCCGAAGTACCCTCTCGTTTTCAAACTGGTGGACCTTGAATGCGATATCTTCAAGCTGCGGTATAGGACTGAGCACTTCGAACAAGAAAGCCCCGTCCGAAGATGATACAATTGCCCCGCAGATAGTAATGCTTTTCAAGGAGCGATTGCGTTTCAATGCTGAGAGCAGGGAACAACGACCCATCCGTCTTAAGTTGAGTTCCACAGCTGTGATGCAGCGATGCTCGGCGAGTAGATGTTCAAAAAGATCCAGTGCCTCCGCTTTGCGCGAGGCTTCCCCTGAGCCATGTACAGCGTGCCCGCAAGTGCTTGCCTGGACACAAGCAATTAGCACATCCCCTCTGCTCTTTCCTCGCCTATCTTCCTGAAGCTCCAGGGAAGCACCTAGCAGGATCTCGTTCAAATCTCGACGGTGCTTCAGTAAGCTACAGCTCACACCATCCCTCTTAGTGCATAGAATTTTCAGCGCACTTCTATCGGTGCTGACGCTGTCGGGTGCACGTTTGGTGATGACAGGTTCTGAGGATGTAAACATGGTTCACCAGGCCCTTGTTCGGTGAAACGCTCTGTTGTCGGGAATGCAGTCCTTCTGCCGTAAAACCTGCGCGTAGAAAGAAAAAAAGAAGAGCATAAGAGTTTGGACAAGTAAACAGTTACTTCCGTATTAAAGATGACCAGCGAGGTTCGCTCGAAGGCTGTTCCATCTGTTGCAAAGCATGTTTTTACAACAAAGACAAAGAGTATCGCCAGCTATCGGGAACTGTGTCGACACAGTGATATTCCACCACGGCGCTGCCCGACAACTCCTTACCGACCGAGGCTGCTACTTTTCCTCACAGGTTGTCCAGGAGATCGTGTACACCTGCTTTCCAAAGCACAATTTTACAACGACGTATCACCTTCAGACGAACGGACTCACAGAGTTGCTCAATATAACTATCATAGAAATGCGCGCTATGTTCCTCTCCACCGACCGCGCACCATGACTGGAATGCCGCTCTGCCGTTCGTCACGTTCGCCTACAATACGTCCCGCCATGATTATCCTGGTTTCTCTCCATTTTTTCTCTTGTACGGACGAGATCCAACACTACCATTTGACACAATCGTCCCAGCCATTCTGGATGCGTCAGAATATGCCCCGAGATGCCATATCTAGAGAGACCGAGGCACGTGAGATTGCGCGCCTGCGTGTGGCCACTGCCCAAGAAAACCCAACGACGCATCTATGGCGCTCGTCACCGCGATGCCCGCTTTAACCATTTTGACATAGTTCTTCTTTGCAAACCAGCAGAGGGAGTTGGTCTTTGCGAGGAGCTGATTTCTCTCTAATCAGGCCCATACCGTGTGTTGTGTCAAGTGACAGACGTGAACTACGAGTTACATGCCCTCGATACCTCCAAGCCGCGATCCTCCTCTGATACCGCTTCAGTCGAGCGACGTGAACGGTATCAGTCAAACCTACCAAGAGCCGGGACAGCGCCTTCGCCGTTGGGAGTGATAATACGAAGCACTGCATTAGCGAACGAGGACGAGGACAACAACCGCCGATAGTCGTGCGCACGGGCTCCATCATGTATGCATATTTTCTGCCCGGTGTATATACCTTGTAAATATATTGTCAAGCTTCTTTTGTCCCCGTAACAATATTAATTCAGGCAAGAAACACTGGAAAGGTTGGAATATGTTACGACTGGCCCATGTGATGAAGAATTTGTGTCTCACCACCATAGCCTCGGCGAAAGCCCGGACCTTTCATATACGCCAAACCACCCGGAACCGATGGTGAACTCCTAGGAGGCCACATCGGCAAGTGGCTTTAGCCGTTGTGCGCGCATTCTCGCTTCCTTCCCTGCGGCGCAGTCGACGCCCTGATCTCTGCGTGGGCTCCCCAGTGCTGTGTCCCTTCATCGAGCGAGACAGACCTCACCAGGTCTAGCCATTTTGAGCCGACGCACGCAGTGCATACAATGCGCGCTTACGAACACGTCTGCAAAGAATTACATGGCTACGCGCCAAGGAAAGAACCGAAATTTCAAACTAAACTTTCTATGCCCTTCTCCTAGCGGCCACCACGCTCCAAGAGGGGGGGGATGACATATATCAGCGAGGGCGACTCCGTACATGTTTATGATTTGACGTTGCTCGCCGTGGCACTTCGAAAATTATTCGTGGCAACGCTTGTTATTTGTGTAATCTGTTGCTGCAACAGACGAATTGAAGTTGAAAGAAGTAGTAAAACTTCGTACTGGAGCAAGATAGATGTGCTTCTGTTCCTTCTGCTTGTTCTCACGTTGTGCAGCTGCGTGTGCTGTGAGCGAAACTATCTCGATTTCTTCCGCGCTCCAGCGCACGATCATGCTCTGTCAACCGCTTGCGTCTGCCTCAGTGTTCTTTTGCCACTGACTTATACCGCTAGTCAGGTGTTCTCGTGCACAACGCAGAAAATCGTGTGCTGCGCAAGGCCAGACAAACGCAACAACTCGCGCGATTGTCAGCAGAAGTCCACTGATCCGCAAGAAAACAAGAAAAAGAAATAAGTCGAGGCCCATAACGTAGTACGTGCCACGCGATACTCCAGCTCCGGTATGGGAAAATTCAGGGAAGTAATTTTGTTTTGGAGCCTTGTTAAGTGCAAGGAGAGTGTTTTTATTGGCAGTGACGCTTGACTCCTGAAATTATGGGTTCGCGGCACTGAAATATTTCTGTCTTAGCTATTAATGAACCAATTTGAAAAATTATTGCGGTAAAACGCCCCCAAGAGGGCAGGCTACCACTTCCAGTGTATACAGCCAAAATTTGCTTTGTGAGGTGGCGTCCCACTCCAGCGGCACGCACTCCGCATTTTAGTCATTGTTTGCGGACACACTGTGCTTTCTGTGGTCATTGGATGATGTGAGCTATACTGCATTAGAAAGCTTGCTTTCTGCGCTTACCAATGACACCTAGTATTATGGTCTAGCCTGAAGCGTTCCCGAAAATCTAAACAGCGTGAGAAAAAGAAAAACGGCGTTCTTGCTGTACTAGCCTCCGTTACACTGCGTTTCCGGTAAAACTGTTCAATATGACAAAATGAAGTTTGCGGTACCTTGAAATTAAATGTTGTACAAGGTTTCTATGAAGAGATATTGCATGTAGAGCAATGAGAACTTTATAGAGACTCTATAATAAAACATTGGCAAAACAATAAGGGTTTATGGATGAATATATTTTTCCTTGTCAATGCAAAACAATATTTTTGTGGTTTTCTTGGCTACAGAGCACTTATCACGTAAGCGAAGTTGTTTTGTGTTCTGATGAAGAGTCCGTTAGTTCTTATTAATTCAACTTGGCAGTTCACGGCTTAGCTTTGTTGTGCATTACCGAAGAAGAGGCAAAACAATTCAAGTTGAAACTCCGAAATTTTTCGTAATCAAGCAGCATGCCCTTGTCTTCGATTCTATGAAGAGATAATATTTTTTTGTTTATTCGAGAATCTAAAGAGGAGCAGTGAATTTAGCTAACTTTTTCTGCTGGCCAGGTCCATGCAAATGAACATTGTTCTTCACGTACACGCTCATTCACAATGAGTGTTGCACACTATCAGAGCCATAGAGCGTCTAGTAATTACTTGCACTCCGGGTCTTACTAAGCAGCCCTTGAAACACAAAATTCCCCATAGCCGAAAAAAAAACATCAAGCTGTTTGCTGTCAGTTCCAACATTTTTCAAATGTAGCGTCACTAAACATTACCAAGCGGGCCAAATGCACATTAAGTCTTTCTCTACATTTGAGTGTTTGACTTAGAATCTGTTTGACTCAGTCTGACCACAGCGCTTGCGCGATGAGTGGTGGCAGCGGTGAGGGGGTTTACACTTCCAAAAGCGACTGATTTACGCTGTACCCTTTCTTTTACCACATCATTGCAGCGCGGCTCCGAAACTCGAATCACGTGGTCTCCCACACCACGCGCGCTGTCTAGGGTGCAGGGCACGTGATCCGGCAGTGTGCGCGATTTCTATCCCAATGAAACATCCTAAGAAGGTGTACTGTATGCTTTCTATTTTGTTACAACTTGCCACACCGAATCGAATGCTGTTAAAGAGAAATTGAATTGAATAGGAGCTTATTATATACGTTACACACCGCTACTGGAATTTCATTTCCGGAAGACTTATCTCCACAGTACACCTGAAACCTTCCAATTTATTCCTGCTGTCTCGTGATAGGGGTCCATGGCTGTAGCATATCTGGGTGAACAACCAAATAAGTGGACGTCGCAACTGACAGATGACAAGCGTTAAAACGAACCCGCATAACAAACATTGTTTATGTGCGCACACGTGAAGACATCTATCCAGCTGTCGGTGTAGGCTCCGCTGGCCACATTGAAGCTTTTGGATTCAGGGATAGAAGGGAAAGAAAACATCTGCTCAACAGGGATAAGTAAAAGGCGATCGGAGTTTTTGTGGCAGGAAGGCAGGGAAACCGCAAACGATGGAGGCGTACGAAAACATATTTCGCAATAATGATTTCGAAAGCTTGATGCCTGGAATTTTTGTCTGTTAAAAAAGGACAGATAGGTAAGACATTTGGCTAAAGAAGAAACAAAATGAACTAGGTGGCGCCACCCACCACCCCGCTGCTATGGTGCAGCTCATAGCACACATCCATCCATCCGAAATGCAAAGACGATCGCGCACTGTGCTTTGGGTTCGCTGTTGACAGCTGCAGGTAGTCAAAATAATCAGCTGACCTCCACTACTGCGTCCATCATAGTCTGCTTTGCCGCTCAAATGCCGCCATTTATATTAACCGAAAGCTTTTCACACTATTGTGGAATGGAAACACAGCACAGCTTAATAATGCCTATTTGTCATATGCACAAACTAGAAAACACAAAAATAATGTGAATAAGCTGTTTATTTCACTTGGACGGACCATATGGCAAAAACAAACGCGATATACCGAGTGCTACAGTGCCGTCCACTTACAGCGAACCCCATATAACGATACATCGGCTGTAACGATGATTCGACTTCGGAGTATTTACTTATGCATTAGGGCTATGAGGGAAAAAAGAACATATAAGATGATATGTTATTCCCCATATATCGGATATAACGATCGAAATTCTACCTTTTCGGCGGCGTTTTCCATGCAGAATAATCGTGAAATTTGCGTTTCTGAGTTTTCGACAATCTCTCTCTCTCTCTCTCTCTTCCGCAGCGAGCGCGGAACAGAGCCGCGGAAGCAGCGGCAGGTGCGCCTATTCTCGAGTGCAGTCTGGACATACTCTATAGCTTATTCTATGGGTGCGATTATGTTGCACCGGCAAAGCTGTAAATTTAGCGGACAACTTTTCCGTGGGCATGAAAGGAAAGTTACGGAGGCAAAGCGCGCAGAAGTTAGAGCGATTCTGAATAGTCCCGCGTTTTAACCCATGTAAGCTCATGCTGGGGAAGTCAAACCGTAAGCTCCCAATTAGCAACAGGTAAGACAGAACACGCCACATAAAGTAAAGGTTTACTTGTTTTGCGGCTTTGCCCCTGCGCGTCTGGGCAAACCCGAAACCGCCGCACGTGGAAGCTGCGTCGATTCTCCGTCTGTGCCGAGCAACCAAAAAGCACGTTCAAACGCTGCCGGACTTCTTGGCGTGGTAACACGTGTGCAGCAGCCACGCGTCCGTAGCTTTCCATTCATAGCCACAGAAAGTTGTCCGCGAGTGGGAATGCAAGCGTAATTTCGCATTCCATAAAGTAAATAACCCAAATGCGGAACAATGGGAGGGTCTGCTCACCAGCAGCGAGCTCGCAGCCCTGCGGGCAATTGTGCAGCACGCCTGCGAGGCAGCAAGACTCAGCGGTGCCCTGGAATAGGGGCGCCGACCTTGTCAAGCGGCCAGGACTCAAAACATGAAGACACCGGCCCACCACCAATCTCTCTGAGATATAGAGAAATAAAGTTTTTCCATTCCATTCCATTCCGTGAGTATAGTCTCAAAGTAGGAGCCTATGTAGTTGATGATATCAACGATCTTGAAAACTGCGAGCGCCAGGATCATGAAGGCTAGACAGAAGCAGTGACCATGCCTATCAACGGGAACTGCGCGTTTTTGGCGCCAGGACGAAATCCCCATGCCTGACAACACGGTGGCAGTCGCTGGCATTACCGAACTCTGGGAGCAGGTCGCTACTGGCGATAAAATAACGTGCTTCGATGGAGGAGTTTCTGAGTGCATATGACGCTGCCTCGTTCTGTGAAGTTACTAGCTAACAATCAAAGTGATTTGCAACATCTGGCTGATATCTGTGCACAGGAAGGTAAGAATTTAGGTTTGGAATTTATCGTTCGAAAATCAGGTGCCATGGTATTCAAGAGAAACAGTGAATTCGGACAGTAGCAATACGAGGCCAGGAAATAGCTCGGGTAAAATTATATAAATATCTTGGTATATGGATAAACGAAGGCAATAGGTATATGAATAGAGATGGAAAAAGTAACAGTAAAGAGGAAGAGAAATCTAGCCATAATGACGCAGAGAGCGCTATGGGGATACAATAGTTACGAGGTGCTCCGGGGTATGCGGAAAGGTGTAATGGTTGCAGGACTTACTTTTCGAAATGTGGTTGTTTGCTTGAAATGAGGGGTACAACCAGGACTCGATGGCAACCAAAGGTCAGTGGGACGCCTCGCATTGGGCACTCACGGCAAGACTACAAATTAACCTGCGCAGGGTGATATGCGATCGACAAGTTTTGAAGGCGCTTATTTAACTTTTGCGCGCTGTTAAATACGGGACCTTTTCCTGAGCCTCCTTCGAGTTCACCAGACCACAACGAATCGCGCCACAGCTAATTCAGGAGCGCAGAAGCACATGTACCCCGTTCCCGAGGCGCCGCACGTGCAAACGAGTTGGTGTGCCCCACCTCGTGCACCGCAGGTGTAGCTATTCACTGCTTGACTCTTACCGAAAGTGTAGCGGGAGCCCGGCACGGTTCCAGGTAACGCAGGTCCCGAACAAAGCTGCTTTGCAGCACTGAAACATCACCCCCTTTCGCCTATCGTGTCGGCGCTTGCAATCAAGCGAGGCAATATCGCAGAGAGAAGTAAGCGCTCGGACAATTGGGGCCCAAGGAGCGACCCTGTGCGCCTACCATTGGCCTAAAATGGCGCCACCTGAGCGGGCTCGCCGATTAGTAGAACATGACGTGACTTCGAGACACCGAAGGGCTTAAAAGCTAGAGATCGGGAGCAGCAAAGAGCATTCCTTGATTCATCTCTTTCGAGCTTCTTGCCACGGGCCGCAGCGTGCGAGTTGCTGCCGGCGCGCGATGACTTTTACGACTTAATTTCTTGGTACTCTCACTGTAAATAACGTATATAAACCTCCAGTTTTTCATCTGAAAGTCCTCCTCAACCTCGGCCAACTCCCGCACCCAAGGGCAAGGTCCAAAAATCTGGGGGACAGCAATTGGGATTGTCCTCCAGATCCGACAGCGCCCAAAGACAGGACGTCGAACGTAGAAGGGACACACAACATGCGCCATTACGAAATTTTGAAGTGAGGGAAATTCACAGTAAAATTTGTTATGAAGAACGACTGAGGAATATGGAAGAAAGAAAATGGGCCGGTAAAGTGTTGGGCCATTTGTACAGAAATAACATTGATTCACAGTGGAGGAAAGGAACTAGGAAGTTTACCAGCAAGTATGCGGTCTGTAGGGTGAGCAACACGGCAACAAAGAACGTTAAGATGAAAGTCAGAGAGGCTGAAATAATCTCGTGGGTGGCTAATGGAAAAGAAACCTGTCAATAGTAAAACTTAAAGGGCACCTCACCAGGTTTGGCCATTTTGAGCTGACAAGCGCATTGAGCCATAACGATCGTGTCTGCAACGTATTACACCACTACGCGCTGCAGAAAGACCTGAAATTTCAAACAGAACGCCATTTTTCCTTCTCCTCGTGGCCGCCGCGCTCCAAGGCGGACGATGACATAGTCGTGCCCCTGCGCCTACGTAGTCGTGTCCGCAGTGTGACGTCGCTCGTGTTGACATGTGACTTCGAGAATTATTCAAGACAAAATCTGTTATCTGTGCGATTTGTTGCTTGCATTGAGGAATTGAAGTTTAGATAAATAATAAAACACACAAACAGAATGTCTGCGTGTTTTTTGTTTTACTTTGCACCAAAAAAAGAGAGGTGTACTTCCGCTTCGTCTACGTCTTCCCACGGTCGTGCGGTCACGTGCGTCGGTACCAAAACTATGCCATCTTCTACCGCACTCCAGCGCGTGAGAATGCTCTGCGATCCGCTTGTTCTGCCTCAGTATTCGTGTAGCACTGAATTATACCGCTAGTCATGTATCCTTGTGCACAGCGCGCAAAATCACGCGCTGCGCGAACGAGACACGTGTGACGCCGTCAGCGGAAATGCGTAGCGCCGGAAAAAATAATAATATTTGGGGTTTTACGTGCCAAAACCACTTTCTGATTATGAGGCACGCCGTAGCGGAGGACTCCGGAAATTTTGACCACCTGGGGTTCTTTAACGTGCACCTAAATCTAAGCACACGGGTGTTTTCGCATTTCGCCCCCATCGAAATGCGGCCGCCGTGGCCTGGATTCGATCCCGCGACCTCGTGCTCAGCAGCCCAACCCCATAGCCACTGAGCAACCACGGCGGGTCGCCGGAAAAAAAGAAAGCGTGGAGAAAAAGAAATGAAGGTGGGGCCTGTGACGCATGCATCCCGCGATCCTCCAGGTTCGGTATCGGAGAACACAGGGAAGGAATTTCGCTTGCGAAGGCCGGACGGGGCGAGTGGAGAGAGTGCCTTGCTTGGCAGTGGAGCCCACCTGCTGAAATCATCGGTTCCCGGCACTGAAATATTTCTATCTCGGCAATTAACAAGCTGATCTGAAAAAATTTTTTTCGGCAGAACGCTCCCTAGAGGACACGTAACAACTTCCAGCGTACAACCGAAATTTGTTATGGGGCCTGGTGAGGGGTTCTTTAAGAAGCAAAAACGAAATCAGGAAAGAAACCACTTATGATAACTCAAAGGTAAGCTCATTACTTTTCGAATTGAGATCGGGATGCCTTAGGACACGCACTTATAAAGCGAGATATAAGGGAGAAGATGCATGTGCCTGCTGCGGTAAGGCTAGGGAAACGATGGAGCATGTTTTATTAGAACGTGAAGATATCTGTCCAATGGTCGATTTAGGCCCCAAAGGACTCTTTGAAGCCCTCAGGTTCAGCGAGAGCAGGAGGAAAAATTTTGCGCAGTAAAGATTAGTAAGAGGTGATTGGAAGACTGGTGGAAGCAAAGGAGGGAAACGACAAAAAAAAACGTAGGCGTACAAAAACAAAGAGTTCGCAATAGGGGTCAGATAATTTGGTTATGAGAATTCATCACGCGTTTTTTTTTTTCTTTTTTACCTAAGTAGTACATTAGGTAGCATAATAGCAAGAGCTTGGTGGCGCAACCCACCACCCCGTTCCAAAAGGGACGCTCATAACATCAATCCATCCATCCATCGAAGACGGCGGCGGGGTGCGACGAAGGCGATGACATCAGCGGCAGTGACTACGACGTTGACTGTGGCCCGTCTTCGACACCGACCCCAATGTTCACGCGAAGTGCACTGTCGTCGATAGAGTCGCTCATCGATTTCAAGCACGCTAAATTATAGCCGCCAGGGCGTGCGCAGCCGCTGGATGTGATGCACACTGCGGTTGCGAACCTGAAAATTCTGCGAAGGCACGTGAAGATTTCCGACTGTTTCGACGTGCCTAACGCTTGACACGCCGCTTAGAGGCATAAATAAACGTTTCAAACTTTTCAGAGCCCACTTTCTGCGACGTCGATTTTTCATCGTCAGTGGTGCCGGTCCCGTCGTGTGTGTTCCTTCTTCTTCGTGTTTAGTGCGTTTTTATGAACACTGTCACGATGAACCAACTCGCCTAAATCAAGGTATTGTTGGCAAATTGGTTTTGAAGCTAGGAAGGTATGTTTCGCAGTTTTTTTTTCTTTCTTTATGGCAGTCTGTATATAGCGATGATCGGTTATAACGATCAGATTTTTCGTTCTTCTTGATATCGTTAAAAGTGGACTGCACAAAAACTAACTCACAGCATTAGGGCATTGAAAGTGTGGTATCTGCATTCAACAGGGACCACATAAGATCGATGAAAACCCACAGTCTCTGAGGACTCCTGACGGGCACAGATATCCCGCTGTTCGAACAAATTTAACTTTGAACAAATAAATTTCTACGCGTGGGCATGCCCGCGTTCATTTAGGCCACCAATGCAGTCGTTACCATTAGTTAAAAGGAAACATATTCTATTTCATGCTAATAATTATTTCGGTGAACATCTGCTGTGTCGAAACTCCGTTTGCCTCATAGACATTGAAATTGTGCTGATATAGTACAGACCGATAAAAGCTAAAGTCTTTATTTCATTCGTAGAAATACTTTCTTTGGCTCATGGACTATATCATCTGAAATCTTTGTTGTTTACTACGCTATGCTGCTGGCCGAAATATGTGCGTTCGCAAGTGCTGTGGCGGTTAATTTGCATAAACAGTGTCATAGAACGCATCACTATGGGTTGTAATATGAGCTGTGTAAAATGAAGAAATAGACGACTGGTTTTGCTTTTAATCTGAGCAAGACTTTACAGAACTTGCGGCCAAAAACAATTTACGCGCACAGAAAACACGTGATGCCGGTAGCCTTAGTCTGCACGTGTCGGCTTCAAGAGACATATAACACGGTGAACTTTGTCATTTACATGTTAAATACGAAAATAAAGCCATACTGGAATCGCTATAATCAACATAGCGGTGCAGGGCAATGGTATGAATGCATGCCATTCTGCTCATCATCCCTCTGAACCGTGTTATGTTTTCATTTTCATGCATTAAACATAAGGAATGTGGGACGCTACAGCGCTGAAGCATAGCATTTTAAATGGGACCTTTCCTTGCCTATTATTTCAACATTCCTACGGCTGCTGCTGCCTTGCTCGCCACGTGGAGGGGTGGTTGACAGCTCACGGCAGGGGTGTGGGAGGCGAGATAAGTGTCGCGAACGATGTTTCAGTAGAGAAAGAAACGGAGACGTCCCAATCATGTCCTTTAGCGTTCGAAGTCTACACGCCCCGGACATTGAAGCGGACTGCGTATAATGACGAGAGCAGACGTCATCACCTTGTAGTAAACGTGCAGTGCCGACCAGCAACCGATTGCTGGCTTCCAACGGGTCGGCGACTAGAAGGGACAGTCAGTCAGGTGCGCTCGAGTGGCCATTTACAAGAACCAAATGGCCGCCCATCTATCCACTGCACTGACACTGTTTCCCTTCCCACGAGATTGCGAAGTCAGGTGCCTGCTGCGTGACGGCGTCGCTGGTGAGCGCGTTTGTGCGACTCAAGTACGGCGACGTCGACGTTGCGCAACATTAGCCCGCTCGGCAACGCAAAAAGAAGTCAAACGCTTCCTTACGCTCGGGTTCACTTAGCATGCACGTGTGGCATTGATCCCTGGTCGTGACGGCACAGGTGTAAGTGCGATAGGGTAGGCGTTCGCGGGTAATTTGAACGGTGATCGCCGTGTGAGCCAATGACAGTGCTACGTTCTCGCTGGCTACGGACAACGGCACGTATCGACGCCTCGAGCAAACACACCTCTGTGTGCACCACGTGGACAAGTGGTCCAGGCAAGGTAAGATTTCCCATCCCATCACGAATGTCATCAGCATCCCTGCCAGATACCGTCAGTGAGCGCAAACACCATTCAAAGCTTCGCTTATATCGATTCCCAAAGTGCGTGGGATCTGCACTTTTTTTTTCTTCGAGTACACACATTCAATTCATTGAGCTGTAACAAGCCGTGAGCCCACGCATGCTTAATAATAATTACAGCTTCTGTTCGGACTAGTACTACTGCTGACATATTGCACTGAAAATGGAAAGGTTCCCATACTTTACTATCATGCGCTGGTGTATTTGTTCGTCACGTGCTGTATTTTCAGTAATAATTTGGTGCTACAGCACGCAAACGTAAAATTTGGGCTCGTAAACGGGGAGTGACGGATCGACTTGTACTTGCAACAAAGTAAAAAAGCCAATCAAAATGAAAGTGAAAACAGAAAGCGCTGCTGGCAATTTTGCATGGTTGCGGTGCCTACACGTACGGGAAGTGGCTTTCCTGCCTAACTTTACAGCCGAATATGGCCGACCTTTCTAGTTGCAAACTCTTCCAAGACCGCTATCTTGTACAGGGAAAATTCATGCACAAAGGCGGCCGCGCCACCGTTGTTGCAATGTCACGAACAAATGGCTTCCGCCATTGCCTTAGCTTCCGCCATTGCCTTAGTAATTAATAAAGGGAAATAAAGAGCTTTTCTTTCGAGGGAACCGTATGCGTTTCCTTTGTAGCAACTGCTACGAACGGGTGGATGTCTTATTTTCCCTTTATTAATTACTGCTCTCCACCTTGCGGGATTCCGCAGAACTATTAGGTAAAATACTTTGCTTAGTGCTGTCGACAAATTCCACTTCGCCCTGCCAACTGCTAGCCGCCTGGTTAGCTCAGATGGTAGAGCGGCTGCCCCGTAAAGGCGGTGGTCCCGGCTTCGAGTCCCGGACAAGGACGGGCGGATGCCTGATTTTCCCTTTATTAAGTAGTCGAGTTTCCTTGCTCCTTACCTCCCCCCCCCCCCCAATTTTGTACGGCAACTGCCCCTTCTCCCTCTCGTACTTATCCTCTGTACAGTTCTGTCTGCTTCCCCCCTGGCCTCGCAGTTAGTAGAAAGGGAAGCGCTGCAGTTTCTGGAATGCTTCTAGGGGAGTCACGGATAATTACAGCTGCGAAGTGGCTAATGTGTGGACGGCCAGGGAGCGTGAGAGGGCATTGTGCACATTCGACGCGGTGGGGTGAAAATGATTTTCTACAGTCGCCTTCCCCCTCTTACTAGCGCCTTTCATATCTATACTCGCTCTGACTAGAGTCACTGGAAAACATTTCAGAGTACTGCAAAGGTCGGGATTTGACTGGCAACACTGAGCGGCCAACGTCATATGCTTTCCAAGCCGACTGCGTCGCGGGAAGGCCGCCGTGTTGGAAGAGCTTGATATCCGGTGACACATCGGGCTGAGTGTTTACTGAAGTACAAATACTTTGTGCCCGGACATAATGGTTGCTAAGAACGAAAATAAAATGTTTTGTGCGAAGTAATGCAGCCGGTGGTTGTTTTGCACGCCGATCGTGTTTACTGCTGGAACTGTGCTACGATTGTGGGCAGCAGCTTAGCGCTGCTATCGGGAGCTTATGCACGCGTTTTTTTGTTCCCTTCCGTGGAGCGAGCTACGAAGGAAACATTTCGTCACTTCGAGCCGGAATGAGGCAAGCTTGTGCTTTTGGGTATGAACATCGTGGACCGCCGTCGGCTTCTATTGAATGTTTCCAATAAGGACGAAACTAACACCTGACAGTTTCACAGGCACGTATACGTTCATTGTATAATTTCACAAGCTAAATCGGATACATTTAATTTAGTTTGCAAACGGATACCGCGCGTTCTCGATTCTGCCGGGCGACTTCGTCCGCCATATACGCACGACGCACTGCGACTGCCATGTGCGCACCGGTGTTTGGCCGTGATCGTAACACGATCTGTGCACAGCAGGCGTAAAAACCAACTTCGATGACCATTTTGCGCACTAAATCTTGGGGAAGGCCAATATGAGCCATTTGCGTGATTACAGCAACGTATATGTATTTCTGTACACTGATAATGAGCGAGAGTTTGCTACATTGTGATTTAGGAGCGCGGCTCTCTAGAGCGTTCGTGAGCGGCTACTCTTCTCATCTTATTTATGACTGTTTTCTTAGACTGTCAAGATTTGCTGCCTGTGTAAAAAAAAAATGCAGGAACGCCGGCTGGTGACGCAGCACTTTTTTTTTTCTAAGTTACATAGGTGATGTATAAAATTGTTGTGCTTTTAGAGCGGTTTATGTAACACTCATAGTGACAGAGTGTAACTAAAGCTACTGGGTGTTCTGTTGTTTTGTATTTCTTATTATGCATCAAGCACAACATTATTTGGGTATGCACCATAGCATTTCAACATAAAACATAATATGTATGTTGACTTCAGTTCATTGCATGTGCTCGGCTTACAAGCTCAAAATTTGAAGCATGTGTTATTATCACCTGGCCATTGATTTCAAGCTCGAAATGCGTATGTATAGATGAGGAAAGGATAAGTGGAAGAAAGGAAGTATCATGGGCCTCGTATTGACCATGTTTTTATTGACTGCGATCGTCACGATCTGCGAATAACAATTGCCATATGGTTCAAGTGACTCAAGGTGAGAGCGCGCTCACGTGCGCGGAGAAATCATGCGAGTACCTGGTGCACGTGAGTACGCGGAATTCGCGCGCGACAAGTGTGCCTTCGCGTGCCACGAGCACGGAATAACTGCGTGTGTTGGCCAACAAACGCGTACCCGTGTGCCCGCGTCAAACGTGCAAGACGCGAAGGATCCCTGCAATGAACTCCTATTTTCGTAGCATCGCTAACACCGCGTGCACTTCGCTTAAATATCTTCTAAAACAGTGCCGAAAAGCACAAGCAAGATGTACTTATACCTCGCACATGCGGGTGTTTTTTGTAGGCTTGAAGTTCTCCCGCCTGATTCTGTGTAACTACGCAGAACGACACCCTCGGTCATTTTTCCCGGTCGGAATCTAGAAAAAAGTCTTTCCAGACTCAGTTCGGTTGCTGCATCTGAAGGCGCAGCAGCCAGGCATGATTTCCTTGCAGTCAAACGCGAGCGCGACAATCGGAACACCAAAAAACATAGGGAACCTGCGCTGCCTGCACTCTAACTCAGCCGGCCCGCCCGGCCCTTGGAAGGCACTCCAAAGTCACGTGGTACGGTTGGGCCAATGAACGCGTCGGTGGCACGGAGAAAACGAATGCGGTACTCTGAAATTTTTTCCAGTGACTCTAGCTCTGACCTCCCACCAACCCCGACGCGGTGTGCGCGACTGCAGCAGCCCACAGCAGCAGCAGCAGTGGGATAGTCTAAGGAAGAGGCAAAGAAAGCGTCGCTTTAATATATATGACTCATTTGTTCAAGGAATATCTAGACGTGCGCTTGTAATGGTAATGCGTTAGCGGACCATTTTATCCAGTGGAACATAAAACGCCGTCTTGAGGAACGCCATTCGATAGCCAGCGAGCTTGCATTCCGCATTCAATCCAATCCTTTCTGACGCCAACGCGCTGCACAGCGGGCACCACATCCTCCCACGCTGCGGAGTTTTCAAATGGGTCGGCACTGGCAACTTCTTTTAGCAAACATAAATCGTTTTTCTGGCTTGCGCTGCGGAGACGAACATGAAGCCGTGCCTGAAGTATATTCGAGAACATGTCACTGGAGGCAGCCATCTTGGAAAGAGCGAGGCAAGCGAGATGCCTCGATGCACGCTCGAGAGAGGGCGCACGCATCGACCACTTTCTAAAAACCCTCAATTTTCAAGAGTATTGCGCCAACCATGCCACTTCCCTCCTCCTCCACTCCATTCCTGTGCTCGACGCGGCCTCGACAGTGGCGCCGCCTATGTTGTCCCTGCCGTAGCAGACAACGGCTAATGCGCTACCTGAGAAAATGCACAGAAAAACTTGTTCGAGCCCCTACAAATCACTTTTTGATGCGAGATTTCGCTTCGTCAGTCGGTAGCTTGCCTTAATAATGTCGTGTTGGCATTTCGTAAAATAAAAGAAGAAAAACACCAATATTTAAGAGGAAGCTTTAGCTCCGATGCTCCTATCTAAATACAGGTAAAAGGAGAATTCGTTTTTCTCGGCAACTACAGCACCAAATATGACGAGGTTTGTTGCATTTAAAAGAAAAACATAAAATCTAGTGACTGTTAGTTTCGAATTTCCGATTTACGGCTTCAATTTTTTATTAAAGAGTGGCAAAAATCGCAAATTTTCAGAAAACGAAACTATCAAGTTTACAACTCCGTAACTCAGCAAGGAAAAATGATGTCGCAATTCTGTGAATTGTACCTAATAGCACATCTAAAGCAGACAAATTTGACATCTTACACATGAATCCAAAAAATATTTATTAATATGTAATTACAACGTTTGCAGAACCCTTGTAAACAACGTAAAACATTCACGTAAGATGTAAAATGACATATCAAATTTGTGAGAAAATGTTCCAAAAGCCAGGGGAACTCATGCTTCAAAGTGTTGTTTACACTGGCTTTACTCAACAAAGTATAACAAAAACATAGACGTTTCGCCACCTATGCGGGTGGCATCGTCAGTACACAATGGCAACAAATGAGAAATACATCCTATTTATCTATGAAAGTGCCGTAAACATCCGGCAGGGGGCCACGGTTAGAGTTACATGAAGATTGATTACGACGGATGAACCATGATTCTACGAACTTTCTTGGGCCCCATCGGTGTTCCCGTGCTAGTGTGGTTACATTGTTAAAATCAAACATGTGTCCCTTTGATAAACAATGATCAACCAATTCTGTCTTGGCACGTGTAGCATGGGTGGCTTTCGTAGCATCTCTTAGATGTTCCTTGATACGGGTGCGACGTCGCCGCCCTGTCTCGCCAATGTAGCTGGCATCACAGTCCGAGCAGTTGACCTTGTAGATGATCAAATTTGTCCGCTTTGAATGACCTAATGGATGCCGTTCACAGAACCGTGATATCTGTTCTTGATGCTGAGCTATTAGTTTGTAAACTTCGTGCTTCTATATTTTTCGAACTTCTGAATTTTTGAAAATCTTTTTAACAGAATTCAAGCCCTAAATCAAAATTCCGCTTCCAACAGTCACTAGCATTTAACTTTATCTCTCAAATGCTACAAATTTCATTAAAATCGGTCTAGGGGTTATCTCAGAAAAACGTTTTTGCGTTTTTACATGTATTTGAATAGGCCGCGTCGGAGTTGGGCCCGAGCTAAAGCTTCCTCTTAGGCGTAAAGCGCCCGCTCGTTGAGAGTTCGTGTTGCTGAAACACGTACGTGATTACCTCAGTTTCAGGTTTTGACCAAGTGAAAGTATGTATACGTGGATTCATAGGTTCCTTTACGTACCTGCAGGATACTTTTGTTCGGCCGGCTCATGAGAGATTTCAACTGTCTCGTGCCAGCCAATGCCTAGAAACAGGGCCGCTTCTGCTCCGCGCCTTTTACAGATGTGTGTAGCTCATGCAGTGGTTGTGGCGGCCATGAGCAACGCTTTCACCCGTAAACAGTAGTGGAAATTTGAACAACGTACCAACAAATGAAATAGTTATTTATTTATTTAGTGCAAGTGGTTGGAATTTGATAGCAAGAATGAACTTGATGAGACAGCGGGAGAAAGGTTCCGAAAATAAGTATCCCCCTCCCCCTCGTTAGAACCAGTAACAGTTTTTGAATTTCTTATTTTATATGTGTATACTATGTGCATCTGTGTTCTTTTGGGTTGGAAGTTCTCGCATGGAAGCAGTGAAAAATTTATTCTTGGGTTTTACGTGCCAAAACCGCGATCTGATTATGGGCACATTGTAAAGGGGGACTACGAATTAATTTTGACGAGCTCGGGTTCAATAAAGTGCCCCCAATGTAGGGGACAGGGGCGTCTTTGCATATGGCCCCATCGAAATGCGGCCATGATTTGTCCCGCAGCCTCCCGCAGTCAATCCGTCTGCACGTAATTTTGTTGCACTGGGCCAGCAATGGCGGTCGGAGCACTTTGGAAAGAAAATATACACAGGAGCTCGACGCGTGGTCCCACGTGACACAGATTGGCCAATGGGGGAGCGGATGAGGCTGGGGCGACAGGAGGCGTGAAGAAGGAAACGCCGGGGAGAGCGTGGTGGCGGAAAGATCTAAGAATGGCGCTACTCTTGGCAAATTTAGGGGTTTTACCACCCTCGCTAGTGAAAGACGGCAGCGACGCTCACCTCAGGGAGCGTGTAGTGGACCGTATTCCTCGCTCTGCTAATCTGCTTGCGGCTGAGCGGGGGGCGCAGGCGCATTCACGCTGCTGAGCGGAGCGTATGGACACCTAACTAAAACACTCTACTATAGTTGATTGATAATGGTGATCAAATAGAGCATTGCACATAGCGAACTCTAGTACTATTTCTACAAGTCATCGTCGTCATGGTCAGTGGCTATGCTTTTTTTTTTAAGAATCCACGCACTAGGCATTTTCTACTTTTGTGCATTAGCAAAACTTCTCATAAATTTGACTCTAAACTAAGCATTCTTGTGTTACCGTGAAGATTAGGACGCGTAGCAGGAACTCCATTATGACACGCCACTTCGCATGGTACCTTAAAGGTAGCACTGCTATCATGTATGAGTCTATACGAAAAAAGCTAGCCGAAAAAGAGTTACAATCATGAAGCCTATCGTGATGCCACTCTCATTGTCATTCCCTGAAAGGCCAAACTAATCTTATATTACATTTCAGATGTTCGGATTATAATGTAAATTTAAGCAACTGCTGGTGGTTGTACGTGTCGCATGTGTACACTGTTCAGTAGGTATACTTCCGAGAAAATTCAATGGCCATTACAACTTTGGCACGCACAACAAGGGGTGCTTGTAAATAGATGGCGACACGGAATCGCGCAAGGCTGAGGATCGCATACTTCTCCTCTCAGTCGCATCTCGCGACTTGTGCTTACTGTTGACTCGTACAGCAAATTGTACTTTAGGCGACATTACGTACAAAAAGAGGTTCGTTAAGCAAAAAATTATTCATTCAAAAAGACGCAACTACCGTCGTATAGGCGTGGGCGGGGATCTTCACTAACGGGGGCTGGGGTGCACAAACCAAATTGCAGTACTCCTCCTCTCCCCATCTCCCTTATTTTTTGTTTTGTTTTGTCGTTTTTACGTGTTATCCACCCGGGATGTTTCGCGTATATTAAGCAACCGGCTGTCGCACTATTCATATTGTTTGTTGGATTATTACACTGTGTGCGCTCATAGCATTCAACAACGACATTAAAAATTTTCCTTTTCCTAGAAACGCAAAAGAAAGTCTACGGAAATGCCATGCGCACTAAAATTCAGTAGGAAATAACTATTCAGGAAACTAAGAAACCTATGAATAACACGCGTAAGGTTTTAGCGTTTACGCACCCTGTCCTTGCCTATTTGAAACAGAAGCCTAAATAAATAATGCAATTAGGGGATTTGACGTGCCATAATCATGGTCTTATTGTGAGGCACGCCTGTATAGGGAACTCCGGATTATTTTGCCACCTGAGGTTTTTAACGTGCACCTATAATGCACACTAAACGAGCTCTGCCGCATTCCATTCCCATAGGAATACAGCCGCCGTGGCCGGTTTCGACCCTGCGACTGCTGGTTCAGCACTGCAACGGCATAGCCCCTGCCTGTCACGGTATAGGCAAAGCAAAAGTCTTCATTTTTGAAAATCAGTGCTGTATGATCGATGCATAGCTCAACGACAGCGCACTGCTTGGATCAACAAAAACCGTAACCACAGATATGGTGACCACAAACCTAAATGAGAGCCGCAGATTTCACACGCATGAATAGAGGTAATTGGCTTAGAAAAAAACGTGGAGGTGGTTTGAGCAGATAACGCTCTTTATTTCTGGTGAACCTGGGTGCAGTAATCGATGGTCAATTTAGTTCATTTCGCAAACAGCCAAGGTGATGGGTGACTGCAATCTTAACGATCATTTTGATATGTTGCAGTTGTCGAACTTGGTGACACTTCTCAGGAGCAGCTTGTGAAGTAGGGCGTTCTTGAAACACAGCGTCTGCCCTCCTCTTCGGTACTGTGAGTGCTGCAAGTGAGTACATCGTCCCAATCACTGTTGCCATCTAGATGCGCTCAAACCCACTGGCAATGTCCGGAACGTCAATCAAGGCTACCACAATGTCTACCGCGACATCTGCGGACCCCATATGTCATCGGCTTCGACTAAATGTTGCGTACACCGACAGCTTTCTTTTCGCAATGGCAAGAGGTACGAGTCCATGCTGTGACAACTGCAGTGCATCTCGGCGCAGTCTCTAGAGCCTGCCTTGCTTCAGTGCACAACTCACAGAGACAAGCGGCATCAACATTGAGTAAATATGGAAAAGCTTGACCAAGGGGTCTTGACTTTGAAGCGGATACTCATTACGTGGCCTTGCCCATCGTGGCCATTACGCGGCCCTGCCCCGAACGTCTTGTATTTATACAAGAAATCTATAGGTTTGCTCTCCAAACTGTCACCCTCCTATTTCGTCTCATGAAGAATATTCTTTTTCGATTTTTTCTTTAAAATTTAGAAAAATTACCTGCCTTAATCATAGCATAGCACGCTTACTCTTCTATAGATAACATCACCAGGTCTGAACCTTTCTATATATTTTTTTTTATTTTCTCGCACCCTTCTGGGGTTTTTCTCACCCCTTGACTCATTCCCTGCAGAATAGCACACAAGTGAACATAAGCCGGCTAAGCATTCTGCTTTTTAATAAAGAGCTTTCTCTCGCTTTGCCTATTTCACTGACATGCAAGGCGAAAGTCTCGTCCAGGCATCCCCCGTTAAATCTGTGTCCTGCGGCAATGAAGCTCAGCCTATGCTTGCAAATTGCTAGAAACCGTCTGTGCACCTAGTCTTTTGCTGCTCTCGACCCATCGTTTACCTGTCGTCAACATCTACTGTGTCAATATGTCACTGTAATAGATCTAGATAATCTAGGCGTATGGCTATACCTGCAAACATCGCCGCTCTTCCCGGGTCCGGGAAGCGAATTGTGTCCAGTGCATGAAATGCTGTTTTCATATCGATGTAGCATTCCCCACCACGGTAATAATTTCAATAATAGAACTATTCGTTACAGTGTATGCCGAATGCGTGGTACTGTACATTTGACGTAACCCCTACGTAAAAACAAACACAAAAATACAGTGCCTTTGAAAGGAACGAGAATGCATTGACGGAAATAAATTACATTCCGTCCCTGTTCTTGTGCGATAACTTTGTTCAACAGGCTCAGTTGAAGTGAAATACAGACGAAAGAGAACTGAGCTAGAACTTTTTCAGAAAGTAGATAGAATTTGAAGCTATCGATTAACAGAAATTATTATTATCTAGTTGAGAATTTCTCTGGTTGGACAATGCTCCTGGCTTCCTCGTTTTCGCCTGTCATCTCTATAAGGTTTTACGACAAAGAAGTTGAAAAGGAAACAACCTTGTTCACTGCCTTCGGGAACATAAGTTTCATGAATGGATTTAGATCCCAAGCAGCACTCCGACATTGAATAGAAAGAAAGCAGAGGGAGATAACTTCAAATACACGAGCTATAACGAGCACTAATTCAGCTTTTCATGGCCTCCATTACCATAAAGTCACTGTGGTAACATCGGTTTTCCCGTAAAAGTATTTCTGTGGTATGCACGTAGTATTTGAATAGGCGACAAAAGAGTTGGCTCGAAGCTAAAGCTTGCCCTTAGGTTTATTGTTTCCCCGACACGCTAATGCTCATCTCAGACATTCGAACCGTGCCCCACATGCCACAAATGTTATGCGTCTCTCCGTACCATGCGGTTGAGGGTTCCAATGCACACGTATCGCCTGGAGGTCTCCTCCGAGATGGCCCATTTGCTGTGGTCCTCACCGTTTATGGCGTCCGTCTGCTGCTTGCTCATCTTGAAACGCAAGGCATCGACGTTGGTGACGGTGTACGTGTCGTTGCAGTCGGCGGGTACCTTGCCGCCGGCTTATTCACTCACCTTCTGAGGAAACAACCTTAAGGGTGCAAACGTTTTTACAGTCGAAAACCATGCACTATACCCGCTCCCAGTGACCCAATTTGGCGTGAAAACAGACACAAATAGATGGATAGGCTGTCAGCCCCTAGAAAGGGGTCCAGGGGCTGTCTGTCTGAAAGCCCCTGGAAGTCCAAATGGTTCATCGACCACTCAAGAAAGGACTTTTCGCGGATTCAATCCCTCGAGCAGCGCAAATTTTTCTTCATCTGTGAAGCTTTCTTGCCAAGAACTCCCTGTGGGTTTCTTTTGTAGCATCATGGTACCCTCAATTGAATGACAGTATTTCCTATCATGAAAATTTATCTACCATGTAAATTCCTGCGGAACTGATTAGGCCAAACATATGTATTGCACCGAAGCGAAGTTGCGTTTATCAAGCTTTATCGTCGTGTTGAACTATGTTCACTATAATATACATCTAGAACCACAAATCCATGAGTAGTATATTTCACGCCATTGCTTTGGCATGCGGAATGGCATCGGACAAGCACACGGTCAACCTCGACGCCCTCACGCCCCGAACACTCTGCAGGCTTCTTCGTTGAACGAGGGACTACTTTGGCTCCTGAAGTAGTCCACAATCATCTTCAGCTGCTTCAAGCGGCTGTGCCGGCCGTACTTGTTCAGCGAGACGCACTGGTTGTCATAATCGTCGTAGTCGATGTCGTAAGCGGCGATGCCGAACTTCACCTCCGGGTCTTGGGCTCTTGCGCTACACAGCTGCGCAAGAAAACCGAAAAATAAAAAAAAATTCAGGGGCCATCACAAGGTGATTGTGAAAGCTGCCCGGTAGACTTGCTTAGATATGTGGCTCAGGAAAATTCATTGATTATACTGGTTAAACGCTACGATAGGACGTTGCGCGCCGCCTCAGAAACCGATGCTCGTTAGAGACCGCTCTAAAACCTTTTGCGAGAGCACATATTGTTTAAGTATCAGCCCGCCAAGTCACCAACTTTGACCCACTGTCTTCGAGGGTGGCAGAGTTTACTCATCCATATTGCAGTAATGAAACAAAATAACCACATGACCCCAAATGTGCAGAGGCTGCTGTGTTCCAATTGAAAATGTGTAATACTATCCAACCGCGCATTGCATTAGAGATGTGTAGCAAGGTTAAATTGCCCTAATAGTAGACTATAGTTAGAGCATACGAGATCAAAACAATTCTAAGTGTAACAGAGGTACTACTTAGACGAAGACAGAACATAAAAACAGAGAACAAGCACCGCCCTTGTCCAATTAGCTATTTCCAACTAGCATTGTCCGGGACACTGTCCAGAACTAGCATTGTCGAACTAGCACTGTTCAAGTAGCCCAATATTTGACGTTATCAAGAAAACACATTTATGAGCTTCATAAATCTAGGCATTGTTAACGAATGGCTGGAAATTCATCATATAGGTTTCTGCTATGAGCCAGTGTCTTTACCCAAAACCACAGCTTCCATGCAGCCAAATCATTTGAAAGGCTTGTCATTCGCATCGGAGTTTCCTCTCTAAGACAAATAATTCTTGTTGATAATTGTATTCGAAAAAAAAGAACATTCGTCACCTTCGACTAGTCCGAGTTTGAATTCGAATCATAAAAGACCGAACGAAGATCTAATAGATTGGTATATTCTAATCAATGATGAATTTAGTAACAGAATATGATAGGTATTCAAAAAATTTAACATTTGCAGAGCCTTATACGGTGCGTCTGTTGATCAAGGAGTCAGCTATATTGTACTGATTCTTGGCAGTCACATGATTTAATATGTTGAAATCACTAAATGCGTTCATTTAAGTCTATGGTCGCACATGCACAGCAAGGGTAAAGGAAGGTTTGAGTAGTGGTCATGCAATGCTACTAAATTAAACATGTTCTAAACATAGGTAAGTTCTACGCTAAACAAAAAGAATGGCCTGTCCATCGCCTACGTTTTTCATACGTATCTTTCCGACCACGATTCCTGATTAAGATGTACGACCCAATAGTCCGAGATACCACATTATGTTCATCTGGTTTCAAAACAAGTTCTTCTCGGGCAAGTTATTGCTTATAGGCTTGCTGCGCATTGTTCTTTTGGCACGTGGTTTAGATGGTAAAATAAGAAGGACAGTGCGGAGACGTTCAAGCGCCAGTAAAGAGCCAGTTATTTGTTTTAACTTGGTCACTTTTCAAGTTCCGCCTTGAAATGCTGCGCAAACACTACCATATAGCCTCCGACTTAGGTCGGAGCGTGAGAACCGAATCTTGGAGGTCATGCGTGATTTTTTTTTATTTTTTCGTGCGACTGCCAGACATCAAACAGCCAAGACCTCCTCATCACGTGATTGAAGCCAGAGGCTTGCGCGCAGGCTTTCATCCGTGCTGCTTAGTCTCGGAGTACGTCACTGTCACACCTGACCCTTTTTTTTTTTGCCTCGTTGCTGCGTGCGCTACGAAATTTGTCCCGGATGTGGTAGGTAAATGGAAGGTTGCACAGATAGTGAGACAGCTCACAAACTCGGGCGTTATAATCTAAAAACGTTGGAAAACGCTCGCAAAATATGCTGCGCAATGGAGCGGAACAAAGCGGGTGAAAAGAGCTATGCAGATTCGAAGCACGTATGGGATCAATGTGAAGCGAATCTGTGCTTATCGGTGATGCCTATTTGTTGCCATACAAAGACTGGTTTGGTTTGGTTAGAGTTTATGTAGGAATGGTAGTGGGACATATGCCCATTCGGTAAGATTTTGCGGAAGATGGGAACATACCGAATGGGAGATACTGAGTCTCTAAAACGAAGAAACTAAAGTAAATCAAATAATTCGATTAATATATTTCACCATTGCATTAATAGCTTTGTGTGCTTAAGATACTTTACCTGTGAGACGACATTATGTGTTCAAATTTTATGCAAGTTTTTTTTTTCTTACGCAGAACACAGGTGCGCATACTTGGTCAGCATACGAGATTTTTATGCAAGTCCGTTCATTGGTACTTTCACACACCGCCTAGTAGGCCTAGTGGCACCTAGTGACCCAAGTTGTCTGTAACCGGTCAGAAACTGTCCAACCGCAAAGTGAGAGAATAGCCGAAAAAAATTTTAAAAGCGTGAAAAGAATCGTTCACCTCGTGTAATAAGCGTGGTTTCATTCATTCATTCATTCATTCATTCATTCATTCATTCATTCATTCATTCATTCATTCATTCGTTCGTTCGTTCGTTCGTTCGTTCGTTCGTTCGTTCGTTCGTTCGTTCGTTCGTTCGTTCATTCATTCACCTTGATAGCCAGTGCATCCTCGTTGTCATACACGAACGCGCGCCTGGTGTCCGGGTTGTAGGTCAGCATGGCGCAGTGCTGGCCCGAGTAAGTTAGCTGAACCCCGTTGCTCACACTGGATGCGGACCTTGAGTCCGGACACACCTGAGAAAAAACAAAGTCGATACTCCTATAGCACTTTGTCTGCTATCGAACGCATGGGTTGCGGTCCTTCTCACGCGCGGTATAGGCAACACATAAAACACACAGATTCTTAAACTGGGCAAACCACACAGTTCCGGCTGCTCTTTATGAACTAAACTCTGCCACTGCGCGGGACCGTGTTTACAAACAGTTCACTGGAGTGACAACCCGAGCGACCTATGGCTTTTTATGTTACTGTAGACCCTCCAATTTTTAGAGCGCAGCTCCCAGCCACCCGTTCCCGAGTTGAGCGTCGGCGTCCCTCGGCGTAACCGCGCGAACGCGCTCGTGCCACTGCTCGCGCGTTGCTGCCTCAGCCATCGCGGCGATTTAACGCGGCAATTAGAAGAGGGGCGCAAATTAACACGTACGCAGATGAAGGAGAGAGGACTAGTGCCACAACAAACCTTCAAGCATAGAGTTTCTCACTACATTACCTAGAGGGAAATCTGGCGCTGCTGCGATGTGGTATGCATGGGAATGCCGGTATGTTGTGACTTCGGATTGACATCGTTCTCGGAGAGACACAACACCTTGAAGACGCGCTTGGCAAGTACCGTTCCGTCTGTCACAATGATTCATTTTCTACTAAAACAGCACGTGAAAAGCTGTTTTAGCTTAATAATTACGCAAAAACATGTTTTGTTTAACTATGAGAACTTGTTATTACGTGTACGATTATATAATGCGGAAAAAGTATCAGCGAGCCGCTAAAGTTGGAGGACAGACGACAAGGTTCGCGCTCGCTTTGAAACAGTTGGTCGTCTGTTCTTGCTTTTCTTCGCTTGGTCGTGCATCGTAGGTGAGTAAAGATGTAATATGCGTGAATGGAAACATTTTATGAAGATTTTATTTTGAGAACGCGTAATTTGTGTAGCCAAATCCACGTTTTAGACGAAGCCTCTTACAACATCAGCCAACACGAGCCTCGCAGACACTTATAGCATCATTCCCATGACGGCACGGTGCCTCCTTAAGAAACTCCCATAGACGGTGGCGCCAGATTACCCTCTAGGTGTTATAGTGAGAAACCATATGGAGAAACTCTTTGCCTTCAAGTATGTGCGCCTTTACATTCCTCAACATACTCGAAGACATGCGCAGAAACGCGTGACCACGATTCAGAACAGAATGAAACAGATAATGATATCCTAGTATTGTGCAACAAGTTCCAACAAGACGTGAAAATTGTAACTGCGCTGAGACATGCATCCACAAAGTAACAAGAACCAGACGCAAACGCTGTGTCTCGTCCTTGTTACTTTGTGGATGCATGTGTAGGCGCTGTTACAATTTTCAAGTCAAGTATGCACCGACTCGCCCAGAAAGAAGTTTTAATCCAACAAGACGCTTCGTTTGGCACAGTGCTAATTTGCGCCCCGACTTCAAATTGCTATATATTCTTGTTGGCTTAGTTTGTGGTATACCACAAACTAGGCCAACAAGAAGCCATCGGATGCAACGCGGATGCTGCACAAGATGCACGTTGACTGTTCGTGAACGGACACTTAGTTTTTCTCTGTCGATTAGCACTCTGTGGTCGAGAAAACTCGGGCAATGACGAAAATACGTTAAATTACGGCTTATTATGCAGCAGTCAATACTGAGGTCGCTATTTCCATCAGTGTTCTTTTATAGACAATGTCGCCAGGTAATCGACTGATACACTACAATATTAGTGAAATATGCTTAGTGATGGTCGTAGTGATGACTACAACTCAGTGGCTATGGTGTTGGGCTGCTGAGCACGAGGTCGCGGGATCGAATCCCGGCCACGGCGGCCGCATTTCGATGGGGGCGAAAACACCCATGTGCTTAGATTTAGGTGCACGTTAAAGAACACCAGGTGGTCAAAATTTCCGGAGTCCTCCACTATGGCGTGCCTCATAATCAGAAAGTGGTTTTGGCACGTAAGCACCCCCCCCCCCCAAAAAAAAAAAAACGTGATGACTACAACGGAAGTGTCGGTTTTTCTTTCATGTTTTAGTGATTCATAAACTTTCCTTGTTGTTGTTTCTTTTAATACTGCAGGTTCATATTCTCAACAGCGGTGGTGAGTCCTCGGTCAGACTGTGAACAGTGAAAAGAAACTCCCATTTGTTTCAAATGGTATCTGATTTTGAGATTGAGCTTTTGCCTACAAGAACAGCTTTTACGTGTGCCTACATGTCTCAATGATAAGTTTTTAGGTATGCGCTTGGAAATAGCGACAGATGGAAGGACAGGTGTCTTAATTTTAAAGCTGGGTGACTATCGACTTTTAGATTTTGAATCAAATACGAATAGTAAGTGTCGAATGTGGAATCGAAAATAAAATTATGGGGTTTTACTTGCCAAAACCACTTTCTGATTATGAGGCACGCCGTAGTGGGGGACTCCGGAAATTTGGCCACCTGGGGTTCTTTAACGTGCTCCTAAATCTAAGTACTTGGTTGTTTTCGCATTTCGGCCCCCATCGAAATGCGGCCGCCGTGATTCGATCCCACGACCTCGTGCTCAGCAGCCTAACACCATAGCCGCTGAGCAACCACGACGGGCGGAATCGAATATCGAACAGTCAAATTTTTAAAGGTGAGCCAGGAATAGGAATAGGCAGGACAGGAATAGACAGGAAACTATCTCGGCCATTAGAACCAGCTTTAAACATAAAATCGTTAATGTGGTCATTAAAGTAACTGCACGAGTAGTCGCTCGACATTTTATGCGAAGCATATTACGAGGGCTCAACCCAGCTCCTCAGGCGCGGCGGTGTCGCCTTGAAACCACGTGACACCGTGACGTCACGACAGAGGGGAAGTGGCTTTGGCTCAACTCTTGCAAGATGGGCTGGGTGGGAATCGAACCAGGGTCTCCGGAGTGTGAGACGGAGACGCTACCACTGAGCCACGAGTACGATGCTTCAAAGCGGTACAAAAGCGCCTCTAGTGAATGCGGTGTTGCCTTAGAAACGAGCTGTTTCTAAGGCTCAGGCGTGCGTCGCTTGCTCAGGCGCACATTTCGTTGCCGCGCCGAACGCTGCGTTGCTCGACGCTCACCGCGTTCAATGCGGGGCGTCCAAGGCTAAGCAGAGTAACGCATGAGTTGTTTCTTCGTCTAGCCGAACCAAATATAGCCAAGCAACAGCAGTTCAAGCTAAACAGTGGTTCAACAACTAAAATAAAGGCTAGTATGCTTCGCATCCTGGGCTTAACCTTACCTAAGCCACAGCCATTTTTTAGGAACTGGTTGCGATCAAGCTTTTCAAGAATGACTGGGTGCTGTATACGGCTATAGCTCTTCAGAAACGCTAAATAAACCGCTGTTAAAAAACAATTTAACAACACCCTGCAGATGGGCTAGATGGTGCATTGCAGATTGACGGAAAATAAGTGCACAGGAAGGAACACACGAACAGCAGGGAAAGACACAGGACAGGCGCTAACTCGTCCATTTTATTTGCAGCCACGCCAGCAAATATATGTGGAAAGGAAGACATGCGCAGTGCATAACAACGAAGGACAAACACAGTAACAAGATAACCCAAATCATTAAAACTACAACACACGTTCAAGAAACTCGATCGCTGCCCTGAAGAGTTTCACAGACGTATCGCTCACACATTTTTCTCCCCTTTTCCTGATATATAAAAGGCCTCCAATAGTTAGCGCGCAGTCTTATCGCGACCTTTGCCTAGGATTTTTATGTCACTCAGTCGCGGTTCACACGCTGTGAAGTTGGCGCAATGATCAGCCAAATTTTTCCCACCTCCCCTAATAGCCCCACCTCCCCTAATTTGTCTCACCTTCCCTGCGCGTGAACTATTAGAAGCCTTTTATCTCTAGGGCAGACTAAAAATTCGCTACATATAACAACATTGTCCTTAAAGGGACACTAAAGGCAAATACTAAGTCGACGTGGACTGTTTAAATACTTTTCCAGAAACCTCGAAACGCTTATTTCGTGGCGAAAAATGCTTAGTTTACGACAAAATTGTATCTGAAGGGCCCGAATACCGTTTTCGAAATTCAAATCTCCCGCCACCCAACCGGGAGAGTGGTGACGTCGCATACGCCATCACCTCCCTTTGCTGCCGTCGGTGAGTAAAACAACGCCCGACAGGCGGCGGGCACCTAGCCAAGACAGAGCGGCAGATTCGCCGCTGCGGCTGTTTTTTTGCTCAAGTTGCATAGATCGTTCGGGCACCCCGGGGCATTGCATGAAAGTTGAATTCTCTGCCACTAGCAGTTTGTACGATTTTCGCGAGCCACCAAAAACCTGCGCAGCACTACGCGATCAGGAAAGTACTGAAACGCGAAAGCGTGGGCGGCGCAGAGTAGAACCAAAACGAAACCTTTCTACCAACCGCGTCGTTGTCAACGGCAACGGCAGTAAGCTCTTCTTTCTAAACATGATATCGAACTGGCATTGTATTTCACCTTAAAATACAACCCTAGGATGTTTTTTTGCAACGAGTAGTTGAGTACTAGCGACAGAATTTAACTGAGGGCTGCTTTCGTCATCGGGCAAGTGCTGGACTGACCCGGGGCAGTCGCTAATCATGTCCTGCATTTAACTCGATTTCTCGATTATTAAGGCTCTGTTCGCGATAATATCGTCGCCTTTGAAATTCTCGAGCACTACTCTATCACTTCAGCTTGACTTAGTATTTGCCTTTAGTGTCTCCTTAAACTGCCAACGCTGGTCTCGATCTTTCAGCGGATTCACGAAGTGTTTATCTTGCGGTCTGCTCGCTCACCTCTGTGTAACTGCCAAAGTCGGACTTGCTGCTCGGATCTGACAGGCAGCGCGAGAAGAAGTCCACGTGGTTGCTCGACACAGGCACCGTCCAACGGCCCTTCATGGTCACGGACACCAGACCTCTGCTGCTGACTCTTTTCAAGTACAGTTCTCGGATGCTAAACACGGCAGTCGACTGCAAAGTAGTGAAACCGAATACCACGCGTTGCGATCAATCCTAGTTGGTATTCGCTGGCGTGTCAATTGCAGTGATTACTCGACGTGTTCGAATAGCAAAATTTTCGAGTGGACAAGAAGGGGACTGTCCTAGAGGACGTGCTCACAAAATTGCACACGGTGGCAAATATTTCTCTAAAGATAAAACGGGGGAAACAGAAATGAAACATCATTCCAATAGCGCAGTCATGTTTCGGTTCCTTAAAGTACGGGAACGAAATATTTGAAATCAATCAAATTAACCAATGCGCAAGCACCATCTAGGAATGAACAAAATAACGGTCGCACAACACTGCTTTGGGCAGTTTGCTGAAGAAAACATGTGTATGCTGTTGCTGACTGTTTTTTCCAGCAGGTGAGTGGCGCGTTGGAAAGTTTGGAGCCATAGGAGAGCGTTAGCTATCGCAAAAGGCAAATAGTACTTATTCAAATCTAAGCCGACCTATATTTTTTTTAACAAGTGAGATACAAAAATCATGATTTGGCTTAAGATAGACAGGTTGGTCGATGTTGTTGTAACTATGGATACCTTGCAATACTAATGCCGTCTCGCAGCCACACTAGAAATTGCACTGTAGCCAGCAATAGCCATAGCCATCCACTTCTGTAGCGGATGGAAGCTGTGTAAGAAGGCGCCATTTTCTTCGTCAGCGATCCTCAAAAAGCGAACCTGTTGAAGCAAACTTCTGTCATTTTGTTTTCGTCGCCCCATCCATCGCAATGACACGTAGCAAGCGGTGTCATTACACTGCCTACTAGTACCACACCGACTAAGAGAAGCGACCCATGAACACCGACTGGTGGAAGCTAAAGTCCCTAGATATATATATATAAGGTCCCGCCGACGGATCTCATTGGGCGGCGCTCATTTCCGTAGAAAGCTGCTTCCGACAGCCATGCTCTTCCTAACGCGTTTCCCGCCGTATAGTCACTCGCACGCTGATGCGAGCAAAATTCAGGGCAGGCTGAAGACGCATTATAGTGAGAAGTGTCTCCGTGCGCGTTTATCTTTTAGTCTTGTCCTTGTGCAAAGAATTATATACATATATATACATATATACATATATACATATATATATATATATATATATATATATATATATATATATATATATATATATATATATATATATATACATATATATATATATATATCGTTTTTCTTTCAAACGTGTTGAGACACATCACAGCGTTTTACGCTTTCGGCCCCGGCCATTTAAGCGGCTCAGTTCTGACACATTTAAGATTTTTAAGCACATTGTATTGACGCAAAGCGCTGTTTCTAACTTCAGCACATAGCTTCCTAAGTTCCTGTAACGCGCGTGCTTTATTCGGACCGCGGTGGCAGCGCCGTCAGTAGAAGCGGCGTATCCGCCACTTCGGGAGGTTAGGGAGAATATGGCGGCTGACGCCGACTTAGTGTGAGAGAGGGTCGGGAGAGGAGGTAGATGTCGTTAATTAAAAAAAAAAGAAAGCAGAAAGTCTAGGGACTTTAGTCGAACCAAGCCCGAGTCTCTTAGGTGGGCGGCAAGCTGAATTGTCAGCTGCGGTCAACGAGCAATATCTTGAGTTATGCCAGTTGATCGCACATATAGAAAACACCTGATGGCGCAAGAGACGGGGACGAAGAAGACGGGTCCACGTTGTACACGCTTCATCCCCTCCTCTAGCGCCGTCAAGTGTTCTCGAGATCTGCATGCGGTCATCATGCGGGCGTTAATTACGAGGTATTTATTTCCAGCGCATGGACGACAGAAGACGAACGCATCCCGGAAAGAGAGGAGCGAAAAAGAACCCAGCGACCTCGACGTGGATGACGTCGATAAGTGACAATGGTTGCATGGCAGTGAGCTGCGACAGATTCCCCGATGGTGTCACATGTTGGTGACAAACATCACTTGAGACTTCAAAGGGTTTGCGCGATTTGTTTTTGTTTAGTTGACCTGCATTGGACGATATTTAATTTCTTTCTAGCTTTCCTATTCCCTGATGTTGGCTTAGAATAGAGGTCGACTTAGGTCTGAGTAAAAAATTTAAAAAACTTGGAGATCACTGCGATAGGCCACCGTCCGGCAGCGAACCTAAAGAGACCGATGATCATGGGGACATTCTTGGTGACGGAACCTTCAACATTACTTAGTTGGTAAAACATGCCTACCAGATCATAGTTGTAGTCCCTGGCGATGTCGTCCGGTGGAATGTCGAACGGATGTCGCGTTGGAGGCATGATGACGCAATTCTTGACCGTGTTGTCGCCAAATTGGTAGTGGCTGACAGATATTACCAGGTTAGGGGTGAAGTCGAGATCGCTGTTTCGGGATAAGAAATTAGAATAAAATTAAATAATAATAAAAGGAACGTTCTCTTTTCATCTTTGAACGCAAGCAAGGCGACAGGGCTGACGCTACATTTTTTTAGAACATTTGTACGTTCGTCCACTTGTACAAACTTACATTTGTAGAAACTGACATTAGAAAGCTTGTTTGTCCGCAAATTTCTTACTGTTTGCAGATTACCGGATTGCAGGAGACGTAACATGAGCGACCGGGTTGCTGGCGTCACCTAGATCACGCAACGCTCAACCAGACAAACACAGAGCTACAGATCATTACAGTAACCAGTTGTATTCTACTCTGCTGCTGGTGTAAATTTTCGGCAGCGGCTTAATCTTGAACACGGCGCCTTTTTAATTTTTGACCCCCCACCCCCCCAAAAACAATTATGTAATGCGAAAACGTGTCGAAAGCATTGTGGTTAGATGAAGGGACATAATATGTCGTTGCTAGTATTGTTGCTTCCGTAAAACTTTCCGGTAGCCAGAGAAACAGCTGGCAAGCAGTAAGATGCATGCGGACAGGCTAAAATTCCCTATTACAACATCTATACGTACACGGGGGGGGGGGGGGGGGAGGGGGAGGGCAGGATATGCCGTCTTACATAGAACAATAATTGAAACACGCCAATAAAACGAGGACACGAGGAAACAAATACCACAGACAAGCGCTGACTGCCAATTGGAAGTTTATTTGAAATTCCCCAGCCATTTTACACCTTTTTCAACATAGGCATGCGTACACGAGTCACAAAAACATCTGCAAATCAGCAACATCATAATCTTTTATTCAAACAAAAATATTTCTTTTCCCGACAATGAAAGAAAGGGAGCGCTTACACGTTTATCTCCTTCCTTTCTAATGTAATAAGCCTCTATTATTTCCCTTTCCCTCTTACCTTTTCCTTTCCCTATGAATTTGGGTTTTTCAAATATGGGAGTGCAGTGACACTTGTTACAGTGTCCGTCTAAATGATTCCCACAGCCATTATTTTGGTTACTGCTGTGCTGACGAGTTCTTTCATTGAAACACTGTCCCGTTTGAACTATATAAGATTTTCCACAGCTGAGCGGTATCTGATAGATAACGTTGCGCCTGCAGTCAGTGAAACGCAATTTATGATTTGTGGTTCACAGGGGCCTTTCGCGCGTTTTCATACGATTACATATCGAGGACAGCTTACACGGGGCACTGAAAAGCAAATTAATATTATGCCTATTGGAAACTTTATTTACATTGTGTGACCACTTGTGCAAGTATGGCACCACGTGCGCTTGTCTCTTGTCTTTATTCTTTTCTTTTTGTGATATGTTTCGGAACTTACTCTTTTCTCTTTCTACAAGATGGGTTCGCATACTGAAGTGATCACAGACCTGGGAAAGCCTGCGTTCTGTAATCACGCTATCTGACTTAAATAACTTTGATCGCACTCATGCTCACACGACTTACTCAGTGCGGCCTTAATGCACGTGGTTGCTACACCTCTCTTAATAAATTTAGAGTGTGCGCTGTCGTAGCTTAACAAGGTTTTCTTAGATCTGGGATGACATTGCCAGCATACATGCTTGTCCAAAGAAAAACGGAGATTAATATCGAGAAAGTGAATGCGGTTGTTAATTGGCAATTCACATGGGAACTTAAGTCTTCCCGATGGGTTAATGAACAAGTCAAAAATTTCTTCGACCACGTCATGAAAATGCATAAAGGTATCTTTCTTCATAACAATTAGGTAGTCGTCAACGTATCTAAACACTCGCAATACAGGCATGTCCACGAACTTAGCAGAAATTACATTGTCCTTATATTTATAATTACGCTGTCCTCAATATTTAATGGCATGAAAACGCGCGAAAGGCCCCTGTGAACCACAAATCATGAATCCCGTTTCACTCACTGCAGGCGCACCGTTATCCATTAGATACCGGTAAGCTGTGGAAAACTTTATATAGGTCAAACGGGACAGTGTTTCGATGAAAGAGCTCGTCAGCACAGCAGTAACCTAAAGAATGGCTACGGGAGTCATTTAGCAGGGCATTGTAACAAGTGTCACTGTACTCCCATATTTAAAAAACCCAAATTCATAGGGAAAGGAAAATGTAAGAGGGAAAGGGTAATAATAGAGGCTTACTGCATTAGAAAGGAAGGAGATAAATGTGTAAGCGCTCCCTCTCTTACCTTGTCAGGAAAAGAAATAGCTTTTTGAATGAAAGATTACGATGTTGCTGATTTGCAGATGTTTTTGTGACTGGTGTGCGCATGCCCTTGCTGAAAAAGGTATAATATGGCTGGAGAATTTCAAATAAACTTCCAGTTGGCAGTCAGCGCTTGTCTGTGGTATTTGTCTCCTCGTGTCCTCGATTACTCGGGCTGTTTAACCTCAGTTCTAAATATGAACCAACTATAGCCCTCATCAAGGTCTTACTACATAGAATACAGCCATTGACACGCACTTGAAATAGATGGCAAACGACAAGCTCCAGTCCAACTCCGGGTCCGGTACGGCGAGCACAGAAATCGCTTGCTTTCCCAGCTGTCTCTGCGTTACGAGCAGGCTATCTATTTCCTGCAAAGAAACAAAATATTTAGTAGATCCATACGCATAAAGAGACCGTTAGCTGAAGGCGAACAGTAAGGTCCCGAAATTCCCCGAAGACAAGCACATGCGCTTTAAAGTGGTACTGACGGGAAAACAATAATATTTATTATTTCATTGCACTTCTCGGGGACATGGCTTCCACAATGCCTTTCTTCTCGCCATTCGTCGCTTTTTCGTTAGTGACAAACACTATCGTAATGCGGGCACCGTAGATTATGCCTGTTCACGCCATCATGACTGCAGCTAAGGCAGCATGCACTCTTAATTTTGCTGCACTTAGTCTCCAGGTAGAGGTGAACACTTTCGCAAACCTTTCTCCCGTTGCATAAATCAGCATTCCACATAAACTGACAAATTATACGGAACGCGCGGTTGCTTATATCAGAGCAGGCTTACCGTTTAAGTTAAAAAAAATTGGGTACTATGTTCCAGTGACATAGCTATTATTAACTGGAACAGCGTTTGATATCACTGCACATATCTGCAAGATTCTTCCACGCACATGTACTGGAACAGTGCCTACATGGAACGATTGTATATCGTGCCGTTCTAAGTACTTTCAAATTTTACCTGGACCGTCATGCTATTTATGCAGGTGAAACATAATTAGAAAAAACTGTACTGCCTCGAACTGGGACCAAAGAGAACGAGATTAAAAGCGAACTGCAATTGAATTTTGGACAGCGTAAGAGGCCTATCATAAGATATGGTGTGGATACAGGGGAGCTACTGTACAAAATTTTTTGTTTCAAATAAGAGTAGAATCGTCGCACAAAGCTTTAATTATAGTCGTTTTTGATACCGAAATTGAAAGAAAGAACACGGCCATTACCGAGCGTTCTTTCAACAACGTGTGACGGATTACTAATGTAATTGTTAAGAACTTCAAAGGTTGGCTAGATATGCCAAATTACTTAGGTTTGTATAACAGAATGTTGTTTAATGGTTTCAAATGATAATAAGGAAGTTCCTAATTAGAAAATTATACATTTATTAGTCCTGCGCCTTTGTTTAGAAAACTTTAGTGGTAGATACAACACATTTACAACAAAGTTAGTACAAGTAAAGTTTCGTTGCAGTTGGCATTTGATCTCTAAACCAACGATGACGCGGAGTTGTATCTTGCTGCAGTCGTAAATTTTTATGGATGGTGAGCCTGGCATCTTGCGGGGACTTGTGCTTGCGGAACCAAAGTACTCGGGGATCGACCGGCAGTGGGCTATCCTGAAGCTACAATAAGCGTTTTAGAGACGACCGTTCGTTCCATCGCATTGCTGGAACACAAGGTGAGCAACATGTGACGGCGGTGGGCAATTTCATGCGGTAACTTGCAGTGTCTACGGATAGATATCACCTTGGCCTTCTTCCACGCCAATTAAATGACCTCTTTCTCCCAGACTAGGCATCGTGATTGAGGCCTCGAACGTTTTCCCGCACCCAGCAAGTTTCTATTAAATTCCACCAAGCCAGATTGTCGACCAATAATCTCTCACGCGTATCGTGTCAAGTTATGCCTCCCGTGTCTCCAGATTTGAACCTTCTCGACACACGTGGCCACCTCCTTTCGAATGCGCGGGCGAAACAGGAGGGTCTTCTGGCAAATTTTTTATGCCGAAATTGCAGAAGATGGAGGAAGTCTCATTTGCCCTTGATTGCCATTCTGCTATCCTTCTGGACAGCTGAGGTGGCAGAGCGATCGCGCCGGAAGGAAGGACGCTGGTTCCGGGTTCGATTCCCGGGCCAGGACGAATTTTTCTTTCACTTCGAAGCTTTCTTTTTCAGCCACCTGTATCAGTTTCGTTTGTACAATTGCACTTTTTGCAGGCGGATGGCAATTTTTCACACTATCATAAAGGGACTTTGTAGCATAAGCTTATCATTTCGACGTAGCGTTATGTATGCCTAAGCTCCGGATTAATTACGACCAGTTGAGTTCTCTCAGGTTCTCTTGTTTACAGAGCTGTGTACACAAGCGTATATTGAATTGCACTCCTCACTGAATGCAGCAGCCTCGGCCAGGTATCGAACCAGCGACCTCACGCCCGGAAAGCAGCAGCGCACCATACATAGCGACTGCATGAGACACCTCCCGTGGCGGGCAGCAGTAAATGAGTTTATTGAAGAGGCGAGATAATTTCCTTGAAGATATTTTTGTTATTCTGCAATTCAAATCGTGCTATCCAAGTTCGCACACTTACTTTGTTACTTGGTTGTCAAACTTGCATGCATTGTTCACGTAAGTAGATAAATTCATTGCGCTAAAGTGGGCAGCGTAACATCTGATTAGCTCCGCATTAGTGCTCCGATAGAAAAGCTCTGCGCATTCCTTTAGGACTCCGTGGCTATGCTGTCAAACCAAGAATCCTACCTTCAATGTTGAAATGGCCGCTTCGGTTTGATCTTCGGGCATCATATTAGGGGTATCAAGGATCCCGACATGGTAGATGCCCTTCTCCCAAAAGGGTTCCAGTGGGCTCGGGTATTTCCCTTTCAGGTCTTCCTTCGCCATCCGTAAGTAGCTGCAGAAGTGACACAGCATGATGGAAGCGATTGACAGGCGAATGCCGGCTCATCAGACACTAAGTCAGTAAGGATGACGAGCCGGACCTACTGGCGTGGGTCGTGTAATGATAGTGTAATGATCAAAGAGGCAGATACGGACGTAGAGAACCGAACGGCCACTAGTCTATCCTTCTGACTACGGTACAAGCTTAGTGAAAAAGGGTGGACCCACACTGGTGAAAAAAGTCCCAGGGCACCTAAGCACGTTTTGTGACTTTTGAATGCGAAAGCACTAATGACTAATTGGACAACACTTAGCGTCCCTTCGAGTTTTCCGCTGCAAGTAATGTACCGTAGTGGGTACGTACTGTCCCGAGCCAGCAAGCAGCCGCAACCAGAGGCGCCAATGCCGCTTGGCGCCGGCGTCCTGCTTGACTAGAGACCGAGTAGGCAGCAGCGGCTCAGTGCCGGCAGGCGCGCGCAGCAACTGAGGCCAGTGGGGGTGGGAGAGAGAGAAGAGGACCAAGCGCTGGTTTCTGAGAGTGAGACGGCGGCACCCGCACGTGCGCGTCACGTGACCGTCTCGCCGACGACAACCCGCCTAGGCCCGCGACGTCGCGTAGCCGCATGTGCTCCGTTGAGGCGCGCTGGTGACGTGGCGTCGCGGCGATGCCCTCTCCCCTCACGCAACGCCGTCTCGCCCGCTCTGCTCCGCCGAGACTCGCTCCTGACGTGACGTCGCAGCCAATGGGAATTCAGGCGCCGTTCCTCTGCTACAGACGAGGGCTTTTTCTCTCAATGAACCATTTGATGCTTTCGCATCAAAACAGACGCGGATGAATTAATAAAGTAATGCGATTTCATGAATGACACTATTTGAATTGCGCAGCTTTTATGTTGCGGTTGTTGCGCAGCAGCACGACGATGACGAGGCGCTCGCGCATCAATATGCAAATTGTTATTTACATATACAATGTTGTTATTTCTGCCTGTCCGCCAAATTGCGCTAAGAAACGTAAGCAGCATAGCCAGTATACATGACTAACTTGTCCTACAGTCAGCACTTTTCATTATTAGTACTGCATTGTAAACTATAGCGGTTTACCTCCTCAGAAGAAATTCTAGGAACTGCTAGACAATAAGTGTGAGTTGCAGTTTTCGAGAACTATCACTGAACTACAACGGCCCAAATATGAAAAATAAAAATAACGAATAGCGACGTCGTGCTAACGCACCGGTGCCGAATTTCTGCCGCGAAATCCAAGATGCTCCACAGTTTGGCCTTCGCGTTGTTTTGTAGTAAACATGCATTTACCGCTAAATTAAAAGTTAGCGATAGAATGGCTTCGAAAGAATACTTCATCAGTCTAAACTGATGTAGTGTTTCTCTCAAGTGACCCTTTAACAAACTGCCGCGCCGAAGTTCACTTGCCTGCCGGCCAATGTACAGCTCGAAATGCTTCGGGAACGTGGCACGCTCGATGACTGGCTGTGTCAACTATTCTGAATTTTTTTACGCTAAAATTTCATGGTTGCTTTTCTTTTTATACGCTATGAGGTGCGACGAAGCTCTTCGCACTCACGCTTGAAGAAGCAGCATGTCCGGCTCGGAAACTGCGGGCTTTTCAAATCAGCTTTTGTTGGAGTTTTATGTCTTCATTACCGTTTTACCAACCAGTGCACAACTTAAACGAGAAAACGTGGTGCAATAGCCGCATTGATGGGTTGACGCCAGTGCTCACTGGTACGAGAATCCAACTCCAAGGCTCGTGGTTTGGTAGCCAGGGTGCTCGTTGAGGAACGTGCCCAGGCTGTTGCTGTAGGTGTCCGGCCGGGACACCATGTTGCGGCCGCTCTTGTAGAGCGAGTCGAAGAAGATGTAGTCGCACAACCCGTCATCCGGGAACGCGTCGGCGGAGCTGGTCTTCTCTCCCATGACGCACACCAGGGGAATCTGATCGGCCACTGCGCCACGAAATGTTGGCGGCCACAGCCCGCGACGAACACCTTATGCGCATGCATTTAACCGGTTTTTAGATTGCTTCTATACAGAGAGGTGCGTTTTCCCCTTATAAAAGTACAAAAAGGATATGGCACTTGCAGCGGCTTTTGTTAAAGATTCTACATTAAGAATACATTTTACGATCCGAATTATTCACTATAATGTTTGACATCGTTACTTTCCCGACTTGCAAAGAAATCACTTTATTTTTTTCGTTTCTCATTGTTTTTTGTTCTTGTTCTTCTTTTTCCTGTAACCACTGCCACCTGCAGGATATGAAGCGTGCAATAAGTACGTAAGTAGATAAATAAATAGCTTGAGGGAACGTCAGTTAAGTTTGGTGCATTACTTTATTAAGGAGCATGGTACAACGGAAACGGACACCACTGGAATACTTGTTGGATAATATTTGGTGTAATCAGAAAGCAGATGGATCTTGTAAAGCATAAAGCAAGAAATCGATCTTCCTAGCTTGCCAGCAGGTGGTAACTAGCCTGCTTATTAGGGATTTTCGAAAATCGAAATATACTTCTCAGGGTCTTCTAAGACAAAATATGAGTAATATCGTTTAAAAAGCTTTTGCTGGTTACGCAAATGCTGCATGAACAGATGGTTTACGCACCTTGGCGGACACAATTTCGCGCGATCGGGTATTAACCGATACATAATTAAGAGAATTATAAATTACCTTTTTTGTATTTCGCTAATATGGTATGCGTTTATATTAACAGCTTGACGACAGCTGCATATAAAAAGAACTTCATTTTGTTTTACTTTCAGATCACTTCGGCGCCATGAAATATATCACCAAATTTGACACTGCGAACGCTAATTTCCTGTTCACACAGTGTAATAATCTTTGCACCGTTCAATGTGCCTCCTTGTCCCATGACTTTGACCCTTACCCTTCAGATTGTGAAATAATTAGGTTGCACAGGACGGTGTGCTCAAACTAGGCCTGCGATGACAGAAGGCGTAGTAGAAAGCTGCGTAATAACTGACCACCTGGTGCGCAAAGAAGTATCTCACGGGAGATCATGGTTGCGACAGCTGATAAAGTTTGCCTCATACATCTTCCATGTCGTCTTTACAATATTTTCCTGTGGCTATGTCTACCTGTCACAAAATGTAGGCAAACAAGAACAAATTTGTTTGTCTCCTCATGATCAACAACTCGATCTCGATCAGCCCTCAAGAGGAAAGTTTAGCTCAGGGGCTCATGTCTAAATACATGAGAATGCAGTACGCCAAACTTGAGGAAGCTTGTCGCATTTATAAGAACGGGTTTAAATCTGGTCACTGTGCGAAATACATTATTTTATTTAGGTGGTTATGGTTATGGTTATGGAAGCGCTGCAGGACTCTGACGACTTGCCTTCTCTGGATACGGCCAGCGGCACGTACTTCCACTGCCCCAGTGGGGGAGGGGGAGGGGGAAAATTCTGTGCTGGCTCGTGACCAACTGGCTCGTTGCCACTGGTGCCTGGCTTCTGACGGATGACCACCTCCTTCGGCACATGAACGTCAGACCCGCCACCGCCTGGCTCTGGAATCTCTCCCGCGTCAGTGCTCGAGGAGCCAGGGCCTGCGGACATGCCGTCAATAGTTATACCGCGTCTGTTTATTTCAGTGCCTGTGCGTGTGTGTCTTTATACTTCATGTTGCTGTGAGCGTCCTTTTTCCCCAAGTGCGCCGCTTCAACAAAATGATGGGTCACCAACTAGCCCGCCAGTTCATATTTAGACCACATCAAGCCTATCTTATCGACTAAGTGGAATCTGTTTAGAAACTCCCCACTATAGGTTCATTTCCTCACAATATGCACATGCGGCGAGTATTATTGCTCTGAAAGTGGACTCTCGGCCAATGCATCTATCTAATCGTCGACGTATTGCTAGTCCCGAACTCCATCGTCACAACTTACTTTGCAGTGCGTTCCATCACGCACCCCCTACATCGTATCCGCCGGCACGCACATCTCAACGCCCCAGTCACCAGTTGCAAGTCACGTGACCGCTTGCCCGAAGTGCTCATTTTCCCGCCTCGTTCCTTCCTTCGACTGAGCAAGACTAGAACGACGTTCCTGCTGGCCTTGTTGCAGTCAGTTACCCACCCTCGTCCCAACAGCGTGCGACTGATCACGTTGAATGTCGTCAATGATGTGTCAATGACGTGGAATATATTTAAAGCCAATCCCTTATGCATTACCCCTTCATGGTACTTTGCAGGACACGAAACTGCATCGAACTGAACATGTAGACTAACACGTTGGTAAATGCATAATGAAAAAGAACCATAGCGATAATGTGCTGGACACCATTGCCATGCGGCCAAATTTGTCTCGCTCGCTCTCATGTGTCATTCGCAAGTTGTACGGCGTACGTGATAACTCGGTGACACCCTCTGCGAAACACACGTGTCAGCGAGTGCATTCGGCAGGCTTAGTTTGCAAAAAAAAAATGGCGCGGACTAACACTCCTTGTTTTTTAGCGTCTGGTATAGTAAGCAACATGGCAACAAAGAACGTCAAATGCAACGTCAGTGAGGCTCAGAAAACCTAACGGGTGGCGGTAATACAAAAGAAGCCTGCTACGAGTAACTACCTAAGAGTAAAAAATGAAATCAGGAAGGAAGCAATACATAACTCAAAGAAAAGCTGCTTCTTTTTTTAAGTGAGGTTAAGATGTCTTAGAAAGCGTAGCTATAAGGCGAGGTGCACCAAAGAAGGATAAGCATGTGTATGCTGCGGTAAAGCTATGGAAACGATAGAACATGTTTTATTAGAATGTGAAGACATCTGCACAGCTGTCGGTTTAAACTCTTCTGGCCCCCTTGAAGCCCTTGTGTTCAGGGATAGCAGGCGAAAAGTAAACATGTCCGCAGTAGAAATTATAAGAGGCGATTGGTACGCGTCCGGCGTACAAAAACAAAGTTCCCAGTGGGGGTTCAGAAAATTTCATCCTGACAAGTCAGCCAGTCGGTCAGTCGGTCGGTCTGTCTGTGTGCGTGTGCGTGTGAGAGAGAGATAAGGAGCAAGCTTAAAAATTAATTATGGGGTTTTACGTGCCAAAACGACGATCTTATTATGAGACACGCCGTATTAGGTAACTAACTTTAACGTGGGCCTAAATCTAAGTGCATGGGTGTTTTCGCATTTCGCTCCCATCGAAATGTGGCCGTCGTGCCCGGTATTCGATCCCGCGACCTCGTCCGTAGCAGCCCAACACCATAGCCACTAATCAACCACGGCGGGTAAGCAGAACCCTAGACTGCAGTCGATGCAGTGTAGCGTGAATAGCTTTAGCAGGATAGGTGACGTCAGCAGCATCACGTGAAAATCTCGGCTGTGAGAAATAGCACTAACCAGACTTGATCATGATGACCACAGCAGCGACGGCAGTTCCGAAGAGGAGAAATATTACCGTGCAGAACACCACTGCGATGAGCCAAAGGCCGCTGCCTCTGCGACAAAATAAATCGACACAGCTCCACAATGAGTCCTGCCTTGCTGCACTGAAAAAATGCAGTTACGCAGGAATTGAGGAAGCTTTACCTCGGGAGCTTATGCACAAACACATTAAATAAAATCATTTTTACTCGGCTTCCAATGTGCCGATATTGTTGAGCTTTGTCGAATTAAAGAAAGCTTATTGAATGTGGGAATCAATTTTTTCAAATTTTGTTTAGGCTATCAATTTATTTCACTGAACTTCTTGTAAATTGTCAAATAACAACGAGATATAGGAACATTGTCTACAGCTATAACTCGGCAATAAGTAATTTTGTAAACTACACGTGCAGATACATCTATAGGGGAGAATATTGACGTGTTATTTACACCACTGATTTATGAGTAGGACGTTTCTTAAATCCTCGCAAACATGTTAACAATTTGACGCAAGCTTAGAACTTACATTCGTCCGCTTTAGATTTCCTAATGCACTTTGAAAAACTGCGTTATCTCGTTTTAGTGCAATTTTGCAGAGTTGTAAACTTCATGCTTTCGTGCTTTCGTTTTTTTTTTTCTTTCTTTTTTTTCAGCAAGGTTGGTGTGCATTTTTCATTCCGTGCTAACCCAAAACTTAGGCTTTGTGTTTTAGTTATGCGTAAGAGAACTATGTTTTCTCGAATATTCGAATTCCAGTCCGATGCTATCATCAATCAATCAATCTTTATTTTGCATTGATTCACTTCGAAAAATTGAACGCTGGGACAAGAACTCAAATGTGCTTTTTTGCAGCTTGACAAGGTTCTTGCCCATATTCATGACAACGGGGGCATAACAAAGTTTGTACACTTTAGTGTGTGCAGTGTAAAGATGTATAATTGAAGATGTACAATCAGTGATACAAAGCAGTGTGTTTAGTCAGTACAAATGACCTATGTGAATATACAGTATATAACAGACATACATAACTCTTTTCAATTGCTGAAAAATTTCATATGCGATTCTCTTAACATAAGAAAACATAGCAAATAAAGGTGTGTATAACTGCCTGTAGGTTGTGTGTAAGTCGTATTTTATGAATTTTTTTACGCAGTTTATTTTAAACTATAATTTATTTCAATACGGCACTTGCGCTTGGCGGAGCGCCTAGAAAGAATGAGGATGTGCGCTGCCCTTTCGCACACGTGTGTGCGGGCGTGACGTATGTCACTTGTAGTCGTGGTGCTTGTGTAAATTCTTCTAACGTCAGTTGGGGTGGTGATACTTGTCTAACGTCCGCACCAGCTCCGCTGTATACAGCATGCACTTTCACGGGGTGGAATGGAGGTGGACCTTTTCTGTTTCTTGTTACTTCTACAATTCTAATTGAAAAAAAAAAACTGAAGAGCTAAACAAAAGTTTTTTTTTTCCACTGTCGGTAACATATGGCGTTCTCTCTTAAGTGCAACAAATTCCATTCAAATTAGTTCTGTTGTACAATGGAGTTATTTCTACACTTAGCATCTATTTATTCAGGGAAATGAGAGTCGCGGCCTGCAGGTGGTACTTTCTTTCGGGCTAAGATGTTCATTCTGCAAGTATAGGCAAGATGCAGCGTGCAAGAAAACGCGGTCAAAGAATGGACACGGTGAACAGGATGAGTGCAGATCTTCAGTTGTACTTCAGAACAGTAAAACAGGCGCAATATAAAGTTAGATCTGTCTGACATGTTTCACACGAATCTCGATAGGAGTGAAAAGATAACGTTATCACCTGTCTAGATACATCATATCTTAAACTCTCGCAGTAGTACGTGGCTATCGTAACGCTAAGTGCAATGTCATAAGGCGCAGAACGCGTGACTCCAACACTAGGTGACGGAGTGGACGATATGCGCATGCCCATTACGTAGGCTTTCTCTACCAGTCCTATATCTAGCAAGCTAGGCGATTATTATATCTTGTCCTAACCAGTGTGGCCGCAATCTGGCTAGTAGCACTGATAACGCTTAGGCACGCGTTAATAAAGCTAAAGCTTGGAAAGGGCGAGAAAGGGAGGTTTGCAGGAACGATATCACCAGTCCAAATGCTGGCGCCATTATTATCAATTCCAATCAGAGGTCCGCCATCTTGGGTCAGACCACATGTGCGCAGAAGTGCCGCTTGCAGTTTTTCCATTCATTCAAGAACTCCACTACGATATAGTCTGTGCTGCCTGTGGTTTTGCGAAGCAAGGGTATACTTACGAGGACTGTGACTCCTTAGATTCTGAAGGGAAAGAAAGGGGCAAAACCGACAAGTTAAGCACGCTCTCTCGTTTGTTAGACGCATGGAGAGACTTTGAACGGCGCGGTGAATAGTATACTACCGGCACAAGAGGCCGTTAATGTAAAGGGGCGCAACTAAAGAGAAAATCAGGTTAAGGTGTTTTACCTTAATAAATTACATCTTTACAATGCCGAAAAATGAGCCGCTCTTACAGTCAGAGGAACCTTGATGAGCCAGAAAGTACAGCCAGAAACTCAACAAGGGCGGGGACTCCACTTTGAAGTTCCCGCACAAGCTCACGGCGACGTAATCAATTTTCGCGGGTTCTGCTCTGACTTAGCTAATTCTTGCATAGACACCCTATACGTAGATTTCATTCGCGCTAATTAACTACAGTGTACTCGAAAGGCAACGACAGAACTTATAAACTTTCAGGAACTACAGTACTGCACCATTGTTGAGGAGAATCAGCGTTAAAAGACGACGTGCACACAGGTAGATCGGACAAACATAAAAACTGCTTACTCATTCTTACTACTGCGCCAAAGGCTCGAATTCTGGTTAATACATTGAAGCTCGCGACCTCCCGCTGACGTTAATACCACTTGGGTATTAGAGCAACATTTAAGAAGAATGAAAACTTTGGCGTTTGTTTTCTTTTTTAATTAGTCAACCCATTACCTCGAAATTAACCAAAGTAGAGCTTTAGAAAGACACTTGGCATGCTTCACTATTTGATGTTTCTCTTTTTCAGACTTTAAAATTAGACGAACAGATCTTGCCGTGTGCCGCAGCGTATATATATATATATATGTGCCGCATGCATGCATGGCGCGTGGCCGGCCAAGACTCGGCGGCCGACGCCTTCCCGACTCACCCTCATCGTACAGCAACGACCCGCTCTCTGCCGGGTTGTAGCCCTGGCTGTAACCCACTGGCTCGCTGTACACGAATTCTTCGTACTGCATGCTGGCAATGAAACTGATCACCTGAAGTCGGAAAGAAAGGTCAATACGAATGAAATTCATTCAAAACTTTACCACTTTTGCAGTATGTTTGGGTGTCTGTCCGTATGTGACCGCTTTCAAATATCGCTTGACAAAAGATGTCCACTAGTTCGTGCCACTAAGTATGCGCTGGCTGCTGGATCATCCTGGATCCAGCAGCCAGCGCATCCAGAAACCTGGATCACTGAGTACGTCTGGCGGGGTGTGTATGTATGTAGGGTAAATAAAGATATGCGTAGCTGCAAAGCTGTAAACGTGGCCGTGTAGTTTTTCGTGCTCCCAACTCTGAAAGGAGATTTGTCGCGCATACGACGCACTGCAGCACTCCACTCACCGATTGAAACTGAAAAACCGTTCCGGAAGCAGAAGCTGGCTCGAAAACGACCGGTGCTTTTGGACACAGCCGAGGACGCGCGCGAGCGCACGAGAAGTGGGGCGATGATGGTGACAATGATGATGATGATGATGATGATGATGATGATGATGATGATGATGATGATGAATCAGTACATGATGATAGCGATGATTCGCAGTCTAATGCAAGTACCCACCCTACCGAAAGTACTCCGGATTCCTAATATCTTCTATAATTAATTACATATCATAGGACATATGGAAAAAACCTGTTTTTATATGGAATCCTATGTTCCATATCGGATCATTGGATACGAGAGTTATGGGGCGTACAGATTTTACAGTAGAGCAGAGCGGGACATTCATCAGGAAGCGGGTGGTACATGGTGGAAGTGGATGGTCAGTGATGATTAGGATGAGGATGGTGATGTTAGAAATCGCATAAACCAATAGAGGATGGCGTTGGTTGGTGTTACGCAAACCCTCTTATTCAAACATCGGTCCGGGGGTCTCGTCTCCTAGTCCTATGCCACAAGGAACCCAGGCCAGAATCTCTGATATGTACGAGAAGAGCGAGGTAGAAAAATGGGCGAGTTGGAAAGGATGCGCACTTAATCAGCGCGAACACAACAGAAGACACCGAGCTAGAAGGGAATAGGACGAGCGTTGAGGACCTACGCTCGTCGTGGGTCCCTGTAACGCTGTGTATTCCATTGTTTCCGAGCTCATAAAGAAGTATGCGAAAAGAGCGAGTAGTCAGTTGTGGCGAAGGCCGTACACAACACGATCAGAGGCCGTCTGGATCACTAACGTATATGTGCCGTCAAACAAGGTGTTTTGCTGTGTGAAGTTCTAGGACACTTCCAGAATAGTGGGGAGAACTTTACCATTTGAACGGCGGTATGAAGAAGAAATGATGGTTGCAAATGCAAGGAAAACACGAAAGGAGAAGAACAGAGGTGCCTTAGAAAAGTTGTCGGTCTAGCAAGAGGGGCAGCATCGACTATTCCAAGTCTTCTCAGCATCTCATTTCACGTTAAACTTACCCGCCCGATTCTTTGGCTAACCTACCATAGCGGGTCTGAGACAAAGCAAGAAAAGTGGGCTAACATATCAAGACGTTCGGAGAAATTACTGCACAGGGGATATTTTGCTGTCTTTATTGTAAAGTTTTTTTTGCCAGCACGTGTCGCAACATGCCTAGTACCTCAAGCCACTCCTGACATATAGAAAGATTGTTATGATGGCGACGGCATGCACAATCACTCTGGTTGTCTGTTCAGATGGTATTACGAGAGTTTTAGCTTATTTCACTGACGTCTACTATCTCGTTCTTGGTCCATCCCTCATCATGAACGCGCATTATCTTTCAAACGCAAAAAAATACAAATGGTGCTACTTTAAAAAACATCTCTTTTATATAATTTCGTGACTTCTTTCTTTCATTTCTGTTTTGATATACCGCTGCAACCTGTAAGAAAACCCGCGATATCTCTTTTCTCATACATTCCACTTGCTCGCACTCTACCTTGTGTATTTATATTCTTTTTATGCCTCAGAGCAAACTATACCAACACGTCTCTGCTTTGTTCAATTGTCATGTTGGTTTTTTTTTCGTAACCGAGTTACGTATTATGTCTACATCCTGCTAAGACCGTATTCTTGGCTCTTCTCACGCTCCACAATTTAAATCTAGTTTGGCTTTACTACTAAGCATACGAAAAACCACCTGCTTCTTGGCCAATCCCCCTTAGTGGGTATGCGCCACTGTCTGGGACACAAGACAAGGCAAGACAAGACTCTTCCCCAGCCGTGGGTTTATGCTACCTTCCAGTGCCATCATCATTCAATTAAGCACGTTCCTCGAGCTTCCTAGCACGTCCTCTCGTTCGAACGAGCACGGGCATCGGTCAGGAAGCAGTCCTAGCGCAAGTTGAAGCTGCAGCTGTTCCAGTTTTTCGTCCAGTACCGATTTATCTCGGTGAGTGCGCCTGCACGTACGCTGCCGATTTCACCGAACCCGTACCTTTGATTTTCACTGGCGCCATTATAGTTAACGAATGATAGCCATAATTTCTAGGCCTAGTTCACCTTGCGGCTAAATATGCACTCCGCACACAGACGCGAAGTACAGCTGTACGTAATCACGGTTTCACCGGTAGCTGGTTCACAATATACACCACAAGGTGTTTGAACCCATTACCTCCCAGCTTCGAAGGAATGAATGATGTTTTTTTTTTTCACTCATGAGACGCGCCATTACAGGAAGGGAGGAGGCTCGATGGAATGAAGAGTCTTTTTTCTCTAATATTGCGAGGTGGTATGCCTTAAAGGGGCTGACAACCGATTTTTAAGGGCCTAGTTTTTTTTTTTTTTTTATGGCGCAACGCAAGACTCACCATCGCTAGCGTTTGCACTTGCAGCATTTACTTCCAAAAGCGCGTGGATGTTTTGTAAGCAGATTTTTTTTCGATCTCAGCAGCCTTAAAAAAAGCAAGCGTCCCTCTTCCAGCAACTCTGAGAAGGGAGAGCGATACCGATAGCCTGCCTCGCAAACTGTGAAGGCCGCCCACCGTTCTGCTTTCAAAAGAGTGAGCGCCACTGTGGTTAACCGCCTACATTTTGACCTTTTCAATCACATTTGAAAACAATAAGCTGGTACACAAAGTTGGCTTTGTCATAATACCTTTCTTATATTCGTGTCGCGTTTGCCCCTAAGTAAATGCCTACATAATGGCTGGCTGGACCCCGTCGTCGTTATTCTGTCGATAGACGAGCCAAGCCAACTCGCCGTAAAGGAAGGCGAAGGCAGCGCCACCTTTCTGCTCACTGCAAACGAAGGCACATCTGCAAATTGTAAGTTACAAAAAGTTATAGCGGCGAAAAATGTAGTGCATTCTAATACTATTAGACAGACCAGGAACTGCGTAGACGAATAGTAGGTCACGGTATAGACCACTTTTGCATCTTGATGTTTTTGCCACGTGTTGAGCCAATGGTCAGTTGTCGCGACATTTAGTGAGGAAATGACAAAGTGACAAGTGACAAAGTGAGTTCACGTTTGATGAGAAAAAATATGCCTCGTTTTAACCAATACAAGGTAATCTTCCCACCAGCGGGGTGGTCTCGATTCATGTTCTGAGCGATTATCTGTCCCTTTAAGGGATAACAACGTGGACTTTGAGGGACAACGCGCAGGGTTCCTAAGTAATATTGTCCCCTTGATGTTCTTTAATGGTCACCCTGAGCATGGATACAAATGTTTTGCTACCGCATTTCAAAGATATATCAGGTCCTGTAGAATTCAGATTCTATGGATAATCAGGTTCTACAGGCCACCGTTGTCCCTCTACGGTGACCCGTAGAGATTCCGGGCCCCCATGGCCCCGAATCGAACCCACGAATTGTGTTCAGTTCCGGAACGCCGCAACCTGCGCAGTGACACCGGAATTAATAATAGACTGACTGCTTGATTGAAATTTATTCGATAAGCTTACCGAAGACTTATTCAGAGAAAAGAGATAACGGTGATGAGTCATGGCTGACTGTGCAAGCCCGTCTTAGCTTATCCTAGGTGTGAGTTCGAAACTTCGGAAATGTCGACAGGGCGTAGCCGGACGCTGAGCTCACTTGGTGGTGGATTAAGTGACATCTGAACAGTGATCACGGGCACCCTTTGGAACATGTTGTTGTTGTTGTTGTTGACTGTGCTGGTTTCACGTTCAACTAACGCTCGGTAATGTATAGGAAATCTCTATTCTCAGTGCGTAGGGCGGAGTATGTCTGCCCCTGACAACACATCAGTGTCGCCGTTAGGCTACCTTATTGCTATTTAGCTTATGTGTGACCTAGGCTGCCTGGTACATTGTTGCTTTTGGCACTTAATTGACGTATTTTGCGAGTTTAAGCTGCGATCACCCATTGAGCAGTGAGACTGTACTCCGGTCACTGCAATCCTTACACGACACAGACTGACGTATTTATTTATTAACCCTTTAAGAGCCAAGTAAAAAAAAAAAACTTGACCTAAAATGTTTTCATTGTTTTATTTCTTCTTTATGCTCAAATACAACACCAAATGAAATAATAGCTTCTCTAAAGAAGTGATGCAAATCACACGCACTGTGGGAGTAAACGAAGCTTTGTGTTATGCCGACGTGGTCGCCATGAACGCCAAGCCGGGCACGGAGGACGTAGGGCACGCCGAGACGGCGGCCTGAAGCCAGTACTCAGACGTAGGCGGGTACCGAGGCGAAGAACCAGCTTTATTTGCGAGCAGCCTATACACCAGAACACCGTGAATTCAAAGCGCGCCGCCATATTGATGAACGCTGGTCGCGCCATCTATCCCAAGCGCCGCGAAGTAGCAGGCCTGGGCTGCCACACCGGGAGATGCGGCCCGTAGCGAAAGCGAAACTTGGGGGCTTTTAAGCTGGGCGGAAGGCGTGTTTCGCGTTTTTTCTAACCTGTCATTTTCGCTGTCTCGATTCAATCAAGCTTCAAGAGCTCACGCAAGTCCGCAATGGCCACGCTGAGTTCGGCGCAGGTTAGAGAAGCGATGCGTCGGGTAAGTACGCTATTACGTTCGTACAAACCGCGCGCTATATGCTAGAACACGTGTGAGCTTTTTAGCACGTAACCTGTGAAGGAATTCACAGCATTGTGTTGGTGGCATATATTATTAAAGCACGCAGAACATTGTCCTCTGCACTTTCAGTTTGGTCTTGTTTGTCATGGTCGCTACTGGGTTGGCCGCGTTTGGCAACCAACTGGCGAGGTCGTTTGACTGCGCTTACAGCCTGCCTGATTAGCAGACGCCTGCCCTTCACCACCTGCACATTGAAAACAAAATAGACGTTATAGTAAGAATGGCTGTAGTTCTTTCCCATGCCATCACTGTTGCGAAGATATAAAGTCCTCTCAAAATGAAATAGAAGATACACCAGGACAATTGTATCGTGCAACCACTTAAGAGTACAACATTCAGAACACAAGCCTACAGTACTCGAACAAGCAGCATATGATGCTAAACCTGCACTCATTGGAAAATGAGGAACTACAGTAGTTATAATGTTCAACTACAGGTGCAGTCAAAGCCCGTATAACAGGGCAAGCATGACAGATGCAGGTGTTGTACAGTTGCACAAACCATGACAGGGCACATAAAATTACTATCCCTACTTAAAGCTGTATCATCAGGGACCCCTTTGGTAGAAGACAACAACCGCACCTGCATTCCAAGAAATTAGCCCGACCAACTCCAGCTACCTGATATCAGACCTGTTTCGCTTGTGCGAGGCCATATCGGATTGTTGGCGCTCCCTTAGAAAAGAAAACTAAAAAAAAAAACTGGTGAGAACGCGCAAAATTTTGTTACAAAATACAACAATAATTAAGCACCTTATTTTCCTCGCCATATTAATGGAAAAATTTTGCGCTTTGCCCCGCATAACAGCCCGCACGCTGTTTAAAGCTCAGGAGGCTCAAATGAATTCGTTACGAATGACACCTGCAACATCAGCTCGTAAAGACAGGCGCGCTGCAACAACACCTTCGGCGACGAGCAGTCGTCGTTTACGTTTTTGTGCACGCATGCTACGTGACGAGCTGACTTCGGTTAACTTTCATTAGCAATAACGCTCACCAGCAGGGCAACATACTATTGCCTACAACTTGTCGTTCACGCTTAATGGTCATGCCGTGCACCAGCTGCAAGTATCGCTAACCGCAAACTCAACTGTTCCGCTTAACCGTCGGGAGCTCTGCCTGAATGAAAACACGAAAAGGCTTCCCTTATTGTTATAGCCAAGGCGAAGCACCGGCGCGGGATTCTGCTCTGTAGGCTTCTTGTCCAGAAAGTGCTCGGAGCAAACCTGCGTGTTACACATACAGTGAACTCTCACTTGAGTGAACTTCAAGGGACCAAAGGAAATAGTTCACTTAACTGAAAGTTCATTAAACCTAATATTCACTAGACCAACATAAGACATAGCACACAGAGTCAAAAGTTCGAAGTGCAATTCATGGAGCAAAAGACATAGCATCCATAGTGTTAGAAATGTGTGAAATGGAATTTGTACATATCAACAAGTACAAGGTTCATAACAGTTATAATGCTGCCTCTCTCACTTAGAAAAAAAATCAGTAATCTTCTTCTGCACTTGTACTTTTGAAGCACCAAATAGTCAATGTTTTTGTACATTTCTTCTGGCACAGTTTGCTGTTGAGACAAAAAGTCTCTCAACTTTTCAATGTAGCCTACAACCTCAGCTAGAGTTATAGGGCTTGACACTGGCTCGGCGATGTTACTTTGTTCATGGCCTCCGAGATCACATGCTTGCTCCTTTTGTGCGGGCGATCTCGGAGGCCATGCCTCGTTGCCGTTCGTTTTCCGCGCCGCCGCTTTGCCCCAGGGGCGCTGTACCGCCAGCGACGTTACGTTGCCGATCGTAAAAATAACGTAAAAATAAGCCTTGGTCCTCTGAGTGAGTTTGTTAAACTGAAATATTGACTGTTCCGAAATTCGTTTAAGTGAAGCATTTTTGCATAGAATCTATAAGAAAACTGCCAGGGATTTCTAAAAAGTTCGTTATTCTGAAATATTCGATAAACCGACGTTCGTACAACTGAGAGTTTACTGTATTACGTTCGTCGGGCGCAAAAGTTCAACGCGGCACCAAAATATACACAGATCGAATACTCACTCGTGCATTTTCACTGGGTTGGTAGTTCTTCCTATTCACTGCAGCTATCCACCGGTGGCGCAGCTCGTCATTCTTCGTTGCGGATGGAAATCGGTGCAGGCTGAAAACACCGCACCGGCACGATTTCCTACGTGTGTTGTGCTCTTCGCAAACAGCGCTAAGCAACCTGCTCCTTTTGCGCTGGTTGTTTTGGCATTCAAACACGACGCAATGATGCCCAGATGACTTCTTGTACTTTGGATCCGCGTGAACGGGCACATTTCCTCACTTTGGATTCCTAGAGCTGGCGCTTGCCATGTCTACTGGTCGCCGGCGAACACACTTTGGCAGCCCAGTACAAAATGGGCGCTGGTCGACCGGGCAATCCGGGTGCGAGAGTATGCGTTCGGTTAGTCTGGGCATACTATGGTCTGGGTCACCCGCCGTGGTTGCTCAGTGGCTATGGCTGCTGAGCAAGAAGTCGCGGGATCGAATCCCGGCCATGGCGGCCGCATTTCGATGGGGGCGAAATGCGAAAACACCCGTGTACTTAGATTTAGGTGCACGTTAAAGAACCCCAGGTGGTCGAAATATCCGGAGCCCTCCACTACGGCGTGCCTCCTAATCAGAAAGTGGTTTTGGCACGTAAAACCCCATATTTAATTACTTTAATTAATTATGGTCTGGGTGCGAGACGAGCGTGTGCTGGTATATAAGACTCTGAACACTCCGACAGCGCCCTCTAAGGCTCAATCAGCTTGGTTCCGAAACCACAATATACCACCGTGATTACGATGTACTTAGCAGCGATGTTGGCGGCGAATGTTTAATTTATTCTACTTTTAGTCCAACACTAGAGGGGTGAGTTACGTTAAACGTTACGTTACGTGCACCACTGCTGTTTGTCTGCGTAGTACACGGAACACACAGGGGAGGTGTTCGCTTGAGTCGTTGTAGTGCGCCATACTTCATAATCTCTCAGATGGTTGAGCAATTTACATGGCAAGTGCCAGAAGCACAACCGATTTATGGGGCACACCGTAGTGGCGAACTCCAGATTAATTTTGGCACCGTGGTGTTTTTTAACATGTCCCTAAATCTAACTGCATGAGCGCCGAAATGTGGCTGCCGTGGTCGGCATCAAACCCGCAACACCGAGCAATGCCATAACCGCAAAGCTACCACGGCGGGCACAGAAGTGTTCGTTTGACGTGTGACCGTTTCCGTAGTGTCGCCTATACGCTACGGGGCGCTTTGATACGGCTCTGCTTCTGCACGCCCTGCGCAAGTTGCCCGCTTGACAAATTTTCATGGTGCTCATTTTTCAGAAATAACAGAAACGTACCGTACCGTAACTTGAACTTAAATGTATCCCGTTAGCCCGCAACTGTTGTCATCTATATAGAAGTAGTGTTTCCGTGCCTTCTCACGTAACCTTCTGCTTATCCCCACCCCTTGTATTGGAACTGCGAGCGAAGAGTGACAATGCTGTTGTTATATAGTATTAAATTAGGGGGACACGAGCACTGGTCTCAAGCGCTAGGGTGCCAGAAAGGCCTGTGTCCCCCCTAATCTAAAAATCTCTATTCACTCGTTTCGCGACTGCGTCGGTTTCTGCCTCCTCTCCTCACGCCTTTCTATCATTCTGTCTAGCTTCCCTCTGTACTTGCACACGTTAGTAGAAAGGTTAGTGCTGCAACTTCTGTAATGGTGTTGTGTGGGGTCACGGATAATTACAGCTGTCAAGTGGCTAGTGTGGCGACGTCCAGGGAGCTCGAGAGGGCATTGTGCATGTTCCACGTGGTGCAAAGGTCCACACGAGTTTCTCACGTCGCCTTTTCTCTCCACCGTGCTCCCGTCATGTATACACACGCTCTGAACCACCCCCAACGCGGTAGCAATAAATAGCAATAAACCCCTCTACCCCCAACTTCTGCTGGAGCCAGACAGCAACAGCAGAAGTTAGAAAGTCGAAAGAAGAGCCGCAAAGGCTTCGCTTTAATAAAAACTAAGCGAGATAGAGTAGGTGAAAAATCAATGAATCAATTTTTTATTTTCTCTGAAATATTGTTGACCAGCTGGTTAAAAGTTAATACATGGTCGAAAACTCGTTCAATTATGTACATACCTTAACGTAAATTGAAAGGCGAACACTAATATCTGGACTTGTCTAGTTTTTGCGGATGTTTTTGATAGGTCAATAAAAAAATGTTGAGTTGCCACTCAAAGGGTAAAGAAGCGAAATTCCTGTGTTAACTCCGATTAGGTGTGGGCTTTTAAGTCCACAGGTCCATAAACTCGCTTATTTGTCGGCTCACTCACTCATCCACACTCACACGGACTTCTGAGCCTTTGTCTGAGTAAGCTCAAGTGTGTTTTAAGGGTATGAGGATTAGTGAGCTCGGACGAGTATAATTTCATTAAGTCTTAGTCCGAGTGAGCCCTGCTTAGTAGCATATATGGTAACTCTGAATTCGAGTGAGCCCTAAGCAAAAAAAGGAATCATATTTTGTGAATGAGCCTGGGCGAGTTCCATTTTATTTGCTCACCCAGGTTCCAATCTTTGTTTCTACTTTGTCTTCATTTTTCGATAAATTTTCTTAAGTGTCTGAAGTTCCTAACCTGAACCCTCATCCATGACACCGTTGCTGACGTTTCTAGTGGATAATCAGTGTATCACTTTTCAGGCTCATTCTGCCGGCCTGAATTTCTGGGTGCCAGAGCCTTACCATTCACCTTATAGCCATACGGCCCACGTCCGCTCAGCATATGGCCAGCCTGCATATGACGAGACGCCATACGGTGAAGAGCCATACGGTCAAGCGCCGTACGAACAAGCGCCATACGACCAGGCGGACCTGCAGAGAGCTACCGCCAAAGGTATCTGGAATGGCAATCGCCGTATGCATATTGTAATACAAGCCGCGTGTTTGCGAAACAAAACTGGAGGCAGCTTAAGCCTCGCCTTTAAGATTGGAACGCGATAGCATTCAACGACCCCGGACTGCTTTTCACGCTTCCCGGCAATCTGCAGCTTATGTAGCGTTTACCGGGAAACGCTGGCTGCGAACGCTATGCACGAAGCCGAGCTTTCTGGTAGAAACGCGGCCTCTTACGTGGGTCGATCTCCTGCTGTTGTTTCGCGCGTTTCAGTCTGAGAAGAGATAACATAAAAGATACGCCGTCAATGTTTTTCATTACATTCGTTTGTGGGCTCCCGTTCTCAATATTCCGAGGAATAACTTTTTAAAGAATGAAAGACAAGGGGTGAGCAACTTTGGTGGCAGAAGAGTGGTTGGGTATGCGTGGTTCGGAATATTGTCCGAAATTCGTTTCGCCGAAGTGACATCCGACGCTGGACCGCGGACGGGGCAGGCCGGATGCCGACGCCGTATTTGCTGCGACTCGGGGGTTCTCTACGCTATCGCGCTAAATGGAAAAGATAGAGGCTTAGGGATGTATATAGTTCGCGAAATAAAAAAAAACTCCCGAATACAGCGATATTTCAGGGCTTCCTTTTGGGATTCGGAGCGCTTTGGTCTTGGCCAATTAATTTTTCTAAGTCTAACTAAAGGCTAAATCTATAAACTAGATGTAGGTCTACAGATTATATTTATGCAGTCTGGGGGGTATACACGACATATAAAAATTTAGAGAACCGACATGCTAAATTGTACAAGAATGTCTCTAAAGATTTTGTGAACGGTAGGAAACGCGAAAGGCTTGTGCAAACGTCAACACACTGAACACCATTTTCCAAAGCATGAGTGCCAGGTTGCCGGGGGCATAGCCAGGGCAATGGGGGACACACTTCTTGTGTAGAAAATTTCTGTGTGCTAGGTATGCCCGGCATAACACGACTTTCGAGAACACCCAAATCCCCTCTCCCCTGGTCAAGTGGGAGCCGATTGCTCCTCACCCCCTACCTCTCCGCGAACATTTCTGGCTAGGCTAGTGCCACTCGCACATCGTAGACTTGTCAACGTTGTTTATGGAACACATGGTGTGGCGCACACAGACGTACGAGAAAGAATTCCATACAAAAGATGACGCATATTGATGTTTCAGAAGAATGTAGCCAACTGCCGTGTAACGTACAATTATTCTATGCTGACTTTATTCGAATCTTCTGACCTAACATGACGCAACCTCCGACGCAAGGATCGGGCGGTGAATTGAACAGCGAAATCAAAGGTTTTCCTCGTTTATAGGAGGTCAATTCTTTTTCTGTGAAAGCAAACATCATTGCCTACCTTGAAAAGTTTTTCTTCTCAAGAAAAACCAGCGCCAAAGCAATCGGTGGGCCGCCATCTTTTATTCCTTTCGGAACGAGGCAGTATCCGGCTATTACTAATAACTAAGTTTCATCCAGCATAAATAATTCGTCTTTACTGCCAACACATCACTTCGACGTGGCGAGTTTTCACGCATTTGTGACGTCGCGTGGCAGACAGATGAAGTGAGTGCAGACTAGAAAATTTCGAGCAGTACTGTAACGCTCATGGCGAAAGACGTGTAGAGTCGTCAGTAATGTGTGTGTGTTTCTTTCCTTTCGCTTAGGCCAATCATGCATCACCAGTGTGTACACGTCATATCAGGCTTTCGCAACTTTCGCGTTTGTCGGGTGACGGACAGGCGAAGTGGTAGTGCCCTGAAAAGTGGTACTCCAATCGCGGAAGGATAGTGATAGAAATGTAATAGCAACAAATTGGCATACCTTTACGTTATGGTGTCCCAATATCGTGGGAATTTTTTTTTGTCAACAAGGTATTATGCATTCGAATGCATTCGAATGCATGCGAAGCACAGATATACTTTCATCGCACAACTGAACTGAAATATTGAACGAATTTGAAGAAAATTTGTTTAATTGAAGAGAGGATGGTTAACTCTACCAGCTGCAAGAAGCGGGATTTCGATTTAGACTGTCACATTTTAACACATGTATCGAAATATTACCTATTCAGAACTTTGTACCAAAACAGACATTGCTTTTTTTACAACTTCACTTGTTAGTTCCAGCACCAGAAGCGGTCATTTAGAGAGCTTACGGGCTATATAAAATTGGAATATATATAGTTCTATTGAAACTTCTGCAAAATACCCGCTGACGCAATTTTGGCATGTTTCGTAGCAATGCATTTATTCATCAGTTAAATATTTTCCTAGACACCTCGTAAGCATTGGATAAAGGGGCGTCATAGTAAACGATAAATGGGAACAGATCAAAACATACTATACAGGCTTAATATTTACAGTATAATAATATGCACTTAACACATTATACAAACACTCCGGCATTGCAGAAAGATGAAACACTAGTAGACATCAGTGGGAAAAAGAAAAATCATACGGTCCGCGAAGGAAGCAAAATGGCGAAAAGTAGCAGTCGCTCTAACTTCAGCCAACTAAATGACACAAGAATTTAATATATATATATATATATATATATATATATATATATATATATATATATATATATATATATATATATATATATATATATATATATATATATATATATAAGCATTAACTGAGAGGTACAAAAAAACGGTGTACTAAACGCGAAAGCGTGAAAAAAAACGGGAAAAAATACATAGTTTTGCGCCACTGTGCAGAAATATACGAGCTTATCAACTGGTGTAATTTATGTACATTTACGTCGACGAAATCAGCTAGAGCGACGAATAACCGGATTAAACGAGGAAGTAATACATCAGTATTGCCCGCTTAGCATTTTAATAGGAGCAGCATACAAAGTGGCGACTTTGTTTTTAAGTGCGAGGCATTTCTCTCCCTAGTCAGAGTAAGGTTCAGAGCAGGGTCACACTCAAGGACGCAGCGACGTTTTGATGACGCTTTTGTCTTCGGAAAATGCGTGCCAATCTCAAATAAGGTTCTGCTTAAGATAATGTGGATGTGGTGCAAATTAAGGCGGCCGGCAGCGACAGGTTATGAGCGCAGACGTTAGCTGCAACATCGACATGCCGTCTTTATCACGCCATCGTCGTCATTCCGTCATCTTCATTGCATCACCTTCATATGTCATTGCGATCGATCTTTCTTATCCGGTCACCGTAATCTCACCGCCGTTTTTATATTCCCTCGCTGTCACTGCGTTGTCATATAGCCTACGTCACGCCATGCTCGTGCCTTCGTTTTATACCATCGTCATTATTACATTGTCGTAGCGCCATCGTCGACGTCTCATCGTCAGCAGAATGTCGCCGTCATGCCGTGGCGTTCATTCCTTCACTGTCATTTTGTCGCCAGGCCGTGGTCGACATATAGTAAATTTTAGCATCGTCATTTCGTTGTCATCATGGCGTAGTCGCAGTTCCAGCTCCGCCATTCCCTCCCTTACACTATCGTCATCAATCCAGTGTCGTCATCTCGTGGTCGTCGCGTGGTCATCGTCGTCACCGCAGCGTCGCCACTCCGAGCAGCGTCGCCATCCAACGCTCGTCGCGCTTCTTCGTTACGAGAACACGCCGTCGTTCTTGCGCGTTCTATGCGACCGCATGCGACGAAATCGCACTCGTCCGGGCTCTTAGAACCGAAGCGGCGAGAGATCAAGCTCGGCCAACAAGTAGTTACGTGCCGTTACGTGCGGGAAGTGTTGTGGCGTCATCATAAACACTTAGATCGACGCGCGCGGCCTCTGTCGAGGCACTATACACGAACCAAGTGCACACGACGCGACGTGGTGGTGTCACTGACCACGTGTTCGCTAGAGAGGTTGATCTAGGAACTTGCGCGTACGTCTGGTACTTCAGTCCGCTGCTATCCGTGATGCGTAGCATCCATACGTTTCAAAAAGCATCAAGATAAGCACTTAAGAATAGCGCTTCAGATATGTACGCTTTGCCCATAGATTTTGGTCATATATATCTTTCAGAAATGCTTCGCACGACATAGATTATCATCAAGGATGGTTTGAGCATTGGTTTTCTATTTCTGATTTGCGAAGTTGTATTAGTTTTAGTTTTGCTATTGCTTCGTTAGTGATTTCCAACAGTTATAAAATATTTCATGGTTTAAATAAAGAAATGAGTTCCTTCTGGTCTGTAGTTTTAACTTTCTATTAGTTTTAAACACGAACGACATTATCAAATTCGATGCACTGTAACAGAGCGTTACTATTTCTTCGTGTTCATATATAGTAATATGAGGTAAATGATCCTTTTAAATCACTAGAACATCAACGCTGATTTCAAAGCAGCGATCTTACCTGGCAATGAATCCTAGAAGCGCATGCGCAACACACTCAAATTTTCTTTTCCTTACGTTTTTGTTGTTGTTGTTGTTGTTGTTTCAGACATGAAGGATGAGCGGTAAGTACAAATTTCAAAGGGAGCACCAGATGTTTGTAAAGTGAAATTAGCTCACATGCTTCGTCTGATTGCGTAGAATAAAATGGCCGATAATAATAATGCACTGAGCCAGTTATCCGAAACAAACACTGCTGCGCAGGTCATCAAAATCATAGCTGCAGTAAACTCACCAATACGAATTAGATGACCCAGCCTATGTTAATAACCTTTGTGTTTCACGATCATAATGCCCAGCAGAAGGACGGAACGCACTGAGCAAAGTAATGGTAATTCCAGACTGCTGTTTATCGTGTGGCGTAGCTGTTGTGGGCTTTTGTTCGCCTCAAATTTTCTTAGTCGTCTTATATTGCAAATATGCCGCGGTCCTTGTCAAATAAGGCCGAACCGGTCGCCGTTGCAAATCCGCAAAATTGATACCTAACCAAGAACCCCGTCTGTTGGTGAGCACAAACTATTTAACGTGACCTTTGCGCTTCACTGACAAGTTTAATCACCAATAGTCAGCAAGCGGACGCTCAGGAGGTGCGCACACTGCATGTGCCTTTTAGCAAACGCAGGTCATTTACGGCGGATGCATTTACGAAGTAATTAGGTCGATTTAATTTCAACGCGCGTACGCTTCGTTTGTTTACGCAGCCGGGGCTTCACCGCGGCGGCAACAGCCGTGTGCGCCGCCGTCATCTTCTTCGTAGCACTCTGCGCACTGATCGGGCTCTTCGCCTTCAATTCCGGTGAGCATTTTGTTTCTGAGTCCATGTAGGACTTCACAAGATACGTAACAGACTCGTACCACGTGTTCTTAACTGCTCACTAGGCAGTGTCATCGGCTATGGCTGAGCGTACCGCTTCGCGTGACAGATAATCGTAAAGGACGGTTCCTGCCTTTATTTTCTTTTTCTTCTACTTCTGAGTAACGGAATTGTTCGATAATTCGAGTCCTTTTATGTTGTTTTTCTGTTTTGCGAATTTCTACATGTATAGAAAGATCCGATGGTATGAATAAAGAAACAAGTTCCTACTGTGGGTAAATTTCAACTTTCTTTTTCTTTTAAATGCGAACGTCATCGTCAGGTGGGTGTAGAGAAGCTGCGTTCATTTCGCTTTTTCACGAGTGCGTCTCTCAGAGGACCGAGCGATGCGTTATCAGTTTATCAGTTATCAGGCAGGGAAACGAGGGCAGCATGTTGCCTGGCTTCGCGGTCCTCACGAAGCATTGTGCATCGCCCACTATAGCGTTCCCGCTCAGTGGCGGTGTGCAAGCTTCTTTGTATGTACGCCCTTTGGTTTTCCTGCGCAAAATTACTGTAGGGAACTCTGGCGCTGCGATCTTTCTGCTGCCATGGTAACGAAGAGTAGCATTACACGATTTTTTTTCTGACTTTCGTGCTTGGGGTTAAGTTCACTATACGCTTTATCTGCAATTATCGGCGTAACTTACGAAGTAATCCTACATATCAGTATAAGCAGAAGGCAATAGAAATGGGCGCACAAGCAGAATACCTGGCATTTGTCGCAGCTATATTTGCATTATTTCCATAAGATAAAACATTTGCAAAGTCAGAAAGAAGTTTGATGCAATGACGAAGTTTGGAAAAAGCTAGATATACAGTCTGAAGGACACTTGTCTAGAGTAGTCAACCGACCTATATAGCCATGATCTGTATAAAAAAAAAGCCGATGTCGCAATAAAACTACTCGTGGCCATTCCGCACACTATGTCCGTACGCTGCAGTGCATACACATGCGGAAGCCATGCAGCAGCTACCGCGATGAAGCGTCTGCGGATGCTTCCGCAGTCCGCAGCCAGTCACTAGACCGCTCTAGACAAGTCTGATACAGACTGCATAGCCATCAATGCCATGCTGGCCTAACCATCGTGCGTGAATCTCCCCTAGACGCTATTGCAGTGCCAGAGTTCCCCCTAGTAATTTTAGCAAGAAACTAGGTGAAGCTTAAGAACTGTGGGGATGCGCGACCCTCGCGCCTCCCCTGATGTTTTTCCCGCATAGCGCGTCTCCTGTGATCCCGCTTCGCCGCGTGGCCTGGGTGACGTCAGCGCGGCCGATGTGGTTGAAGCGCAGTCCGAGAGATGGCGCTAGTGTTGCGTTGCTGCGGGGTTACCCTCGGCGGGAGAGACAAGGGTTCGAGACAGCCAGCGGGACGGCCGTGCCGCACGTGCAGCGCGGCTCTTTCCCGGCGGGTCGACGCACGGCGGGGACGTCTCCCGCGTGCGCGCCACCCATGCTTCTGCGAGACCGCCTCGCGTGGCCGCCTTCGAACGCGCCACGATTCGCGTGACTATACACGCGAACGACCAGGCGTTGGGATCCAGCATGGGGCGAACATATTCGCTCGCGAGGACGCGGTGAGTCGGACTTCTAGATTTGTCGCGCGCCCATCGGCATGTCTTGTGGATAGCAACTCGGCTAGCAGGCATTGATGTATGAAAGGTGCAATAAATGCCCTTGTGATTGTTTGCACTACTGTGTTGTCATTCCTTTGTCCCAAGAGTACGGTGTGAGAATCCCACATCTTCAGACACCACAGAACACACGATAGCGACGCACTGTAACAACAAAGTCGGTGGTACATACACCCAGTCTGAACGCGACCGAAAGTGAATCAGCGAATTCCGCGCTTATGAGGGAATCGGTGTTCAGCGAAGCTTTCATCACTGTTCACCGAAAGTTTAGAGCAAATACAAAGTAACGTTTATTGCGCAAATGCTTTAGCGAATTAACACGTGTCAATGCAACACATTTTCACAACGCTTATAACGAATGTCGATTGTATTCAAGATCAGCTTGCGCCTTGGTGTTCTTCAAATCACGCACCGCGCCAGGAATTTCGCAACTCATTGCATTCTGTTACTCGCTTCGCAGATGACAACTATAACCATATAAGCACTCGATCCGTGCACGGAAAAAGCTTTGCTTTATATATAGCTCTTTTGGAAGCATATACAAACACATTGATTTATACTGAGTCTTCAAGTAAATGACTGCTTCTGTTTCCCTATTATCTGTGGCAATACTGCTACTGGAAACTGAAGCTGATACTGATTTTTTTTTCTTTTTGGAAATGCCTCTTACTAGCAATGAGTCGCGGTGCGTTCGTATGGAGACGCAACTGACTTTTCTATGTTGCGAATGGTGACGACAGGGAAAAAAATGCTTGAACATGGAGTTGAATGCAAGCATGAAATTCTGCTAAGAAAAAGAATGTAATAAATCATTTCAGTAAGGACAGCCTGCAAAACAATGGTATTTTATGTGGTGCACAACGAGGTTTGATGCAAACTTCGGTGTGTTAGCGTGTTAGGTCGCTTTTCCCTACTGTTCTTCCTTTTTTTTGCATGATCTCCGCTCCCCCCCATCTCCCAATGAACCTAAAAATAATCAGCACATCTATTTCAAACGGATATTACCGTTCTTTTCGCATATAATCTATAATATCTTGATATATGTAGTGATCTATTTATTGAAACCTTAGGATTGGCATGATATGCCTAAAATGTTCGTGCTTGCTGCTCGAAATATTTTCTTGATTGTTTAGGCGATGTTTCCATAAAAATGTACAAATTTGAAAGTCAATAAGAACATTCAGTGAATATTCGTAACTTCAGTGCAAAGATTATAATAAATTATTTATCGCCCTCCGACGCGTTGCAGTATTTTTTCTACGATTGAAAAGTTTTGTGTCCTCCTTTAACACGAAGTAGTGACAAGTCGGGATTGCGACATCAGTACTTAGTGAGTTCTCGCTTGAAATGTGTACCAGGTGTCTTTTTGCAGAATGCTTATGCACGAATAATAGTGCTGAGAGTAGCGGAAAGTGTTCGAAGCGAAGTAATATCACTATTCTCTCATGCGGAAGTATTCGAATCACAAGGTGACGGAAGTAACGCAGGAGGAACTGTTCCGACTTTTTTTTTTCGTTGTGCGCACGAAAGCAATCGCACGCAATTCTCCAACGATGCGCAGTAGCAGATTCTTCCTATACGACCGAGACGGGCGATACCGTGGCTTTCGGCACCGATGTTATGGAAGGCGGCGACGTCGAGGTAGTGGTGGAGGCAGTCAACACACCAGCGACGACTGCGGCAATGACTCCTGCGATGACTGCGGCTACCATTCCTGCGATGACTGCGGCTACCATTCCTGCGACGACTGCGGCTGCCACTCCTGCGATGACTGCGGCTACCACTCCTGTGACGACTCCGGCAACCACTCCTGTGACGACTCCGGCAACCACTCCTGTGACGACTCCGGCAACCACCCCTGTGACGACTCCGGCAACCACTCCTGCGACGACTCCGGGAACCACTCCTGCGACGACTCCGGCAACCACTCCTGCGACGACTCCGGCAACCACTGAGGAAAGGGTCGGCACACAGAAAACTGCGACACCTACCACGTCAACAACCGCACCCCCACAAAGTAGGTCATCGCACCCGCTACTATCTATCTATCTATCTATCTATCTATCTATCTATCTATCTATCTATCTATCTATCTATCTATCTATCTATCTATCAGGAAGTAGGTGCATCGCTCGCACGTCTGTCTGTCTGTCTGTCTGTCTGTCTGTCTGTCTGTCTGTCTGTCTGTCTGTCTGTCTGTCTGTCTGTCTGTCTGTCTGTCTGTCTGTCTGTCTGTCTGTCTGCCTGTCTGTCTGTCTGTCTGTCTGTCTGTCTGTCTGTCTGTCTGTCTGTCTGTCTGTCTGTCTGTCTGTCTGTCTGTCTGTCTGTCTGTCTGTCTGTCTGTCTGTCTGTCTGTCTGTCTGTCTGTCTGTCTGTCTGTCTGTCTGTCTGTCTGTCTGTCTGTCTGTCTGTCTGTCTGTCTGTCTGTCTGTCTGTCTGTCTGTCTGTCTGTCTGTCTGTCTGTCTGTCTGTCTGTCTGTCTGTCTGTCTGTCTGTCTGTCTGTCTGTCTGTCTGTCTGTCTGTCTGTCTGTCTGTCTGTCTGTCTGTCTGTCTGTCTGTCTGTCTGTCTGTCTGTCTGTCTGTCTGTCTGTCTGTCTGTCTGTCTGTCTGTCTGTCTGTCTGTCTGTCTGTCTGTCTGTCTGTCTGTCTGTCTGTCTGTCTGTCTGTCTGTCTGTCTGTCTGTCTGTCTGTCTGTCTGTCTGTCTGTCTGTCTGTCTGTCTGTCTGTCTGTCTGTCTGTCTGTCTGTCTGTCTGTCTGTCTGTCTGTCTGTCTGTCTGTCTGTCTGTCTGTCTGTCTGTCTGTCTGTCTGTCTGTCTGTCTGTCTGTCTGTCTGTCTGTCTGTCTGTCTGTCTGTCTGTCTGTCTGTCTGTCTGTCTGTCTGTCTGTCTGTCTGTCTGTCTGTCTGTCTGTCTGTCTGTCTGTCTGTCTGTCTGTCTGTCTGTCTGTCTGTCTGTCTGTCTGTCTGTCTGTCTGTCTGTCTGTCTGTCTGTCTGTCTGTCTGTCTGTCTGTCTGTCTGTCTGTCTGTCTGTCTGTCTGTCTGTCTGTCTGTCTGTCTGTCTGTCTGTCTGTCTGTCTGTCTGTCTGTCTGTCTGTCTGTCTGTCTGTCTGTCTGTCTGTCTGTCTGTCTGTCTGTCTGTCTGTCTGTCTGTCTGTCTGTCTGTCTGTCTGTCTGTCTGTCTGTCTGTCTGTGAAGCGCAGTAAAGGATAGCATAGTACTATTTACAGAAGAGCGAGTCGCGTACATGAATGCGATAGTCAGCCTTCCATAGCCTAAGTCATCTTTTATAACGGAAACGCGGAGCAGCTCACGTTTCCACCTCAAAGCTCAGTGCGCGTCAAATTTTGCGTCACAGCGCGTGGCATTGTCGCTCTGTCCGCGCTGCGAGCAGAGATTGAAGAGCGGCCCCTGGTGTGCACTGTGGGCGCGAGGCTCAACGCGACGCAGATGCTCCCGCCGGATGGTTTGTGCGAGTACATCTTCTTCGACTCGCTGTACAAGGACGGCCGCAACACCCTGGACGCGCCCGAACTCTACGATACCAACTTGCGTACCTTCCTCGGCGCCAGCCGAATGTACAGCCTCACGGCGTTCGGCATCGGCTTCTCCTACGAGTGAGTACGCCACAGAAACTTAAAAGTACGCTAAAGTGACACGCTAAACTAGCTCAGAAGGACACAGTGAAGTTCCAAAACGACATTTTCGTTAATTTAGTTGTGTGAGGTTGATTATTAAAACTGAAAATGAAGGTCAGTGTATCACTTCTTTTCCTTTTTTTTTATTCTCTAGCCGACACCTTCAGTACGTCAGTGTTACGTCAGAAATTTTAAAGCACTTCTCGTCTTCGGGTGGTTGTTGATCTATAAAGGCTTTTAATGCTTGCTAAGTTCAGTCTCTGGCTCATTTAGAACATAATGCAATACATCTTTCACGATGATGAAATTAACTGAGCCCGAGCAAATGCCGTCAACATTTGGGACGTCACGGTGAGTGGTGCGGGAACTTCAAGGTGGTGGCGCCACCGGTCCTTAGTTTATCCGTCTTTCATGGCTTATCAATCCTTCTCTCGACAAGATCCTTTCTTTTTGCAGCATGGTAAATTACAAATGGGGCACCACAACTGGTGCAGACGAAAGCAAATTCCAATTTTCCCCTCTACGCAAAAGCTGTCAAATAATAGAACAATGCGTTTGGTAAGCACAGCACCAATATTGATTAGGTCTGCTGCATTTAAAAGAAGTACTTACATCTGCAGTGGGTATTTATATTTACATTTTATATTTTGCATCATCTTTCTTCAAATTGTTTTTTAATTCGCAGATTTTTAAGAAACTGAACATTAAGGTTTCAGACTCTATAACTCAGAGACGAGCGCTCGTGTTTATCGTCTCCTTTGTCTCCTTCTTAAGCTGGATGTAGTTTACAGAACTGGAATATTTCTTGCTGATGGTGAGTTATAAAGGCTTGGTAACTTCGTGCGTCGTCTTACTTCCCCTTTTCTTTTCCTTTATGAAATTTCAATCTTGCTCAAAGTAAAATATTTTGCGTCAAAATAAAGGTGCAGCGATATTCTCGTCGTCACGAACAAACTGTCATAAACAACAGCGAAGCAACAACGCTGCCACGAATAATTGCTATCGTTAAGTAATACGGCAGACTTTCGCGTTCCAACTGACTTGGGGCTCCGCGGATGACTGTTATCCATGCCTGCATGCACTCTTTTTCATACCATTTACCTCCTTGTCTGCAGAATTTGACAGGCGGCTGCCGGCCCCGGGTGTTTTTGTTCCTGTTTTGTGGCATTTCACCATGCAACAGTTCTGGGCTCCTTGGCTATCCAACCGTCCTACCACCGAGAAATAACGGCGACGCAAGGAGCAATTCTGCGAAATTAGATGCATGGATACTATGAACGTACCCTTTGGAACGGGGGGGGGGGGGGTGGTTGGATCGCGCTACCAAGCTCTTGTTATTATATTGCCTAGTGTCCTGCCTATGTTTAAAAAAAGGAAAAAAATTTAAAAACGTCCACACAGAATTCCCATCATCAAGCTTCCTATAGATATATAGCAACTATATGGACACCCCAGGCGCATCATTGCCGTCGGTGTCGTCTTGAGGTTCCGGATAAAATCCAAGGGCGATAAAATCGTCGCCTCACGTCATATGCTGTATGTGCGTTGAAAGCGTACAAGGGTGAGCCGGCGACTGTGGCTCAATCACGCGCACGCAACGGCGGAAGGCGGCGAGAGAAGCGCGCTGCCTTCAGTCGCGCGCAAGCCTTCAGTGGAGAGGGGCGTAGTGGGGGGGGGGGGGGACGCACTCTACTCTGGGCGGCTCGGGCGGCCTCGTGCGCCCGGCCGGGCCACGGTGTCTTGCCATCGGCGACGGCTGCAGAGTCCGCGCTGTGCCGTCTTTTCGCAGCGCGCTTCGCGTAGATGCGAGCGCTTGCACGAAGGTCAGTTCGCTCGCTGCTGCTGCCGCATTTCCTCCCTGCAGAGTTTTGAAAGCGTGTTGCCACGGTCATCGAGTGAGATGTGTACGCGCGGCACCATGCTTGTTAATTTGGTTAGTGCACCTGTGTTTACGCGTTTACACGGCAGATAAAACTACAAAGCCTACTCTGTATGGCTGTCCACTAATTTGCTATCGCAATCGATGCTTCGCTTCTCGGGTGAAACTACGATCGTTTCCATACTTTTCTTACACCAATCTTCCAATCACCTATTACTAATCTTTATTGCGAAGATATTTTCTTTACCCTGTTCCCGCCGAAACCAAGGGCTTCAAGGAGGCCAGAGGTGCCCAAATTGACCGCTGGACAGATACCTTCACATTCTAATCAAACATGCTCAATCGTTTCCCTAGATTTGCCGCAGCAAGCACATGCTTCTTCTTCCTTCTTTTTTATCGCTTCATAAGCGTGTTCTAAGGCATCCTGATCTCGCTTCGAAAAGTAGTGAACTTCCCTTTGAGTTAACATAAATTGTTTCTTTCGTTATTTCGTTTTTCCCTTTTATGTAGTCACTCATAGCAGGTTTATTTTCCATTGCCACCACCCATGAGATTATCTCAGCCTATCTAAATTTCCGCTATATATATTCTTTGTTCCCATGTTGCTAACCAATAGGTCGCATATTTGCTAGTTAGCTTCCTGGTTATCTTAGTCCCCTGTGAATAAATGTTTTTTTTTCTGTACAATTACCTGAAAACTCTCCCAACCGATTTACTTTCTTCCGTATTCCTCAGTCATCCTCCGTAACCGATTTTACTGTCAGCTTCCCTCGCTTCAATACTCGTCCAGTGCATATCACCCTGCGCTTGCACGAAGGTCAGCTTAATTTGTAGTCTTCCCGTGAGCGCCCAGTGCGAGGCGTCTCACTGGCCTTTGGTCACCCTCGAGTCCTGATTGTACCCCTAATTTCAAGCAAAAAACCGCATTTCCAAATGTAAGTCCTCTAACTATTACACCTTTCCACATACCCTGGAGCACCTCGTACTTTTTGTATCATCATAGAACTCTGTTTCACTATGACAGCATTTCTCTTCCCCTTTGTCGTTATTGTTTTTCCCTGTGTTTCCATATATCTATTGGCTCCGTTTATTTATATGCCAATGTATTTATATTATTTTACCCGAGGTATTTCCTGGCCCTGTATTGACACTGTCTATTCACAGTTTTCATTGAATACCTTAACACCTGATTTTTAACGCTAAATTTCAGACCTAAATTCTGGCTTTCCTGTCTACAAAGGTTAGCCAGACGTTGCACATCACTTTGCATGTTAGCTAGCAACACAATGTCGCCCGCATAAAATAAACCTGGAAGCTGCTGCTCTACCACTGTACCCGCCTGTTTGTACTAGAGGTTAAACCGATATTACTTTCCTTTAGTGCCCTTTCCATCCTCACCATTTGCATCATAAACAGCATTGGGGATAAAGGTCCCCCGTGCCTCAGTCCCTTCTTGATATAAACTTTCTCTTCACTTTTCATCTTCCTATTAAACGCAAGTGGTATTTTCTATGTGAATCTGTCTCAAAAGGTCTATACAATCATCGCCTAAGCATTCCCCTTTCATAATATGCCACAAAATGTTGAGGTCTATGTTGTCACAAGATCCTATAAAATCTAAAAAGGGCATATGTAACGTTGTCCTCGCTACTCTGGATATTTCAGTGCACTCAGTAAGGACAAATAAGTTACCATCCAGACGCCTATTGATTCTGAAGACATTCTGAAGTTCTCCAAGTATTCCATTGTTACCTACCCATGGTTACATTACTAATCTGTATATTAGTGACGTAATGGTTAACGGTCTATATGAGTGAATTCTATCTTTCTTCCCTTTACCTTTATCAAATAAATTCATTCTGCATTGTCTCCAACTGTCTGGTATTCATCTGCCTTTTAGACTTTTTTCTACTGCTTTCAACAGAGCTTCCTTACTTTTTTGTCTTAGTTGCAAATCATGCTAACGGGAACCTCGTCTAGCCCTGTGGCTGTGCGCTTATTAATTTTCTCTTCGGCTTTCTTGCAGTTGAAATTTGTGAGCACCAGCTCCTTTTGCATCTCGTTCTCTTTCATACCCCTTTTTTCCTCAACTACAAGCTCTTCATAGCCTTGGAAATATTCGGCTGTTATTTTTTATTCGGCCGCGTCCCCTTCCAGTGTGCTTTCATCTTCGTGTAAGATACTTTGTTTTATTATTTGAGACTTCCTGCCTAGTAACTTTATGTGGTTCCAAGATATTCTAGGTACGGCCTTCTTTTTCGCATGTATTTCTGACAACCAATGTTCACTTTCACGTTTTTATCTTTGCTTGAACCAGTATTTGAACCACAGATTTTTTCTCCCGGCGTATTTCCCATTTTCTTTCTATTTGATCTTGCGGCAACTGCGCTTTTTTTGGCGAGCATTCCGAGCCCTTCATGGTTCCGGCGACCTGATAAATTTTGACGCCTTCTCCGCCAGGGGAAGAAATGGCGCTGACGTCTGCCAGCAAGCTTTCTGGTGGGAGCCTTATCTGATGCAGGTGTCAGCAGATATGCGCATGGCAGGACAATATGTTATTTCACAGGTAGTTAATATAGATAAGAAACAGCGGCGGACAAAGAATGCGCCCCTTTGGTGCACCTGAGAAAACATTGCAAAGGGATAAAAAAAATGTTAACGATGGTGAATTGCTGCCTGTTACAGCGAAATTTGCGAAGTCAAGGTTAGCAAATGCAGTTTTATTACTGATGATTCCACAAAAAGGCGACAATGGGTAACGTGGCCAAGAGCTTAAGAAATCTCAAGAAAGATGTCAGCTTGCAAGTTTGAGTACATGTTAAAATGCAAGTCTGTCGGTAATTCTAGTAGTTGTCTCACATGGCAAACATCTCCTGAACCCATGCTGCTTACTGAAAGGAAGTTCTTTAATTCCAGTTGATTGTAAAGATGGGACGCCATAGTGTGTTCCATCATTTTGCAGCATATATACGTTTTGTCTATACTACTAATTAGGACAGCCGATCGAGCATCAAGACAGCCTAGACATTTAGCGCACACACGATATCTCACATAACGGGACTGCGACAGCCCAAAAGCGCATGCTCTTCTTCAATGCAGTAGTTGCAGTTATAGCTCTTACAACCAGATTCCTTACCAAGATTAACCGTTTCAACTTATTTGAGGCTCATGATTGTACTGCGCTTAGTATCACACTAGCGGATGAAGTAATGGACGAACACAAAGGAACAGAACTTGGACGTACATGGCACAATACACAAGTTGCGTCACGTACGTCTACGTTTTGTTCCTTTATGTTCGTCCATCAGTGTAAAGCTCGTCCATCAGTGTAACACTAAGCGCAATACAATCATGAACGTCCACCAGCTAGCCCCACTGATTGCTTCATTTGGGACGTACGTTATCACTTACATTTACCGTTGTCATCTTCATTACATTTTACGTCTTCAGCTCTACCAAGTCTACCAAGTGCTTCAGTAGACTTTCCTGTTTTCACGTTTCCGCTCATATTTGTTGCGTTAAATTTTGTCGGGTATTTGGCTTGATTTTTGGTTTAGACTTTTATTACCTTTAGCACACCTAAATTATGACCATCTTTTCTTGTATGAGTTCGCCATTACCGCATCGAGATTGAACATTCCCAAAGTAATGTCTGACCTGCGCTAGCACACGCTGTAGGTTGTAATAGCAACCGGCAAGGAGTGACGAGTGCTTTTCTCATGACGTAGTGCTTCCCGCTCGCTGGAGACGTTCCTAAACAACAGCATTGGGAGCTCCATGACTCTGCAACTCTTCTGGGATCACACTGTCTACCACCTCGGTATCCTGGACACCGCTACCGTGGACCCGAGGGAAAGTGACGTAATACGTGCCCTGAGGTGCCTCAAGGTATGCGTACAGCGGTCATGCAAAAGCAGCCAGAGCCCACAGCTTACTGCTTTTCTCTATAAGAACAGGAAAGCTGTTTGATACGAGTTTCGCTGTGCAGCCGGAACTAGGTACTACAGCAAGATGAGCATATACATGTGTTCACCGACATCATTTCAGTGTTTCCGAGGAAAGTGCATTATTATTTTCTGTTAAACGGTTATTTCTTAGTGGGTCACGTCTTTAAATATTTCCGGCTTTATTATACCTAGTGATCCAGAAATCTGAGCTCTAGGTATGCACGACACTTACAGGTAAAGACACGCTGGTTTTCTCCTCCGATTTTGCACAACGGAAGTATTTCATCAGAATGACTAACTGGGTGAGTTGGCGCGAATTCATTGTTGTAAACAGAGCGCGAAGGGACAAGGACGACTGCACACGGGGTGAGCGCACGCATTTTGTTTTACACGTACAGCATATGTCGGTTTCTAATACAACCTTTTCAGTTGATAGCAAGCATTCGTCATGTGCTCTTACCCCATGCACCGTTGTTCCTGCGCGTTATTTCTGACAAAGAAGTAATTCATTCATTCATTTTACATATTGTTAACAATTACAAGTTGCGCAATTGGACAGACGGAAAAGCCGCTACTTGACGCCTTCAAGAAGTTCTTGGTCCCACCAAGCGTTCAGTTTAATGCTACTATTCTTAGCATTAATTGCATGTTTCGTTCAGAACAAAACCTAAGCGAACATCGTTCGCTTGGGCTTAAAAACAGGCCGCTCAAAGAAAGTGGAATTTTGTCGAAATCAAACAATGGCGCCATCTGTCACCGCATAGCCGGGAAAGGCGCATTTAAACATAGCGGTAACAGATGGCGCCATCATTGCGCTGCTAAAAAAAAATGGTTTAAATGGTGTCGCAGTATTCGACGCACACTTCGGCATTGTTTCGAACGAAACAGGCAAAAAATGTTCACAAACGTAGTAATAAGCTGAGCACGCTGCATAATGCCCTATGGGAAATATGAACACAATTGAACAAGTTATTTAGCCGTACGGTTCATGTGTGCTTGGCTTTCCTATTAGGCATTACTCTGTAGACGCATGTTTCTGCGCTATAGAGTTAAATTGACTCAGAAGACCCACACGAAGTCATTTTTGACTCGTAAATTATTCTTTCAAAACCCAATACGCGTTCATTCAGTGGCAAAAAAAGTTTATTGCTGAAGAAAGGCAAGACCATGTAATTGCGCTATAAGCAGGAAATGAAATGCACTACAAGTCAAGTTTATTTAAAATAAGCACAAAGTGCAATTTTTAAGGACGCCCTGGCAAGAAAGCTGTAAGATTACAGCGTGACGAGGCCAGGGGCCCACCAGCAGGCAACAGCAGTAGGCAGCATAACGTCGAACGAAAATTCAGCGGCGATTTTGGACTACATGCGAGATAAATGTGTTAGCGTTACGTCACACCGCTTTGAGGTACCGGATTCGTGATGTAAACCACGTTAACCACATTGGGAAGCCTTGTTCAGGAGCTCACTCAACACACGTCCTGCCCACTCAGGGCGCGAAATGCAACTGACGTTCACACACACACACACACACACACACACACACACACACACACACACACACACACACACACACATATATATATATATATATATATATATATATATATATATATATATATAGAGAGAGAGAGAGAGAGAGAGAGAGAAAGAGAGAGAGAGAGAGAGAGAACATACAATGAAGCCATGGAAAGCATCGGAGAAATTCGCCGTGGTTGAAGTTGAAATGTAGAATTTCATAAAGGGAAATGAAAGTGGGCGACAGCTTCCCTATTACGCGTGCGCTGCACTATATACAGGGTATCACAGCTGTAATGCACCAAGCTTTATAAATAATGTATGCAAATGCCACGAAGCTGTGCAGAACCAAAGTAACGTTGTTTTCGGTCGCTTGGAGATGCTCAAAGTATTTTCTGCATTCGGCCTAATTCGATAATTAGCATTAATTAATTAATCAACTTCTCAAATAGTATCATTATATGAAAAGTGTCAATGAGAAAATTGTAGAGCGGCACGAAAAGACTCCCGATACAGCTTTCTGTTGCTCAATGCGTGCTACAAACACGCACTTTTTTCCACTTTGACGCTGACAATGCTAACGCATTACAAGTGCAGTGAAGCGCTGGTTATGCTTCGCAAAATAAGCGCATCAGATAATCCTGGTATAGACGCGTTTCCATACACCTAAATACATCTAGGTACCATTTATACGTAAACCAGTTCGGTATATTGAGCTCTTAATAAGTCTCACGTTCGCTTTCTTACTTTGCAGTTAACCTTTAATTTCTTCTTTTAGTATAATGCACCCGCAACCACGGTCCACGCCTATACATACATGCTGTTAACTGTAAAATACGTTTGCGAGAGTTGTTGATCTCAACGCAGGAAGACATCTGGGAACAAGACACGCGCTTCTATAAGAATAGCGTTGACAACAAGCAAACGATCACATTCAATCTCCTCGCAGCTCCTGCGTGACCATTACTCCCAGGAAGTCTTCCGCCAACGCCTCAAGGTCTTCACATTTTTTGCAGCAAGTGCTCCAAACGACGCCTGGGCCACCTTCTACATGACGAAATTCACGTAAGCTCGCTAAGGAATTCAATACGCCCCGGCTATATAAGATAATGCCCCGCTGGCAACACAAATTGTCAACTGAAAAGCAAAAAGAGAAGCTACAAAGCATTCATGGGCTTCGACGTTTTGTAGCTTCTCCGTCACTTCGTGTCGTGTAATCGCACGCGGCACGTCCATACCCGCACAGTGCGCATGCGCGACCAATATTACACGCCGCCATGACCGTTCGCCCTGTCCGACGCGCCACGCTGTAGGTGGTGTGCTGCAACTGCCTGGAAAGTAGGCCAGTGTTGATTAACTTATCGAGAAAGTCATGAAGTTTACTGTGTTTTATTTTTACTCACCATATCGACAACTCTGCCTTCTTTAGGCGCTTGGTGGTTTTTCGGCAAGTTTTCTTATTTAGCCTGGTAAAATTTTCCGACGGAAATTGGCCAAGTGAAATGCCCTCCCCACATTTTGTCCCTGCAGGCCTTCGAGCCATATCTCAATAAATACATTTTACCATGATCATCATCCCAAGGTGGGTATATGCCGAAAAGCTAAGTGAACCAGGTAGGTACATCAAAGCTGGTTCTCTGGACAAAGCGCCATCTTTGGCAAAATGAGGAAAGGCTGAACATCCGTCCGTTGACTCGCCACTGTAGGCGTGCATATTATAAAATGATGATGATGATGATTATGATGATGATGATGACGTGTTTAATGGTGCAAAAGCCAAGTGTGGCCAAAGAGCGCCAAGGCAGTGATGATGAGTAAATTGATTAATGGCTGATGTGACGTGGCTGTAGAGAGGCCTAAAACTGAGAGCTACAAATTGATTAAGATACATAAGGAATTAAAATATGAGAATGACTGAAGTAGGGTATGCTGTAAGTATATGATGTGCAACAAGGGTGCAATAGCATTACATGCATGCATAAAAATGGACAGGTGATTGTCGATGACGAGCAGGACAATAGCCTTAGCGGGTCCCTTGAGTACAAGGGCCCTGAGGCATGTGCTATAACAAAGGTTGACATCGCAACCGTGGCCTCTCGCAAGAGGCCGTCTTACGAATTTCTTGGACAGAAAACGTGGAGCGTGTCACCTCCTTTAAAAAGGCTAAAATAGATTTCATGTGAAATAGCGGTTCTCTGTCTAGAAACAGTGCCAGGTGAAGTGGTATACAATGAATATAACCTAAGGGGAAGTGTCTTTTCCTCTCGACTTATGTTTCGCGACATTCTAGTAAGACATGCTGAACACTGAGTGTCTCCCCACATCTACTACACATTGGACATTCACCGCCAGTCAACAAAAAAATATGTGCATCGTAAGTATGCCCTATTCTGAGACGACAGAGTAGGACATCACTTCGTCTGAACTTGGTCAGTGATGACCAGTATCCTAAATATGGCCATAACTGGCCATATTTAGGATACTGGATACTACGTGGAGCTTATTAAGGATTTCAGCGTCCCACTTATGCTGCCAGTAAGCTCTCAGTCTTTTTCGTAAGTACGGATTTAGGTCCGAGACTGGAACTGCTACGGACATGTTGCAAGCTTTCGTTTCTGAGGACATAGCAATTCGGTCTGCCAGGACGTTACCTTCAATTCATCTGTGTCCAGGTACCCAGCATACCGCATTTTATAAAGTGAGAAAGCCGTCTGGGGAATATTAAAACACAATACATATATTTCTGAGAAGTAATTAACTGTCATCAATACCATCACTTGACGACTTTTTGCTAAAAATGGCGAGCTTAAAGCTGTGACATGGCTGCCATGCGGGAGGTGAAATATTTTTTTTTTAATTTCCTTTAATATTTTTATTTGTGGTTGGTGTACGTGTTTCATTAGGCAACTGCGCCTTTTTTGGTTAGCTATAGAAAAGCCAGATCATATTCAAGGAAACCCGACAAATGTGAGAGACGCTTGCCTTGGAGAACTCCGTAACGTGACCTTCCGCCCTTCGGTATCTTTTGGTTTGAAGAAAAAAAAGAACCAACAAAAGCAATGTGTAAAAAAAAATCCGAGGGTATAACTTAAGCACTCCTTGTGAGTTGTGAATGCGAAAGCTTAATGTCCAACTGAATGTTGCTGAGTGGTCCTTCGAGTTTTGCGCTGCGAGTAATGCACCATAGTGGTACGTGTTGTCCGAGCCAGCAAGCAGCAGCAGCAGCCTGCGGTGCCAACGCCGCATGCCACCCACGTGCTGCGGGACGAGAGACCGAGGAAGAAGCAGCGGCCACCAAGGCCAACGCATGTGTGCGCAGCATCGAAGCCCAGTGTAGGGTTGCTGAATGGTTTCATCGCTTCCTTACGCTTCATTTAGGTTCTTCTTATTTTTCAGTTTTGGTATCGAAAACATCTAGTGTTGTGTCAAATTGGTGACGCATCCACTCCTATAATAATAATATTGGGGGTTTTACGTGCCGAAACCACTTTCTGATTATGAGGCACGCCGTAGTGGAGGACTCCGGAAATTTCGACCACCTGGGGTTCTTTAACGTGCACCTAAATCTAAGCACACGGGTGTTTTCGCATTTCGCCCCCATCGAAATGCGGCCGCCGTGGCCGGGATTCGATCCCGCGACCTCGTGCTCAGCAGCCCAACACCATAGCCACTGAGCAACCACGGCGGGTGCATCCACTCCTATTTCATACGTAAAATATTTCATGGAATCTTATCTTCATCTCGACTATTTGAAACTACGGGCTTTTTACGTGGCCCCAAAATTTGGTGCCGTTGGTCTTTAAAGGGCAACTCCGGCGATTTCTCGACTTTATGTCAAGGTAATGGTATATTCAGTTTCCCGAGACCCTCTCTGTGACGCGTCTGATAGAATTGTTCCGCAAGTTCGAAAATAGTATTGAGTAATCAAAAATGGCTGTGGCTTAGGTAAGGTTAAGCCCAGGATGCGAAGCATACTAGCCTTTATTTTAGTTGTTGAACCACTGTTTAGCCTGGTGAACTGCTGTTGCTTGGCTATATTTGGTTCGGCTAGACGAAGAAACAACTCTGGCATTACTGCTTCGCCTTCAAGAGTGGAACGCGATAGCGTTCCCGTCGACCCGCCAAGGGGTGTAAGACAATGGGCTACAGGGCAGCGACTACGCGCCCCGCATTGGACGCGGTGAGCGTCGAGCAAAGCAGCGTTCGGCGCGGCAACGAAATGTGCGCCTGAGCAAGAGACGCACGCCTTAGAAACAGCTCGTTTCTAAGGCAACACCGCATTCACTAGAGGCGCTTTTGTACCGCTTTGAAGCATCGTACTCGTGGCTCAGTGGTAGCGTCTCCGTCCCACACTCCGGAGACCCTGGTTCGATTCCCACCCAGCCCGTCTTGCAAGAGTTGAGCCAAAGCCACTTCTCCTCTGTCGTGACGTCATGGTGTCACGTGGTTTCATGGTCACCGCCGCGCCTGAGGAGCTGGGTTGAGCTCTCGTAATATGCTTCGCATAAAAAGCGGGAGAATGAAACCTAAGCCCCATCGAGAAGCCGAGGGAACCTCTTCGTGTGACGGCACGAAAGGAGCATAATGAGGAAGGCGCGCAAGGCATGCCGGTCTCGCCCGCGGGGCGAACGAAACCGGCGAGGACCAGACGCTCAGCTGATTCGCGACCTCGCCGGACATTCGTATGACAATGTGAGCTGCACCTGCACTTCGGATTTGGCAAACAGTGACAGCTACGATTTTGGCGAATTAACTAGCCACGAATCGCCGTCTGCGTTCGATCTGCGACCACGAGAGCCAGCGCCCATACCCTACATATTGTGCTGCACCATGAAGAACGCCGCTGACAGTCAAAGCACCGATAGGTGCATTTGTTTACATTTGTTTACATCAGCAGGTATACAGCGACCGCTCATCGTTCGCTTGAGATATAATTCTAGCCGCTTATCAGTGAGATCAATTAATGTTAGAACATAGCAAAACATGCGGATTTTGTGTATGTGAGCACCCTGGCATCACTCGTGAGTCGCGCTGACATGAGCGACCGCACGGAATCGAAAACGGCGAGCGGGATACCGTGGTACGGCAGCGTCGTGATGATGCCTACTTATCATTCCTCGTATTCTCCTCGTGCACACAATTAGTGTGTTGCGTAGAGTGGGCATAGATCAGGACATTGCGCGTGTTATCGTTCATTTAGAAAGCACGCAGTTTTTCTCGCGGAAACGCCGATGCTGGTATCGACACCGTTGGCAGCTGAACGAGGCGGTTGCTTACTGCATCGAAGGGGCCTCCGCTTGCTGCCAATTTGGGATCCGAGGCAAACAGTGCACCTCAGAAGCTAAATAATGAGTAGTCACATTTAATTTAGTGAAGTGCCAGGGGGTGCGACTGGCCACCTACGAGAACGGCAACGTATACCGATGATAATAGCACGCCATGATCACCGCTCCTAGTTTTCTCTGTGCGCACAGTACGAGATGAGTGACGGTTTATTTCAAACCCGTATGGTAAAAACAGAACTACAGAAGCAGTTTGCTTCCTCCGAATGGCTTAATTAGGTTCAGGTCAGTCACTCAGGCCCGCCAGCATTAGAAGCACGAACTCGGCCACTATGATAGGCTTAAAGTCGGCTGAAAGCGATCGTCATCGGCTCAACTATGTGTGCGGATGGCGAGGGCTGAAGTTCGTGCAGCCAACAGCGCAACACCAGCACTTGCCTCCCATCTCTTGCCCGTCCACACGCAGTGCGTAGTTTTTTCGCGACAGCAACTTCTCATGCCAAACAGTTGCTCACTATCACTGTATACAACTATCTCCTCGACGCGATCGTCTGCAATTCATTCCTAGCATGCACTGCGTATACACCTCCTTTATGTATATAATAACGCACCGTGGCCAGTAGCTGAGGACCAACCTAGGCATGTGTTTCGAGGGAATAAGCGAAATTAATTTGTAAAAAAAAAAACCTGCGCAACTCTCAAGCCTTACGTTTTAGAGAAATGACGGAAGTTTGCGGAAGAACGCGCTCAGCAAATTTCAGATCCGTTCAGGTCCGTTGACCTCGGAAAAATCTCCGGCGTTGCCCTTCAAGCGTACCATTCAGATTCAGAGATCAGATATCGCATGTGTCGCGAAATCGCGACCATAGCCTGGAAAGGTTTGCATAAAGGTCGGTCTCTCCACACCCACGCGCAGGAACTTGTTTGCGCCGGACGTGTTCATCGGTCTGGGCCACTACCCGCGTGGAGACAACACCTTGCCCGGTTGTTTCGTCGTGCCACCCACGCTGCTGCACAAACTTCCGGAAATCGGAAGCAGTTACCAGCATGATATGGTGAGAGGGCAGCAGTTGCACAAGAAAACGATCATTCAGAATCACTTCAAAAGACAGTATTGCACATTTTAAACAAAATGTGCAGAAACCAGGATCCTTGCCAAGTGATAGTTTTCCGATAGAAAGTAATATCTATCTGACTATGATGCTGAGGTTACGTATAGGCACACTGTAAAACTACATAAGAAATAAACAAATAAAAAGAGAAAATAATTGCTTTTGCTTGAGGAAGTCTCAGCCGAGAAAACAGGCTCTTAGGTTAAAAATACCTTTTTGTCTGTTTACGGTGAAAGACAGAGTTTATTTCTTGAATTTAGCAGAAATCAGGCCCCACAAGGTAAGGTTACAAATTTTTCATCAATACCTTGAGTGAAATGACATTTATTCGTCTCTTTATTGTCCTCAATAACATTTGTGCGAAGCTTCATCAGCCACGTAGGTATAGGCATATAGATATTATAAGAACGGGTCGGTTTGTCTTAATTGATGAAAACATGCCCTCCGGTAGATTCATACCACTCTGAGCATGGTTTTATACATTCGTAGAGTGGGTAGTGATATGTGTCTCACACTGCCGAGTGTATTATCACAATCTCATGTGCTGCATGTAGAGTGCTTATATGTACTTGCAAGGTCTTGTACAACTGTCGTCCCAGCATCTAGCTCATTCGTACACCTATAAGCTTAATTAAAGACATCAGTAAGGCTTACTCCTATAAGATAACAAACTATGTGACACATTTATTTCTCTGTTAAGGGTCGGAAAAAAATCATCAGCAGAAAATGTTAGTGAAACCACAGAAAGCGTGACAAACAGAAAACCGAAAAAGAAACTAAATATATAAGTTACTAAAGTTACCATAGTTCTTTTGTGTGTGTGTTTTCATAAAAAAAAAGTTGTGTTAAGGTGTAGATTTGTTGGTTAATCCTAAGAGGCACTTGAGTGTTGTGACGTTGCGCCACCTGCGAGGTCGGCCATCTTACACACCCTTTGCAAGCAAAGATATCGTGTGCTGCTATCAGGGTCACATGATCTTGGATTGTAGCGTGATGTGACACAGACAGAGACTATAAGCAGACAGGACGAGCGCTAACTCTCAACAATTTTTTTATTGAAACTAACAACATAAAAATAGGTGATTGAAAATACCGCAGCTATGAAGATGACAATGTCTAAAGCCATCAGTTAAACATTTAAAGAGGTAGGGAAGCCAAAAAGCAAACAACAAAAAAACACTACTTGAGATTAGCAGACGTGCTGTGAAGGTACTGAAGAGGGTCAGCTCACCAAGTCAGTGCCACTGATTACGCTGCCTTCGAGATCGGCACAGTTTACTTGGCCAGACAGCAATCGTACTCATAAAGCTGGGAGAAGAGCCTAAGAAAGCATCGCTTTGAAAAGCCTCCTGCTCCAGCAATCAAACACAGCACCTGCTGACTTTCGGGTGCAGTTTGAGCTAGTCTGGAGACTGGCTGATGGCAGGAGAAGTGTGAATCATTGAATTGAGGGAATAACTAGCGGAAAAAACTGCATGCAGGAAAGCTAGTATGTTAAGCCATTTAGGGCACTCTGAGGCTTTCCGGTCTTATTTCTAGGGTTTAGAGGCACCGAACTTTCATACTAAGCAAACACATGAAGGGTCGGAAATATTGTGCCACTACTCCGTTAATAATTTGAGGCAGTCGTCACAGAAATACGCCATGTGATGAGTGAAGCTTTATTATCGTGCTGAGAGTGGGCGAGCGTACCGACATGGAAGTGGGCAAGTTTAGGTTATTCTTTGTTAGCAGCGCGCGAACAGACGAGTGTGACTACGGAAGAACACAGGATGAGCACCGTCTGTGAAGTGCATATGTTTGCACAGAAATAATTATATTATGAGTGCGAAACCAATGAAAAATAAAGAAAGAACCCCCATGAAGTAGTAAGAACGAAAATGCAATGAGCCATCAATGAAACCTATCCCTCCTTTGAGAGCAGTATCAAAGCCTGGGGGGGGCTAATGCATCTGGCCAGTGTGCAATCAGCGCAAGCGGGTCAATAGCTGAAGCATTTCAAATTGTAAAACGTGAGAGAGCGACAAATCAACCATACTTCGATAATGTCAAAATAATTGGCATTGATTGATGACAGGTGTTGTTTTCTGTTATTGGTAAGGTTTTGTTCTCTCTTTGTTTAGAAAGCCCTTGTTTTAAATCCGTTGTACTTGAGAACACACGGTTTCCTCAGAATAGTCCGCTTTTTAAAGAATATCTTTACAGTGGAGAACCTGTACCGAAAAGAGCAGGAAAAGTAACTAGTAGTGCTTGAGAATTACGCTGATATGCTGTAACAGTTTTTTATTATAAGTTGATGAAAAAGCTGTTTAAGCGTTGTTAATGATAGTGTTCACATCCGTCGCGTGGTCTTGTTTGCTCTGCGCAGACAACGGCGTTCGAGAGTTTCCCCAAGCTGTCGACGTCAACTCTGACGCTGAAGTATGCGCTGTCAGTGACCATGAAAGGGCGTTTGGCGGTCCCCAAGGTGCCGAACCAGTACGGTTTCTTCGCGCCGTGCATCACGAACGACAGCATCGATTCGTTCGCCAGCCTCGCCGACGTGAGCCAAACCAAGCATAGTCCTCATCGACGTTGGCCTACCAACTGCAGCTTATGTTTACCGCATTTACGCGACTCTAACGCGCACCCCATTTTCACGGTAAAAAAAAAGTAAACGAAGAGACGCTAAGCAAACTTATTTCTTCGATGTCAGCAAATTACACACGTCCCCGATACCAAAAAAGCCACCCCTGGTGCGTGAAGATGCCTGGTGGAAACAAAATTCTAAGGCTTTTACTGTGCCAAGACTGTATATGCTTACGAGGCACATCCCTGCTGGGGGCTTCAAATTAACTTTGACCCTTTGGGTTTCATTACCGTGCATACGATGCACAGTACGCATGCGCTTTTGCATTTCGGCTCTATCGGAATGTGGTCGCAATGGCTGGGATCGAACCGGCGACCTCAAGCTCTGCAGCACAGCGCCATAGCCTCGGGGCTTGCACGGCCGCTAGGCTTGGACAGAAAAGTGAAAGGCTCGTAGTGACGTCGCCTTGAAATTCCTGGATCAGCCCGCCGGGACATCCTGTATTCTGATCACGTCTTTTTGGGCCCAAGTTAAATTATCGTCATGAAAAAATAAATGGACTGCATGGTATTCTCAAAGAACCAAATTCTCAACTTCGAAAGTTTCAAGAACATTCGCTCAATCACAACGGCCGATGTGCGAAGAAGAAAATACTTTGCAATACATGACTTAACATTTACGACTGGCCTTGGGGTTTCGGTGTGAAATTCAAAATTGGGAGCTTTACCGCCGGTTTTTTCTTCTTCTAATATATCAACGCAAAGCCAACGTACGCAGAGTTCTTTAGTAATACCTGATGAATTTAAATTGATTAAGCGTTTGTCTTAAGTGACTCTTCAACTTGCCCCTGTAGCTCGGACTGGTGATTCGATCCTACTTAGAAACGCAGTAGTACTAACTTAGTATACGCAAAGTGTGCATGTGAGTAATCGGCAGTTACGTGGACGCACTATGAAAAAAAAATGCACATAGAATCACGCATCCACCTTGACGTTCTTTTTTTACGTTCTAGCCCGCAGTGCTTAGATATGAAATAATATGAATGACGCATTTATTGACAGTATAATAGGATTTGTGGCTGAAGGGGATATAGAGAAATTTAGCAGAGTTGCGCGGAGGTTACGGCTCGTACCAGAAACAGCCCAAACTCGGCCGGTAGAAAGAAACATTCTGGGTTTTACGCGCCCTGACACGATTAGATTACGAGGCACGGTGTAGTGGGACACTCCAGAATAGTTTTCAACTCGTGCGATTCTTTGATGTGCAGCTTAAGTACGTACGCGATTGCTTTTCAATTTTGCTCCCATCTAAATGCGCCCGCTGCGAGTGGGGTCGAACGGGCGACCTCGAGCTCAACATTGCAACGACATAACCACTGGACTGGTTACTGAGCCGAGATAGCTTGAGCCAGCCTGGAGGTCAGAACGACAATGACAGCGTTGTGACAGAAACGCTGCCACATTGTTTAAAGACGCTCTCACTAGTTGTTTATTTGTTGGCTTGTCTGTTTTGTTTGTTCTTGAAGTGACATAGAAAAATGACAAATAACTACTCTATAAAGGTATCCGAATAGGGTGTTAGGCATAAAAAAAACATTACAACTATACTTATCAGATGTCATGGTCTTCATGGTGCTTTTGTGTGCATGTACGTAAATTCAGACATGGTGATGTTTCTTTTCTTTTTGATCCTCACGTGGCAGGTGTGCAAGAATCCGAACTTCGCGTCGAGACCGGCTTACGAACCTACCGCGGAGGCGACGCAAATTCACCATGTCACCGAGCCCATGGTGTTCTCTTACGACGACCGAGGAGGACTGTGCAAGAAGGTGCGAACCACCGGACGACGACAATTTTCAATAGATGTAGACGCATTAGATCTATATAGATCTAATGAAATCAGCAGGAACTGAAATTTTTGTAGTGCAAAGCTACACTGCGCGGGTTGGAGCCGCGTTTCGCGTGCTTTTGGCCCTGCGATACTGCGCATGCGCGAGAGCCGCGTGACGTCACGAGAGGCGCAGCCAGCGCGCGCTCCTCGCCGTCGCCGGCTGTTGCGCATTCCAGAATTGTGACGTCGCAGTCTCCGCAGACGCGCCGGCGCCGTGTGCGCCCGCTGCTGCATTTACGATCTCGGTGCCGCGCGGCACTGCGCATGCGCGAAAAGGGCGCACCGTGCGTAGAAATGCGCGGGAGAGACGTTTGATGCTGGCCAAACAAGGTCATAGCCGGATAAGCTAAGGTTAGCAAGTAAGGCAAGCGATTGACCAAGCATAACCGTACCTTTACGCTACGTTTAACCTGGCATAGCTGAGCTAAGCCACTGCCAATTCCTTTGTGGCTCTGCGACATTAGAAGGAACCTTTACCTCAGTAAACTTCATCCAAATACATGGAAACCAAAAAATTTGTTTGCTCGTTAGCCACTCTTCCTAATTCTATGAACTGTGTTGCATTATAGCTATCTACTCACTGTTGGTACTAGCTTCTTTTATTATGGCCGTCCACCTTTCCACGAAAACTTTTGAATATCGCATCATAAAGGAACACTAGCATGAAATAATTTCGCAATTGGAAACGGCATCAGAAGTGTATAAACCACGTCTGTTGATGAATACAAAGCGGAGAACTGTGATGTAAAATACATCGATCTGAAATGTACCACTAATGTATTAGTGAAATTTTCTAAAGCCCTTACAAACAGTGCAACAATTTCAAATTAGCGTGTAACATTACACAGTAAACCAATTTGCACAAGTAAGGTGTTTTAGGTCAATAACTCCTGTACTAATGATGAGTGATGAAACTCACACCTTTACGGGTGTATGGGTGCGAATTATGGAGCAATTTGCACCCTTAAAGAACCTTGGGGGCATAAATGGGTTTCGAGTGTTTACAGCACATTAGTCCGTTTCCGATACGCTGAAATTTGAAGTTTGCATAATTGTTATGCCAGTGTTGGTGTAGAGTTATAGATTGCTAAGATTGATATATGTATTGATATATATAGATATATCATATATATATATGATGATATATATATTTATTGATAAGATTATAGATTGATATATATATATATATATATATATATATATATATATATATATATATATATATATATATATATATATATATGTGTGTGTGTGTGTGTGTGTGACTACGACTATGACTTTTTTTTCTTTTTGTTCTTCACATTCTTCGGCAGCTATGCACCATCCAGGCAGTGGATCCCACCGTGAAATTCGGCATCGCCGTTTTCGACCTCGACTACGCGGACTTTTCGAACACCTGCGGATCGAAGGACGGGCCATTCTCGAGGCTGCGCCAGCTCAGCAGCGTGCTCAACTTTTTCCGGACGAGGTTCAAGACCGAAGCAGACACTGAAGATTGCGTGAAGCTGGCCACGTGACCGACGTGTGCTTCGGAGACATGAATGTATAGCGTATACATCAGGCGCCCTCCAATCCATCCGGGCGCCCCTCCTCATTTAGCGATTGAAAAAAAAGACAGTAAACGCTTGCGGCGTTAGATGCGTACTTGTGTCGTTCATTACTTGCGCTGGTCTGTGAATCTAAGTACAGAGTTATAGCTAGAACGGACCCAGTGCATCCGCCACACCCCAGAAAATAAGTCGTAGAAGGTGTCGATTCAAGAAAAAAAAAATATGCACTCGCAGGCGCACATTGGTCCCACTGAGGATATGAATGTATCGTTTGTATTTTACTGGGTAAATGTGCAGAGAACAGAGCCGGGCCACCGGCGCATATGCGGTAGCAGCACAGGTTGGGCTGCATATATAAGCAGACTTGTCCAGAGTTCTGTCCTGTCACGTGACCTACTGGGCAAGGCAGCAGCAGCCATAGCTACGATCAGCCAAATCTGGGAGGCTTCGCTTAGTCAAGGCTTCAGTTAGAAAGCTTCACTTAGTGAAAGTTTCATTACAAACTGAGTTGTTTTGTCAGCTTTCTTTGCGAGAACTAGGAGCTCCTGGATGTGCACAGTATATGCTGTGGTCATGCACCTATTGGAGGCGATTGATTGCCTAAACAAAAGTGAAATGTTTCCTGAGCAGAGTACGTTAATAAAATGATTACGTGATGCTTTTATGTACGTTTTGTTTTGCAAAATATGAGGCTCGAGCCTTCGTGGTACGTAGAATTCAACTTATACCTCAACTTTCACAGAGTTAGCAGGTTTAACACTGTTATTTCCATATTCAGCCGTAATTATTAGCTTTAAATACATGGCGATACATAGGCTTAGCCTAGTGCAAAGCTAAATAAAGAATAAATGATTACATAAGCAGAAGCCTCTTGTTTACCTCCCGCAGTGGCTTAGTGCCGATGGCTTTACGTTAGGTATGGGTTCGAGTCCCGAGCACGGTGATTGCATTTCAGTGAAAGCTACTGCAAAAAAAAAATGTTTGTGTGCATAGCGTCAAGTGTCTGTTAAGAAATCCTGAACTATCAAAACGTAGGACAATACAGCTTCACGACGCAGGACATTGGGCATTGTTAAATTCTAATCGCTAATGACAGAACTCAGATGCGACGCTCTTTGCGAGAGAAAGCGAGTTGTGTGTTTATTCGGAATCCCTGCCATATATTTAAAAACCATCATATATTTCAAATTCCTCATACATTTCACATTGATGGAATTTGCACGTCTCATTTCCACATAACCACACAATTTCGTGTCTGTGCATTTCAAAGGACTGTCTGAAGCTAATTGAAGTACAATATCCGCAGGATTCCATTGCCAGCGCTCGTATGCAGTTTACACGTGTACGTCTGAGCAAATCACTGTCATTTGCGGCAACAGTTAAAAGCGTATATTTCCTTGTTATTTCATTCAAGATTAGTTATGCACGACATTTCATTTTCTTCTTATTCATCCATCTTCTTGCGTAAAATAACACGTGACACTCGTAGAATATTTCCTTGAAGAAGGTAGCAAAAGAGAACGGCAATCTCAGTCCAGCCTGCGTGCAATGAAGTCGTACATCATGTCTTTACATGGTTTGACTATAACTTGCCGAAGAAAAGTGCCAGTGCGAAGGACGCCGGCAAAATTATTTTTATAGTGTTCTTTCTGGTTGCATATGCTGATAGCATCAGCTTCATAAATTGTGCGCAGCAGCTTTTGTTCGGGGGCAGCCATGTTTGTATTGTTTATTGGTTTAGAAAGTATGATATCGAAGCAGCACATTTACATCGGACACGTAGACGCACGCATAGAAATGACCTACACAGGCGCTGCGTATAACTACGCTGTGTATGTGTATGTAGTTTCGCGGTGTATGTCCTTTCTATGTGTGCGTGTAGGTGTCACATGTAAGCGTGCTGCTTCAACATCATGGAGCACCAACTAGCCCATTAGTATATTTTAGCAAGCGTACTTTAATTTGTTATTTTGGTTGAGCGTATATAATCTGTCTTCAATTGAATCGTACAGTGCTTAAAAAAACAATCTTTCGTATTTGGCCGCTCGTAGTGTGTCAATTGATGACCCCGTTGCTCGATTGACCCCTAGGTTGGAAGTCGAGCACGAGTTCGTTGCGTTTTGCGGTTCCGGTTAATTCAGGCTCCATTTTGAACTTACAGAAATATAAACCGACCAATAACGCACTTTCCTAAAATGCGTCAAGTTTCGCACTGCCAAATTTTTTTTATCTAGAGTGGAGGCTCGTGCTTGATAAGTGATTCATCAGATTGCAATTATCTGACATTCGAATACAGCAGATCCCATTTCAGGCACGACTCCGTAATACATAGATTATTATAGCTCACTTATGTATGTGCTAAGTGCAGGAATCTCCTGCGAGAAGTTTCTTAATATTAACAGTCACTGCTTTGACCAGGGTCACGATAACGACATTATTGGCACGACGACTGCCACGCCATGATGACTAAGTCCACGACGACTCGATGACTCACATGTATCCAACTCGGAGAGAAGACTACGCTGACGGCAAATACATTTTCATCTAGGGGCCTCTACCCAAGTTGTGTCATCGGAACCTCTGGCCAATATACCACAATGATTGCAGCTGTGAACGATGCCACTAAACCTGGATGAAGTAACATTGCCTATAGCTATAATATCAATTTCTGGTTTTGGTTTGGGCTCTCAGGCGTCAGAATGTGTCAGCCTTTGTGACGTGTCACGAGCTTGCTAGAGTTGAAGCCTTACAATTGGCGTATCGCTTTAGTGACGTGGTTAAGCAGACCATCTGATGGCTCTCATTCGAGATAAGTTCATTCAGATTCATTGGTCGTCGTTTACAGCACAAGAAGGAAGCAGTTGCCTGCCACGCGTAATACGCAAGCAAACGATAATTCACTCAGCACGTCTTACTCGCGTGCACGCAGCAGTCTGGTTTATTTATTTCGAAATCCGGTTACGTGTGGCGAAGGAGACCTTGAATACTGCGAATCATCTGTAGTGGTAGTGCAAGTCGAAATGTTTGCGTGTCGCTCGTTTTTCTTTTTTATATGTAGGATACGGCCTCCCTTTTTGATCGTTGCCACCTCGACATTTTTTTTTTTTTACATACAGCTCTGTCGTCTGTGTACTTAAACAAATTTCGCAACGACTGTCTTCCTGCTGTCAAGAGATCAAGGCGAGGTGTCTACCCAAATACCCAGCACTGGCGTCATCGGTGACACAGCAGTCGTGTGTCCACTGGTATGGAGAGGCCGAAAGGCGCGGTACATAAAGAGGCGAAGATCAGTGTATGCGTACACACTAGTGCATAAGCAGCACCAACAGTACCAGCAACGTCTCGTCATGAGTCTCACCAAAGCAGCCGTTCTTTTATGCTCTACGACCTTGTTCTTGTCTCGGTGGCACTGTTCCAACGGCTACGTTTCCATCGGACTGGTTCCTGTCGAAAATGGTAAGCCTTCGGAACTCGGAGTCCTTCAACGGAAATTGAGCGCGGCGTAACAAAGCACATATTGAGAGGCCTGTTCAAGGTCTGAAGTACAGGGTGCGGCAAAGGTTGCCGCACTTTCCAGGAATTAGATTTTAAAGAAAGCCAAATGGTGAAAAGAGAACAGATTTCTGAACGTCATAAGTGCGGAATTATGAAAAAGAAGCTGCACAACTACAATGTTCAAAAAGCTCACAGACTGACAGAGCACATGAACAATACCAGGGTCATAAGATGCAAAGACCTGTTCATACGCTTTGGCATCACGGCACGCCAACATAGAATTCTCCCCAAAAACGCGGCAGTGCTCAATATTTTGGAAGTTTTTAAACCGCGGAACCATAGGGCATTGACAAGACGCCTCAAAATAAAGGATCGCCTCAACAGATTCTCGTCCTCAATCAGTGATGGTTTCTGGGGGCAATAAATTCCCGTGGAAAGATGTCGCTGGTTGGTTTTCATGGTATGGAGAGTTAAAGTGAATAGTGCAAATTATGTGGTAGAAGTCCTGAAGGCGGTCCTACCTTGGGACGAATCACACTTGGGAAACCGTCAGTAAACGTATCAGCAGGGTTATGCTCCGGCTCACAAGGTGGTGCAACATTGGTTCACGAAAAATTTGCCTGCATTCAATTTCGCTTCAATATGACCCCCAAGCAGCCCTGATTTAAACCCGCTTGACTATCCTGTCTCGTCTGTGTTTAAAAAGCCCAGTCTGCTTTGGTCCTCACCGCAATTCAGCTGCTCTTTGTCGGGCGTTAGAAAAAGCTGGAAGTGAATCAGACAATGGAACACATCCTTGCCACCATCGATGCATTTTCGAAGCGAATCAAGGCTTGCAGTTGAGGAAAATAGGGAAGACCTTGTGAAAAGTAGAATTCAATTTTTGTACGTAAATCTTAACCCACCCCCATATTAGGCTAACATAAAATAAATTTTGTTACAGTGCATCGCAACCACATTTATGGGCTTTTGTTTGAGTGTGAAAATTTTTGCGGCACCCTGTATATATATGACGGATGAATCAATAATTTTCTTTTATTTTAGTGGTAGAGTTCATTAAGGTATGTTGTATAGTCATGGTGGAGCAAATGTTTTATTTGCATGGAGCTGTTTTATTTACTTATGAGTTTCACTTAATTAAAGAGGTCTGCCGCAGCAGTTATTAATTCCTCCTCTCATCTTTCGCACGTTACCTAAGGTGTACCACAAGGCACCGTTATTGGGCCATTACTGTTTCTAATATACATTAAAGACTCACCCAATAACATTTCCTCACACGTGCGCATTTCTGCAGACTGCATTCTTTATCGTTCCATCAAATGTGCCGATGATCATACTGCTCTCCAAAAAGATCTCGAACTTATTTCTCTTTGGTTCAACACTTGGCTAATGAAGCTTATCGTTTCTAAATGTAAAATTATCTCTTTTATCCGCAAGCATACTAAATCTACGTTTCTTTATCACATAACATCACTAATTTGCATGATACTCAATATAAATATCTTGATGTTAACCTAACTTCGACTATTTCGTTGTCAATGCGCATTGCATACATATGCGCCAATGCTTCGAGATCATTAGGGCACATAAGACGCAAGTTACATAATTTTACGGAAGGCATTCGTAAACTAGCTTATCTAACATTTTTTCGACCTTAGTTTGAATACGCCGCATCCATCTGGTCTCCCCATCAGAAATGCTTGATCGAAAAAGTCGAATCTATTCAGAATAGGGCTGCGCATTTTATTTCGTGTTGTTCTGACTATAACAAAAGCATAGCACAAATTAAACTCGACCTCTCACTGCAGCCCTTGCATGATCGTAGTGATATAGCCATGCTATCATTATTTCATAAATATGTCCATAATACAGCACCATCAGTTCTGTCTCTTGAAACTCCTCCTTACAGGTCACACCGGCAGGACAATCAGATCAATTTCAAGCGTGTCTACGGAAAGATTAATTCATTTACCTACTCCGCTCTTCCAAGAGCCATTCGCCTTTGGAACAATCTTCCTAACGCCATCGCTTATGAGAGTGAGCAGGAAAACTTCCGGCATCTTCTAACAACGCATTTTTCTACGTAACCTAACGTGTTTTTTCTTGAGCTTCCCGTTATTATTACGCTACTGTTCCTTAAATACTGTTTTGTTATAGCCAAATGTGTCCCTATCGCTCTGTAATTCAATTGATTATATTGATATTGATTTGTGAAAGTTTCTTGTTCACTGACCTCTCGCATTCAAGAGCATTCGGTTTGTCCTTTGTACAAGTTTAACGCCACATTACTGTATGTTAGTACATTTCTTACACTGTATTTTTATATGTTTTCACGTATGTATGCTAATTATCGTACAATATTTGAGTGTACTCTCCCCCTTGCACAATGCCTCTAGGGGCCTGTAAGGTATCTCTAAATAAATAAATAAATCAATAAATAAATAATATATCGTGCCCAAAATTTGTGGCTTTTCTTTTAAGATGTATAGTGTCCATAATTAAGGCATTAAGCTATAGGTATCGGCCGCCCTTCAATCAACCTCTATGACGGGAACTTGAGTAACTATGTGGCACCTAATACGTGCCTCTCTTCAATGGCAAAAAAAATTCTTGGAATTTCTTCGGTGCTGGGTGGAATCATGCCCGCGTCACATTTAATCGTACAGACGTGTCTGAGTGCACATTCACACAAACACCACGATAGGAATTTGCGGCGGTACTGCTGAATGACGCAGCATGTCCAGAGGGAAACGCGACAGAGGAGCTCAGCTGCACACACGCATCATGCATGGCGCGTCTCTGCGCTGGCAATACGCTGTATTCAATCCTGGTGTTAACAGCGCAGAACGTAGAAGGGACACGAGATGAGAAGAGGACACCACAAGCGCTGTACGGCACCGCACGCCACCACAAGTCTTCTCCTCTCGTGTCCCTTGTCCGTTTTGCGTTGTTAACACCAGGATGGAAAACCAAGGAGCCCATGCTGCTGTGCTAGCGAAATGCGCTGTATTACGTTGCTTCATTGCTAATCGCATTAAGGTCGACATTCGTCATACGATGGTGTTCTGACGCAATATTCGCTATGGGCAAACAGAATATGCGATAGAACTATGCCCTTGGACCGCTTTGAACTGGTTGGAGGAAAAAGTAAGGTAGATAAATATATTATCTGTTGCGCTCCCGCGGAATTGATTTCTGGATGGCTGTTGACGAAAGCAAAAAAGAATGAGACAACTTTTCCGTCAGTACACCTTTAGAACATTTAACAAGTGTTGGAAAATTCTAGTACTTGCCTCTGATACTCTCATCGCGTACGTTGTGAAATGCAAAATATGCGTGAATTGACGAATTTGCAAAGCAAGAGTGTGCACTGAATGTGTTCTGCCATTACTGATACGAGGGGGCGAAGCTCCATAGTTAACCAAGGTACCACAAAAGGCTGCGCTACTCGATTGCACAAAGAGCGATTCAACGGAAAATATTAGCCGCAACCTGAATAAAGCAGTAACATTGAAGAGCTAAAGCTATGCAGTTTATGATAGGCGTAAAGCAAATCCCGCTGGCCTGTGACCGACACAGAGCGGGTGCCAAGGAAAGGGAAACGTAGCAGTTCGTGGTGGCACATTATTGCATGAACTCACACGATCAGTAATTCTGTACACATACAACAAATTCGTCCAACGCAGGACGTGTGGATAACTGCAGAAATAGCTGGCGATAGGATTTTTTCCTGCTGTGGAACTGTATATGGAAGAACTGTACGAAGACGAAAAGAAAAATAAGAGCACTACCTGCCGGCCATAACATACGTTTACTCTTACTGACTGCTTGTATAAATGGTAAAAAATTATTATACTATTCATTAAATTAATAAAGGGAAAATCAGACGTCCACTCGTAAGTAGCAATTGCTACAAAGGAAACCCATACGGCTCTCTCGAAAGAAAAGCTTCACAGTTGAAGAAAAATTCGTCCTGGTCCGGGACTCGAACCCGGGACCACCGCCTTTCCGGGGAAGCCGCTCTACCATCTGAGCTAACCAGGCAGCTAGCAGATGGCAGGGCGAAGTCGTATTTGTCGACAACACGAAGCAAAGGCAAGTGTTTGACATAGTAGTTCTGCGGAAACCCGCAAGGTGGAGAGAAGTGATTACTTCTCTCCACCTTGCGGCTTTTCGCAGAAGTACTACGTCAATGATTATAATATGTCGCTAAACGAGCGGCCATGTGAATGATTTGTCTCTTTGTTGTTGTTTTAAAGGCAAATGTCTGTACAACGGCACGAAAATACCACCGGATGAGCCTCTCAAGCTGGAGCATCCTTGCGAAGAATGGGACTGTGATTCATCTACCGGAAAACTTTCTATAACTGGGTTAGTCGCACCTTTACGTACCGAATCTGATATACATTCCTTGTGTAAGATGTTTTCAAGGAGAAAGCGTAAATTCTAAGGTGGATTCCTAGCTGACCAAAGTTTTTTTTTTTATCTAGCATGTTTACGGAGTACGGAATTGTGTAGTTTACGACATTCATAGCATGCGTGTCTAGCGCAGTCTATGCAGAACAAAGGCATCTTATTTACAGCAGAACTTCTCTTAATGCAGTGCGCGAGGGTATATAGAGTTTCCCAGCTAACGTTACTCGCGCTGTTCAAAGAAAAAAAATTAACAATACGGTGCAAGCTACAACTTTAAGATCTACGGTGCTCAGTCACTAGACCTCTGAAGACCGATCATCATAGAACTTAAAATCGCATCTTGGACTGCTTTTTATCATTTTTATAATTGAACCGCTTCGGTAACGTTAGCTGAGTCACCCTACATATACGTATATAACAGGCGGGAGTCGAAGCTCAGATTTTGTAAACTATGGAACATTTCGTAGGCATACGGTGTGCTCCCCCTTTCTTCCAAGCTGATAGCGCTTTTTTTTATGCAAAGCAACACGTTCTACGGGTGATGTCAAAAAACCTGGCAAAAATAAGGGATGGGTGCAGCAATCACTGCCATCCCAGCTACCTGTCACGCACTTGTCATGGGTGATATTCACCACCCTAGCACCCTTGCACTGACAGTGCGTATGAGTGCGAACGCTAGCAGATGGCGCTGGTCAGTGCCATAGTAGAGTACCGGCAACTCTAGCAGTACCACTCCATGGTAGCGATACGCTAAAGCTTTCTGACACGTATTTCAGACATCTACACTCCTTCAGGTTCTGCTCAGAACGCATATACTTGGTGCACGGAAATGTTCTGATGTATTTTCATTCAATAAACATTCGCTTCGTTTAGTTCTTCCTAACCTTCTACATGCTATAGCTTCGCACTTAGATCATTTGGTTGAACGACTGTGCTTCCAATTCAGTGATGCATAGTTTGATCACACGATCCCAAAAAGTTCTGATGTATTTTCATTCAATAAACATTCGCTTCGTTTAGTTCTTCCTAACCTTCGACATGCTATAGCTTCGCACTTAGATCATTTGGTTGAACGATTATGCTTCCAATTCAGTGATGCATAGTTTGATCACACGATCCAAATTTTGCTTGCGTTATAACTGGAAAGTTTTCATTTTCAATTGAACCCTCACATGTTTCCTTTGAACCTGGCATTACTTTCACATTTCTGCAACTTTTTTTTATTTGAAATTCATCTACCGCCGTCAAAGTGCTTGAACTATAACTCAATGACTGAACAATTAGCTACCACCAATTCATTACAATAAAGTTAGAGATGTCACGTTTTCTCTTTCAGTTGTAATTCTGTGGAACCGGGCCGCGGCTGCATTTTAATCAAAGGCCGGGGAGTATATCCGGACTGCTGCGGCCAGGTAGCCTGCTACTAGAGGTCTTCGATGTCTTCAAGATTCACACTGTGCTTGACGTCTTCAAGTGCCGCGATGACCGGAGATAAGTGCTGTGGGAATATCACATGCACGGTGGTTTAACGTTTACAAGCATGCACAAATCTTCGCTGCTGCATTGAGAGATGTAAAAACCCCTTTAGAACCTTATAACTTCCGGCAGTCGCCACCCGAAATGACATAACGAAGAATTGTAACCATCATGTGGACGCTTCCATTAATTGAGGTGTTTCTTCTATACAGCTCTGTTATTCTGTACGAAATAAAGATGAAAGATATTCTTTATCACTGTGTGAAATTGAATACTTCCCTAAAGGCCACCTGCGGCGTAATTTCATTTTAAATAAATAAGTTATCAATGAGTGACATATACTTCCGAAGCAATCTTCAAAAAGAGGCAGGGCTGGTAATTGTTTCAGTTTCTTATTAAAAGCCTCTGAATAGCACCTTAACCACACGATGCGTGCAGCTGGCGATGAGCCGACGTGATAAATACCAACACGTTACTTCCGAAATTTTTCAGCGCCCTCGACCACCGCACAAACTCGGAGGTCATTCTGAGTAGCCGCATAGTTTCTCAACGTTCAACGTCATGCGTCATTTTTGGAGAGCAGCAATGGCGGCTTTCATGGATATTTTTTTTTCGATTTCAGATTAAAAACGTGTATTTTTGTGAGCCTTTTGCGGTGCATTCGCTCTGACTTAAATAATATTTTGTACGGAAGCTGCTCTACCATACCTACCTACCTGTCTGCACTGGCTGGGTCTATATATGCACTTTACCAGGTCTAAACTTTCAAGAGAACGGGTCTTTAACGCGTTAATGCTGTGTTTCCTATGACACAAGGGAACGATGTACACTTGCCTCTGACCCGTCACTGGAGACGCGAATGGGGCTCACTAATCGTGATTCGTAGAACAATTTGCACGCCAGCAGGGTTTCGAAACGCGAGCTTGTTCCACGTGCACGAAAGCGCAGAAAGTTAGAAGCAAGTAATGCTAAACAACTAAATGTTTCATTATGGCTTTGCAAGTCGGCCAAGAGTTTGCTGCTAAAGTGCATGCATAGACTGAACTCTGGATCACATATCTTGCTTAGATGTGGTGCTGAGCACTTTCCAAGTGACGTGGTATTTTCAGTGTGCCTTTTTGACTCCCTAGGGATTGCTGTTCGTTGATGGCGAAATTATTAAGTTAAGCATGCTCCCGCATCTTTAAAGTCGGTCAGGATTCTTTCGATAAGCTAAGTGAGAAACCCAATGCCTTTGTGTATTCCGGGTTCCTCTTTGTGACTTTTAAACACATTTTACATCGAATGTGAATAGCCACATCGATCTCTTTGCACAAGAGCTTCTTTCACTTACAATGCGTGATTTTGTGTGTCAGTAACGGCGAGATTTTGAACCTTTCTTATGCAATGGCTCAGTACTGCTCAGTACTGCAGTGGCTCAGTACCAGCCATGGCCCTAGCTGGAGTCACGGCGCCGAATCATACCACTTCCACCACCAGCTCCATACGTTGCACACAAACCGAAGAGGGCGAAGGAGCTTCCATCGCTTTAGTCTACGCAACGACTATCGCCTCTTGCGTCATCAGCAACTTCAAGACGGCTGTCCGCAAGGTCACCAGAGGCCTCATCTCACCGCAAGCAAACCGCATACTCTCAAGCACATCCCCGTCCCGTCGCCACCGCGTTCAGTTAATCTGGGCCCCGGGCCATTCGGGCCTTGCCGGGAACGAAGCCGCTCACGACGCGTCCCGAAAAATCATCCACCGGGCGCGTCACCCGCTGTCGAAGCAGGAACCCCCTCCCCCCACCCCCCGCCGACCCGCAGCCCAGCAGGCTGAAGACGAGGCAGTGGCCTCCTGGCGCGGCCGCGCGAAAGACAGAATGGTTACGCATGATGCGATTATCATGCATTGCCCTAAGGCAAGAATGAAGTACCCACCTCCTGACAAGTCACTGAATAAGTACCAGTGGACGACATGGCGATTATTATGGATACGCACGTTCTCCACACCCTCGCTGTGCAGTCACATCTACCCAGATGTTTCCACACCACAAAGCAAAGCATGCCGGGCAGCTCGCGCCGACCTCGACCACAAAATCTGGGCGTATGCCGCAGCCACACACACCATTAAACACAGCAACCAACCCTACATTTAAAATCATCACGCCCGAGCAGTGGGAGCCTGTGCCGCTCAACGCATGCCTGGAGAGCCGACTCTGGGCAGTCTGGCTGGCCGACGACTCCATCAAGACTCTAGGTATGGCCGCCGCCTGAGGAAGGGGAGCTCCAGTGGACTCCTCTTGACCCCAGCAAGGACGTTTAGTAATGTTTCTTTCTCTCTTCCTCTCTCTCTCTCTCTCTCCTATCTATCTATCTATCTATCTATCTATCTATCTATCTATCTATCTATCTATCTATCTATCTATCTATCTATCTATCTATCTATCTATCTATCTATCTGTCTCTAGCCGTTTTGTAGGCTTTGCTGCTTTACCGACATGTCCAGGAATCCACTGCAGATTTGTTTGGTGGCCTGATGACGCAGGTGTGGCTATATTAAAGGAGATCTGTTATACCATCATTGCGTTTGGATCACGTGGGCAAAAGCGCCACAAGTATTGAAGAGCCGACTTTGAGAGTTTGCGAATAGAACACACATCATGTTTCACCTGTGCTTGAGTGAATTCAGCGGCCAATAGTATCGCATGACGCTCTCTTGTCATTTATTAATTAATAAGTTAATCATTGCTAAATTACTTTTAAAAAGGGGGTCTCCAGTGAACACGGTGAAAGCGGTTTGACAGCGAAGCTGTGAACAACTAGAACGGTTACTCATTGCGATGTAGCTTGAAATTATTTACATGGCGACATTCACATGCCCTTTACCTCATTATTAGCCTGCGACGTTTCAACGGCCTGCGACTTGGCTTGCGCCGCTATATGCTTCGTGCACCTATATGCGAACAGCGGACCAAAGAGAAGTGCACTTAAGTACACTTTCGCCGCGACTCGTACGCGCGCTGCTCTACAGGAGTCGCCACTATACGTGGCTTTCCCGTAGCACTGTCACGGCGAGGATAGCAATAGGGGCTTGTTGGTGCGGCATATCTTATTTTGTTATAGCGCAAGCTTGACACGGACAACAGAAGGCACATCTGACACACACAGCGCTAGTACGTGAACAAAAGAGCCCGTTGAACAAGAAATGGAGTCGATGAGGATAGCAATAGGGGCTTGTTTAGGGGCGCTGTGTGTGTCAGATGTGCCTTCTGTTGTCCGTGTCAAGCTTGCGCTATAACAAAATAAGACTGTCACGGCACAAATCACATGCTAGTAGGGTTCCTCTCTTAGATGGGAAAGTGCAGTTACGTCAATCCCTGCTTCGAATGCTGAAGTCGCCGCTTCCCGGCAACCGCAGCTTATGCAACCGTAATCTGTACTGGAAAACGCTTGCGGCGAACCCCATGCGCGAAGGTGAGCTTTCTGGTTCTTCTTTTACTTTCCCCCACACAGCAGGCACGGCCACTGCCACAAAAGCGCGGAGGCGAGCGCCATCTGCTGGTGCGGCAATGAATTCAGCGGCGCGCGCCTCCAGGCAGACGACAGACCCATTGGAAGGTAAAGCTATACAACTTCGCTGCAAAAATTGATTGATTTTTACCACCTGTGTTTCCTTTAACGTCTGCTAAATATAAATACACGAGTGTAATTGCACTTCGCCAGCCTGGATCGAACCCCCGACCACGAGTTCCGCAGTACAACTACATGGGCGCTGGACTGCTGCGGCAGATTATAGTTTTTCCTACACAACCCAAGCAATTATCGTGCGATATCACTAACATCTGTTCCCTGCAAAATATTAGAACATGTCATATTTACTCACTTAGTTAACTTCTTAGAATCGAATAACTTTTTTCATCCATCCCAGCATGGTTTTCGTAAACATTTTTCTTGTGAAACACAGCTACTAACATTTACTAATGACCTTCACGCGTTCCTTGATGCCGGCCTCACCATTGATTGCATATACTTGGATTTTGCGAAAGCCTTTGATAGTGTAAACCATGAGCTCCTTATACAAAAACTAACCAGCCTAAACATTGACCCTTCAGTACTGCACTGGATACGCGACTTTCTTTCTAACCGGACTCAATTCGTCACGGTGAATGGAACCGATTCCCTGGAGGCACCTGTTTCCGCCGGAGTGCCACAGGGTTCAGTTTTAGGCCCATTACTATTTTTGATTTATATTAATGATTTACCTACTAGCATAGCTTCTTCTGTCTTTCTTTTTGCTGATGATTGTGTTATCTACCGCAACATTTCTAATTACACTGACACAATAATCCTTCAAAGTGACCTAAATAATATTTCTGCTTTGTGTCAAACGTGGAAAATGAAGCTTAACATTCCTAAATGTAAATCAATGAGAGTATCGCGTAATAACATGCCTTGCCCAAACTACCTTCTTCACAGCACGGCGTTAGAATCTGTAACTACCTATAAATACCTCGGTGTACATATTACTAATGACCTTTCATGGAAGTACCACATCGAGCACGTAACATCAAAGGCCAATCGCATGCTTGGTTACCTGAAAAGAAACTTCTCTCTCGCACCTTCATCACTCAAGCGACAGTTGTATATCACATATGTCCGATCTAATCTCGAATATGCATCGTCAATCTGGGACCCTGGCCTTGCAACTCTTACCAATAACTTGGAGGCAATGCAGAATCGCTCAGCACGTTTTATCCTAAGTAACTATCACCGAACTTCCAGCGTAACTAACATGAAATCGATACTTAATCCGCCCCCGCTTGCAAATAGACGGAAACTATCTCGACTTGCATTGTTTCATAAGATCTATCATCATAATCATGTTCTTAGGACCCGTCTGATTAAACCACCTAATTTTGTTTCATCTCGACTTGATCACAAACATAGAGTCCATGTCCCTCACCAAAACACTGCAACATACTCGCACTCTTTCCTGCCCAAAACCAGCCTCGACTGGAACAATCTTCCCGCCTCATTAGTTAACATTACCAACTGTGACCATTTTCGTGAAGCTCTTTCCAGCGAAATTTAACGCATTCCAAAATTTTTTTTCTTCTCTATGTTGGTTGGAAACTTCATCTTTAGTGTCTCAATCGGTTGTAATGGTATGTTCTTGCCGTAATCATTGTACAAGCCGTGCATGACAGTGTGAATTTTTGTTATTAGAAATGACATTCATTCCCATTTTTTGAAATTTTTTATTGTGTATGTGCAAATAACTGAACTTATGTTGAATTATTGACCCCCTCCCCTCTATAATGCTTGTATGCCTTGAGGGTACAATAAATAAATAAATAAATAAATAAATAAATAAATAAATAAATAAATAAATGAATAAATAAATGATGCTCTGTTTAGACTGTCTCATCAATGCATATAGTTTCCAGATCACAGTAGAGTCATGTGGTTGCCGTCATGAATGTGCGCCGTTGTGTATATGCTCGGGGTTAATTGCTTCATTGCGATATTACATCCATGGCTATTATAAACAAATATGCGTTCGGTCACCTTCTGGTGCTCCACCCAACTCAAGTGGTCGGAGACAGTGCCACAAAAGGTCACCATCACCTGCCTTGGAAGTCCAGCGGCTATGGCGCTGCTCTACTGAACTTGAGGTCGCGGATTCTATCCCGGTCTCGACAGCCGCAAACGGGCTCATGTATTTAGATTTAATTGCACGTAAGAAACCCACATCATTGTGCAGCATATAGGATTTTGTGGTTATCTTTGTAGCGTCCCTCGAGAAACTTAAAAAAAAACACACAAATGTCGGACACAAATATTTTATTGGCATTCTTGGCATGAACTTTAGTATGTGCACTTGTTTTCTGCACAACTACAAACACTGCTTTGTAGCTACTGACTGCTTTATTTTTCCACCCTGTTTTCTATTTGGCACGTTTAAATTTGTTTTTACTGACGTATGTACTTACAACAGAGTACTGGCAAATACAAACGGGCAGTAACGCAGTAGACTTATCACTAAAAGTACGGGTCATGGTACAGCATCTGCAAATCTCAGGACTTCATGCACTCAAGGTTATGATTCAAATATGCTGCCGTGTTCACCGGAATTCATCGCACCACCGTTCTTGCTTTCTTTCTATTTTCCCCTTCCCCAACGTAGAGCCTAGCAGGCTGTAGCACTTCAGCTCAGGCCAACCTCTCTTCTTTTTTGTACAAATAGTTTTTTTTTTCCTTTTCCTTAAAATAGCGTATTTTGGCACCTTCGCAGCTTTGTTAAGCGCAACTGTTCTTTTGTCTCAACAACACTTAAGCTCTAGCTGTGAGGAAAATCGGGTCTATGCCAAACGCATGACTACATGGGAAGAAATTGGTGGTTAGCTAAGAATCTTCCAACCGAAAGCAAAGGGCTTGAGCCACAGGTGATATACCAGGCCCTCCTCTCATTCCTTGTCAAGCGACTGTTGCCACGGGAGACGGTATCAGTGGCACACAAGCCTCTCACAGCACTGCGGCCAGGCGCCTGTGCCTTTGGTCACATTGCAGCCTGGCGTCAGGAGGAGGGGCATACAGCTGCAAAAGAAAACGGGAATGTTAAGAATGCGACGATAGGTAGGACTCACTTGGTAAAGTAAGGAGACACTACGCCTCAGCAAACACCCAATTCTTTGGCGCTTTAGTAGAAGCGGAATCCTCTGCTTAGCACGAGTATAGAGAAATACATCCTCAAAATGTATGGCGAAGTGCATTTGTGATCTAGTCAACACTCCGCAGCACTTGCTTTCTATATACTGACTAAAGATGTTGCCTAAAACTTAAGTGCATTTGTCTACGCATGTAAAGGGCGCATTTCTCGAAAACTGAACTAGTCTGGGAATTTCGGCTCGCTATATATGCCATTTCATTATTAGGCAGGCTCACTTATGCAATTGAAACCCGTGCCTTAATGTGACTAATTCGCCCAAACTACAAAAGAAGCGACAAGTTACACACAACATTGAGCCACACTGGCCCCACATTGGATAATCTTGGGCCAGCATAGGGCTGGCAATGTCTCCACTTTAGTGAAACCTAGGTTGTTAGTGGTCCCATCATCTCCTTACGGCATCTAAGCATCTTCGTTTGCCTAATTCTTTAAAGAATTGCGTTGAGAGATGCACAAGACATTCCAGACGAGTTGAAGGTGAGCAAAACGAACCCTGCTCTGATGACCTCTCCGGTTTCTTCTGTTTTCAATTTACAAAGCCATAGTTCGCAGGGATCCTCCAGTTTCAGCATCTCAGATGATGATATCTCAGTCCCGTTGTACTGGCATTTACCTTGCAAAAAAAAAACGGCAAGCAAGGAAAATGTATACATCACTGCCGCAGCACACTTCGCCAAATAGCTATGATGACGTTTTTATTTGGTTAGTACGTCACAATCCTGCCATGTATACGTTTCATTGCCATTTCATTTTCATTTTATTACCTTAAAGAGCCCCGATAAAGAAGGCTTGACATAAAGGTTGGGCCCCTACTTAGGTCCCTCCATTTTCAGGCAAAAACGGTCAAGTGCTGATTTTTGCATCGCCAACAAAATTTCTAAAAACTGGGTTAAACCAGATTCTCCTCGAAAATGTTCCTTTCGTAAAAAGTAATACCAAATGCACGTGCTACAAAACTAATAAACGCTGCCTACTTTGAATGCAGTACATGCCTCCTTTTCGCTGAACACTCCAGCTAAAACCGGCATGCATAAAAAATCACCGCCCAAGGACTCCGTACAGAAGGTTAACCAGCGAAGCATAAATGTGTGGCCTCCGTATTTACCACTGAGTTAATATCGGCGGTTTAATTAACGACCGCTTGGTGGCCTGCCGGATTCTCGGTACGCAGTTGCTGCTTGCGCTCGGCTGCACGAGCCTTTTCTTGTGCCTGGGCTGCAGCATCGGCACGGCGTAGACGAGCTTGCTTCCGGTTCTGCTCGCGGCGTTGCTGATCGAAAGCTGCCTACTCCTCGGGAGTACGTATTGTAGGGGTTGATGGACAGACTCCGGGATGAAAAGCAAAACTTGGGAGGATTTATTTTACATTATGTACAGGGAGGTGAGCGTCAATTAACAGTTCGTACAGTCATTACGGGCCGGCAGCAACTCGGACGCTGCGGCCCGCGGCAAGAAGTTCTAGAGAGGTGAATCAGGGAATCAGGGAATGTCCCAGAATGCTCAGGTCTCTCTGGAAGGCTTCTTATAAACCCTTCGAGCACTGGAAGTCACGTCATGCTCGACCAATGGGAGAGTCCGCTCAGATGACGCCACTTTCCGCCAATGGTAGGCGCCCATGCGATGGTGTCATACCCGGCGAAGGGAGTCGGCACCTGGTCCTCCTCTCTTGATCACTTGATCCTCCTGCGCTCTTGCCTCGCAGAATCGCAATCCACTTCTTCTAAGGTGGAGAAGGAGGGGGGGGGGCGCTCATGCTCCATTGTACAAGGGCCCACCTGCTCCCGGTGGCTCGGCTCCGCAGTGGTGGCAAATGCCTTCTTCAAAGGCGAAGGGGGACGATTGGGCTCTATTGTCCGACGGCCCCTTCTAATCCCGGCGGCGCACGACCTGGGGGCCGCAAACTTGTTTGCACTTGTCTCGTGCTCCTCTGGAATGTGCTTTCCTGCTTCTGCATTCCTCACTTAGCTGTGCTGCGATTCGGAGTGGTTTGGGGAACTCGAAGTAGCCTCAGGAAACGGCGCCATATCTAACAGTATGATGCGTGGACTATCCATTTCGGAGCTGCAGAGAAACTGCTGCGTGCGTGCTCGGCTGCGACGGAGAGCAATGACGTCACTACTACCGCAGCCAATCGCGCATCTCCCTTTCTCTTTCTTTCGCGCATGCGCATGGGGTTGCACCGGAGGAGTTTCGGCGTACAGGCGACGGACGGATGGACGAATCGGCTAGCCATATACAGCTTCGCTGTAAAATATAATATATTCAACACCTGCCAAGCTGGAATAGTCTTGTTGCTTTATTTAGTAGCCTCGTTTACGTGAATACGACAATGGCGAATTACATAACGTTTCCTTGATCTACACGTGGATAGCTGTAATGCGCTGGAAGGTGAATGAACGTAGCGCCAACTCGCTGGGGGCATCGCAAACGGTAAAACTGGGACGTTGAGAGGATGTTTACCCAACTATGTTACTTTGAACGTAGAACCGCGCGGCCTGGCGTGTTCCCCACAGAAATCGGAGCTCCTTCTGTGCAAGCCTAATTGGGGAGGTCGACGTCCAGACCCTCACCCACCCGAGATGGAACTCCGCGTGCACCATCAACGCATACCTACAGTACCTAGCATTCGTATCCTTGGCTTACGCATCCAACAAAACGGCAGAAACACGGAGATACTCAAGCAATTAGATAATCATGTACACCAAACCACTCGCCTCATTGCACGCATCGGAAATCGACATCACGGCATGAAGGAAAGCAACCTTATACGCCTGGTAACCGCCTACGCCTTGAGCAGGATCACCTATGTCGCCCCGTACCTTAGCCTCAATGCAACTGAGAAGTCCAAACTCAATACCATGATCAAGAGGGCCTATAAACAAGCCCTACATCTTCCCATCACCACCTCTAACGAGAAACTGGACGCCCTAGGCATTCATAACACCATAGACGAGCTTATTGAAGCGCACCGTATTAGCCAATACGAACGACTTGCCCATTCCACCACGGGCAGGCACATTCTAGGCACCCTAGGCATAACCTACACCACCCAATTCGGACCAAAAGTACCCATCCCTCCAAACATTCGTGATCAGCTAGTTATCCCGCCCATACCTCGCAATATGCACCCTGAACACAATCCGGAGCGACGTACAGAAAGAGCTAAACAACTACAAAAGCGCTACGACCAAGCCGCTGACGTAACCTACGTGGACGCAGCAGACTACCCCAACCAAAACGCCATGGCGGTCGTCGCAGTCGCGGGTTCGCAGTACCACCTCTCCGCGGCCGCATCAATATTCGCCACGCAACCCGAAGTAGGAGAAGAAACGGCCATCGCTCTGGCCTACGCGGCTACCAATGCACACTGCATCATCAGCGACTCAAAAACGGCCATTCGTAGAGAGAGAGAGAGAGAGAGAGAGAGACAAAGAGGAGGAAAGACAGGGAGGTTAGCCAGTGTAAGTACTGGCTGGCTACCCTGCGCTGGGGAAAGGGGTAAAAGGAGTAAAAGGAGAAAGAAGAAGAAGAGGAGAAAAAAAAAATTAAGGAAATTCACGCAGTACCGCGATACTACGCGATACAACACTCAAAGGCGATCGCACAATTCGCAAGTCCTTAGATACTTCAGCAAAGCCTTTAAGGCCTTGAGTGCCGAAGCCCGTCTGGACCAGTGTCCTAGAGCCTTCTCCTCTGTAAAGGGGCGATTGTCCAGTTTTTCGAGTGCGGTTACGAGCACTGTTCTTGGCACTTTGTAGCTGGGACAGTCACAAAGGAGGTGCTGAATCGTCTCCTCGCAGTCGCAGGTTCCGCAAGTAGGGCTGTCGGCCATTCCAATACGGAATGAATAGGAGTTCGTGAAAGCGACGCCGAGCCACAGGCGGCACAGAAGTGTTGCTTCCGCTCGTGGTAACCCTGGTGGTAGCCGGAGTTGCAGACATGGATCCAGTCTGTGGAGACGTTCGTTCGTGAACTCACTGGTGTTCCACAGATTCTGCGTAAGCTCGCGGGCGAGAGAGCGAAGACTTGTGGCTGCGTCTGTTCGTGACAGTGGTAGTGGTACAACGCGGGCACCGTCGTGGGCCGATCGGGCGGCGTCATCCGCATGATGATTGCCCGCAATTCCGCAATGACCCGGTATCCACTGGTAGATGACGTTGTGCCCTTTGTTGATTGCTTGATGGTGGAGTAGTCGGATGTCTGCCAATAGTGGCATATTTGGTCCGTGGTTGAAAGGGGACATCAGACACTGGAGAGCTGCCTTCGAGTCACATAAAAGGGACCATGACTGTGACGATTTGTGACTAATAAACTCTAAAGCAGCACGGATAGCTGCGAGTTCTGCAGCCGTCGATGATGTTACGTGAGACGTCTTGAACTTGAGGGTGACAGACTCTGCGGGAATAACCACTGCTCCAGCTGAGCTATTAGAGCAGACAGAACCATCCGTGTAAACGTGGATGCGTTCTTTGTGTTTGTCATGAAGGAATGAAAGCACGGTTTGTTTGAGGGCAAAAGATGACATCTCCGTTTTCTTTTTGATACCGGGAATATGAAGAAGAGCCTGGAGTGGATGAAGGCACCACAGCGGTAGAGATGGTCGTGCTGCAGGCGTGAAGTTTGATGGTAAAGTTCCGTGGTTGGCGGCAATAATCCTGCTAAACGCTGAACGAGGTCGAGTGGCAGGAAGGGAGGCGAGATGATGCGATGGAAGTCGCGCGAAGTGTCGGATATGCATCCTTAAAGCGTCGACTTGAAGATACGTATCGATGGGGTGGTCGTGCGCGATGGCTATTGTTGCTGCCGTGGATGCACATCTGGGAAGTCCAAGGCAAATTCGCAGAGCTTGAGCTTGTACAGACTGGAGGGCACGGAGGTTGGTCTTACTGGTCCCACCCAGTACAGGTAAGCTATAGCGCAGGAAACCGAGGAACAGTGCATTATAGAGTTGGAGCATCGCACTCACAGACGCACCCCACGACTTTCCTGCAAGAAATCTGAGCACGTGAGTCATCATGAGTAATTTCCTTTTTAGGTACGAGACATGAGGACTCCAGGAGAGGTCTCGATCTATTATCACTCCTAGAAAGCGGTGCGTCTTCTCGTAGGCAATCGGATGTCCATTAATTTTGACAACGTACGGTTTCATTGCTTTGCGCGTGAAAGCGACCATAGAGCACTTCTCGGAGCACACCTCCAGGCCTCGCGCTCGAAGATAGCCTGATGTTAGTGTGGCCGCTTTTTGAAGTCTGGCGCGCACCTGGGGACGCGTCGCTCCTGATGACCAAATGCATATATCGTCTGCATAGATCGACACATGGACGGACTGCGGAAGGATGTGAACCAGGTCGATGAGCACGAGGTTAAATAGAGTGGGGCTCAAGACTCCACCTTGTGGTACGCCACGGCAGGTGTTATGTTGTGATGACGCACCATCCTCTGTTTGCACAAAGAAAGACCTGTCCTTCAAGAAGCTGAGTATCCACCGAAAAACAAGGCCGCCTAGGCCGACATTGCCCAGAGCGTCTAGGATGGCTCGATGGGTTACGTTATCATAAGCGCCTTTAACATCCAGGAACATTGCCGCTGACAGCCTCCTTAGGCTTTTTTCGTGCTGAACAGACGTGACAAGGTCGATGACGTTGTCTATAGAAGAGCGTCCGCGTCGAAAGCCTGCCATAGCGTCAGGGTATAACCGGTAGTGTTCTAGATACCACTCTAGCCGCGTCAGCACCATCCTCTCCATCACCTTTCCGAGACAACTGGCCAGAGCAATGGGACGATAAGACGCCACGTCTAGGGGTGATTTACCTGGTTTGAGCAGAGGCACAAGGCGGCTGGACTTCCATGCAGCAGGAACCAGTCCTTCACGCCATGAATTATTGTACACGCCTAGAAGAGCATGCCGGGCTGTTTGACCGAGGTGTCCGAGAGCTGCGTATGTCACCCCGTCAGGCCCAGGCGATGAGGAACGTCTGCACGCTGCCAACGCCGCCTGCAATTCCTCGATGGTAAACGGATTGTCCATACGTGAATCCCGCGAGATTGGAACATCACCGGGATCACGTGTAACGAACGATGGCGGCAGACCAGCAACCTTGACACAGAAGTCCTCCGCTACGTCGATCTCTCTGCGACCTTGGTAGAGAGCCAGACATTTGAAGGGGTGGCGTTGTTGCGGTGACGTTCGAAGACCACGCACCGTTCTCCAGATATGTGACAGGGGTTTATGCGGATCAAGGGAATCGCCGAAGGTTTTCCATCTGAGAGACTGCAGGGAGTTGATCCGACGCTGGATCTTCTTCTGTATTCGTCTCGCCTCCCTTAGGTCGTAGATGGACTTGGTGCGCCTGTACCTTCGTTCCGCGCGACGGCGGATTGCTCGAAGCCGCTCCAATTCTGCTTCGAAATGAGAAAACATAGGAATAGGCCTAGAAGCTCTTGTGGCTTCTTGAGCAGCGGCGTTAATTAGCTTTTCGATGTTGCCAGGTAGACAGTCCTGAATCTCTTGGCAATTCTTCTCCATGAGCAGCGTGTATTGAGGCCAGTCAATGTGACGAAGAACTGTGGTCGACTGTGTCTTGCGTATGCCGTCAATTTTAACATATGTTGGGACGTGGTCACTACCATGCGTTTCGTTGTCCGTGAACCATTTCACACTGGCGCTGAGGCATCTTGAAACAAAAGTCAAGTCCAGGCAGCTGCTGTATGTCAATCCCCGCAGAAAAGTAGGACTGCCATCATTTAGGCAGCAGAGCTCATGGTCCGACGCGAAGGATAGTAGGCGTCTTCCTCGGCAATCCATCTTTAAGCTTCCCCATAGCGGATGATGCGCATTGAAGTCGCCGGTAATAATCCATGGTCCAGCTGTCGCTGTTAAAATTGCACTTAGTCTCGCGTTGTCAAATCGACTCGAAGGTGAAATGTAGGCACCTACGAGCGTGAGTGCGACGTTCTTGCATTTTATCGTCAAACATACGTACTGATTGTCGTCATCAAGTGCGACTGGGTGTGAAACATACGTCAAATCGCATCTGATATAAACGATGACTTTGCTGCGTTCGCTACAGGTAGCAGACATGAAAGCTTCATATCCTGATAGGCGGATGGCGTTGTCAATGTTTGGTTCACAAATGACGATTATTGGAAATTTGTACTTAAAGACAAACGGACGAAAGTCCGAGATGCGGGATTTAATGCCTCTGACATTCCATTGGAAGAGAGACGCTTCCTTGACCTCCTTAATGAACGAGTGTAGAGGAGCAGCCATGGTGCTTCTCAAGACCGGACAGTACTGGATTCAGGGCGTCCAGTATTTGAAGTGCGCCTCGAGCCGCCGGAGTGTGTATGGCGGTCAGTAGTACTCGTAGCGTGTTCATAAGGGCCCTAATCATGGTGACAACTTGTTTGTCGTCGTCTAGGGTGCTACCTGAAGGTGAAGCATGATTCGGTGAGCGTGCTACATCTTGTCGCTCCGCTGGTGGATCTAGCCGTGGCAATGGCGGCCACTCCTCGCTTGAGGCAATGATATTGGAGCCTTTCTGCTGAGAAATCTCATTGCTGCTATTGCTAGTTGTATGCGGAAGTTTCTGGACTGTCAGTGGACGCGGTGCATCCTTAGCAATAGCAGTGGGTTTCCTAGATCTCCGGCGACGTGAACGTCGATGTCGCACCTTAGCGGCAGCCTCCCTGTGCGAGGAACCATCCCTGACCATTTGCCTCAAGACTTTCGCTTCATTTTTCACGTGTGGGCAATTCTTTGAAGTTGCATCGTGAGAGCCCTGACAATTGGCGCACTTTTGGTGTTCTGTACGACAGGTGTCGGAGCTGTGCGACCCAGAGCAACGTGAGCACACGGTAGCATTTGTGCAAACCGCACTAACGTGCCCTATCCTTTGACACTTCCTGCACTGAAGCGGCCTTGGCACAAAAGGTCGTACTATGTGTCTGAAGTGACCGACCTTGACGTGTGACGGTAGGCTGTCACCTTTAAAGGTTAACTTCACACACTGCGAGTTCCCCAGGCGACGGGCATGCAATATGGCAATTCCCTCTGTCGCCGGCTTGATGAGTATGTGCAGGTCAGCATCGCTTATCGAATTATCTACGTCATATACAACGCCGGCCGTAGAGTCGTGATCGTCTTGTTTATAGCAGCGTACGTTGATGCTATCCAGGACCTTAACATTGCTCAGAATGTCTAGCGCGCTGCGGTTTGCGACATCTATAGCAAGGATGTTCTTTCGGGCGTTGATCCTTACATCTTTGATCTGACCCGGAACAAGTGCCTCGAGCGACACAGATGTGGCCTGGCGGTTGATCCGGTTTAGATTGTCGCTAGCAGCCACAGGCACAAATAAAATTGTGAGGTCTGATGGCTTTCGCGTAGGGATCACAGTTGCCTTACTTGTGGACGGAGATGTCCTGACGAGCCGTCTCTTTGCTTTGTTCTTCACTACGGGCACGAAGTCACTATCATCCGAGGTTTCATCACTGGTTGCTGAGTAGATCACAGTGTCCTCGCTGTCGGTGTCACTCGGGTGACTAGACCGCTTTCTCGGAGCGGCCGCTGTTGACGTAGAAGGACCAGGGGCCCCTCCAGGTGACTCCACGTCCATCGCCGTAGTTAAGGGAGCGGCGTCTCCCACGAGGTAGCTTCAAATTCGCAGAGACAAAAAAGCAGCGTTCCACACAGTGGACACTTCGTAACTACGCAAGAGGACTAATAGCACCCCAAGCGCAGAAGATTCTCTCTGGGACTCCTCCCTCAAGGCAACGCCGCGTGCAGATCATCTGGGCCCCTGGTCACTCGGGTCTGGCTGGAAACGAAGCCGCACACGATGCCGCCCGAGCTCTCGCACACCGGGCGCATCATCCTTCTCCTGCGTCTTCCGATCCCGACCAGCCCTCTGCTCTGCATCGCGGTCACGCGCGGGACCGAATGGTCACGTTCGGAGAAATTCTACTGCACTACCGCAGAGAGCGGTTACGCTACCCCCCAGCACACAAAACACTGACTAAGTCTCAATCCACCACTTGGCGACTCCTTCAGACACGAACTTTTCCGAACCCCGTGCTTTACAACCGCATGTACCCCGATGCATACTCACCACTCTGCAAAGCGTGCAAAGCCCGCGCCGACCTCAATCATATTATTTGGCAATGCCCGAAAGCCTCACCCACCAACACCTCCCGCACTAACACACGCATCATTAGTACGGCCGAGCAGTGGGAGACATTGCTGCTCAGCTTGGACCCAGAGGAGCAGCTCTGGGCCGTCCGGATGGCCGAAGACGCCGCCAGAAAACAAGAACTGGCCGCCGTCTGAGGAAGGGGGGGATTGGGGGTTAGTCTCCCGACCCCCCGCCACCCTTTAACCCCATCAAGGACACAATAAAGTTTTATCTCTCTCTGTTTGAAGGAAGACTGGCTGATTCGTCTAGTTGGTATGCAATAATTTTTTGGAAGACCACCCATTGGAAACCAGTAAAACAGGATGACAACCGACGTACAAAGACGCCCGACGGATCAGAAGTGGGCACAGAAATGCTCTTAATATATATATATAATAATGTACATATACAAGGGCTTACTGTAAGATAAGGAGAAGCATCACACCTTCTGCAAATCAAGCCCGCGTACACAACTACTCATACATTTAATGCGAATTATTCTTTGCGAACTCACGCACTTTGAGTGCATTCACCTGGCCTCCAACACGGCGGCGCTGGCGGCGCCTACCCACGTGAACCACTGGGTGACATCCTCATGGTCGCGTTGCCGGCGTGGTCGAAGTATCGTCGTCATTCGAGCTCCGCCACCCAATTAGCGCTTCTCATTCTGGCGTACTACCTGCGCCGAGCAGGGTGGCATGCCTGAGATCTGGGCACGTCGGCCGCGCAACACCGGGTGATGTTTACCTCCGTACGAACAGCAATTCAAAAGCAAACTACCACCCTGTGCACACCCGCCCCAGGTTCCTGATGCTCACAAAAGAAAGCAACTGGAAGACAGCAACTTCGTTGAGAAGTGCGTCAACTCGGACATTTTAAATGCTTAAGTGTTGCTATGCCTATCAAACGAGGGACCCCCCGTCGCGTAAGACGATCGCTTTCAAGATAGGGCCCGCAGCAGCGTGCGATTTGACCTTCGTGCTGCCTTTCGCTTCAACGCTAACTAAGCGGCGAGAACGTAGCACACACAAAGATATCACACTTCGTGCGTTCTGTCCCCATCGAAGATCGCTTTCAAGGTATGGCCCGCAGCAGCGTGTGAAATGTCCTTCGTGCTGCCTATCGCTTCAATGCTAAGCGGCAAGAATGCAGCGCACACAAAGATGTAACACTTCGTGCATTCTGTCCCCATCGAAGATTGCTTTCAAGACAGGGCCCACGCAGCCCCGTCATACGCAGCCGCCGGCGCAGTAGGTTTTATCACGTTTGATAGCGGTACGCACCGAGAGGAGGCGACGTCATCAACCACGAGTACTGACGAGGTCTACCAAACGTGACGCTCATCAATTACGTCACGCGCCACAGTACGTACCGGCCAGTGCTCATCTTCAACGAAGCAGCGGCATCATCCAAACGTGCCATCATGTAACATGAGTTAACATTGCTACCAGTCGCCTCTTCGTCGTCCCATGCTGGTGGTCTCAGTTAACATTTTGGTTTTCCGCTTGTCCTTTTCACGACTCTTTTGCGGTGGTTCTCGCAATTATACCAAACGCGGAAGCATACGATGACGAAACAGCAGCTGATTAGTAGCAGATGCTTACGCATCACTTAGATAGCTCCCACAGGATATAATGCGTGTGATTGTTTTTCTTCGTGTCTCTTTCTTCAACGCCTTTTTTACATCTCAAGGGGACATTGAGATAGTTCATCTCTGTCTGGCGTCTTCAAAGACTGTGTGATAGCGCTCACACAGACAGTTCATTCTTTTCTTCACTTGCTTACATTTCTCTTTTATTCTTTGACTTTCACATTTCTTTTCCCCTTCAGCAGTACAGGGTAGCAAACCGGAGGTGTCCCCTAGTTAACTTCCCTGTCATTTCTTTGTTTCTACCTAAGTCTCTATTTTCTTTGTTTAAGAAGTGCAGAGAGCAAAGTAAGGAACGTATTGGCAAACCCGTCTCTATTTGTTGTTTTTATTAGCACGTGTTTTTTAAATGTATTAATAATGCCTTACAAGGAGGATGTGTAGAGGTGAGTCCGTCACACGATTGCGAGCAGTCTCTCTTTGTAATTACATATTCCTGCGAGTGGCTTCGCATGCCCGACTAGAACGCTTGTGTCAAAAAAGAAACCATTACTTGTGTTACATCGTTTCAAAACGTTAATAGAATAATAATGAATTTGTGCTTCCAGAATGCTAAACCCCCGATTGCTTCCTCGTTTTTCTATTTAAATAAATAAATAAATAAATAAATAAGGTATGAATCGGGTCCTTCATTCTCGGGTTTTGTAGTTTTTGAAATACGGGCAGTAAAATTAGGTTTTATTTTTAAATAAAAAGACAAGGAAGCAATCGGGGGTTTAGCATTCTGGAAGCACAAATTCATTATTATTCTATTAACGTTTTTAAACGATGTAACACAAGTAATGATTTCTTTCTTTTTTATGGTTTAATGGATTTTTTTTTTTTGCTTACAGAGTACCTACAGCGCCATAAAGGCATTACGTAGGGGGGAACAAAATATAACCAGTAATACAAAAAAGCTTTTGGGCAGATGTACTCACAAACAGAAGCACTACAATAGCATTCAGAGAAAGACATGCAAGTAGTGTGAAACAAACAGGTTTCAAGATATGTAACACATACATTTGTTTCGCAAGAGCGCCGTCACAGCATAGAATAAAATAGCTCGTTATTTGATACATTTACTATATAATTTGGTAAACTGTTCCATTGTCTAATTGATTTGGGGAAAAAAGAGTAGTAAAAAGTGTTTGTTCTGCAGTTATAGGCTGAGATCTTTTGTTATCAGAGCGAGTCGTTACGTAATCTGGTTCCATAAGATAGTTATAGCCATTGATAACTGTCTGACTGTTATATATTCGGTGCAATAGTTTGAGCCTTAACGTCTGCCTACGCATATATAGTAGATCCCATCCTAAAGTGGCCTTCATTTCGGAAACGCTAAAGTACGGTCTGTAATTATTACAAACACACGTTACATTAGGAAAATATTCACAACCGATACAGTCATACTCAAGTCGTATTACGAAAGTAAGTATTATGTGAGATGCAAATAGTCTATAAATGTATACACAGCATTAAAGGGCGCGGTCAAGAACGCAGGTTAATATTTAAAGTGTGAAGAAAGGATCTTCAGCCGCCTACAGTAGCAATGTGCTGGGGAAGGCCATTCCAGTCTGTGTCTGCAATGTAAAAAAAGATGATGCAGCAAATTTCGTCGTATGTACACGTGGACAGCTAGCACGGAAAGGGATGACCGGTGCGGTTAAATATGCGCAATGGGGCAGAGAGGTAAGGTGCGCGATTACCTGATAAAAAGTAGAACATAAAGAACAGTGCCAGACTTGTAATGCGGCTATAATGGGAAAGAAGTGGTATGCCAGAATGGTATTTTTATGGAAATAACACATGTTATACAACTGTGAGGACTCAGCTCACTATATGGGAGTTTGTTCAAAAGGACGTTGCTTATTATTTATGGACTCCTGAAGGACGATCCACTACCGTTGGGGAAAGTGTGAGTTTGTTGAATCGTTTACGGCAAGAACTGTTTTACATATCAAGCAGACGCCTTAGGATGCATCGACTATAGTTAAAGTATTTGCGCAAATTTTCGCGCATATGCCGAAAAAAATGCCTACTTAGTGGTCAGTATATACTGCAAGAAAACGCATACACATGTTTGGGCGGGGGCTTATGCGAAGTCCTACAACAAAAACGGTCTATTCATGATATGCGTCTTTGATGTATCAGAGTTACTTCATGTTCAAAACAATGTTCAAATGCCCGGGCAACAAGTCACTGACGCTTCGAGTTGATAAATTTGAGTCGTCCTACCAATTGTCTCAGAATGGCATTCATTCTGGGTGATTTGGCAATAATAGGTGCGTACCCAGTTGCACGTGCCCAGTTCAGCAGCGGTCACAAAACGCTGCATACCATTTGTGTAACAGTGACGAACCTATTCTTGGGGATTAGCCGAGAGTGGGCCCACACCCAGAAACACATACCCAGTCACCAAGGTTGTCGACTAGGCCAAACAGCACCCAGCCAGCAACAGGTTGTCTATTCGGGGAGATACCCAGTGGTCGAAGTTGTCTACTCGTCAAGGCAGCAGCCAGCCCATGTACAGTGACCCCAAGTTTACAAATATATCCGGCCACGATACGGCGGCAAACGCCAGATTCAAGAAGTCAAAGAAACCTTCGGTTAAAGAAAAAGAAACAATACTCACCATTTTCTACGGGAACCAATCCCTCAGAAAAATGCCACTCGGAAACGAAGATGGCCCCTATGGTAAGAACAACGGTCGCGTGCAGGCGCATAATGAGTTGCTGCTGATTCTACGCTAAGTGACGAGTGAGTCTGGACACCTCGAGTGTCCTACTTATACGTGTAACATATCGGCTTGACGACACTCGAGGAGCTTGACCTTTTGTGAAGGCCGCGGCACGATATGCTGTCCATGTCAACATTTTCGCTTGAATTCTTAACGTCGACCTTGCACATATACGTGTCGTCCACTCAGAAGACACGTGCAAAAAGTCGAGGCTTATTTGGGTCAAGAAAATAGGGGCGCTGCCTTCTAAACTAGGAAACCGCCGGTTGAATTATCAGCCGCCATGGCAAATCTTGACCCTGAATAGGAGACGTCGAGTGCACTTAACGTGAGACTACGGGGTGTCGCGTATAAAGAAAAGACAAATTTAGCCTCAGACGAGAGTTCCCGCCACTGTATGTAGATATATACGAAGCTCTAATCTTTCTCCTCAGAAATATGCAACGCTGTAGAAGTTAGATCTTGCGTCTGCCAACTGCTTCTCAAGAAATCATGCAGGTTTCTGCGTCAATGCGACGGTTGGTGGATGAAAAGCAATAGTGGTGCTTGAAAATGTTGAAAGATATTGTCCTAAACTTTGTAGTAGCTGATAATCTTTTTTTTTAATGCTGGATTTGACTATTCGATGCAGTTAAGCTATTAAAGCCCGCCTTTGACTACTTTCTGCGAATGTTTTGAAGAGAATGTCTCAGGGTCGCCATGTTTCATTTCACATACTATGCTTTTTGCAGCAAAGAACGAAAGCTTCCGTAAGACTAGACGCTGAGCTGAGTGTGACACTCAGCTAAGACGCAGTGCCTAAGTGTGACACCTCAATTGGCAACTAAATTTGACTCAACAACGCAAAACTCAGATAGTAAATATTCGCATATGCGCGTGTGTTGGCCAATTATTTGTCTTTTTTCGAAGCAGCCATTGGTCACAAGCCTTCTTCTCGAACTTTACATGTTGCACGGTTCACAATCGCAAGCAGCTGTACATATATAGGCAATACAGCCAGCGCGATCATAGAAAACTTGTTTTGTGCAAAGATTAATTGCCGCATTGACAAACTTTCAGTAAAACCATTGTAAGTGTCAACTCATTGTGTGATGCTCACTAATGGACGAAAGAAGGCCACAAGCTATATCAGTCCACTTTCGCTGACCTCGGCAGTAAACGGCAGGAAGTATTTCTGACGAACGATTGATGTTACCCGGCGTCTTCTGCTTCCTACCTCCAAGACGACGGCGCCGAATGGGCTAATCTGGTGATGGAAAAGCTTCCCGTCTTCAGCCACATCAACGTGTTATCTGTTTAAGTGGCGAAGGTCGATCTTGTGCTGACGAATTCTTTACGGGGAGTTTTTACTCTCGTCAATATACGCCGCGCTGCACTTGGTGCAGGTAGTCCAACTACCGAATGTTTACCTTTGAAGCTAGCCTGGATCACTTATTCTGATAACATTGAAAGTGTTAGCCACTGCTGTGTCACCGGCATCTCCGCAATAAAATGATGGCTATTGAGCAAAGGATGAGAATACGTGGTGATATGACAAACAAATGGTGCGGCAAGAAAGCACATTTCGTAAACAGGCTTAAACAACAATAGTCAACATTTATTAAAGAAAAACAGCCCACTACTCTATCGTTAACCACAGAGAATGCTGAAACATAATAATAACACATGAAGACAAAGTTTTAAGGCTTAGATACAATTTCACTTTTAGTGAAGACGATTATTAAAGCTTTCACACCTGATAACTGTAATGATGTGTTATTCCGTGACCCAAGCAAGTTTTCGGGGCTAAAAGGGTGATTTTCAAGGCCTATCAATGCTGCCTTCAAAGCACACCTTTGCTGATGAAACTTAGGAGAGCTTACTATAACGTGTTCTACGTTCTCCCGTGGATGACCGCATGTACAACAAGGCCTATCCTAACATACGATACAAAACGATACCTATATACGCCCCCTAAAACCAGATACAATGAATGAGTCTAGGTCACGGCCAGCATCAGCAGGGATCGGAAACTATAGATGAGTGCCAACTCTACAAAGAAGACATTTAATCAAAACGTCTCCAAGTAGCAAACTTTCGGCACAGACTTGCATAAGATGTCGAAATGAAAACGTACAGAGTTGCGCTAAACTTTCGCATTAGGGAGTATCGTAATCGTCAGTGAATTTTCTGTTCTTCCTTTGTGATAAATGCCTTCGTAAGGCGAATCAATTCACCCCTCTTCAAAGAAGGAGGCACAGCAAATTGCTGCGAAGGCAAAAACTCAGGAAGTGGTCGATTTGCTCATCACATTTGCATAGTATAACAAACTGAGTCACCCCACTCGCACTGAGAAATGAGATATGCCATATTCTTTCTTCTTTTTATCAAATTTATCAACTCGTAAAGTCACGTCGATGTGCAGCTTATCTATCATTTTGTGGTTAGCGCCCTAGTGCTGTTCGAAACTATTTGCAGAAAGGCACAAAAGTCGAACAAAAATAGTGCATTGCTGCTCAAAGCTATTTGCAGAAAGATACAAAAGTCGAACAAAAATAGTTTATTGGTATCCTTTGCTTATAGTTTAGTAAAGGCACTCGTTTTCTGCGTGACTACAAGCACTCCTCTGTAGCTACCAATGGCTGCTTTCATTTATTTTTATGCATGTTTGAACTTTCTGCTATTGATGACCTGGAACACAGTACGGACAGACACAGACGGGCAGTAACACAGGCGACTTTTGACTAACAGTACAAGCCATGGCGCAATCACTCCGACACAAGACTGCACTCAAGATTGGAATTCAAGTATGCTGCTATATTCACTAGGATTCCTCGCAGCCCTATTCTTGTCGTCATCACCATCCCCCTCTCCCAGTTTCGTGGTCTTTTCCCCTTTCCCAGCGCAGAGCTTAGCAGGTTAGATTAGCTCAGACCGAATTCGTACAAATCAAATTCCTCCTCTTCCTTTAAATGGCGTATTCCGGCACCTTCGCAGCTCTGGTGCACGTAACCGCAATTTTTGTGTCAACAAAGTTTAAGCTTTAAATGTGCACCAAAGTGGGTCTATGCTAAACGCATGACTACATGTGACGAAGTTGGTGTTTAGCTAAAAATCTTCTAACCGAAAGAAAAGAACCAAAGCCACAGGTGGCGTGCTCGACTCTCCTCTTATCATTTGTCAAGTGACTATTATTATGTGAGGTGCAGTCAGTCGCACACAATCTTGACGCAGCAATCCGGATAGACACCAGTGCCGTTGAGAGTAACACAATCTGAACCTGGACTGACGACGCCGCAACTGCAAAGAAAAGCAAGAATGTTAACAATGCAGCCACAAATAGGATGGACTTATTAGCGTAAGGAGACACTGTGCTTCTACAAGCACCTAATTTTTTGGGTGCTTTGGCACAAGCAGAAATCATCTGCTTAGCGCCAGTTTAGAGAACCACGTCCTCAAAGTACCTGGCTAAGTGCATTGCTGTTCTAAGTAGCACTCTGCAGCGCTTACTCTCTGGAGAGGGCCTATAAGTGTGAACTGGAACCTCAATGTACTTCGTCACATATTTCTTAAGAAATGAATTAGTCTGGGAACTTTGGCTCAGTATACATGCCATTTCATTATTACGCAGGTTCATTTATGTGATTGAAACACGTGTTTTAATGTGAATAATTAGCACTAAGTACAGAATAAGGGACAAGTTGCAACCGTGGGCCACACTGGCACCACATTGAGGCAACTTTGGGTGGCATCGTTTCCACTTCTAATGCAACCTGAGCTGTTAGTGGTCCCATCATCACCTTATGGCAGTGGCGACGGCAATGCAAAGATTGACGCCCGCTCCCCGCCTCCCCCCACCCGCTTTATCAATCACTTCTGATGGCGGAATGCTGTGCATACTCATAAGAAATAACCCCAAATGTTCGTCCCCTCATGTGGAAATACGAAGGACTCAATACATTAGGGGAAATGTAGTGGCCTACGGAGGATTCGTCATTTGAGGACTCGGTCCAACCGTAAGCAACCATCGAACATTCAGTTTACAATTGAGCGTAGCATGTGAAGCCTCCAAAGTGATCCACACTAAGCGGCTCAGTTCAGTTCAGTTTATTTTCCAATAAGACCCCCGATTTCAGGGGTATTACTTAAGGGGTGGGTACAAGATTCGAATTAACACTAGTTCAAGTAACGTACAAGTTCAAGCACGCATACAGGGAAGGGGCCAGGGTCATTATTCAAATATAATGTTGTTTCTCTCTCTGTTTCTAATAGCGAAAAGAAATGAGAGGTAAGCATCTTTATTTGCCTAATTCACTAAAAAATTGCATTGAGGGATGTAGGAGAAACTCAACATGAATGCACTGCGAGAAACGAACCCTGCTAGAACGACTTCGCCGGCTTCTGCAGTTTCCAAGTGACAACTCCATTCCTCGCAGGGATGCTCCAGTTTCAGAGGCTTAGATGGTGATATCTCCGTCCCGTTGTGCTGGCATTTACCTTGGAAAAAATCGACGAGGAACGATATCGTATAAGTTAGCGCCTTACATATGCACATTTCGCGAAATAGCAATGATCGCGTTATTATTAACGCATCACATATTGGCCATGCACAGATTTATTTTCCATTTCATTTTTATTTTATTACCTTAAAGAGCCCTGACAAAAAGGGGCGTGACATAAAGGTTGGGCCCACACGTAGGGTGGTCCTTCGTTTTCGGGCAAAACCGGAAAAGTGCTGATTTTTGCATCCCGAACAAAATTTCTAAAAATTAGGTTAAACCCAATTTCTCCTCGAAAGTAGTCCTTTCGTAAAGAATAATATTAAATGCGCGTGTTACAAAACTAATAAACACTACCCACTTTTTGTGAGCAAGTGGTCAAGATATATCATAGTATCATAAATATAAAGATAGAGTGTATGCTACGCTTTCCCTGAAAATTTCCTGACACAAATAAAAAATATAATATAGTCAGTACCTGTAGGCTTTGTGTGAACGAAGGCATGTTGTTTTCTTTACTAGCCGCGTTTACATTAATACGACAATGCGGCATCGCAACGCAGTTTCCGCTGGTCGCATTCACGTAAATGGCGGTAATGCGCTGGGAAGCGAATTAAGGCAGTGCTGGCGCTCTGGTATAGCAGCGACGTTGAGAGGACGTTTACCCCATCTATGTTGCATACAACGAAGGGTGGCTGATTCGTCTAGTTTTCATGCTAATAATTTTGTTTCAAGAGCATAAATTCATACCAGTAGAACAGGACGACAACCGACGAAGACTAGAGGCCCAGCAGATCTTCGATTGACACAGAAATGTTCCCAATTCACGTAATAAAGTTATTCTACAAGGCCTTCTCTTAAGACAAATAAAATCATCACACCTCCTGCGAAGCATTTCCGTGCGCGCTAGTACTGACACGTTTTTCTTCTGTGTTTCATGTGTGCACATGTTTTCTTTGAGTTTCCTTTGTTAAAGGCATTTTATACCTCAGTGAGACATTGATGTTGTTTATGACTATTTGGCGCCTTCACAGACTGTGTGACACCACCTCCCACCCAAACAGTTCTCCATTGTTCATTATTTAATTCGTTTGCTTTCTTTTCTTTCCTTTTCTTTCTTTCATGTCCCTATTCCTATTCACCAGTGTAGGGTACCAAACCGCAGACATGCTCTGGTTAACCTTCCTGTCATTTCTTTGCTTTTACTTAAGTCTCTATCTTTGTTAAAAAAGTGTGGGAAGCAAGGAAGCTATCACTAAACACGTCTCTGCTGTTCTAATGATGTGTTTCTCTTTTCAAATGACTGACAATGAGGATTTGCTCGTCACACGATTTGCGAGAAACTCTCTTTACTATTACTTTTTCTTGTTAATGACTTCGGTTGCTTCAATAGGACGTTTGTGTCCAAAAAAGAAGACCACTGCTTTTGTTATGCATTTCTTAAGCACTACGGCACATCCATTCTCGACGATTTGGCAAGAGTAGGCACGTATACCCAGTTGCACAAACCGAGTTGCACGTGCTCAGTGCGATAGTGGTCGTTTAGAGCTTCACACCTCTCTTGTCAATGGCGCATCCATTCTTGGCGATTGGCCAAGCGCAGGTGTGTACCCAGTCACCAAGGTTGCCTACTGGGCCAGACAGCAGCTAGCCAGCGACAAGTTGTCTATTCGGAGAGATACCCAATGGTCAAAGTTTTCTGTTATATTATTGCGATATCATCGAGAAATGCTCAAGAGACGAGCCACCGCGAGAACGACGATGAAGTGGGTCTGTGCCCTTGGTGCCAGCGAGTGTCGGCCTGGCTGTATGGCTCCAGTGTAAATAGCCTGTAAATAGCCTCTCTCGTCTGTGTCTTTCCAGACGTAACAATATACTTGCCAAGATAGCTGCCAGCACATGCACGGTGGCCCCAAGTTGTGCATACATATGCGCAAATATGTCCGTCGAGGAAACGACGACGAACGCCAAAGCCAGGGGAAGAGTCAAGGAAAGTTGCGCTCTAATAAAAAAAAAATATACTCACCATCTTTTACGGGAACCCGTGCTCTGGCGAGGTACCCTTCGGACCGATGCCACTCGGAGACGACGATGATCGCTATGGAAACAAGAACGGTCGCGTGGGCGCGCATGATGCTGATTCGATGCTGGCAAACTGCAGAGTGATTCTGGACTCCTCGAGTACCCTATTAATACATCAAAGGTATCGGCTCCACGACGCTCGCGGAGCTCGATATTTTCTGAACGCCGCTGCAGGATATGCGCTGTCAATGTCAACAGTTTTCCTCGATTCCTTGGCGCCGACGTTGCGTGCGTATGCGCCGTCGCCTCACCAGACAAGTTCCAAAGTCAAGGCCTCTTTGGCTCGATCAAATAGCGGCGCTACCGCATAAACAAGGAAACCGCCGGTTGAGTTATGAGCCGCCATGGCATATCTTGACCACTCGACGTGAGACCACAGGGTGTCGCGCATAAACAAAGACAAATTTAGCCTCAGACGAGAGTTCCCCGCCATTATATACATACATATATCAAGCCCTAATCTTTCTCCTCGGAAATATGCAACGCTGCAGAAGCTATAGCTAGATCTTGCGCCTGCCAACTGCTTGTCAAGAAATCGCACAAATTTCTGCGTAGTTGCAGCGGTTGGTAAATGATCAGCAAGGCGCCGTCTGCAAACGCTGCAGGATGTTGTTCCGAGCCTTTCGGCAACTTAAATTTTCTTTCGATTCTGAATTTAAGTGTTCGACGCGTGTTAAGCTTTGAAAGCCCGCCTTTGACTACTTTCTGCGAATGTTTTGACGAGAAGGTTTTTGAGTGCTTCTCACGCGATGCATTTTGGACAGTACACATTCACTCTGATTTTTATAACAACAGCGACTGACTAAAAGAATGATATTTTATTCGCTTTGCCGTTGCTGCTTCAGCAGCCAGCTGCCACAGCGGCAGCGTTCTTGGGTCTTTCTTTTTCTCTCTCTCTATCCTTTGGACATTCTGGACGTTCCCCTCATACAGATGGCTGAAGAGTGTTTACACGTCACCTCACGTAAAACATCCAAAACGTAAGCGCGCATTATCAAAAAAATAAATAAATAAACATTTTAAAACTAGAACAAAACTAGGAGGAATGATGCAGGATATCAATCAGCTCATCGCTAACAATCCCATTGGGACGCTGGGGCCCCAAGTTATAGAAATTCATAACACTACTTGATACTACAATTTCTTTCAACTATCCCTTGCTATGATTTGTTCATTCCGCGGCAAAAAAAGAACAAGAAATTTTGCTCTAGATAACGTACATTTGTTGCAGCGAGGTGGTTAAGGTATCCTTTGTGGTATCACTGCGTCATTCTGTAGAAAACAAGGCTAGCAGCCAACACGCTTGCAGTGGAAATAAGGATGAGGGTGCTGTCCTGTGTACGAGCTCTTCGGCAAGATAGTCACCTCATAGTCCAATGGATGGCCATATCCGATGGAAGGGAAGCTAGCAGTGCATACACAGAAAATTACCATGGCATAACGTGACTAATCATCGCCACAAGAACTACAAAGAAGCTAAACACCGAAACAAACGTACATACCAATCTATCGTACAATCTTTTGATATATATTTCATTTAGGTGCGTAAAATGTGCAATTGGCGAAAAACAATTTCTGCATTTTTTATCTTAAACAGGAACTTTTAACAAGGTATGCAGGCCTATGAGTAAAACATGTCCAATAGTACGGCATCACACGTGCAACAACATATCGCATAATGTGAAAATTTATCTCAAGCTTGTTTTGCAATCTACCCTGGAGAACATCACAGAATAAAACGGCATCTTTTCAGTTGATAAAGTAGTGTTCAATAGTTTCAGGCGTCTTACAGAGGGAACAGCTAACAGGTGAAAGTAATGTTTTGTCTTTGTTTGAGGCCATGTTCTAACTGGAAAAGTTTCAGTATGGAACCTGAAAAAGAAAAATTTTTGTGGAAACTTGTGTGGCGACTGTCCCCTCCACTCCCCCCATCCCATTCGCTTTTTTTTTTGAGAGGGGGGGGAAGTATTTGTGTACTATGTTTAGCTGTGATAGTGTTAGCCAGCGCCGCTCGTGACAACTACGGTGGATATGAAATATCCTAGCAAGCGTCACGTATTTCGTGACCTTAGCAGCAGCTCATTGGCCTGCAACGCTTTATACAGCAGGCAAGGCATCACCTAGAGATTCCCCAGGCTGCCGGAGTCGAAACCATCGCTACGCAACAAACGAGATAAATCAGGGGAACAGAAGGGCTACCTTTTAAAGATGATGTCTTTCTTGGCGAGTTGCCCCCACTTTTCCGCATCGGGTTTGTGTGTTTCTATGATTCGTGGGCCGATACCGAAGTTAGTGCAGTGTAAAACTGTGGGCCGATGCCCGCGGAACCAGCGGTACCGATAGCATTGGTAACGGTGGTAGCGTTCGTGCGTTTCCAGTGATAGCGGTAGTATGAGCACGTTCTCGCATCCTTTCCTCGTAACAGCTATCGTTTTGAGGCGCTGTCGTTGAAGCGCTGCGTTTTTGGTCGGAGACGCAGACGCCGTCGTTTAAGACGCTGCGAGCCTTACAGAATGAGTTATATGCCGCATACATTTTGTTCTCAGCCCCAACTAGCTCAGGAAGACATCAGCGACAACTTGAGGTTCAATCGCCTTCCAGCATTTTAAAGCTAAGCTGTCCTTGCGAGCCAACCCGGACTATCCTTACTGTGGCGACCACATGCTGCTGCTGATGACGATTGTCATTATTATTATTATTATTATTATTATTATTATTATTATTATTATTATTATTATTATTATTATTATTATTACTATTATTATTATTATTATCGTCGTGTGTTAACGCCGAATAGCTCACACTCGGCTGCGGGAAGGCGGCGCCATCTAGGAGCGATGGCTCACGCTACTTCGCCCACAGCACTAGAAGGTAGAGGTGTGAAGCCGGCCTGCGCGTGCGACCAACACCCTCTAGAGAACTGGTGTTGGTGCTGGTGGAGGTGTTGGTGCGACTCGTTGGCCACAGGTGGAGAGGGCGAAGGGCCCGCAACCATCACCCTCGCAACGCGGAGAGCCGCGATGAGAGGGGAGAGAGCTAAGGCACCAGAGGAGATGGCTTCACGTTGCGAATGCGTTGCACCTGCTGGCAACCGCCTGGACGGTCGCATTTGCGCCTCCAAGGGAAGGTCGGGTACCCCAAACAAACGGCGCAGAATGCCACCTTGCCTCTTTTCAACCCCTACATGGCTGGTTATGTTGAAAGGTGCATTGCATTGCAGAGCTTCTAGTTCGGAGCATCCTTGATCTAGATGAGAAAGTGCGCGTGAGCACTGCCACGTAAGCTTCACTGTGTGTGGATTCCAACAGGCCATGTTAGATGTGCTGCGTCTTTTTGTGTTAAACACCCAGTAAAGAAAACAGAAAACCATATGCTGAATGTTGCATAAATGGGAGCGACGGATGCAAATTGTAACACGACCCTTCTTGCAAAACCACTGACCAATCTACACTCGAATACCACACAAAACTACCATTTTGTATGAAATTCAAAACTACGTTTTCAGGCGTCACTTACCCAGATTCGCCTACAATAAATACTAAGTGAATGTCGTACGCGGCGATGCCAATAAAAGCATACCGATTCCACTGCAACGAAGTGACAGCATACAACACAACTCAAAACATAGATTACACTGCAATGAAGCGATGGCGCCATCTGTCGTTACTAGACTACTTTACTAACCTAGCGTAGTAACGTTGGTCATGGCTACGGTGAACACTGTGTTTTCACCGTAGCCGTGACAGACGGCGCCACCGTTTCGTTGCAGCAAAATTGAAAAATTTTTGAGTGGCATCATCGCAGACGACACCCACTACGGTTTCATCGCTAACAAAACTGGCAAGTAATGCCAACAAGTTAACTAATGGCCACAAGCAAACTCAACTATAGTCAATGCGGTACCTATGTTTGAAATCTAAGTGAACATCAGCTAATTGTTTTGCAGGAAGAGTCATGTATAGCTGGCGCTCTTAGTTAAGCAACATTGAGTATGTGCGAAATCATTACGCGTATAGAAAGTATAACATATCGAGAGGGACTTGTAAAAATTCAGGGCTGCAGTGAAATAGCACTCTCGTATAGAGCATAGGGCTTGAAATGGCAACACAACCATAATGCACCCCTTCCACATACACACAAACACACACACACACACACACACGGCCCCAAAGAAAAGACCATTCGTTCATGTGTACGTAAACTAGGCCTTGCGAACCGATGTTTGCACACTAAGAGCTCATTAACAGGCAGCCCACTTCAAGAGTATGCTGGCTAGTTGCCAACGATTCAGCGAAAGGAGCGAGCGAGAGCGTGAGGAAGAAAATGAGGAGGGTGCGGTATAGAGAGGGTGCAGCTCAACACTAAATGCATGCATGGCACGAAGTCGGGAGACCTTGGCTTACGAACTAACGAGATAGGCTTGCGCTTTCAAGTAGCTCGCCGTCTAGGGACAGTTAAGTCCGTCCGCTCCTCAAGAAGGTGACAGCAGAAATCGTCATTTCTATCTTTTTTCTCAGCACTGCGCATACAAGCACATTTAATCAGCGTGGATAACTGTTGTGAATCTTGTCGGGAGTCAACCAAGACTTTGCCCTCGACAGCAATTCAGGACAAAATATACTGAGACCCATCTGCCTCTCTCGTGGCTCCGCTATCTCATTCAAAATTCTCGTCAGTTGTCGCTCACCGCAAAATGAACAAAAAATGGGAAAGCATAAAACCACAGATAAAAAAATCAATGAAATTCTTTTATTATTATTATTTGTTGCTTTATGTCCAGACAGATGGGACTGAGGACAGGTAGCCGCGTAAATTCGCCGATTTTACTGCAGCACAAATCACGGCTTCTTTTAGTTCGCGACAACTCGCTCTAATAATATACAGCCTGCCTCCATACAAACGAGAACGCTCGTAGCATTAAAAAAGGAGGGAGGGAGGGGAGGGAGGGGGCGTACGACACGTTCTCAATAGCTGCGTCCCTGAATGCTCACGCCACTCATCCCGAACGCTTGAATGCGTGTCAGCACAATATAAACGGCAACCCGGAGTCTGTTGAGGCAACTGGCAGTCTGGCATATCTGCCACTTCTCGGTCGCAGAGATACGGTGCAGTAAGTCGGGTTGTCGTGTTCGTCGTGGAACTAGGTTGGAAAGCTGCTTCAGCTAATACAAACATAGTCAGAATTCACAAAGAGTTTTGTTCTTATAAATGTTCTCTGCCTCTGGCAAGCAGCCATCGCTAATAATACGTCCAGCATCATGACTGCCTGTGTCATATGCCCTTATTAACATTTCTAGCATAAAAACTTCTCTCTTTTTCTTTCTGTGAATGCCAGCCTCACTCCTTATCGGCTTCCGCCTTCACTGTCCGGACTGGCTGCAGCCCACAGGCACACGATTTCTGCCGGGGCCATAACGCCATAACGCCGGCAGTTTTTTCAGCGACTCTCGCCACTTCCCAGATCGTGGAAGATGGTTCATTTGCCCCGCAATTCACGCTGCTCGAGTCAAAGCCACCTAAGTGCAACTAGACTCATAGGTCTCACAAGAGGGACAGAAATTTCCGTCGGCAAAGAAAGGGGTTCTAACAGCGGCTGTCAGTCAGTGTGCACAGAGATACTTAATTAGAGAGTTCTAGGGTGCCCAAGCACTGGGTAATGCAAACCACCGTGCGTACAAAAAAAAGCAAAGGGCCTACGATAGATTTAGGGCGCCCAGCGCAACCTAAAACTCTCTAGTAGAGAGTTTCAGATTAGTGTGCCTATAGGCGTTTGGGTACTCGAACCTCCGGGCGTGCAAAATAACACAAAGGGCCTACGACAGAGTTTAGGGCACCCGAAGCATTAGGGTTCCCAGGCACTGAAAGACGCAAACCTGCCTGGCGTACAGAAGGAGGCAAGGCGAGCACTAAAGAGCGCGTAGGTCCCACAATGGAGTCCCACTTCCTTCTTTCTTCCTCTTCTATTTTCTTTTTTTTCCCCTCCTATTTCTGTTTAAGTTATATGAATCCTATAAAAGAAAATGGAACCTCTCCCAAAGGTAGGCATAGCTTATGAGCAAATACCACCTGTTGATAAACCAAGGTCGCCAGCCTATGCACCCAAACCATAGCAACTTTGCAGAAACTCATTTATGAAGAAACGCAAAGCAATCGAACATAGGGATCAATGCTTCACATGCGACGAGAGGGCGATTTCGGGCTTTTCTTATCAGGCTATGTCTCCGCAGGAACCAATCCAAGATCACATTATCAGGCAGTGCACTGATCACAATCTTCCCATTCTCATACTCCCTATACATGCTGTCGCTCACATAACAAGATACTATATGTGCGCTTTACGTCGCCTAATCTTGTGTAGGATATAAATATTGTGTGTCTCGTATTTTTTTCTCTCTTACAAGTGACTGCACGAATACTTCTGGGCTCATGTTTTTTTTCCTCTCTTTTTTTTGCGCAACACTATCCTTGTGTCAGTTTGTGACAAGGTGTGTTCATCGTATGCCCTTACGCTCGTACTTCATTTACGAATCCCGGCTGTTTGAAGGCTAGACCTTATATATCCCGCAAGACTCCAGCCTTCGCTGGTGCGAAAGAGAAAAAAGGAAAGGTATATGTCCAGTCTTCAGCCCTGCACGTGAAGAAGGGTGAAAGGGAGTGAGTGAGAGAAGACAGAAGTTAAATTAATCACGTGTGCTAGACAAGCTGCAGCTATCCTATATGCTCCGACACTTAACGGGCTGTAGAAGCGCAGTTGTGCCTGATTAGTCGAAACGACTGGCTGCCTAAGTTGCAAAAGCTGTTTAGCGCAACCTATCCTCTATAATGAACTGAGCCTCTCCCAACAAAATGATCCGTTAAAGCGGTACCCGTTTTATTAAAGCGGCACCCGTTCTTCATTGCGAGTGCAAACGGTGCGAATAAATCAAGCGCTGTTTAATTGGGCTCTGCTTTTCACGACGCTGTACGCATCTGGGCGTCACGGGGTACACGACAAGAGGAATTCGCCGGCGCTGGGCTAAAAAGGAGGCGACGACGCTGGCGTGGCGTAGACGTGGCGTACCGTATACGTTGTTGGTTCTGACAAATAGTCAGGGAAGACGAAATTTAAGCTCGCTCGTACCTCAACCGAGCGGAAGAAAGCGAGGCGCCCGCGAACAGGCATGCGCGAGCAGGCGATTCAGTGCGCAGTCGTCGGGGCTGGCAAGAAACTATTCAGCAGCTGGCGGCTGCAGAGATGCTACTCCAGGCCACGGACGTGATTTTGGTGGCGGCCACGGCGGGTTTCCTCTTTTGCTGGCCGGTCAACTCGGCCGACATGGGATGGGACGCGGTGCCCGTTAAGAACGGTGAGTTAAGTTTGTTGTTGTTGTTGTTGTTGTTGTTGTTGTTGTTGTTGTTGTTGTTGTTGTTGTTGTTGTTGTTGTTGTTGTTGTTGTTGTTGTTGTTGTTGTTGTTGTTGCGTGGCCCTTCTTTCCTGTTCCAAGCGTTGTCGTCTGGTCGGCCAGTGAAACCGAAATCCTCGAGGGGTATCGAAATCGCGACGAGTGACGTTGTGGCGGTTGTTGAACTGATTGTTCCTGTCCATGTCGCTTATTAGTATACCCTGTTTCTGTTGTAAGCATTGATTGTAGCCTGGCCGCCACCGGAGGGGACGTGAGCTGGGTTGTAGCGACTCGACGGAAATTCACGTTGTTGTCATTGCACAGACTGTTGTTGCCGTTCCTGCTTGTTCGTTGTCACCGTTTCTTTAGCAACTACATGCTGTCGTCTCATCGGTAATCTAGAAGCAGACATGGAATGCTTGCGTCGATTGTTCAGAACGCCGAGTGACGTCGTTGTTGCTGTAGTTATTTGGAGACGTCAGTTTCGTTGTTAGCTAGCGCTTGCTTGGTAATGATGTAGCTCTTGCCGTCCAGCCGGCCAGCGAAGCCCCAGATGTTGGAGTACGATACCAGCACTGAAATGTGAGTGACGTTGTCGTCCTAGCTGTCACTGACATCACTGCTGTTGTCGTCGTTGTTGCGTGCCCATGTCAGTCACTTCTTTTGTAATTGTAGACTTCCGACCCGTAAGAAGAATCCACATGTGATGGGACTGCCCAGAACCGCAAGTGACAACGCCATTGTTGCTGCTATAGTTATTGTTTTTGTTGTTACTGGCCATGTTGGTGACGCGGCTATAGTTGTCGTTGTTGCCTTTTTGCTGGTCAGTGGCCTTGGATGCGGTGAAAGCTTACGACAACGTGTTATATAGTACTTAATGTCGCCTTGTTCATAATTTTCCCACTCCCTGGCTAAACCCTCCGTATTTTCAATAGAGAGCTTATCTTTCTCTTTCTCTCTCTCTCTCATTCATAACTGTTATCGACATTGCTGTTGTTGCTGCTGGCATCATAGTTGCTGTTTCATTGTCGCCTGGCCGGCCAGACAGCACAGTGCTTTCCTTTCTTTTGTTATTGCTGTTCATTTCACTTTTGTTTTCAACGCTGTTCTTTAAATCGTAGCGTCTGAGTAACTACGGTGAAGGCCTCACCAATGGGCTTAGTATTACGATAATATCTAGCGTGTTTTTATAGGCTACAATGTATTCTATTGACGTGAGGCAGTTGTTCAAAATCCTCTTCAACTGTATTAGCTAATCAAGTGTACGTTTCCTCGCGTATTATGAGGAAATACAACTATAGTGATGGACTTCGATTTCGTGTTAAAGGGTTGAAAATTGAGCTCGTTTGTACGAGGGCAAATCACAAAGTCACGGCCCCTATTTTTTATTAGCCTAAGTAAGGTATATACAGGTAATTACAAATGTACGTACTACTCTACGTAGCTTATACTATTTTTCGCGCCTTGGAAGTCTATTTTCACAATGAAACTTGCGTGGATCTTTAGAACCGCTTCTTTCTCCAATTCAGGAAAGTGCCAGTACAAGGGAAGGGAAATTAAGCGGGGAAGTCACGTGGACGTGGAGCACCCTTGCGAGCGCTGGAAATGTGAGCTCACCGAGGACCTGGTGCTGTTCTTGGGGTGCGTCCGCCTTTACCTGGACTCGGATCCGTTCTTGAAAATTGCTACGCTTAAGAGGAAGCTGTACCTCGGGAACAAGTTCGCTTTCCCTATTAAAAGACATGTAAAAAGCCGAGGTGCTTTTAAGACACAATCGCTGGATAGATTTGAAAGATGTGCGCTGAAACTGAGGAAGAAAATGTTTTTGTTTCATTGCTGAAAACTGACGTTTGCAAGTCTAATTCAATACCAAAAAGAGATATCGCAGTTTAGTGAACTACATACGCTTAAGTACTCAAGCGGACAAATATAATATATAAGTTGGTAACTTTCATGAAATTGTTAAAGCACTTACTAAAGTTTTGCAGACGTCCTACGCATAAGTTGGCGGTGCATAATTTAGTATGCTGATGAAATACGTTAATTTTGTACGCTTTAGGTGCATTAATAGGGTCAGCTTACACAATAATGACATCGCCTTTATTTCTGAGTTGCCGAGTTGTGATCTCGATAACGAGCTTCTTTTCCAATTTTGCAATTTTCAACAATTTCTGCAAAAAATGCAGACTTTATATATATATATATATATATATATATATATATATATATATATATATATATATATATATATATATATATATATATATATATATTTGCCTGTCTTTTCTCGGTCAGGTTTACGAAGCTCCTATTTCTACCCTCAATAACAATATTCGGGTCAAAGGGTCAGATTTTAGGTATTCGACGTAACTTCGCAAGCCGCCACTTTGAAAATATTCGCAGTACTCAAAAATTTCGCTGTTTGAAGAGTTGCGCTGACAACCTTTCGAGGCAGCCCCACGCCTCACCAGTCAATCCTCCTGCAGGTGCGGCGTTTCACAAGTGCAGGCGCCGTGTAAGCTCGTCAAAGGAACTGGGGTGTACCCGAAGTGCTGTCCCAAACCGGTGTGCCCAAGTCATCATGGCCGGTGAATAAAAATTTACAAACGAACAGCTTAAAAGAGCTTGTTGTTGAGCGAGTTGGTGCACATTAGCAAACAATTTTTATAACTGCGCGAATAAACGACCACCGAGAGAGAGAGCATAGAAGGACAGGCGCAGTCTTTGTCGCCTTCCCTCTGCGCCTGACCTTCTGTGCTCTCTCTCTCTATGGTCGCTTGTTGGCGCAGTTATAAAACTGTTTGCGAACAGCTTCAGTAAGCTGAGTCTAACGCAGTATTCGGCAGATGTGTGACCAAGGTACGACGCAGCTCTAGCTTGTTCGTGAACGCATATTGCTTTATGCGTGACACCGGGCTACCGGTGACGTAAACACGAGTGACCGAATTCGTGGCGCCACCTCGTGGTGCACAGTTTGACCAGAGAGGACACGGAGGTATAACTACATGAATCTATTTTCCATATCCAGCAGCGCACAAATTGCCAACGACAACGGAAAGAAGAGGTGGGCAAATAAGCTCAGGCCTAACAAACACCGCGATCAGCGTAGATTGCAGAGGCGTACAGTATTACGAAGAATAAGGGCATGTGTGTAAGCCAACCTTCGGTTTCATTATCTTACGATGAGATCGATTTTATTGGTCGTTCTTGGGTGCGCGGGTCACACACGTGACCCGTACTCTTTCCTTCTCAAAATTTATAGCCTGTTGCTTCCGAAAAAAATTTCAGTTTTTATACCTGCGCTTGTCCCGACATCTTTGTATTGTCAGTTTCTGTGCTGCTCAGAATAAAGTTTCCAACACGCCCGCCTTTTCTTTTTAGTTCTTTTATGTTTTACTTAGCTGCTAGTGTGAATTTTGGCAGCAAAATGTTCGTTAACACATTACATTTTTTTTCTTCTACATGTACGCCCACGTAACACAAAGACGTGCCTAACGCGCTGTGGTTGAACAAAGCGTATCAAGATGTCGCTACCAGCGTTGCTGCGATTCAGGTTGTTGGAATTCGCGTATCTGGTAAGCAGTTTTCCCGAGAGATCTTACTTTTTATACTTTATATTCCAGCGCCTGCGAGCAGCTGCAACGACTTGGCGACAGGTGCCTAGTATAGGCAAAAGAGCACAAACATAGTAAAATGTGAACATGAACAACATTTCCACCAATACCGCAAGCTAAAGCAAATATGCAAGGCAAGTGCTCCGGGCACGTACTCCCCTCTCCTCCCCGTCCAGCACCCAAATTTTTTGCATAAATGGGTACGTGGCATAACAGGACGTGCGACAGCCCTAGCCTGCCCAGCCACCTCCTCCCCGGTCAAGTGCTTGCACTCCCCCTCTCCACGAAATGAATTCCTGGCTACGCAACTGCAATAGCGACAAAGTGACAGTTTTTATTGCGAAAGCAATATTGCTCGCACTTTCGGCCCATCGGTGGTCGTGGCGCCTCCTTACACAGCTGCACGTCACGTGACCGTGTGACGTCACGCCAGACCGAGAGACGGGGCCCCAGCTCGCGGCATCGATGGTGGAGGCGAAGCCTTGCGCGCCGCTGCTGCGGCGCCACCGAGAGAGTGCGCTCGCTGGTGTGACGTCACGCTAGGACGATAAATGGTCGGCGCTGTCTTGCGCTATGTCGGATGATGTATAGCCATAAGTTCAACAAAGGGCAACCATGTCCACACCATCAGCCGAACCAAGGCGCTGCCAAGGGTATTGCTTTCGCAATCTTCCAGGCTTAACCAAGCTAAGCCTTCAGCCAATTTATTTTATTGGTATTTTTTGCATTCCATAACGCAGAGTAACGTGCGCTCTATCCACACTTTTGTATTCAAGCTTACGTGGTGGCAAGAACTTCCCCTACTGCAGCAAGAGAAAATGGTCGGCACCTGCATTCACTGGAGATGGTGAGCATGTTGCCCTCTGTAGTGGACATTCTGTATCGTGTAAAATAAACACGTGAAAGCACGAACAAAATGTTTCTTCTCTCTTTCTTGACGCATATCTATAGAAAACTAAAAGTAAAACAGCTTGCATGTGTCATTATGCCTCATGCAACAAAGGGTTAAAAAGAAGATGCACTTGCTAAACCAATTTGCGTCAAGCATCTTGAGCGCCTGCTTTAAACAGACACTCAATTTAAAACATCCATGTCAGATGAACTGGCAATGTACACCTGCTGCAGCCTAACTCTCTAATAAATTGTTACTAATTACGCAGTAATTACGCAGTATGATGTACATTCAATTCGACAACGCGAAGCAGACGGCGCATAAAAGACGAAGCACACGCCAGCGCTACAGCAACCGTGCAGTGAAAGGAAAGCGTCGGAACAGTTCATATTTTCACGTGTGCGCAATACAAAGACAATTCCATCATTGCCACATTTTTATTCCTTTATCTATCAGGTAAACGTATCAATGATACCTATCTCTGCAGAACATAAAGAAACTAACACAGGTATACGATTTATATCTATACAGTGTCTAGGTTATACATTCTTCTTTTTAATAGGAATATCAGGGTATAGTGAACGCTGCGTTATTACAGAGAAGTTGTAAGGCAAGACGGACATGCTTTGCCTCTAATAACGTGAGTTCCAGTAGACTAATTAACAATAAAATCGTAACTAACGTTTCTTTTAATGGAAGCGGTTGTCAGTCTGGACAATTCAGAGGTGGTCGCATTTTAATGCACCGTCATTCTTTTAAGAAGTCTTGAAAATTCCTTCTGATTCTAGATATTTATCATTGAACCTCAACGCTCAATCGTGGCAATAGCGAAACCAGCGTGCCTGGAGTGAAGAAAAGGCTGCCCCGATATCATGACGTCATACGGAAGCGCCACGTGACTACAAGCGCGACGAACTTTGAAGTTGAACGTCGCGGAGCAGTCATGGCACACGTTTGGCAGGCAAAACCTGCTGCTGCACCAGCACCTGCCGATACTTTCAAACTTCGCGCCTTTCGTCACGGGGCGTTTCCGGGTTTCGTAATATCGGAGCTGTCTTTCTGGCGCTCCCGGCGGACTCGGTGTCGATGTTTCCTGGATTAACCATTCGAATTCGGCGACGAATATCTCAGATCAGAAGGCATATTCAAGGTTTCTTTTTAAATATATTCGATTTTTGAATATCTCTAATTAGGCGCGATTACTAGGTCGAAATTATGTTTGATTAGCTGCACAATACACGTTGAACGCGCGAAAATGCGTTGAAATCTGTGACGTCAGATTGGCAGACAGGCGTTGTGATTCTGACGCGAATTTTGAGAGAGATTACTTGGGCTTTCATTTTCTCCGCTACAGCAAACAATTTTGGACGCGTTCAGATCGCGCACATACTTAGGAACGGGGACAGGAAGAGCGAAAGAACGCTGCTTTGAGTGCAGCTCTCTCTCTCTCTCTCTCTCTCTCTCTCTCTCTCAGCACGTCCCATTTCCTAAGCACATGTGCTCTGACAACGCCCCGGTATAACAGGTCTGTGCGCTCTGCTTTATGACGTTATAGGCTACTCGGACCGAAATTTCCATTGTCAAGCCCGGCGCGACGAGTGTGGTGACGTCAAAATCACCGCGGCTTACCCATTTAGCCCACTAGATTCTATGGCAGTCAGGCAAGGTAGCATGACGTCACAGATCGAAGCGCACAGGCCTCGCGCTATCTAGGAGGCGTTCGCAACGGCGAGGAATGAGCGGGTGAATCAGGCTAGTTGGTATCTGGTAAAGTTGTGTAATCTGTAAAGCAATTATAGTTACATGCGCATCAAGTGAAAATATGTTATTTCACGATTTACTCATAAATGTAGGTACTTATTCCGCGCCAATTTATAGTGGCCCACTTGCTATAACACACTCCATGGTTTTGGACCTTTTGGCTAACGTCGATAAAAAGTTCGGCATGATCAACAAACGAGCAAGTTGGTTCACTTGCCCATTTCTGCAGAGCTTTCCGAAGCGCAACGCACTGACGAAACACGGAGGAACGAGAGGACAAGGCGCTTACTCACAACTGACAGATTTATTTAAAAGCATTCAAACCAACTTAAAAAAAAATGATCGCGCATGCGAAGCAAACCAGTGGTATTAAATGAAAACGTTAACCGATATATAATATTGAAGGAATCACAAAAGGAAAAAGAATTCTGGGGTTTTTCGTGCCAAAACCATGATATGATATGGGGCATGCCCCATATAGTGGGGGACTGCGAGTCAATTCGGACCACCTGCAGTTATTTAACGTGCGCTGAAAGCACGGGACGACCCGCCGTGGTTGCTCAGTGGCTATGGTGTTAGGCTGCCGAGCACGAAGTCGCGGGATCGAATCCTGGCCACGGCGGCCGCATTCTCGATGGGGGCGAAATGCGAGAACACCCGTGTGCTTAGATTGAGGTGCACGTTAAAGAACCCCAGGTGGTCGAAATTTCCGGAGTCCTCCACGACGGCGTGCCTCATAATCAGAAAGTGGTTTTGGCACGTAAAACCCCATAATTTAATTACTTTTTTTTAAACCACGGGACCACGGTCTCTGCATTTCGCCCCCACCCGCGAGTCACGTGGTATACTGTTATATTTGGCGGGCTTTCTACAGCACGTGGGAAGAATAGCCGCGCAAAATGTAGCGCGTCGCGAACAACTGAATATGATGTTTTCGAGGTCGCTCTGACGACTAATGTTTACGTGTCTCCCGTATAAATAAAGCAATGAAGAAGCTAGTTACTTAATCACTACAAATTCATTAGTAAGGAAAAATACAAAAAAATGCGAGACCCCTCTTCAGGTTGCTGCTAACGGCATGCAATTGGTTTCATCCGCATAGAAGGCCCCCATTCTTTTTCTTTCTTTATCTTGATGCACGATAGCTGGGGCACCTTATATAAGTGAAGCCTGTTCAGTAATCGTTTCGGCTGCGAGCCAGCATCTTGTCCTCTCATTTGTCTGTAGAACAGACTTCACCGCTACATTGCTTTAAAACGCCGAGTACGTAGAATCCAGACAAAGAATATAACGTTTCTTTATATTACTTTATTTATTTATTTATTGGGGGGGGGGGGGGAGTAGGGGTGCGGCAGGGTTGGTGGTGGATAACTCCTAAGCTCACGAGTATTTTTTTTTTTTGCAATTCGACAAACCATTCTTTAGACAAGAAATGCGTAAACAAACCTAAAATTTCTGAAGAGACACGTAGTTGCGATTTTATGATTAAAAGTTGTAATGTATCATATATGACACACCATGAAGTTGCGGGTACATTTTATGACCGTATATACAGCAAGGCATTCAAAATGCATGAAATCAGCAAAAAAAAAATTATAAAAGCACCGAGCCATTGAGAAAAAAATTCAAACATTGCTGTAGAAATGAATGTAATATATTTGCGGAATAGCGATCGCTACGTATTTCATTGCTACACATGGAACATATTCCGGGTAAATATGCAAGTTTTCTTTTTTCTATTACGTTTGAAGAAGTTGTTTCTGTCCATCAAATATGACGCATCATGAGATAATCGGTTAACTGGAAGCCCCGATCAACGCGTGAAACGCCGGGTAGGACAACAGCAAAGATATGCGTATCGATCGGTCACCCTAAACACGATGCTGCTGAGTCATTCTACCATGCACGTTTTGCGAGGTCTCTGCGAAGCTGTTTATGCCGGGGAAAATCCTTTATGCTTCGCAGTTCGTGAATGCCAGGCACATGGTCACAGCGCAATGATATAAATGTCGTGTCCGCTTTATGTACAAGACGTCCACAAAGGCCGAAGTCACGCGTATCGCAATGTCGAAACACAATAAGCTTATACGTTGACTGCCGCACGGCGAAATCACGTGCCCGGAGTCCCGAGGCTCTGAGTGTGCCTGCAGTGTGTATATATATATATATATATATATATATATATATATATATATATATATATATATATATATATATATATATATATATATATATATATATAAAGATGCGCGTTTGTGCAGGCGTGAAAGGATCGTTGACGGCACTTTTTCTTTGGAAACTTCCAGAAGAGATTCCTTTTCTTTTTTTCCAGCAACATGCGGCGTTCGCGGGCTGCCGTTGAACTGCAGACGGCGTCATTATTTAAAATGAAAAAAGGAATCTCTTCTGGAAGTTTCCGAAGAAAGTGCCGTCAACAATCCTTTCACGCCCCGCACAAACGCGCGCCCTTTGTTTGTCAGTAAAGGCGTCTGGAACGGGCGTGGCGGAAAAGGAAGCGCACAAAGTCCGAGAAAGGTGTGTTTGCATGCCCGCCGATGACGAGCCGATAGCGCTACCGCGCTGCGCCGATACGGTCCATCGAACGCCGATAGCATCCGAGACCGCCCTATCGGGGAGGCACGTTGTTCAACCCAACAAGTGGCGAAGCAGACGGCTGCGTGTTCCCCTCCACCCCCCCCCCCCCCGGACAGCGACGTGCTACAAAGCAGTGCGAGCGGTGCCGCGTTTTTAAAGAATAGGCGTTATTGTGTGTTCGAGCATGGACGGTACGGACGCCGTCACCGCTGTCGTCTACGTCACAGCGTCGTTGGCCACCGTCTGGTGCGTGTCGGAGGCCTACCTGCGATACGTCTGCTCCAAACGCGTCGTCGAAGGTGAGCGCTTCTTCTTCGCTTCGTGCGTTAGCCGCGATAAGAACGTGTCGGCGCGTCGCATTAAATTAACAGCCCCGCGAAATTGATTACCCTTCATTGCGCTTTGCACTTCAGATTAAGAACGGTAGGTTAATTCTTTGAAGCGATTACAAACGTTGAACTGTGACTGCCCATTCTACTGTAAACATTACATTATACAATTTCTTGCATATATACATAACACCAATCACACAGTTGCTTATTCCAAATGTATATTGCTTTACTCACTTTGATAATTCCTGTAGGCATCGTCTCGCATTGTTTATCCCCATATTCAATGCGTGCGTTCTTCAGAGAGTGCTTGATGAAAAGAGCGCTACGAAGACGCGGACTAAAAGAACAACGTGTACGACGGACAAGGCGCTGAAAAGTGGTTCGATCGTCTTTTATTTTCTATATGCGTTTGAGGTGGTACCCCCATATTCTTCGTTACGTATATAAATATTTTTTTGCTACATATTGCAGCCGTAATGACGGTTAGGGCATAGATACTTTTCTGTTGTTACAACATGTGTGCTACATTACTGCAGAGTCCTGTAGTCATTACTCATTCCTGCCTAAAACTTGAAATGCAAGCCGGCAGCTCGATTCGATAGTTGTAGTGTTCGATACGGCTAAAAGTAGGGGTTGTTAAATACCACAGAGAGACAAGCGTTTTCTTTTTTTTTAATTATACACAAACAAATAATTAATAGCTATAGCTATAGGTTTGAATTCGTGCAAATGCACCGCCGCGTCCCACGCCTGAAGCTGGCGCTCGTTTTTCTACGAAGCGCACAAAAGCGGTGCCGCTGAGCTCGGAATGAAAACAATTCTCTCGCGCACGCAGACGCCATCGCGTAGACGTATTGCTAATCAGTTTACCACGTCACTTCTAAGAGACCACTTATAGCCCACAGCAGTCGCTGGCATCCTGGTGTTAGGCTACTGAGCACGAGGTCGCGGGATCGAATCCCGGCCACGGCGGCCGCATTTCGATGGGGGCGAAATGCGAAAATACCCGTGTGCTTAGATTTAGGTGCACGTTAAAGAACCCCAGGTGGTCGAAATTTCCGGAGTCCTCCACTACGGCGTGCCTCATAATCAGAAAGTGGTTTTGGCACGTAAAACCCCAGAATTTAATTGATCGTCCGGGTGCTGCGCATCTCGGTTCTTCTGAATACATCTTAAATCAAGAAAGCGGCTGACAGATGGAATAGCACACTGTGGTAAAAAGGTTATGAACAGGCATAAGGTGCCTCAGAACGGCTGGCCGACGTTTCCATAGGAGGACCTCTCTTCGTCAAAGGCGGCCTCGTCATCCTCGGCATGTTAGTTTTAAAGGGTTAGTGCAGTGACGTCACGTGCGGGTGTCATCGCTGGCGGCTGGTTGTAAAGGGAGAGACATCAAAGAGAATGAGCGCTGTCGCCTGACGTCTTAAAAAATTATGGGGTTTTACGTGCCAAAACCACTTTATGATTATGAGGCACGCCGTAGTGGGGGACTCCGGAAATTTTGACCACCTGGGGTTCTTTAACGTGCACCTAAATCGGAGTACACGGGTGTTTTCGCATTTCGCCCCCATCGAAATGCGGCCGCCGTGGCCGGGATTCGATCCCCCGACCTCGTGCTCAGCAGCCTAACACCATCGCCTGACGTCTGTGAGCGTGGTTCCTAAGACGAGGGGACAAGAGCGGGAGAGTGGGAAGGCGGAGAGAAAACAACAAGAAAAGAATCTTTATAACCTCCATACCACAGTGTCCTATTCCATCTGTCAACCCATTGATTCCGCGTACACCTTGAACGACAAGCATCTTTAAAGCAAAATGGACGAACACTGTCCAAGGAACCATTCAGACAGCGCAGTAACTTGATTTTACTATTTCAACTTTGCACTGTTCTCGACCAATACGTGCGTCGTTCAAGGTCACGACACACTAGCTTGACTTCATATCGCTGTGGGATTGTGCAGTTATGTTCTCAGCGCAGTAAACGCCAAACACGGTTCCACATCAACGAAAAATAGAACAAATTGTGCACCTTTATTTCTGGCCACAAAGACTACAATCGCAGAAAATAATCTATGAAATGTTATTTGAGCTTTAACACCTGTTTAGTATAGTAGTATATAATATGGTGTTTTTCTTTTTAGCTATATACAGCTGAAATTTTACTGCAGCGTATCAAAAAGGCAACTATGGTCCTTGCGTTAAGTTTCCCGCATTTAAATTCGTATTTTCCTTTTTTTTTTGAACTCACCCTTAACGTAGCATACGTAATTGGTTGGAAACTACGCGGCAAACCAAATCGCGCCGAGTTCAGTGATATGCTTTCCTTCCCTTTCGGCTGCCCAGTCAAGGATACAAACCATGCCCATCTCATTTTTCTTTTATCTCTTGGTTGGTGGAGTTGCGGATGCTGTCAGCTTACCTTCTGTTCAATCCGCCGTGTTGTGGTGGTATCTGCGGCTTCGATCGGGATCGAATCCGGGCCGCGGCGGGTGCATTTCGATGGGGGCGAAATGCAAAAACACCCGTGGGTGCCGTGCATTAGGTGCATGTTAAAGAACCTCGGGTGGTCAAACTTAATCCGGACACTCCCCCAATTACGCGTTCCTCACAATCTTATCGTGGTTTCGGCACGTAAAACCACAGAATTCGTTTTTTTTAAATCTTCTATTCAATTTGACCTGCTGCGTACCGTTCAAAGGCGGGGCAGAGGGAAGTGTGGCTGACAGGGCTCCTTTCGATCGACTTATCTGTAGATTTCACCGCAAATGATTAGAGGGCATCAGCCTTATCTAAACCGCGGTTGAGCAGGTCGCGACAAAGCCAGGAGAATCAATACATACTGCTGACAGTCGGGCGTGCAAACACGGGACACGAAAAGAACGAAGAGGTCAACACAAACGCCGTTCCTTTAACATTCTTTAAGTGTAGCTCTTAATGGTACAGTGTATTAATGGCCCGTTCCTGCGGCGAACGTCGGCAGCGGCGGCGTATGCGAGCGAACGAGCGCAACATCGAAAGATGAAAGAGTGAACGCGGAGCGGCAGATGAAAGACGCCAGCCGCGAACGGCGGAGACCAATGAGAGCGGCCCCTTGAGTGACGTGCGCGCGACAAACTGGTTTCATGCTGACCCGCCAGACCGCTCGATGCGTAATCTGGTCTCAGCCGGATTTGGTATCTGGTCTCAACCAGCTCGTTTCGTGCTATCGTCTGCTCGCGTCAGCTATCACTCGCGCTTGTTTGGTTTGGTCTCGTTCACGCTTGTTTCGATTGTCATGGCTTGCAATTGCTTTGTAATCTGATTGTATGCACGACGCCAGTTGTGTAGTACTTTCTGGAAGCCAAGCGGCACCAGCGATTACACTGGAACCTTCGACGAGTCATGTATAAAAGCGGACGCGCTTGACCAGCAGGTTTTCGACGATTGCCTTCGCTGCTACACGTCTCTTTCAAATTATTTGCCCCAATATATATCGCGAAATGAAAACACGTACGGAGCTGCGCTCAAATTTCGCCTTAGGATGTATCGTAATCGTAATTTTCACGCGTCCGTGATGGCAAATCTATCCTTCTGCATTACCTCCGAGATTGGGCAGCGCGTGACAGCGCACCGTGCTCGATCTAGGAGGCGTACTGGCTTTCAGTATACACGAATCATTCTGCTCAATTTTCAATTGTTCGAATACATGTTTTCTTTCAGTTGATGGGATTGAAACAATGCACTCGTATGCAGACTCGCTGCCTGTCAGATTTCGTTTTTTATCTCTGCCCGTCCACTTGAGCAGTCTAGACAGGTTGACACGTTCCATCCGATTGCCCCCGGCAACATATGTATATCTATACGACTACTGCAAAGGAAGCTCTTTAGATTGGAGTCTCTCTATTCAATTTTGTGGTGTGCGGCAACGGAACGAATGCACCGGGCAACCCAACACGGCAACATAATTAATATATATCGCATTTACGCGCAAACTTCGGAGTATATAGTGATTAGAGTAGAAAATTTTGATTAGGCAATGACATAAAAAAAAACATTTTGTAAGGTTGCAATATTAGGCAAAGAAATTGAAACATATAGATTACAACTGGTACACCACCACAGAAAGAATGAATAAACACAAAGCAAGAAAGCAATTATAAGCAGTCTGTAAACTGCGCTTGGTGGGGATTCAAAGCAGACAGAAGGAACATCTGAGATTGCACTTCCGATGAAAGCGTTATGAAAATTTTTCTTGTCGCAGAAAAAAACTGTACGTTTTGCAGCGTCACGTATAGATTTGTCAACCTTGTCCGCTTTAGGCGCAACATAAGAGACCGAAATTGCACGCTTTCAGTGTCCAGTTCGTTCTAACTTGTAAACATACATACCTTTGCATTTTCGAAAGATACCATATTCGAGGGCCCAAACACAATCAACTCCTACCGACACTAAAAGCCGGCTATGCTCTGAAGCGCAAGTTTGTGTAAATCGGTTTGTCGGTACCCAACCGAGTGATAGCGTTTTTTTCTTCTTCTTCCTCGTGAGCGCTAGTTCAGATTTTATGGTACCGCAAAGATAAGCGAGCCTCTTTAGTTCTTGGCTAAAGACCTTGAGCGTTTCTAATTACTGTTGAGCAGTTGACGGTTCGCAATTCACAAGTATCGCGGAAGCATGCAGACAACCGGGTGCTCCTGCAATATATAGCATACACGGACCGCTCGAAGTCCCACCTTATACCAATGCTAGCGTGGGAGCAGGAAAATCTGCTGAGCCGAAGGCTTCGTCGTGTCCGTCTCTCGCGTTTCCGTCGCTTTAATAGCTCGCACGTGTCAGTCGGTCAAGGCTTTCGTGGTCGTCGATACGTTATGCGCAAGAGAGCGCCTTGCACATGTGACACGGGCTCGATATTTTTTTCTTTATTATGTACATGTATATGTTTCTTTCCTATATTGATGGTCAACTTCCGTATACTTGTACCTTTATAATCTCTACACAAAGTGCGCAGCGTTCGGACTCATTCTGAGGGACAGGCTCGCCAAGTTACGTGAGGTACCGACCTGACGTCATCGACTGCATTCTACGCAGAAACGGGGTCACGTGTTCACCATCTACAGTGACTCGGCTGTGGTTACGCCATTGTGCTGCTGAACACGACGTCACGCGTTCGAATCCTTGCCACGGTGGCCAAATCCTGCAGTGAGCCGGTTGCACGTTGAAGAGGGCAAAGTGGTCAGAATTGAGCCAGGACCCTTCACCGCAGCGCCTTCCACGCTCCTGGGGACGTATTCTGAAACGTTCGCCGCGGCGAAGTTTCGCACTGGCCACGCCTCCGCCATTGCGGCGCGCGCTGAATGGCTGCTTTGACAAAACCGGAAATGCACTTGCGCCACCTGAATTTCCGGTTTTGTCAAAGCAGCCATTCAGAGCGCGCCGCAACGGCGGAGGCGTGGCCAGTGCGAAACTTCACCGCGGCGAACGTTTCAGAATACGGCCCCTGTTTTGCTTTTCGATGATATCATCCCGTCAATCGATCGATAGCAGATCACGGTCGAGCACGCGCAAACAAGGACAAAGTGAGAAGTAGACAACACAAGCGCTTACTTCCTACTGATCGTGTATTTACAAAACTGCGTCAAGTTGGACATTTGCCAACTAGCCCAAAAGTCGGTGCTCTTGAGGATCAGTCGATAGTCTTGTCTGAGAACGCTATCGTAATCGCAGCGGGCAGTCGAGTCAATTCGCATGAAATACGTGGCACTCAGGTCCACTTTAAAGGTATAAATAGAATAGAATATGACATTAATCTGAGATTTACAAAAATGGCCAAAGGCGCTGGGAATAAAAACATACAGCTTTGCCAGAAGAGGTCCCTGGTCCCTGAGAGGCTACTCGCACAGTCAGAATAAACAGTACAACTTTCATACACGGCAATGCGAGGCAACGACCTCAGAGTTTACAAGTCCAGTGACAAGCAATAACAGTGCATGTATTGTAAATCTTTAGCATAATGTGAGAATAACGGAGGTTATTCGATGCAACGTAAAAAGTATCATTTAATTAAACGTTTAAACAGCTTAATAGATTTCATATCTTTAGAGACAACATAATCGCACAGAACGAAAACGATCAAGAAATTTTCCTATGGCATGTTGAGTTATAGTTGAGAACCTCAGTACAGTTCGGCTGCGCGGTAGAGAAAACTGTGTCTCTCTGAAGCTCTAGGCATGCTACATTTCACGTATACTTGCATAAATGTATCAGGGCGATCACGGATTCAATGAAAACAAGCGCAAAAATTTTAACATGTGTTAGGTGTTGAAAAAGAAGTATCGTTTCGATCGAAGAGATATAGCACGGAATGCTCATATCTGTTCAGGCAACGAATAGCACGTGTTGCGCGTTTTTGTATGTGAAGAGCAGCAATATCTCGCTGTTGTCATAAATTAGCGCATCCCATCAAGAGTGAAGGAAAAACAAACACGACGAAAACTGCAAACAAGGGCACTAATTTTTTTCTCCGCGCTAATTGATGAAAACGTTGCGGAACATCAGCTCGCCCTAACTGCCACCCTTGTGAACTTTATTTCCCCGTGTTAAATGCAAAAAAAAAGACAAGAGACAACATTGCAGTCGGGATTCTATAAGACTGTGATATAACAGTGTTTTAGGTCTCACAGGCAGCACGCGTTTATATTTACTTAAAAGCGACAATGATTCCGAAAACGAAGTCCTTAAATATCAACGCGCTCATTCCGCCTTAAATGCTAATCGAAGCTGTATCACAAAAAAAAATTGCACTAGAGCGCTCAATAATAGCTATTTTCATGCGCAATACCCATCATGATTTTTTTTTTCGCGCAGCAAATAGAACATATTTTGTTTTCAAGACCTTTGATGTAAACCGGTGAGCCCTTACCCAATGGCCCGAGTGCTTAAGCCACGCATTACAGTGAACTTTAACGCTACAGGCAATGCCGGGCAGGCCACAACATTTGAGCTGCTTCAGCTTGTCCTTGCAAAGCAAAACTGCTTCCTGCACTCTACGTGGCGCGCGCCATCAAAGACAAGCGCGTGTGTCTCTCCGCGATCGTGTAACCGTTGCGGTGACGTAACATTCCGCCTCGTTATCGGCAATGCGTGGGACATATCAGATTGCACCCATTGCGTGTCGTTATCGGCTTGCGAAACTGTGGCGTGCTGGGGAAAGTCGGGCCGATTTCGATGGGGCGGAACCTGGTACAATAAAAAGCGCAGGAAGTTCGAGTAAAATCATTTTCGAACCTTTCACGTACGACGGTCTACGCTTCGAGTTCAAATTGCAATTGTACACGCGCTACGGCGCGTTTGGTAGCGTCGTCAACGTTGTCCAGTAGTTGTATAGTTGATTGCAACCCATAGCTTTTTTAATAATATTATAATAATATTTCGGGTTTTACGTGCCAAAACCACTTTCTGATTATGAGGCACGCCGTAGTGGAGGACTCCGGAAATTTTGACCACCTGGGGTTCTTTAACGTGCACCTAAATCTAAGCACACGGGTGTTTTCGCATTTCGCCCCCATACATAGCTTTTTTTGAAGACAACAATGTGAGAATTGCGAAATTATGTAATTGCCGTTTATGGATAGATTTGTCTTCATGAAATTGTAAATGCTAATAAATGTTATGTTGCCGGCTTCTCTATAAACGCAAGTTGTTCAATGGTTCCTTTTAATTGTTCAATATCCCTTGATAAGGCGAAGTGCTGCTGTGCCGCGAATCCCCACTTTTCAATATACGATATATTTTTTTATGTGCAATATTTCAATTTTAGATATCTATCTTTATGTACGATATTTCAATATACACTATGCAGCCGCATAGTGCACCTTTCTGCATAGCCACGATGCGCTGTATAGTGGATAGGGGGTACAAATTTTAACAACTTTTGTTTGGACGGGTTTGAAGCAGGACACACTGGTAGCCCCCTTAACCTTAGCATCGAAAGACCTTTCTGAGTCGATTTGCTTGACGGTCATACGATGTCGTGTCGTTCCAGGAATGTTACCCTCCAACGTGCCTCACTCGCTGCAGACCAGCTCTTACGGAACCTTGACCGACGCCTGCCAGGAGATGACTCCGTCGTACCGCGATGACCGGGCCACGAGCGCCGATGGATCGCCGGAAGTAGTGCTGATCATAGAAGACTCGAAACCCCCACCGTACGACCAGTGCCTCATGCAAGAGTCCGAACCGCCGCCTTACGTGGAATCCCTGCCGGGAGAGTGAACGGCGAGACATGAGCGCGGAGCACACTTGATCACTGATTTGCGTAATATGAGGCACTATCCGAGCATGCCACTGTGACGCGGACGAATGTCCGGAGTTGAGGCTAGACTTCGCGAAGTCAGAAATGACGTAACAGTGTCGTCACTTCCCCTCTCTTGCTTGCGCGCGCGCCTTGTAAGCGAAGCGGCGTCACCGTATGACTGTCATGTTCCGAACCCACGCCACCGCAGTTTTCGCGCTAACGCGGAGCGTGCGTCGGATCGTAAGTGCAAACTGTCACTGTGGGACTATTTTGCATATAGGCCCAGCTACAATCGCTCAAGTGCGTGCTATTTTTTTAAAGCGTTTTAATTCTTGACATCGAAGCCCACAGCCATGACGCCGTGCTGCTGAAATAATAAAAGCTGCGAACGAATTATAATGCACGTGAATGCAGTTACTACTATTGCTGCCTATTACAATTACGCAGTGTTTCAAGAAAAATCCATCGCTATCAGTTAGGGAATGTAAGTGCAGGTACTATATATACTCGATTAGGTTTCATTTACTAAATCAAACTGCTGTACGTAGGCTGCAATGGTGATGTTTTACTCACACTTAGCGTGCCCCTGGGACGTACAGTACAACACTCATACGTACAATAGTACGATACGTGCAATACGTACAATGTCATACAGCAGGCAACACTCATTTTTAAGGGTGGTTTTTGTGCGAATGACAACCGCCAACTGACCCCCAAGTTGAACTAGCTTGTAGGCTGCGTATGAATACCCGCCGCCAACTTAGTTTTTTTTTTTTTTTTCAGACGCAAGCGATTGCCAACTTGATTTATTTCGTAAGCGACCGACAACTGCTAGATAGTGTTAAGAGGTTTTGGTGGAAATGAAAGTGCCATGATTTGCAGCGATAAAATTGAACACGCTGTGCAAGGTTTAAATAGCAATTCCAACTTTAAATTGGTATAGAATGTCGTGAAAAAACGGTGTGTTTCGACAATCTACGGTGAAACTGGTATACTATAGTGTTGTGTCTACCACTCCTTGCAATGCTTGTGGCCATGTAAGGAAAGCATGGCTTGCTGCCTTGGCTTGGCTGACCATGGCTTGCGCTGCGAGGCAACGAGTGGAACGGCAGAGCCACGGCGTAGTACGTCTCCGAGTGCACGGAATTCGCGCATGCACGTGCATGTTTTTTCTACGCATGTGAGCATGGAGGAATGAAATAAATCTGGAAGGAGCGTCCCGTCAAGCAGCCAACCTTCACAAGCCAACTCTTCATCAAGCCATTCCCTTTCGCCTTTTCTTGCTCAAAAAGCTTGCCCAACACGTCACCCTGCGGTCAACGAACTCGGCACCGTGTAAACGTGCTTGTTTCCCGGTAGATTTCAATCGATGCGCACTTGCTCTGGTGCTTTTCTAACCCCTATGGCTGTCTTCCAATACTCGCCGTGAACGAGAAAGTAGACGCCTAAGCTGGTGGCGCTCATCCTAAGTCTTGCTCCAATTCTGACGAAGACTTCAAAGAAGGCGGCCTTCGCGAAGGCAGCGTGGAAGTCGAAAACGGTGCAAACTATTTTCCTATCTAAATAAGATGCTGGCTCAGCAGGACGCTTGGAAACTCGACGGGGAAGGTCGTGTGCGCACAAGAAACCATATGTAATCAAGCTTACATATATGCCTGATGTAAGTCACGTCGTGTTTTATATAGCTTCGCGCGCGCGCAAATAGTTGCAAATACACAGATATGTGCGTTGTATGGCTTTTTTCTCTCTTTCTTTTTGTCGTCGACGCGAGGTAGCGCCACGTCGAAGAGGCGTCTGCCCATTGTCTTCGAGACGGTTCCAGACAGACGCGTTCCATTGCTGGGGCACGAAGCTGTCTCCTTAGCTGCCTACGTCTCCTGTGCTGGCCAGAAATGGAACACAACCTATGTGCACCTTTCTCCCGATAAGCTTGCGCAACCTCAGTCGTTTATATTGGCGCGTACGCTTATCCCCTTCGTTGCAACGTGTGAAGCCGCACGTTGCTGTGGCACCCGTTTTTTTTTTTTCGAAAGTGCCAACGCTGAGTGCGGCTGTCGCAACAGTAGAAGACACTAATCCAGGAAAGGGCCGATTTACGCTCGAGCCGCCCATCGCCGCAAGCCGCACCGCACGCGTGCGGTCGCGCGAAAGATTGCACGTATCCAGCACTTGTGCACAAATTACCATTTACACTGTGTGCACAGTGTATATCTTACACATTGTAAACTGAAATTTGTGCACAAGTGTTTGACACGTGCAATCTTTCGCGCGACCGCACGTGTGCGGTGCGGCTTGCGGCGATGGACGGCTCGAGCGTAAATCGGCCCGAAAACACGAAAAATGCGTGAGATGGAAATTCAAGACCATGAGCAAATTAACGAGAACAAGGTGAAAGCCGGAGCCAATGTTTCAACAAGTGGACTTGTCTTTTTCAAGGCGTGTCATCGAGGTATGTCATCAGACACTGCTGACACTGAAGACATTTCGAAGACACTGATGAAGGACCGCAGCAGCGGCGAGCTAGCGAACGCTTCGTGTTGCTTCTCGCTTCAGGACGTCTCCGAAAGTTGATTACGCGAGCTCTAACACTAGGCTCATGAGATTGTCGTCTGGTTTTGTCTTGACATAATAATAAATAATAATCGAGAAATTGCTACTATCAGGAATGCAGATCTGCTTGTAGTCTAAAGAAAGAGGTTAGGAATTCTCTTTTGCTAAGCTCCTAATGATACTTAAGTGTCCTTGCGGTCTCGATAACTTTTTAGTCGTTTTTTCTTTACATTTTTATCATATTTGCTATATAATGTTTTGTAACACTGATCATTATTATTAGTATTATTTGCTTGTTTAAATATTTCCTTGTTCTCGCGCATTACTGATGATATATTATGTGTAAAGTGTAAAATCTTACTTCTTTGTATACTTGATTGCTTGCCGCACACATTTTGTTCCTTTTCTTGTTTCTACATTGTTGCACTGTATTTTCATGATGTTCCACCCTCTGAGCAGTGTATGGGTAGGAGGGCCTTTGTCAGGCAGTTGCATCTGCCTTTAGCCCCTACATCCCAGACAATGTATTCTCTAAATAAAACATTCAAACAAACAAAAGGAACTCACCCCCGCTGTACCGACAGTCCAGACAAGGGGTCAGAAACCTTGGGCCTCTTGAATCTCTGCCGACAGAACTTCGAGCTAAAAATGGACATCCCATACCGAGGATGGAATCGGTCAACATTCTAGGTCTCGTCATTGATGCCAAGGGCTGTAACTCGAAGGCCCTCAACAGGCTCACTGGACAGGCTAGTAATGTACTAAGACTTGTAGCCCACGTCTCAAATCGAAGAAGCCGTCTCAAAGAGGACAATCTGCTCACAGCTTATCGGGCATTCTTCCTGAGTCATGTTATCTACATCGCGCCGTACCTTAATTGGGGTAAGGCGGAAAAGGTCAAACTCGACTCCTTAATCAGAACCGGCCTCAAGCACGTGCTCAGCCTTCCGCAGTCCAAGAGCACCGAGAAGCTGCTGGAGCTAGAACTTCACAACACCATCGATGAGCTAATAGATGCTAACACAGCGGCTAAAATAATGAGAGTATCATCCACTAAGCTAGGGATCAAGATTTTAGAAGAAGCGGGCATCCAACCCAGACATGGACCGGCGACCAAAGTTAGCTTGACTTGGGAAACCAGAACTCGCATCATGGTTGACCCCACCCGCGAAACACCCACCCGGTGCATAACGAGGGTAGAAGATTTGCGAGAACCAAGTCCACCCTTAAAGAGATCAACCAGCAGAAACTAGATGCCCTCTTTGTCGATGCTGCCAGATATGACAATGGGGATAAGTTCGCTGTCTCGGCTGTAGACGCGGGGGGCAACCTGGTTAATGCAGCCTCTGTCTATACGAAGTTTGCCCATGTGGCGGAGGAAGCGGCTATGGCTTTTCACAGCTCAAAAGTTCCTCCTCTTCTCGGACTCGCGCACGGCGGTTAGATCCTTCTAGTCCGCCCTCGTGTCTGAACAGGCGAACAGTATTGTGAACTTCAAAGAACTAGGGAGAGCAGCGAAGGAGGATACCACATCTCGTGCTTCCCAGCCCATATAGATGGCTCAGTTAACCCGCTCGGATGTAATCTTAACGAGCAGGCCCACCGGAGAGCGCGCGATTTCACGTACCGCGCTGCCGCGGGCAACCAGGCTTGGAAAGCGGTCAACATCCACAAAGATCCATTACGTACTTTCCACGAAACTGTTTTCCATCACTGACTGGGCATGATGGCATTTCCACCTCCCCACCCACCCCAACCCAAATTGAACAAACCTCAGGCTAGCACGTTCAGACTTCTGACAACCCCTTCGTACCCCACTTCTCGGTCCCATAACAGGATAGACACTGACCACTCACAGTCGTGCCCCAAATGTGGTAACGACTCACGCTCTTTTGAACACATGCTCTGGCTGTGCCCAGCCCTTAACGCCTCTCCACCCATCACTAAAGAGCAATGGGAGTAATCCGTCAAGAGCAGCAATCTCCACATTCAACTCCAGGCTGTCCAGAGGGCTCGCGACATTGCGGCGGGACTTCACTTCAAGTAGTCCCTCCCCCACCCTCTATTCCATTGCACCCTTCCCTTTAGAGGGATAAAGTTTTTCATCATCATCATCGTCGTCTCCCGGCCCCATCGTGGGCGGAGCCACCGACTTGATCATGGGGAGCCGAAGATCTGTTCCTCAGGAGGATTCAAATAAAATTATTGTCAAGTCATGTCGCAACCAATCTCACCGGTAGGCACTACTGAACTGCGTCTTTACTGCAAAACGCGTGAGGACCACAATTGAATTCTCGCCGCGCTTGTGAGCTCTTTACGCCTTAACTATGGGCACGTGCTTTTCTTATGCGCGGTAAATGGCAGTAAAGTATTTCGTATACGCTGCCAGAATGTTGATGTCCCCGCAGCTACGTTTTACGATACCTATGTGCGATAAGAAGTAAGCCATGACTGTTTCGAGGTCATTCTCAAAACCAGCCAGCTATCAAAAGCGAGACCTTGTGCAGGATGATTCATTGCTTTGCAAGTCCTACAGATTAGCAGATTACGAGTTGTGCAATAGCATGAATCATCGACGCTCCGCGCCAACCGCGGCGGTGTATACACTCTAAAAAAGTTTGCACCCTTTGGGGTGTATATTTGCCTCACAACGATAATCGCCATATCCTGCCCACTTTTCCATTCTTTAACGCTGCGAGCCCGGTACTTCCAAGCCAAGAACGGCATGCGCGCTATCAGCATGACAGAGAATTCTCGACAGGAAAGTTAAGCGCAGCGTTTTCAAGAAAGGAAACGCAAGCAGGACAGATGACGGTTTTAGTTGTGCGGCAAATCTACTCTCTAAAAGGTGCAACTGTTCTTACACTCTAAAAACTGTTTGCACCCATGGGGTGTATATTTGTCCTACAACAATAATCGTCATCTGCCTTGCTTGCGTTACCATTCTTGAAAACTCGGCGCTCGCTACTTTCCTGTCGAGAATGCTGCGTCATACTGATAACGCGCATGCCGTTCGTGACTGGGAAGTATACCGGGCTCGCAGCGTCAAAGAAAGGAAACGCGGGCAAGACAGATGACGATTATTGTTGTGGGACAAAAATACACCCCAAAGGGTGCAACTGTTTTTAGAGTGTATACTCTTATAAAATTGTACACCCTTTGGGGCTTATCTTGTCCCACAACAATAATCGTCATCTGTCTTGCCCGCGTTTCCTTTCTTTGACGCTGCGAGCCCGGTATACTTCCCAGTCACGAACGGCACGCGCGTTATCAGTGTGACGCAGCATTCTCGACAGGAAAGTAGCGAGCGCCGAGTTTTCAAGAAAGGAAACGCAAGCAAGGCAGATGATTATTGTTGTGGGACAAATATACACCCCAAAGGGTGCAACCGTTTTAAGAGTGTAGGCAAAGTTACACCCTTTGGAGTGCCCCTTCTGCCACACAACAAGAATCGTTATCTGCCTTGATGCGTTTCCTTTCTTGAAAACGCCGCGCCCGCTACTTTCCTGTCGGGAATGCTATCATGCTGATAACGCGCATGCGGTTCGTTACTGGAAAGTACGCAGAGAAAGGTATGCAGAGAAATCCTCTATCTGCACGGCTCGATAGACACACGCAATGTTTTCCAGAAACTAGCCATATACAGCTTCGCTGTAAAAAGTCGCAATAAGTAAAGTCCACGCAAAAGAAATGCAAGCGGGGTGCCTGCAACGTCCTACCAAAGGGTCTACAGCAGATCTCTATGGCCCGTGGGCCTCTTACCATGCTGACATGATCAAAACAAGGGAACAAGTTAAATACACACACTCTGCACCACCGCATATGTGCAACCAGGTGATCGGTGCTATCGCAAAGGATCGGTACGCCGGTTAGCCAACTGCAGTCTGACCAAGTCAAGCTGCCATCGCCAGACTTGTCGCATACGGAGGTGACTACTCGTGGATAAGTCCAGCCCATGTGTGATCAGTCCTGCCCATACGGAGGTGACTACGACCATCAGTCCAGCCCATGTGTCTAACCTCACTCTCTATCGCTGGTAAAGTCTACGAGTGGGAACATACCGACGGCGAGCTTGCCTCAACGGCTTGTCATCAGCCACTTCGCTGGCACCAGTGCTTCGGCTACTAGGCTTAACCAGTGCCGCTTGGTCAAAAATACACAACCAAAGATCCGATTTCGTACCCAGTCGACATGGCAGCAACTTTGTTCATGGTTGCCATGTCTGTGGTATCGCGCCCTCTTCACGTCCAAAACACAGTGCGGTGTCCGAAATTTCGGTTATGCTGTAGTGGTATTGGTAGGTGGCGATGCCGTAAGTATAGGTTCTAATAATCACGCAGGTCCAAAAAAATTGTGTGTGTCGAAAGTTGGTCAGCAACTGTACTCCACATTCTTGCTACTACAGTATTTTATTTTCTGGCACATACAATAAAAAAATTTGCTTCTCTATAACCGATATCATGATGGATCCTGCATTTTCAATTTCATTGTAGCAGGAGAACTCTATTAAATTAAAGCATGATGAAGGAAATTTTATATTACCGTATTTACTAACATAACGATAGCACTCGCGTAATGATCGCACCCCTGAATTTTGTCGTTAAAATTCGATTTTTTTATTTCCCGTGTAATGGTTGCACCCCGAACTTGCCGCAGCGATATGTCGTGCGCCAAGTCTAGATAGATCGCGTTTACCATCTGTCGCATGCTACGCAAACGACTTTTTCAAGACAAACCAAGCGGTCTGCATGCACCAAACATTCTTAAATAGATGCCTCATTTCATTACTTTCATCACTTTTCGCACTTCCATGACAAAAAAAGGTAAACCCAAACTTGCCTTTATTATGTGTAGGCTTTATAATGGTTGTGGTCAACAACGAAAGAGGCGTCTTTCGATTCTTCTTATCTGCACTCGTGGGCACGAAAAAAATTGCCAGCGGCAACGATAGTAGCCTTGTTTACACTGATACATGAAATGTGTACCTTATTCATACGCAGACGCTTGTAACACAGCTAAGATATTTGCCCACCCTTAGCAGAAACGTGCCGTATTCGGATAGTAGTGAAGACAGATGCCGCAGTTTCCGCAGCATGCCGGCCATGTGTTTCTATGTCACTGGCAGCTAAGCGCGCCCATCTGTTTCTGTCCCCTCAAAGTGGACATGGCTACGTTATTGCCGCAAACTTGCCAATATTAACGATATTATTCACTACTGATACGCAAGAAACTGTTTCAATGCACGTAATGTACTCACGAGAAAAAAAAATCGCGTTCGGCCAACACCTCCTAGACACCTTCTCTAGAGGGTGTTGGTTCGGCGCATTCGGCGCGTTCGGCTTGCTCCGCCGGCCGCCATATTTGTTTTGGTGTCCCGCACTACATACAGTGGCAGCCGCCTATTTGTTGACCTGTTGTCATCCCGCAGCAAATGAAAAATGATTTTTTTTTTGCGGGAAATTTAACCCGCGTAGTGATCGCACCCCTGAATTTGCGTCAATTGTTTTTTACAAGAAAGTGCAATCATTATGCGAGTAAATACGGTATTTTATATTCGTTAATTTGAAATATCCGGGTTCATTATATCGAGGGTCAAGAGTAGAACTGTGCATTGCTGACTACCCCTGTTTATGTATTCTGCAAATGGTAAAAGCATACAAACAGGTCGAGAGTTTGTAAACAGCAATGCACATGAGCCACGCTGCGCGTCTATTTGAGCTTCCACTTCCTCGCTGATCGACCACCTCCTATCACGCATGCAACCCCATATTCTCCAAACTACATAGTAAGTTCGTTTTCTTGTACCCCCCCGGTTGCCTGGTTGTTAAAAAGAGTACTGGCATGGACAACTTGGTGTCCCGTTTTTTTTGCTTTTTTTACGTAGCTGTCGGCACCATAGTTACAGTGCAAAGCCTCAATTCCTTGAGAGCGCCACAAATCGATGCTAATTACAGCACATTTTGTACAGCCCCTCCCTTCCCCTCCCCCTTCTGAGGTCGTGCTACGGTCGTAACCTTTTTCCCTTCTAAGGCCATCAAGCGCAGCATGACCTTAGAAGTGACAAAGCTTACTTGTCATGTCAGTGAAAGCATAGGTTGCAGGTTTGGCAGTTGGAGGGCCCAGAATTACCATATAGCCAAAAGTTGCCAAACTGGCCTTTCCAATTGTTCACATCACTTGGAAACACAAGGGAATGCTAATACACTTGGCTTTAGTCATGATGGCCACAGTTTGTGTGTGTATGCTTGTCAGTGGTATGAGGTACAAGAACACCACGATAGGTTTCAGTGACGAAATGGGTAGCCTTCCTCCATCCGAAGCCGCCCTGCTCTTGGTCGCATTTTGAAGTGGTCGCATTAAACGCTAACATACTCCATTATTAGCTGCACCCTCAGGGGATCGAGACTCCATAACATGATTACTGGGTTGAGGGCTATCCAATAAAGTAATAAAAGCTAGACAAAAATTTTCAGTCAGTACTCCTTTAAGCTTGCCGCACTTTGATGCGCAATATTAAAAAAAAAACAAAAAATTGTTTTGAATATAAGACGAAGTGCTTGCTCAAGCTAGGAATAAAAAAGGAAAAAAAAACCTCATGCAATAGAAACTTTGCTGCAAACAGTTTGTGCAGCTGAAACGACATGGCATCATTAGGCTTTGTACCTGTCCATTAATGGCCTTGCACAAGGTGAAAATGCAGTGCAAGTGAAGGCCATGAACAACATACTGTAAGTTAGAGAAAAGTTAAAGAAAACGAAGGGAAGTGAGCCAGGTTGTAGAGTGCACTGAACGGCTTACGGCTTGTTTGTGTGAGAACTGTTGAGGCCTCGGCTGCATCAGGACTGTTCTCTATTCAGCATGAAATAGTACGACGGAGGAGCTAACGCAGCAGTTCCATTTGGCAAAGAGTTAGCAAGAGACTGTGCCATATGAGTTGCATTGCATTACGAGATGTTATGTTAGTGAAGCTATGGTCGAGTGGCCTGAGGACATCCATACCGTCACCTTTTACAACATTAGAACGTACATCTGAAAGCACGAGACTGCTGCTTTATCAAAGACAGTGGAACGTAGACCGCACGGAGTGTGCCGAAAATTTTGTTTTTAATTTTCTTTTTTTTTAACACTCCGCAAACACAATCAGGCATACACCACTTGGGAAGCAATGAGAGCACCTTGCTACTGCAAGTTCTGAAACCAAGACCTACTTGACCACAAAGTCATGAGAACAGACAGCATCTCCTGTTACACTAAGCTGCACATGTTACATTGATTGGTTCCAGTAGTTGTGACATCACATGAAATGCACTCAAGTGAAGATCAGCGCAACCCTGGTGAACAGGACATTCAAGTTTTGTGCTGTACATAAAAAAAAAGAAGGTAAACGTATTTCAAGAACCCAGTTCCTAAAGGCTGACAGTTTGCGAGAACTACTGCAGCAGCCAGCTCTAAAGGCATAGCCTTGTCATCATCCTGAGCAAGAAAACACCTGCCCTTCTAAAGTAAAAACTTTCACTCCCGGAAAGAAACATGAACACAGGTTTAGGTAACAACTAAAACAATTAGACTCTCTTTAAACCTATCTGTAATAGCCACCCCAACAGGAGATACATACTTTTCAAACCAATTAAAATATGCACAGATTGAATGCTAAGCAATGAGAGATGAGACTTTTGCATCGAAAAGGCCTCAAATTTGTGATATTATACCCTGAGAGGCGCAACTGTGGTGAAAAGAATGTGAACTATGCATAAATGTGGTATTAATTCCACCAGGAAAAAGAGGTCATGTCTTCAGTTCCAAAAGAACAAAAAAAAAAAGAAACAGGAATTGAGACAAAAAGAAGACAAGATGTATTGGTCACAGCCACATTTTTTTCATCTCAGCCCTTCCTTGGCCTTAAGAAAGAAGCTAGTGATAGCAAGTTTCAGAAAGCGTTGGCGTATTGAGACAAACAAAGCATGATAGATGAGGAGCTGGAGAATGAGATGATATGAAGCACGGTGCTCAGGTGTCTCGGAAAGAGCATGAATCAGCATAAAAAATGCACAACAGAATAAATGGAGAGACAAGCGACTGTGCTGTACAGCAAATGAGTGTCAACGCATGGGGAAAGCAACAGGTTTCTCAGGTGAATCGCCTCTTTGCGTTCTTAAACATACCAGAACTTGAGGCACCTCCTTGATTGAACTACCCCGTGCATTTCAATAATGCAACTTAGTGGTTACTAACATGAGGAGTTGCTTGAGAGACGTTCATCTAAGTCATCGCCTTGGAGCACACACTGGAAGTACCTAGGAACAAAATTCCTGACGTATATTTGTGTTACCAAACAGTTTAAGTGTCAACTCCAATGTGATGGCATAGAGAAGTATTTCTCAAGCAAACCGCTTGTTACATGAAGAAGGGTTATTGGAACATTTCTTTGCTTCTTCTAAACCAAAAGGTGGCAACATTGTCTGCTGACAGGAGTGAAGGAAGTATCTCATGTTGAGGAAGATCTAAGAAAGGGGGATTAAACTGTTTGGATGGTTTAGTGCAGACCTCCTCCACACGAGCATTCAGTTGTGACAACTGATTGAGCAGGTGTCTGTGACAGCCAGTTGTGCATGCCAACAAAACTCGGCAAGCGGGCAGCTACTTCGTTGGCCATTGTTTCAAGCATGGCTGGATTCTAGCGTTTTAGAAATGACTAATGATCGCTGGTCACCTTAATCACCTGCTAACCTGTTCACCTAGCTGATAGCTGCTCACCTTAATCACTCGCTCAATCACCCGCTAGGTTGAAATTGGCGTGTCACTATCCTGCCATGACCACGCATTAAAAACACTGCAGCCATTCAAAGCAGTTGTGAATTTACTCACATTGTCCTGCTGTGTGCCACTAACCGCTTTCTTTAAGGGTAAGTTCACACAACTAAACACTAGCAATTTTGCACGTGGACCTACATTAACGCGACTCGGAGGTACTGGAAAGTTGCCATGCACGAAAGGCACCAATGAATAAAAAGACTGAAGGCTTGCATCACTGCTGCTGAAGTACCAGGTGAGGCCCACGGGTAAAATTGGTGATACGGTGTATTGTGTTAGCTTGCACCCCTTAACTGCGAAGTCCTTCCAACAGTACGTGCCCTTCATTTAGTTTGATCTTCGGGCACATACATTCATTGTCATTTAGACCAGTTCTATCATTCAGAACTTCTGTGAAATAATGCCATCACAACAATGCGAGCTTCCTTTCACACAAACCACACTTCTGCCACTCCTTTGAAATCAATATTTTCCCTCTCTCAAGTGCTCCTCGGTAAAATAGAAAAAAAATACGTGTCAACGTGAAAACTATACAAGCACTCATGAAAATGATGATGGGCTAAGCTCACAGAAAGAGTTGCAACATTGTGCTAGCAACTATTGCCACTCCTCTGAAGTGTCAGCAATCGCTGTGCCCTTAGTTCCTCTATGTGTTTCCCTATCGCATCAAGAACCCACACCTATCCCCTGCATCTCTGTTCGGCGACTACTTGGCCCCGCCTTGAAACGCACCCACACAGCTCAGAAAGGGTGTGGACCACGGCTCCGAGGGCCACTTCCCCTCCAGTTCGGACTCCACATGAGTCCTGCTGCACCTCGCACTGGGTGGCCCCTTCCCTGAAGCCCCGCCCCTCGACCCTGGGGGCCGGCCCCTCGACCCTGGGGTCCTGCCCCTCGACCCTGGGGGCCAGTCCCTCTACCCTGGGGCCCAGCCCCTCTACTCTGGAGGCCAGCCCCTCGACCCTGTGGCAACGAGCCTCGCAGGCGCACCCGGCGGCTGCGCAGACCGCGAACCATATTGGGACTCCTATGTTGTTGTTGTTGTTGCTGCATCTGCTGCTGCTGCGGCTGTGTTGACGCCATGGCTGACCCGCTGGTGGCGCCGGCCGCGGCAGTAGGTGCCGTCGCGTGCGCAGGCGGAGGTGTTGGGAAGTGGGCGGGGCTCGGTGATGTTGGGGCACCACCCACTGCGGCTTGCACCACCGTCGCCACAGAGGGCGGCGGCGTTGCTGCCACTGAGCTCGAGGCCGGCTCGGGCTCCTCCCACACAATGCGCCGGCGCTGCGGCGGTGCCTGCTGCTGCGTCGACTGCTGTTGCTGTTGCGATGGCCCTCCAGGTGACGTCGCTGCAGAAGCTTCTCCACCTGCGTACAATGCCCAATTGTGGGAAGACAATGCACTTAAGGTGATGCTGGTGCAATAAAAATAGCAAGCAATCAAGTCAGCATACTTGCCATTTATGCCAAATTTGGCTAACTGGAAGATATACAGCAAGCCGTGCTCAAGACAAGGCAGGCATGAGAAACAATGGCAACAGTGCTGTAGGCAACTGGCATTAATTAAGCAATAATAATTTCTTACTATAGTCTTTTCACATATGTAATGCAACACGGTTTCATTTCCCTCTTTCATACTACAAAATGCAACAAACTTAAGCATCATGCAACTAACATTTGCAGAAAAGCCAACCATTCCCCAACATGGAATACAGTGAAACCCAGATATATAGAATTATTGTCTATATCAAGCAGTTCCAACATCCCCTTGGAGATATGATTCAAAAGTATAGCACTGTACTACGCATATATAAAACTTGCATTTAACGCCACATTAGGTACACTGAACAGTACACTCCTCAGAGTGTGCTTGTCCAAATGAGTTTGAGATCATTCTCATGTCATTGAGGATATAGTCGAATGCCTCTACAACAAAATCACTTGTATAACAAAGGAAGAACAATGTCCCAGCTAAACTACTATTAACCATGAAATGCTTTTAGCTCCCATTGTCAGCAACCTTCAACTGACCTTGTGCAAAAAGCCAGAGCCACTATCTGGGCACTCAAACAAGAACATCCGGGCAAGTTGAGAACAAAACGAGATCATTTGGGCAACCAATCAAAACTTAGAAAAATGCAGCATGTTGCCCCTAACTGTTTGTACAGGATTGCATTACATACATTAGTTACTGCTCAAAGAAGTTACAAAAAGTATTGCTTCCGAGTTCTTCCTAATGTTTGTTCACAATATCACTAAAGCTGTAACTTCTAGTACGCTGAAGTTTTATTTGTCATTTCTAACAGCGATATTCAAAAGGCAGATACAGGGCACCATACACTTCATTGTCATCTTTCGGTGTTGAGAACTGGTTGCATGTTCAATGCCAGCGGTCCGCAAGTTCCGTGATGCGAGTTTTGCGTCGCCTCAAGAGATGGCGCCATGCTGCATGGTGCCTCCTTCAGGCATTTTATTCTTCTAGCTGGGCAGTGCACTCTGTCTCCCTGGCGTCTTTTGCTGCCTGTTGTGCCGCCTTCAGTCGGTTTTCTTCTTCTAGCTGAGCAACATCTATATGAAGCAGTGCACAGCGTGGCGTGGTGCGGTGTGGACGGGTATGCCATTGCGAACATGCACTACACCCATTTTAAGAATGTGGCTAGTACCATCTCTAACCAATCTACTTAGCTGGTTGCCATTTCATGCTTACATGTACTCTGTATTATAGTAGAGCCAGCAGTATTTTCTTTTTCCATAGGTATAGCGGATGCCTTTACAATGAATATCACTACAACAAATCTGCCTATACAAAGAAATTCAGGTGCCCATAACGACTAAATTGTTGCTTCACTATGAAGACCACGTAGCAGTGCTGCCATAGCCTTCCACAGACGCCATGGAGCTATACTCTGTGCTAGCATTAACATGCTAGCGGGACGATGTCAGTGAGCATTCAGTCCTGGAGCATCACTCAACTTGTACATTGCTTATTTTAACACAGTAGTGAATGCAACGATTGACGAATATGTTGCAGTTGAGATGATGTAATCATAACTGACTACCGATGACATCTTCAGAGCCATCTAGGATGGAAAGGACGTGAACATGTCAACGCAGACAACAGTGATGAAGAGCCTGCTAAAAAGGAGCTGATAATTTTTACGGCAAGGTAGGTGATAGCAGCAGTCGATGATCTGCAGTTTTACCTTGTGCCATTCACACGTTTACCCGAGCGGCTTGCCCTAAACTTTCACACAATAAGGTTGCCTGGAAACCCCGGCCCACGGGATAAGCTCAGGTCTGGTGAGAAAGTTTTGAAGCAGGCCTTGGCTTTAGCTTGCGCATAGGGGCTTCAGCCTTGAGTCAAGTTTAGGCTTCATTCACACCCGTAATAGGGCTGGTCATGGCATCTGTAATTTAACAGAACTATAGACTAAAAATTGCTCCCTTTGCAGTCACAGATTCTGCCAGACAAAAAATAAAAATGCGCACAAACAAAAAAGACTTATTTCACTAAGCCTATTTTTTCATGTTCAGTCATTGAATATGAAAGGCAGTACATGCCATTGAGAAAAAATAAGCGAGGTACGTGCCTCGATATACCGAGGGCTTGTGCAGCAAGGGTCTTATTTGCATTCCAGGTCAATTAGCTTTAGTAGTCTTCACTGCATCACAGTCATGCAATGTGGTGAACCATAACACAAGGAAAAAACTAACTAACCACTGTGCAGCGAACCATACTATTTGCGTCCACTTTTCATCGGGAAAGAGGATTGCCATGCTGCTTCAAGACCACAAAAGACCTCCAGGTCCGATACACACACCACTCAAGAAATTGATGCCACTCGATTTTCTCATTGAGTGGCTCCGGTTACGGGATCGGTAAATTCCTGCTTTTCACATTCCCGAGATACTGTCCGAGACGTGCGGAATTTTCAGATAAGCTTTGATAGGTGTAATCTGTATTTCAAGTTATCAATGCATCAAACTATTTTGTGACCCCTTTGAATTCAATATATCTGGGGTCAACTGTACATATACAAATGTGCATGCATGGAACATGATGCATGTCTACGAGGAAGCGAGAGCATAATGAAAAAACATCTGCAACAGCAGTTGTTTTGATGCCACAATACATTTATTTCCCAGTTTCTGGCTACACAATGTGGCAGGTTTAATCGCCATGCAACTAAGCTTTACAAAAAAGCCGAATTATGCCCAAGATTGAATACACAAGTGTGCGTGTACGGGACGTGACGTTTGTCTGTAAGTGAGAGCGTAATAAATGAGGAAGAGAGCAGTGGTATCGACAGTTTCCACGATGTACGCAAGGAAATCGCCACGGCTTTCTGACAGTGACCCTTCCGCATGATAGGCACCTGTACAGGCAGCAAGGCATATGCATGGCTGTAGTTCACTGAGGAGAGCACCACGCTAAGAGGTTCTACTATTACATTAACAACCATGCTATGGTTTCCCTACTTACTGATAAAGTTATTGCAGGTTTCATATGACATAAAGGCAAGTATATATCGCCCATAAATTCACAAGAGCATTACCTAATGACTGGGAGGGTTAATTTACCATGCTCACAACATGCCAGAGTCACTTTATTCCCTAGAATGTTACAGCACCAAAGGGTTCACAAACATCCAAATACTCAGTCTGAAAACACTTCCAGCAGAGTACCAAGTAGATTGTAAACCCTTGAAGAACAATGCAAACATTGGCTGCCATATTGATGCAACAAGAGTACTATATTACTGTTAGATTTTGTGTGGAAGAATACAAAATGTTTGACAAACGTCAACTCACTGACAGAAACTCACCTGAGGTTGCTGGCTCCTCTGAAGCCTGCGCCTCAGACCCAACATCTGCTCCAGTGTCGGTTGCTTCCCCTTCTGATAGCAGCAGCTCTTCTCTTTCCTCTGGGGTCACTGAGAGAGACCGAAGAATGGCACACGTGCTCACTCAAAAGAGAAACACCATCCTGACATAATGTCAAAATTATGCTGCAGCAAGGGCTGATAACAGCAACTGCACACCTGTAGCTGCCAATGGGTCAAGGTTGCAATGACAGATAACACTGAGCGGAAGCTCTTATTCATGTTTTTCTAGGTTATTGTATCTGAGTAAACAAGAAACTAATTGCAGTATGATGGGATGTGCTCCAGAGTGATCAGTACATAAAAGCAGTGCACTAAATGCGACAGACAATAGGTCAGTGCAGAAAGCATAAAGAGAGAGGCATGGGTTCATACGCATGCCTATACGTTGTCATTGAAAGATTATGCAGCGTGAGTTCCCTACATAAGTTGAATTTGCGAGCTGCTTGTGCTTGCCAGCTAGTGAAACCGTAAAACACTGATCCCTCCTAATCAGTAGAGCCTTTTGGCTGCACCAAAATACCTTTGATATATTTGATTTTCATTATAAGCATACACAGTTTACTTCCATTAATTTGCCCGCAGTTAATTTTATCCCGACTGAAGGTGTTAGCCGGCAGCCATGCCATTTCTAAGGGCCCAAACTTTCCTTATTTCTATCCTAATATTGACTTTGGTCGGATAATTCAAATTTGACCACTCCACACTTGCGCCTTACCCTATTATGACTCCAATAGTGACCCTATTTAGGGCAGTGTCTGTCTATGCGTAGCTTAGGGGACAGTACTGTGAATGTCTTGAGCACCTGTTAAAAACACCTATTTTTGGCCTGCCAAACGAAAATTTTTAAGCAATAACTGTAGATCACAATGTTTTATTACACTTTTTACTCGATCTTAAGGTGCACATTTCTTTTAACAGGAAATAGGGGCGAAAATTGCCTGTGCAATGCAATCGGGTACGAAACCTAAACCACCTTCACGGTGTTTGTGTGCTCATACAGTTGTCATGCATCATACAGTTGTCATGCATTCCTTGTCACACCGCCATCCTGATGCCATTGAGATGGTTCAATCCTGGTCATTTCAGCTTCGTGACCTAACTCTCATCATGCTGCCGCCGTCTTGCCTTCCACTCCGAACAAGCGGTCCAAGTTGTCTAATTTCTTGGGCTACTAGGTGTGTGCTTGTGGTCGTGATGCCATTGTGGTCATCGCATCATCAGACATCAGACTGTCATCATGCTGTCATCATCACACCATCATCGTCACACAGTCGTAGTCATGAAGTCATTGTCTAGCCGTTGTTTTATCATTGTCTTCATTTAAGTAACACCATCTCATTGTTGTCCTGTCATCGTCGTTTTACCATTTTCATCATTCCTTCGACGTCATTTTTCTGCATCATTCTATCATAATCATACTGTCCTCAATCATGATTCTGTCACCCCTGTGGTACCACCATCATCAGACAGTCACTATCGTGCATCTGTTGTCAGAGCTTCGTCATCATGCCTTCGTGGTCATGCCATGGAAGTCAAGCCAGCTGTGTCATCCAACTATCATCATGCTGTAGGGTTAAGTAGCACAGTGATGAGCATCACATGCCTCCCACATGTCCTCAGGGACTGACTTGATGCAGACATCTGTGGTTGTCGGAATATGTGCCGAAGTGAACAACACCGATTATGTGCTTGCAGGGTACGCTCTCACACATTTACATTTCAGAGACTCGGAACATGAAATGGCTCCACTGCAGCACACTTACCTTCAAGAACAGGCACAGGAGAGATGACAATAGTGGGTGGTGACGAATGAATGACTGCTGGCTCTGCCTTTGCTGGTGACTCTTCTGGCTCTGCAGGTTCTTCCACAATTGGGAGAACTTCAACGGCAGTTGAAGGCCTAGAAACAGTGCGCATGCCACATTATTATAAAATCAAAGCAGTCACAGAGCATGAAGAGAAACCTGCAAATAACCTTCCTTATGAAATCAAAAACTATTAGTACCAGTTACTTTGCAACTAATACTGCAACCCCATCAATGTTCTCCAACATCATCATAATCATTGTGAGCCTCTGAAATACTTCTGTTTGCATCCTTGCTCTGCGTCAACTGAAGCAATCCTACACTCTCGTTTTCAGATCGTAATCACTGTCTAATGATCTGCCATCCTCAACTACATTTTTCCTCCGATGAAATACATCTGGCCATCGTCAAAGATAGTCGGTTACCGAACTACGCATTCACAGCATTTATAACTCCTCGTCATTATTACCTCATCCTGTGTGATCCCTAATCCATACAACTGTGTTTCTGTATCTAAGCACTACACCTCAACAGTCAACACATATCATTTTACATTCCAACAATTGTAGCACAGTCCAAAGCTCTTTCTGACATTTTAGCCACCAAGTCTCAGCTTTAAAAGATGTTGCCATTTGACGACATGTTTTCTTATTTGTATTTTTTTCATTATATAAAGGTGCAAACCTTCTAATCCTTTAAAAAATATATACTGCTAAGTGTGAAAGCATCTTAAATAATTTACAGCATTACATGGATCAATGACCAAGTTTCGGTTTCAGTAACCAGAAGGTTCATGCATCATGACACCAAAATATACCGACTTTCTCCACTTATGTGATCACTGTAGCTGCCATACTCAATTTTTCTTTTTTTTTTTTTTAAATGCAAAACATCATCATATGTAGCCTTACTGCTGTGCAATGTCGACAAATTTCACTCCAAGTTATGACAGCACAACAGTGTTTGTGATGCCAGGTACGGCATATCAAGACCGATCCTAGTATGAAATTAAAATATTTGATGTTTACAAATTTTTATGACTGCTAAATGTCATGCAAGAAACATGTGGGATAGAGTTCCTATGGCTTCACAAATGTGTGTCACTATTACTATTTTATTTCCATCATCACTTCTAGACAAATGCATTGCTGTTATCACAATGGCACAGCAGGTTATGCAGAATGTTACTTGGTAAAACATCGGCCCCGTACCCTTCGCTGGACTCTGGAGCCTCCATGACCAGGACAGAGGGTGGGCTGCTCACGACGAGTGGTCCCGGCTCTTCTTCCTCCTCCTCCTCTTCCTGGCTGGCCGCCACTTCCTCGGGCGTTTCCTCGGGGGGTTCCTCCACCACAGTTGTCTCTCCTTGGAACAATGACGTGTCTCGCGATTCTGTGCAGCAGGCATAAAAGGAGTGTCCTTCAAATATCTTTATGCCATGAAATGAGCTTACATCGCCCATTCAGACATGGCACTTCGGATTGTGACCGAGCCCTATTGGGACAGAGATTCGAAATCACGATACACTCTTTTGTGCAAGCTACATAAGGAAGCCAATTGCAATTGAGAAATTAAATCCTAATAAGCCCTGATCATGATCGAAAGTATCCCATGTGCAGCCTGAAAAAATGTCTGAAACAACACATGCGTCACATGAGTTGGGCACAGAGCCGTAACTGCAAGAAAATGGTAGTCAAAACTCAATAAAACGAACTTGGGTGTGATGATGCACACAAAAGAAAAAAAACTTGTGCACGAAAAGCTCAGAAAATCCACACACACAGACACACACACACAAACACACACACACACACACACACAAGCACAGGACACCATGTCCTTTGTGTGTGCACGTTTTAGCATGGTTTATTAGTAATTTTTCATGTACCAATTTTTAAATGCAATTAATATGAATGCTCACCAGTTGGAGAGATTTGCAGTGGCGTTGACGGCACACTACGGCCACCACCTTCCTCAAAGTGTGATAAGTCCATCCGTGTGTCGTCTACTCCCACACCTGCAAGGATAACCGTGTATGCTATTACTATTTTGCCATACAAATAAAATTTTACGTTTTTTTTTAACACCTGGAAGCTACTTTTACTATATTTAGGTGCCAGGTGTTCTTCACAAACGCAACAAATTCAATTTATGTTTAAGTAGCACATTAGCAGGCCTTAAAGGGGCCCTGAACCACTTTTTACTGAAGTGAAGAAATGCATTTGAAGTTAAAATAGGCTATTTCAGAAAAACTTTGCCAAAAAAAGTACTTCAATGCGTTCAGCAGAAGCGGACTTATTGTCAATCAAACATGGCCTTCCCAATGCTTCCACTCCTTCTTGAATGGCTTGCACTGCAAAGGCTATGGCAGAGCGGGGCGTACCCACAATGCTCCGCCTTCTAAATGTCACCGTGGCACGCAGTTCAAATTTGCTTTTGGGTTGGAAAGTGTGAAAGTTTATTTAACATAATGAACATATACAATTGCAAAGTACACGCTTTTGGGACCCAACAAATTTGTTAAAGGGTCCCTACCAATTGTGATTAGCAAAAAACACTTCTATGGCAGCTGTTTTTTTTTATACTGCAAAATCACATAAAACTGATATAGCTGAATAAGTAAAACAAGAAAATACAGTAGTAGGGAACATTTCACAAATGAGATACATTTTTCTAACAATTTTCTTTGTTATGTCATCGAAAACATCGGCACAGGAAAACAAAAAAAAAGTGAGGGCATGTGCAGGCATGCACAGTGTTGCGCATTGTTGATAAGCGAGAGTCTTAATTGTTTAAGAAATCGTTTAAGAAAGTTCAGTGTTAACGTAGCTGCTACTACTTCCAATTTTGGTGCCAACGACCCGCCAAACCCAAGACAAATACTGTTGTCCTCAGCGAGTTGCAGTGCACTTACTTAGCCAGTGGACTCGTGGCAACACACCACAGTGGCCGCGGTATCTACACTACACAGACCGCAGCTACATGCATTCGTCCGGCGCCGAATGCAACCGACTGCATTTCGCGCCAACCGCGCCGAGCAAGTTAGCGCCTAGCGCCCTCTCTCGTCGAGGTAGAGTCTCGCTACTCGGCGGGCTGGACCAGAACGAGATGGCCTCTTCGCAAGAAAGCGTGCCCGACCTGTGCGGCTCCGAAATCTAAAAGTTTCTGGACACCGTCCAGCAACACCATTGTGTCTACGACACCAAAAGAATGGACTACTGGGATGCGGAGCGCGAAAACAACGCGTGGGAGCAGATACGCATGTACTCTGGCCTCTCAACAGGAGCGTCAATGCTACGCACATGTGTGTATACGTCTCCGGACATGCTATGCACTCAGTGCCTGTTTGTATGTCTTGTTCTCCCTCTTTCAGTTGAAGGGTGCCTGAAACTATGGAAGCGGCTGAGGGACCGCTATACTCGTGAACTGAAAGCTATTGAAGCAACGAAAAGGAGTGGCAGCGGCTACGTGTCTGTGTTATGTAGAAAGACCTGTTGCTCTTGCGACACAGACGACGCATCAACAAAGCGAGAGACACACGGTCCGATTCAGCGTCCGACGCGCCGAAATCGAGGTGTTTCGAATCGAGGCGGCAAATGGGCAAATTTTCACCGTCCGACCCGTCCGGCATGTGACGTTCTCCGACGCTCCCTCCACGGAGACGGCGCTGGCTGGCCAGTTTCTCGCAGTGTTTTTTTTTTTTTTTCCTTGCCTGCTGCAGTTTGTTTCCGACAAGAAATAGTTACGAGTTCGGTAAAATTATCTCAAACGTGTGCCTGTTATGCAAAGCAGCGCCTAGCACACTAGCACTAAGCTACTGGCGAGATTGGGAGCCACAACGCGAGAGCATTTCGCGGGCAGACATCCCACACCGACCGTCTGAGCGAGGCTGCTCACTTCGCTTGCACGTTTGCCCTTCGCAACGACTGCGTTGAGTAAACCAATTGTATTTAATTACAGGCGACCTAAGTGCACAGTGTTAATTGTTTTGGCAAACATAAGCACTCTTCGACGAGCTCGGGTTGGATCGTAAGCGCCATCTGCCCAGCTAGGCATACCTGCCCTATCACTGGCTGTTAGCAGAGTCGTCAGTGGACAACGCGCCGTCGTGAAGTGTTCTGTCACTTGCAGGGGCATGATTTTATTGACAGTGTTCCTGTAAAGCAAAGCAGTGTTGTGTAGAGTTCTTTATATTGCGTTTCTCGACGTGGCTATGAAGTCAAGCTGAGGGGCTGGATCTGGGCGGAGCTTACACGCCGCTCAATCTTTCGAATGCACGCACCATGTACCCCAAATCGTCGTATGCCGCATGCCGGAGCATGCGGCGCCGCACGTCGGATTGAACGCCGAATCGTACCATGTGTCTCCCACTTATAGTTTCGTCTTGCGGAATGTGTTTGCGTCCGTGCCATCGCCGAGCAACAGTCCGGTCTGCGGTGGCAATCGCTACCGACAGAGAAAGTGCGCGAAAAGATTTGTTTCGATGCTCCCTGACCGGCAGCACGGAGCGGCGCGGTGTTCTGCACATGCACTACTCCAGCTGCGGCAGGTGCGCGGCGTTGTACTGTATGGGAACAGATTTAGGCCTGACGCGGCGACGCCAACCTGGTGTGACGTAGCGCAACCACCGCGCGCTGGGTCACATTGAAGTGTATTGCCACCTTAAAGCGTACAAACGCCGTGACGGCAGTTTTGTTTTTGCGGTCGATGGCACCGGCGCAGGCAATTTTCGGCTCAATATAACCAAAAAGGTAAGGGTGCACGTTAGAATCGGGTAAACACCGTTATCCGACATTGTCAGCTATAGTTATTGCTTAAAATTCATCTTAAGGCAGGTTGTAAATAGGTGTTTTTGGCTGGAGATGACGTGTGTTCGATGTACGCATAATACACATTGCTATACTTTTGCATGGCATCTTCAAGAGGTTTTTACATCTGTTATATATAATTTGACATACCGAAGACCTTTGGTAATTCGGCTCTGGTTAGATCGATCCCGACCAGACGTCCCGGCCAGCGCCCATACATTTCTATGGGCCCAAACTTCCGCTATTTAGATCTCAAAATTGGCCTCTACCAAATAATTTGAACTTGACTAATCAGCTTCACCGCAATACAGCGACGTAATGCGGTGAAGCATACGCAATGCATTGCGGTGAACCATACCAAGAATGGAAAGGGGCTACTGTCACGAAACAGTATGTGTTTCTTGATTAAGCACCTAGACACCTAATAAGCATACTGGCTGCCATTCAGAGCTCGTACTGCAACCGGAGATGGCACGTGTGCATGTGTAAATTAAACAACAGGTGCTATGTTTCTTAACTGTGGCACCTTGCCCCGCTTGGTGCATCTCACCACACAACATGGCAGTCTTGTGGTGAAGCTAACTTTACCAGCAATACTGCCAAGTACAGAATTTCGGTGTTATTTTCCTCGTTTTGTTTAATTCCCCTTACCGGACAATTCAACCAGTTTCGCTGGTCTCGTCAAAATCGAATCAATGGAAGTCGACTGTATCCGAGTTAGATATATCCAGAATCGACTGTATTAATTAGGTAATTAGTGTTTCTCAAGCAACACAGCCTCTTTGTTGCTCTCGATGCCCCCTTAGAAACACATCATAATCAACATCAAAGTTCTCTGAATCAGAGTTCATAAATGTTCTTGAGTTTCTGCACTGTTAAAAAAATACCATGCAAGCTATTTGCGCCAGTCTGCCATGTCAGAAAAAGGCTTCGTCACACCATCTGTCATATAAAAAAAACAATCATAAAATTTTGGTTAAACCACCTTCTGTGTAGATAAGCTCGACCAGCCCATGAATCTTTGACGTTCATGAATTATTCTGAGAAACACATGTGGGTTTCCGTTAGAGCTTCGTTCTACTGTCAGGTGAATGAAATTTTCCCTGCGGACTTCCACAGCACTGATTTGCCGTAGTAATGGTAAGCATGGTAAATGGTACGGTTAATTAAAGGTATGGTTCGGAAAAGGCAGTGACGACAAGGCTAAGACATTCCACTGGCTGACCAATCTCAAGAATTCGTACCAAGTTTTGGACTGCGTAACAGTCAACAGCAAAAGTGAAATCGTGTAAAGTGCTACCGAGACGTACCTTCCTGAGATGCAAGTTGCGACAGACCAGATGGCTCCGGTGCAGATGGCCCTTCGGATGCACTGCCGAATACAAAGCCTCCATGGGGAACATGAGGAGAGCTGCATACAAATAAACAACCTATGCTGATTGAACGCATTGTGAAACAGCACAGAAGTGAGGTCAGCTATCAATAAAGTCACAGTGTTATAACAAAGTCACATTTGACACGAAAATACATTCATTGTATCAACGTTTACTATAAGTATCGTTTGTAAGGTTCTTGGCTTTTACTTTTCTGAAGCTTGGCATACTTTTGCAACTTTTGTTTCCACTTACAAAATTTCATTTCTGTGAATCTTCAGTGGCTTTACCAGCAGGAAATTTTTGTGTCTAGGTTTGCATTTCTTTTTTCCAGTTTATATCTGGTTCACTAGTCATTCATTCTGACAGCACTAAAGACATTCTGTATACCTGTAGATCCTGCTACCCTTCACCACCAGTCCCATCCAATACACAGGATAACAGTTTTAGAGAACCTGTCTAGCAAGGGCATGATAAACCGGTTTATTGATAAACCAGATGCAGAATAATGTTACCGAGATATGCACCCACATCTGCGCCACCTAATGCATAAATAGTCGGACACTCTTGCCATGCTCTTCAAGGTGAACAAAGAACCCACAGCAGCACAGAAACATCAATTATATGTTTTGTTTAAGCCTTAGGCGACTACTCGTTTTATTTTGATAATCCTTGTTTGTTATGTCGTGGTTCAACTGTACCGAACTACTAAACCTGATTACTGAGTCATGCTTCAACTGTAAGCTGAGTCAAGCCACAAGCCTGCACATCAACTCACCCGACAGCCTCGGCAAAACCGTCAGTCCTTCGAGGCACAAAGAGGGTTGGTGTGCTGGGCACGATGCTGTCATCGCCTTCCTCAAAGCCTGCAGCACTCTGACTCTGCAGCAGGAAGCAAACGATGCAATAAAAAGAATTGCCACTGAAAAAATGGTGTTCACAATTTCGCTAAAGAGGGTCCTCTGTGAAGAAGCAATTAAAATGCTCATTGCATCCTTTTCCCATGACATGTCCCCACTCACACGGAGCTTCCTTAAGGTAGCAACATTTGATGTCTTTGACAGCGACATACTTTGGGCCTCATTTTCTCATGCAGGCCAGTCATGCCCACACAGTCACATTCCATACAGGCCCTCAGGTCCTTGACAGGCCAGTCACTCAAGCCTTATATCATGCCGACTATCTCACAGCTATTACACACATAAGCAATGTTGCAATAGCAGAGTGCCAATCTGACCTGCCAATCCAGTATAGTCCACTTTTACAAGAGACACTGACTCAGTATTTCGCCATTAGTTACACTCAAGATTATAACATGAAGACCTGCAGGCTGCTTTTGTGTTTCTAGATATCTGGTCAATACTTCATGTCGGCCACTTTTCTTCCTGTCAGAAATTAACAAATATTGTTTTTATTACTGGATAAGTGTTCCCTGTAAGAGCTGCCAAAGCTATGCATTTACAAGGCACAACAATGAACGTAAAACAAGATGACCTCGGCATGGAGCAAATCTCTACTCTGAACACAAGTCTTCCCAAACATAGACGACACAGTCTAAAGTAATGGCTTCAACGCATGAGTCGGACTTCTGCAGAAGCAGGACTGAGAGTCGAGCAACAGCAGTGCTTCTGCAGTAACAAGGGACTGAGCAGATGCTGCAGTCCCTTGGCATTTAGCATCTGGTCGGCTAAGGCCCACGAAAACTAGGCCTTACGTATAATGGCTTCTTTTCAGAGACACCTGAAAAAAGCCAGAAATGAGAGGCATCGTTTGCGCACATTCTTTTCAGGTTGTTACCTGGATAACCTTCAGAAAAAGCTCGACAGTTTTTCTATAAAAACCAGCTCAATAAGCTTGATTGGGGAACATTGGTACAAGGGCTTACGAGACGCACTACAGGAGCACTAACATGAACTTCTTACAACTGGTTCATTTCATGAAGAAACACATGGAAAATGGATGCATGAAAAAAATGCCCCTGTGCAGAGAGCTACGTGAACATGAAAAAAGAAAACAAAAGCAGAGGAAGTGGTGTGAAACAATTAATGATGGATCGTAGAGCATGACATATAATTCCCATGTGTGACCTTATCGCCTAACACTTAGCCTCGACTTCAATTTCAAATTTTACTGGCCATCCTCAATAGAGACTTGTCTATCGGAGAGTGCTGTGAAGAGTGTGCTCACACAGTCACGATTTCCTAAAAGCACAATGTAAACTTCTATAATAATTAGCCTAAGCCTGTTATTTCGATGTGCCACCACTGATGTTCATGTTCTTGTTGAGTGTCTCATAAGTCCTTGCATCATTGTGTCCCAATCATGCTATTTCAACAAGCCCCATCAAAAGACTAAATCAAGTTTTTCTTCCTGCTCAACAAATGGAGCAGAATTTGTTATCTAGGTTGCCTATGCTGCCTACAACGGACCCTTTGGACAAGTCCCAAGCTGGTGCTGGCTTCCTCGAAATACACAATCCACCAAAGTATCGTGCCCAGCACATAGATAAAATTGTGATTACTGGACAGCTGGTTGTAATGAACAAAAGAAAAAACAACGCAGTAGCTATGCATTAACAAGTGCCTAAATATTTAACGGGCATTTCAATTAATGGCATCTTTGGATGGTCGTTCTCAAGTGCTCTGAAGCGCTCCTACAAGGCCCATTTTGTATGTTCAGACATTTGAAATGGAGTGCTACGACTACATTCGTATGGCCTTTTCCAATCACCCTACTTCATATCAGAGCTGCAAAGAAATCTGGTCAGTCTCCAATTACGTGACCCAACCCATTCCCCTGGTTGCATTTGTTTCCATGGTTGCACTTTCTCCATTCAAGCAGACTACAATTATCACTGACAACTGCCAACATAACTGCATGTTTCTCATCCAAATTCAGCCAGAAGTGGTGAGCAACATTACCGAAAGTTTCCCTCAGTATTTGCTTCCTTCCTTTTCACTGGTCTGAAAAGCAGCCAACCGTTTGGTTGATGCAAGACATTTTCTACTTTGGTTCAAAGTGGCTGTGGATATGGTACGTCTGGATTTGGAGAATCATAGCGACCATCCGAAGATGCCACAGGTATACTCAAGCACTTTTGCATTTCGACCCCATCGGAATGCAGCTGCTGCGATTGGGAATCAAAACCACAAGTTCATGCTCAGCAGCAAAAACACCTTAACCTTAACCACTAAGCCACCGCAGCAGGATTGTTGATTGCTGGATTCGTGATACATGATACCAGTGCAAACAGCACCCAAAGAGAATATCTGCATTGCGTTCTGTGTCTTCTCTTTGTACCGTTTAGTATTAGCACCGGCAGCATGTACAGTAGGGTCCTGTAAATTCAACCTCGATTCATTTGATTTTTCGGTTAATTCGATCCCGACCAAAGGCCCCCGCCAGTGCCCACACATTTCTATGGGCCCAAACTTTTGTTATTTCGATCCTAAAATTGGCCTTCACCGCATAATTCGAACTTCACCAGTCAGCATGGACACGAATGACTCCTATGGTAACAATTTCGACCCCTTCAATGGCAGCGTCTTGCTCGGTAGGGCTTAGGAGACTGTGAATGCGTTGATTGCACACCAAGAATCTTGCGTCAAAAACGACTATTTTCGGCCTGCCCTAAGAAGATTATAAAGCAATCACCATCGCTCACAATATCTGTTTATGGTATTAATCCGATTCTAACGTGCGCCTCTCTTTTCTTTTTGAAAAAATTAGGCCGCATGACCCGATACGTAAATCGTCTTCGCGGCGGTTGTATGCTTTACCGCATCACAGGTATGTATTGCGGCGAAGCTGAATTTAGAAAACCAGCTGCCGTTGTGAAACGCGCATAGACCTTTGCCTATTGCTGAAAATTGGGTGCTCATTGAATTTCTACTTTAGGTGCTTTAATGTCCTTTCTACATTAGTTCTCTGCTTTGGACAGTTAGAAAGTGGGCACGCATTTTATTTTGAGGCGTGTGAGAATTGGGAAAATATTGCCAAACGAATCAGGTGGTGTTCTGGCGTTTTTTTTTTTTTCTGAATTTGTTTAATTCGACTCGCCCGATAATTTGATCGATTTCGTCGGTCCCGTCGATCGAATTAACAGAAATTGACTTCATCACAAATGAGAAGAAGGGACATCTTGTATGCGAAAGGTGACACACCGACGCCAGCCGCTCATTGCGCACTCGGGGCAGCAGGGAAGGCCTGTGCTGCTGCAGCAACGAAGGCGCTACCAGTAAGGACGCTGGCACCTCCGCCGCGGAGGATGTGTTGACGGCAGGTTGGAGTTCTTCCTCTTCCTCAACGGGCTCAGACGAGCTCTGCTGTACGTCTTCATCCTCAGCCAGGGGCTCCTCCATTTCATTGTCCTCGCCTGCTTCATCGCCGAGGTCTGCACACAGCGCCACATGTTGACAACAGTTGGCAAATAAGTAAATAAATTAATAAATAAGGCAACGATGCAGAGTGCCTGCCACAATCCCAAGCGCAAGCTACAGGGCAGACTGGGACAAGGCTGATAAAGGAGTTGCAGGGAACAATTGCAGCACGCGGGTGAGGACAAGAACACCGTGCATGTCTTCAGTCAGATTGCTAAAATGGTGACAAAATTTCACAGCTCCCAGTCTTGCTTTTGCCAACTTTTGCAAGAAACCAGCTACCAAAAGCTTTTGGAAGACAAACAAAAACATATGTGCACTCCTCACTGCATAGCTATTTGAATTGGCAGTTGAGATTAAGAGGCAGTGGCGGAGTTGGGCTGATAGCGCAACGTGTTGAATTAATGACCACAGCCCTATGGTAGCAAAGTGAGGACCACGGAAAGAAAAACACATTTAAGGGCCAAGCGCTATATGATGGGATTAACAGAAATATACAGGTTCACAGTGTTCCTGGTTGACAAATCACACAGTTCACTGAAGATTGCAGCAAGAACCTATTGTCTTGTGATCGCATTAATTACACTGATAATGATGAAAATGACCCATACTGCTGAACTACCAACCTTCAGAAGCAATGCCATTCACATAGCCATCACTCAAGTGCTAGCCATCATGCTTTAGCAAGTAGAGTGAAGCTAGCAAAACATCTCTTCGGGGTGGGGCACACATTTCTGACACTAAGTGCCACCAAACTGTAGCAAATATCCGAAGCCCAAAGTTTGCAGGGCGCAACATCAGCAGTGTCCGATTTTCGTTGGAAGCACTGACCTACAATCTCAATCTCATTGGCATCGTCCATGTCCCGTTCATTGTCATCCAGCGACTCTGGCTCTGCCATGTCCTCTTCCGGCACATCTGCTTCTCCGGGGCCACGACTCTGCAAACGGACCACCGCCACGAAGTTAACTTCGACATTTCCTGGTTGCAAGGGTCACGTGCAAGAATGCCAGTCTCAAAAGAGTTCAATCCATGGTGATAATTCCTTTATGTCGCTAAAATTATAGTAGGACCTACCCCTAGCCCCCTTTACCCCCCCCGAGAGCTGTAGTGAACACAAAACTAAATAACTCAAAGGCTGCCCCTGGTTCTCCTGCGCTACGAAGAACTTAAATATCAATAAATTTATCAATAAATAAATAAATCAGGAATTGAGTGTCTAATCCATGATAACGAGGTTTTGCACAAGCAAGTTTATTCAGCAGTTGAGAGCAAGAAGTGTGAAACATTAGCTTTTATTGTGCACCTAAATCAAAAAGCACACAAAAGAATTCGTCCATGGGCTAGCTGGTACATTGTTCTTGAAAGCTGTGGTTTGTGCAGGATGAATAGGCAGGGGGTATAAGAACATGACGTACAAAGCACTTGTGTAAGTGACCTGTGTTCCTATGTGTCCGGTCTGTTTGCAATGCACTAACTCAGTTTTCGAGAACTAAGCACACAGATAAACTTATATTCCCCTACCTCATTAGAATGCAGCTACTACAGCAGGGTATTGAAACCACGACCTCATGCTGAGGCGTAGAGAAGATAGCGGTAGGTTGCATTTACAAGTTACTGGCAACACTGGGTGTTTTTAAGTGTGACACTTTTGGGTGCCAGGGTGCATGTGCACAGATGTATCACAGTAAACACGAGCGATTAGAGATTCAAGTAGTCGCTAGGCTGTATTTCTCCATGCAGAAATAAATAGTAGAACCTCACTGAAATGTTCCCATTATGTACATTTTCCTGGCGCTAACGTTCACAATCGAGAACAAAAAAAAAATGAGCCAATAGAGTTACGCTCATTTTTGGTCGGTTCATACGTTCTCAGAAAACACGATTTTTCGGCACCAACGTTCAGCACGTCACCAAACTGCGATAATATGGTAGGTTTTTCGGCCGCTAGATCCCATGTAAAGAAGAAAATGCACGAGGCGCGCGCTATCGAGAACAGTATAAGTATGGCCCTGCCCCCCGCAGCAGCTTCACCGCAATACTCGCCAGCCCGTCTCACGTGAAAACGCCGGCGTGCACTCAGTTTCTCATTTCAGTACCAGCAAATCTTCTCCAGGGTCGTCGTATGCGGCGTTCACAGCTATCGGTGCCAATCCTATTGCTATAAGCATCTTTGCCTATCTATTTCACAGCGCATGGTGCCGTCGCAAGCGTAGCGCACGCTTTTAATGGACAGTAACCGATACGGGCCACCATTCCCTGCTGCAGACTGCAATCGCATTTGTTTTCCGACCGTTAGATCTCACGTGAACAAGAAAAGGCATGAGGCACGCGCGCATTCGAGAACAGTACATAGCCACCCGTCTCATGTGAAAATGATGGCGTGTACAGTTTCTTCTTCCAGTACCAGCAAATCTCTGCCCGCGTCGTCACACGCCGCATTCATAGCTACTGCTGCCAAACCCACTGCAATAAGCATCTTAACCTATCTTTTTTACAGCGCATAGTGTGTAGTGCCATTGGTAGCATACTGCACGCTTTTACTAGGCGATAATCTAAATGCGATGCCATTCCCCGCTGCAGATGGCGGGACGTGGGTGAGTTTCGCTTCGGTGGCATCTGGCGTCGCCTACCAGCTTGATTTCCTTACGGTTTCCCGTTGCCCTCTAAAACATCACGCAATAGGAAAACAACTAACTGCGTCTCGGGCCACCGAAGCACCACCAACTCGACACACGTCGATGTCTTGTGCCGCTATGACATGCGTACGCTTCGCATTATGTCAACAATAGTTGAGTCTGTCCTTTTTTTACTTACTTTGGATCGTACATTTCCTAGTTAGTTTGCTTTTTCTTTCAGTTTTTCAGAACATATGAACAAGGTTTTAGTGTAAAACAAAAAAGAACAAGAAAACGGAATACCAGCGTCACGATTCATTACTGTAGTCACATGGCATGCAGAGGGAGTGCTCCTATTGGCCGATGCAAATTTGAATCATTGGCCTGCTTGTTTCACACACATTTTGGCAGCAGCAAGCTGCGAATTTTTCGTGTTCCATGGCAGACATTTCAAGATCTGCCTGGTCACCTCAAGTTCCCTTCAATGCTGCGTTCTAGCTGCTCCCTGATGGTGATAAAGACATGGTTTTCACACGATAAGGTAATCTATTTACTTCTCTTTGCAGCAGCAAAGCTACGTCGTATTGTGCGATCTGACGGGTGCAAAGGTAGGAACATTTCGAATTGTCATTGGGGCTTGAAGATGACGAAAAGCGTGCAATAGATAAGGCTCCCATGGTAGCAAATGCCACGAATCTTGCTGACATAAAGGCCGAGAGTGCATTAGATTTGGGTGCACATCACTAGCTTACTTTAAATGCATTGAAAATGGGAGTGTGCCAAATTCAGGTCAATTCAGTAGTTGGCCAGTCCCACATTATTTGACACTTATGCAAACTGGCTATAAAAAAATCCCTTTTGATGAGTGCATGGGTGATAATGAGGAACAAGAGTATCTGCTGCAAATTAAGAGAAGCTGTAGCTGCTAGTGACTCACTGTGCCACACGTGACGTTCATCTCTTCATCTTCGTAATCATCCTCCATGCCAGACTCGGCCCCCTCCAACTGTTCGGTCTGTATCACAAAATGATAGTCACAGCACACGTTTTTGAAACACAATTGCAACAAAATTCCCCTTTACCTAAATTGGTTATAAATAAGTAGTACAGTCAACATCCGATTTTTCGGACTCGCTAGGGGCCATGAAAACGTTTCGACAGCCTCAATTTCCTGTAACTAATTAGCAGCTTCAACTGGAAATGTTCTGTACAAAGTGGTTCATGGTACGAGTGCTTTGCAACATTAGTGAGCCACGCATGGTTAGGCTGGTGCCTTAATGGTGAATCATGATGTAACAGTTCAAGCAGAAACAAAGATAAAATGTGTCTGCTAAAGCACAAATAATGTTGATGTTGCTTCCTAAAATAATGTCAAACGGTAGTTGAGATAAAGAATGAGCTTGCCATTACAGTTCCATTCACTTTTAAGTAGAGCAACCCTCTTCCCTATTCTCCATCAAAAAGAATAAATAACAATGGTATTTAGGATAAGCGTTAACGACCCGCTAGTTTGATCAACTCTTAATGATTTTAATTATTTTCTGCGTTACTAGCACTCAATTTTAAACACATCACCACCTTCAAAATGCTGCGATAAATGCAATGGAAAATATAGCAGTGTAGATAACATTCAATTTGTGTCATACTTTACAACTTCTTTAAATTTAAGACCTTTGTATGCTAAAACAGCCCGCATGATGCTCTCTTCATACTGCTCCAATGCAGTTTTTTTCTTCCGAGTAGCAGCCTATAATTACTAGCAGACAGAGCGGCACAACTGGCCGAATGCAAGAGCACATTCTCACCTTCGGCTGCTCCTCTTCAATCGCATCATCGTCGCTTTCGACAACAATGACGTCATCCACCGTGGTGGACTGCTGTGGCTCTTCTGCACTGGTTCCAGCGAGAGAACTCGACACACCTGAAAATAAAAATAACAATAAAGATTAAAAAACAAAAATGGATCCAAAACACACAACAGGAGAATAAGCAAAGAATAATCAAGGTGTGGAATATTGCAAACCAGGTACTGTCCTTATTTACAAGTCAGAATGTAAGACACTATAACAATGACACCACTCCCCACCTCAACAAGGGGGGGAAAGCAGTGTAGAGATTTTGCTACTTTTGCAGGTGGGTTATACGTGCGAAAATATGAAGCAATCTTTAGCATGAAAGTCAGTGAGCTGGAGAAAGGCCCACCTTCCTCAATAGGTTCAACCAAGGATGAGGCCTCCTGGGTGCAGACAACCTCAGCAGTGCTCACAGACGGCTTGAGCTTCTTGGAGAGCGGTGACTCGGACCGTGGTGCAGCGGACCCCAGGCTGCTCTGTGTGTCTGAGCTGCACAAACCCCACCACTTTTCAGCTTTCGCGTTATTGGCCCCAAAGTGTAGATGGCAAAAGTGATGTAGGTTGCACAAAATAGCAAATACATTTGAATGAAGAAAGATGCAGCTTTTGAAACACAACTGCAACAAAATTCCCCTTTACCTAAATTGGTTATAAATTAGTAGCACAGTCAACATCCGATTTTTCGGACTACCTAAGGGCCACGAAAACATCCAAAAAATCGGGCAAGTGGAAAAAACAAATGTATGCCTTTTATGTCCCCAAGGGCTCAAATCACCACACACGTGTGAAATAGCTTTGAAGGCCTGCCAGTAAACTTATTAGGCGTATCGGTGTTCGTACTGTGATAGGAGACCTAGAGTGCATGCGTGTATAATTAAAGAATGAATACATACCGTGTTCCGTGGCAATTGCCCCTTCCCACTCTTGATATGCTTCACCGCAATACTTTGAGTATACTTCACTGCGCAACACTGTATAGAGGCAAAGCGGACTTTCGCAATCCGGCATTATGTAACGCTCTGCGCTTCCCGAGCTTCCAAGACATTCGTGAGGTGCTTGCACTGCACATGCTCTCTCTCTCTCTTCCTCTCTCGTCACTTCGTAGTAGAACTAAGACAATTCCCAGATGCCAACCATCCCCAGACTGCCTGCCTCATCTACACAAAATATGGCCATATTGAAATTTTACTGTAAGTTTAGCTTTTAAGGAGACACTAAAGTCAAACATTAAGTCCACCTAAAGGGATAGATTAATGCTGGAGAACAACTAAGGCATCAATATCACCATAAACAGAGCTTTAGTTAAATAGAAATTGAGGTAAATGCAGGACATGATTTGACAATGGACCAGGACATTCAAGTACTAGCCCGGTGACGAAGTGACTCATCGTTACATTTCCGTCACTGGTACTCAACCAACCATAATACAGCAAAATCTTGTTAAGTCGAACTCCAAGCGGACAAAAATTTATTCGAATCAAACTCAGCTCAAACTAAGGAGAGTTCCTTTAAATATAGCACCCCATCAATTGCACAATACACAGCACAAAACCAATATCGTCACTGGGCTCACATAAAAAGTGCTATATTTCCTCCATCAGTGCTTGATGACGGGTACCGGAAGAAGCCTAGGTCGCGTATAAAGTCCAAGTGCAGTAAGATCACGCCTCACGAGCCATTTGCTGTTAGTGCGAGGGAAAATTAAAGGGAGTGAGCAGAGAAGAATAATGGCTTGATGTGCGCCATCCTCCGGAGTGCCCATTGTTGAAGACGATGCGATCGAGTGCTCACTAGGAAGGGGGCGCATAGGTGAGTCCACAGTAACGTGAACAAGCACGTGCTAGGGGGTTCTTTCCTGCTCCATTTAAGCTGGATAGGAAAGGAGGGCACACACCGTTCTGCTTGCTTTGATTCGATTACGCTTCCAGTGCATCTTTTCTCATCATTTAACATGTAAGCATAGATGGCCCGTCTGTGGCGTGATTATGTCTGAAGCCATGTGGGAAGGGAGCGCCGGAGGAGGGAGACACCTGGGGGTGGAGAAGAGAATCGCCATGTTCACGCCCTTTCCGTTCGTGCCTCAACACTGCGGTGCTCGCTGTGCATGTTCGCAGTGTCCATGCACTTGCGCATAACCCGTGTTCACGAAGCAAAATGTCACTCAATTTTTACTGCATATGACGCTACAGTAACTCGCAACGCATCAAACCTTCACCTTTGGCTCTGTTTTGTCAGGAAAGCATTCCATGGGAGTGAGAAAATTTGTACTAAATATTTGTTGTGCCAGTTATCTGTCGATTCAAATTAAGAGCTTTCGAATTATCGGGACTTCACTGTAAAAAATCATTTCACTGCTTTATCAGAGGGAAGAAAATGCTACTTGCTTACTTCTATTTGAGTCTTAGAAAAGAATTATTTTTTGCTTTTACCCTTGACAATGGCGTGGACGGTTGAAAGGTTTCATTTTCACTAGACTCTGCACTGCCTGTGCTTTCGCGTTTCAGTACAGTCTACGCTCGTTACAAGGGACCCACAAATAACAGACTTTCGGATATGATGGACCACATTTCAGCCTTAGTTTGTCCTACCTATTTTATTAACGCAATGAAGTTCGCTTTTAACGCACCAAGCTACAATGAACTATCGGCTAGAGCAGATGAAATTAGCAGCTATTTCTTTTTAAATCAGGCATATAAAACATACTTTTGCTATGTCGACACAGGCTGACAACCGACTTGCGAGGGTCAGCCGAAGATCATGGCTCAATATCACGCGAGCGAGGGAGGAAGGCGAGGCGGAAACACACTGTCTTCTTTCACGTGTGAGGCGTGGGGGGGAGGCAGAGAGAGAGGGGGGTTCTATTCCGGCAGCTGCTGCTTACGGCGCGGCCATCATATATTAAACGCGATCTGCCATGTGCACAAAGTGCACCCAGTGCCAGTAGCTTCATATGCACTGTGCTTTCGACGTTTAGTTCGCACTGAAGCGAGAGACAGCATGAAGGTCAATTCGCTCGCTGCTGCAGCTACACTTTTCATGCTTAATTTTGCTAACCCAATCGAAGCTTTACCTTTTGGGCAAAGCTGCGACCTCTTTTGTTTATTTTTTGCTTTGAACATTTGTCACTCATTCTTTGCAATAAAGTTGTTAAATATCGCAATGAAAGTTTATTAAGTGAGGCGTTTCGGATATTACGAACATCGGAAAAAACAGACATTTTTTGTCGGATTATCAGAGTCCGTTGTAACAAGAGTCAACTGTAGTGTCATTATAGCATAGTGCTGCGCTAGTTTTGCTGGCACTAAACTCTCAGAAACTGCAAGTAACAAAGAACGAGGCTCATCATGATGAGCGTCGAAGATTGTGCTTATGATTTCACACATGCTTTCCCTTCCTCTTTTGCGCTGTTGGTTCAGTCACTGGCTCTGTCTTGGCTCGGTTTCTAGCCACGATTTTTCGTTCGGATAATAAACCATAGTGCCGGCTGTCGGGCGCCATTTTACTCACCAATGGCAATAAAGGGCAGTGATGGGCGTATGCAATGTCACGTCTCCCCGTTCGGGGGTTGGCGATTTAAATTGCCCTAGAGGTATGCGGACCCTTCAGATGCAATTTTCCCTAAGTCTTTTCTTGGCATGACAGAAACGCTGCAAGGTTTATGGAATGCACTTTAAGTACACGACGACTTAACATTTGCCTTTAGCGTCCCTTTAACAACAGATGGCATGACATAGCTCACTGATTGTCAATGCTGCTCGCGTCTCTTATTTTCTGACATGGTAAACTAGTGCAAAATGCACACACAATTTTTAACGATGCAGAAATTTAGGAACTTCTTATGATACAAGGGACTTCTATAACAGTTATCATTTGTCTTGAAGGACAATGATGGCGAGAAAGAAGCCACGTTGCCATAGGAACACTAATTACCGTATAGACACATGTAGGGGCTGCGCCCCCAACTTGGCAGCCCAAGACATGAGAAAAAAAATTTGCGATGGAGAAGCAATTGTGTTCAATGCACCGATGCCGCACGCACGCATCAGCTAATTTTGGCACACTGCTTACTTCCACGTGCTCACACTAAATGGCGAGGGCTGCGAGTTGACCTCTGAGGCAATGGTACATCCGGGGATCCGGGGTGTGCACAAGTCACCGGCTCCGCCGGCACCATTTTCACCAAAAGGTTCGGATTCGTCTAACGGCCACACCTCGCCAAAATTGTGAAAAAAAGAAAGTGCAACCCCTACAGAAGTCTATACAGGATACTAATTAAGTTCACTAATTAGCATAAGTCTTAGGTAATTCTTTATCTAATTTCCAGAATAATTTGTAAAAAATTCAGTACCAGGTTGTCAATAAATCTCATTTCAATTTAGAGCCTGCTAATGCGTTACATAGGCAAAAATTGCATTTGTTGCCCTCTAGAATGACACCTGGCATCCAAAGGGTTAACATTTTCAGCCTAGCAAACGAGACAGCTGCCCCCACCTGGATGGCTCCTGGTCCACATCCCGAGGCCGCTTATGTCCTCCTCCTCCTCCTCCTCCTCCTCCTCCTCCAGAAGCTGACGATGGGCCCTCGTCTGGTGCTGCTGAGGGACGAACAACACAACATTTGATCATGCATAGCTTCATTCATGGGATATTGCACCGTGTTTTGCAGATATTTTAATACTAAAGGCGCGAGCTAAAGCTTCCACCTAGAGGAGCATCAACATGACGTTTCCGAACTTTAATTTCTGTGTGTTAAATGACCGTCCTGGATCTCAGAGCCATAGAAAAGATATGTGCGAATCTCGCACACTGTGGGAATCAGTTCAAGTAGCATTAACAGCATGTTCCTTGACAAATAAGCCTGCATAAATTGTACCAAACGATGGTGCACTACTTCTAACCAACAAGCCTGCGGTATAAGCTGGTTAATTAATGTTAAGGAGCAAAAGCTGCACTAGTCAAGTAGCTGTCATCATGCCAACGTGAACATGATGTCATGCATACCAGCTGCAGTGCTGGGCTCCGCTGGTTGTGCTGACGGTGTGACGGTGACCGACACCGTGCTGGTAGGCACCACAAGCTCTACACCAGAGTCTGTCCCTGCGCAAAGAAGGTGGGAAGGAATGTGATCAGACATGTTATATTGTATAAACACAGCATTTGATACAATGTACAATTTACCTGAAATATTGCTGCCAGAACAATTGTGAACCCAGTGGAACTTAATAAAACCTATTGGTTGAGGCTGTTGGTAAAGCAAGCTGTATACCGGATCAGACGCCAAGGCATACCTTGAATCATTATGCAAGAACCTTTTCTTTCATAATGGATCCTTACCAACTAGCTCAACTTTCTGTCGTTTATGTTTATACCTTGAGTCTATGGCTTTAATTTGTTAAAATGTTTGAGGCTAACCCCTCTGTGTCGTCAACAAGTAGAAAACAAAGGAATGTGTGAGTTAATTCACAGTATGGTAGTTTTGACATTTCAGAGAGTGCTTATTAAGTGCTGGTGCACATACTTGATTTGACACATTTGGCTGTCACTCTCAGAAGGGTAGCTCATCTCAATAATATGTCTCTGCTCATACTTTTATAGCCAAAGCAAGAGAAAGTGAAACACGCATTTATTCGTGCTCAAAGAAGCCCTCGAAAGCCCCATTGAAAATTTTGGTTATGCACTAGAAGGTGTAAAGCATTCCTTGGAGCATCTTACCACAATAATTTTTTAATTAGATTATTATTAGAGCAGATAGGAGAAAGGAAAATGTTGTGTTGCCATGCTTTCAGGAGGTGTAATTTGGAAGTGTAAAACGCTCGATGTAACGAACCTCAATTTGGCGAAATTTGCGATAGATCGAACTATTTTCATTTCCCTATCTTAGTCGCATTGAAAACCGTGCATTCTTTTTTGCGATTTAACAAAGTATTTTAGTGACACGGCTTCAATTTAACTAAGTTTACGGCCATTTCAAGCCTGTACTTGGATCCTGTATGGCTAGTAAATGTAGCAAAAAGCTATAAATATGTCAACTGAGGCAAAAGTTATGTTAAGTATTCTTCTGCATGAAAAGTTAGAGCAACAAATATGCTGTCAAAGTGTGTGCACTGCAATGTGGTAGGCATGAAACACTGCTGCACCATTTGGCTTGTTGGTAAACAATTTGCATAGGCCGCGGGGCACGCATCAGCTTGCAGTGCTTGGAGAAACCCTAGAGCTGACAATTCCTTCCGTGCAAGGGGGATGGTGGAGTACAGCAACATGATCAAGCATGTAATTTCAAGTAACCTAGACATGGTGCGAAGTGTTTGCTCGAGTACTGACAGCGAGTTTGCGGTCATCGAGTGAGATCTGTGAATGTTTGCGTGAGCTCGCGTGACACCAATAGAACTATGGACATTACTTCGTGTACAGTCGCCGACCGATTTTCCGGACTCCGAAAATTCGGACATGCCCGATTATTCGGTCAGCTTCGCGGCACCGCCATTGTCCCCATAGACCATAATGTATAACAACTGCCGAAAATTCGGACACCTTGCAACCTCTCGTCTGATTTTTCGGACACTCCTTGAGCCAACTCGGTCGAGAGCTCCATGCACTGACTCTGACCGGTGCATGGTTCGACTTGCTGAACGCCATTTTCGTTTTGAACGGAGCTTCCGTGCTGCCCCACGAAGTGGCGCTACTGGAAATCCCCGCTCATCATCATCGTTTCTGCCTGGTTACATAAAGCAGAGTGGCTCTGCAGCAGTTCCGGTTTCAGCTTAGTAAGCCATGTCAAGACAATCCAGCAGCTGATTTGTTTCTTCGCGCAAGACGCTGCGAGCAGGCCGCGTTTATCGTTTGTGCGACTGGTGTCGGCGCGGTGGTGTTTGCTTTGTGTGCTGTGTCGAGGTTTCGGTGATCCAACGCGGCATACGTAAACATCGCGTCAAGGGTCTAATGGCGTCGACAGTGCCCGCGCAGACTGCGCTGGGGAATGCCGGCAAGCGGGTGCCGGGAGGCCTAAGATTTGTCGCCTTCCAATGTGCTCCCTACTGACGCGGAAAATGTTCTGCCGAGACCTGCGCAGTGGTTGCATTGCGATTCCGGACACCGTCTCATTTGACAGTTTCATAGGTGCTGACACTGCTGTACTGACATGCGCAGAGCTCGACGACGGCAAGATCATTCGTCAGGTTTCTGCTGAACCGCCGGACGATGACCGAGTCGGAAGATGACGCACCATGTGCTACGCTGCCGTCGCATGCGGAGCGTGTACAAGCAGTGACTGTGCTTTCAGCCGCTAATAGTGACCGTACGACCCTCTCCGAGATTCAGGCTTATCTGATTGCGCGTAAACGGAACAGCGTGCAACGGCGCATTCACGATTTCTTCCAAGCCTACTGCCGAGCCCGAATAAGTGCGTGGAAATAAAGGATTTCATTTTTTTTTTCTTAATCTGCTTTTTCGGACACCTGTTTATTCGGACATTTTCGCAGTCCCCGTGAGGTCCGAATAAACGGTCGGCGACTGTAGTTGTCTCTTTGCTTTCACCATCAATGCTTTGCCTTTCTGGTGAAATTGACTTTTATTTTAATTTTTGCTAACGAGGACTATTCATATTTTTTTACAGTTTTGTTTTTAATTTGTGGGTGCCAGCTGTGGGCACCAAGTGCAGTCAGCCATAGAGTAAGATTTCCTCGCTGCACGACGCAACACATAGAAATCTTGGACGGCGTGAGCCACGTCGATGCATTGTCCTCATGCATGATCTGCACCACACGCGCTGGCGCTCATAAACTTGCTATTATGACCTGACCTTCTGCAATGTTTATATGTGCTAACAAGATACTATTCATCAGAAATGCTTTAGAAATTTGTAAAGTTGCTTTTACTGCTGAAACTTTAAAACCTCAAATTAACAACACTTATGGTTTAACAAAGGTTTTCGCTGCAAGTACAACTTTGTTATATCAAGATTTGACTGCACTAAAGATATAAATGATAATATTGAATAAGAATCAATATTTTCGAATCTTCACACACCCATGAAAAAATCGAAATGGACAACAAAATTAAACCCACAGATACCATTCCCACGAATGTTTTCTCATCTGCTCCCGTTTGGGGTTATCTGTCACAAACACCCATGAACAGGTGTGGTTTTGAGTATCTCACTTGATTACCAGACTTTGAATGATCTAAATTCAAATGTACAACTTGGCATCATTAAAATCCTTGGTGCCTACCGGGAAATGAGATGTCGGATGTTGCAGAGGTGGGCTCCTGAACAGGCGCCACAACAACCGTGGCTGGTTGCACCTCGGCTTGCTGCGCAACAGGCGTAGGAGACACTGCAGCAGCGACCGACACGGACGCAGCTGCAGGGACCAATGCAGACACCGCTGCAGGGACCGATGCAGACACCGCTGCAGGGACCGACGCAGGGACCGACGCAGGGACCGCTGCAGGTACCGACGCAGGGACCACTGCAGGGACCGCAGTGGACACTGCTGTGGATGCCGTCGCGGTGGGGACTGTAGCTGCCGCTGCTAGTGAAGCTGCTGCCGGTGCTGTTGACACTGCTGGGCTCTGTACTTCCACTGCACCGAGAGAGCATGACACATCAGCCAAGTGTGTAGGCGTTCGATAAAAAAAAAAAATTTGCAGAAAGCAGCAGATATGATTGTCAAAGCAAGCAGATAGCTTCCGTGCACCACAGAAGTCGTATGGACACACTAGCAGTACTTCAGAGGTATACTGCCCATGCTGATAATGGTGTCTGATTATGCCAACACAAATTATTGTTAACATGCTTTTGGCAATGGTTATGAGACCCCAAGACTGTGGAAGTAGGCTAAAGCAAAATGTGGGAAGCTGGCAAGATGAAATGGCGCATCTCGAAGAAGTATGTACAGCAGACTTCAACAACGAATGCGCCCCATAATCATCAGCCCAGATGGCGCAGAAACATGACAGAGTGCCACCATCAGCCACAGCACCTAAACCTTCAGGCGCCACAAAGCACTCACCATGACAGCACGTGTGCCTCAAAGAATTAGTGGGCATTAGATGACAAATGAACCTTGAACTTGGTTGTGCGAGAGCATGTGCTCTTTGCATTGGTGCAGAAAGTCTGGCCACTGACCATAAGAACAGGTGGAAGAGCCAAAAGAAAGCTATTCATTTTAAACACCCAGTGAATGAAGGCTACGAACTTAGCTCTCAAGACAAAACAGCTTTACATTAGGAGTTTCACCCAACACAACATTGCAAACAAGTTGATTTCACTGGCACCCAAGCTTAACAACAGCTCTGCTTTAAGGTAAAAATAACAGTGTGACAAAGACTAGGATAAAAAAAATGACACAAGTGTTGTCTTTACAACATGAGCGCTTGCATTGTGTCGCTTGCCTTTGTCCTCGTTCTTGCTTTTCTGTTAGTTTTTTACCAATTTGCCCAGTTTTCTCTCCTTTTCACAGCTCTGGTTTAACGATGCTCGAAATCATACCTTTATATACACGGCATTTGCTTGCAAAAATGCCCGCCGTGGTTGCTCAGTGGCTATGGTGTTAGGCTGCTAAGCGTGCGGTTGCAGGATCGAATCCTGGCCATGGTGGCCGCATTTTGATGGGTGTGAAATGCGAAAACACCCGTGCACTTAGATTTAGTTGCACATTAAAGAACACCACGTCGTCCAAATTTTTGGAGTCCCCCACTACGGTGTGCCTCATAAGCAGATCGTGGCTTTGGCACATAAAACCTCACAATTTAATTATTTTTACTTGCAAAAATAAACAAGCTTTTCTTTTTTAACTTATGCGAAACAGATGGCTCCTTGAGCTTTTGCCCTGTCTGCCACATGCCTGTTTGTCCAGGCTGCTTTTGCCCCATTTGCCACGAGGCTGCTCATCAACTTCCAGGCTGCTTTTGCCAGTTTTCCTGCTCAAAATCAACTACCAGGCCACTAGTATCGCAGCGCCGTGGCTGCCTGTCTGCTTCATGCAATCTCCTCTGGCCCCTTTGGCTCGTGTCCTACAAATGCCACGTACAATGGGGATGAGGAAGGATTTAGTAAAGCAATCAACGGGGCTAGTTGGTGGATGGTCATGATTATATTGCACTTAGTGTTACACAGATGAACGATAGGGACAGCACGCGGACGTATGTAGTGCAACGTAGCGCAGGGACTTTCGCTACGTACGTCTGTGTGCTGTCCCTATCGTTCATCTGTGTAACACTACGCGCAATATAATCACAATGAGGAAGGAATTCAAACCCAGGCAGGCGCCCCAGCCACTCACCTTCTGGAGGCGGAGTAGCTGTGGGCAGGGCCGCGGTGGGTGCCACGGCGGCGAGGCGAGCCGCCTGTGTGATGGGCCGGATGCTAGCAGTAGGGGTAAGCCGCGCCCCGCTGGGTCCTGGGCGCTGCAGCGCGGCTGCACTCTGCGGAGGTGGCGTCAGCGGGCGCACGTTGGCCGTCACTGGCTCGCTCGGTGCGCCGCTTCCATGGCCACTGCACGCGCAAGTAATTTGCAGGAATCAGATCAAAATGGATTATGGGGACAGTCGGCATTACGTACGTACTGGCTCTGGTCATAGGTCAATTGCAGCGTTACAAGACAAGAAAGAAGAGGGTGACAGAATACCACACACAGGTTCACTGAACAAAACTGAATGGATCGAGCCTTGATAAGTAGGGGTGTGCGAATACTCCACTGTTCGATATCTAATCGAATAGTGAATGTTCAAATAATTTGATTTGCGAGTTGAATATCTAATATTTGATATCTCTAATATTTTATTTTTCAAATATCAGTACCTTTGATGAATGACCCGGCCATGGTCGTTGCCTTGACATGCGCAGCGTTCCCCGGCGTGCAATCTTTATAGGTAAAACGTTCGACCAGGTGGACCATACGAACCAAAACAATTAATGCTACACAAACAGAGGGAACAACAAAAGCAGTGTGAGTGGAAAGCATGGAAGCATGTGTGAAGACTGGGCTAATTAGCCGCTGATGCCGATTGCATCGAATATGCAAGTTCAGTGTTCACGCACGTAGATTCACGCAGTTTGGAGCTTCCTACACACATGCGAGCAAACAGACAAACATGGCACATGTGCTCGCAGTATAGTTGCCGGCTGGTCGACTGCGGACCCAAACGCCGCTTCAACGTCCATCAATATAACCCGTATGCATGGTCTTGTGACCGATTACCACATTGCTATGGTCCTCCTGATTTTAGAACTCTCTACCGTCGTCACCGACAACAGACGATGCAAGCAGCGCTGGGGGGGTATTCTATAGGAGTCCACCTAGTGGACTGTCCATTTCGGCCGCTGGTGATTGGATGCAGCTGTACGAATGAGGAGGAGACGAGAGGTCCCAGCCAATCAGCAGCTGCCGAAATAAACAGTCCACTAGGTGGACTCCTACAGAATGCATCCCCTGATGACCACACACAATGATGCAGAGTGACATGATGCTCATTCCCCACCTTTGTCTGCTGCACAGATTGGCCTTATAACAAGCTAATGATAACCATGCTCGCCACAGGAACACGAGTTGCACTCTAAAATACACCCGCGTAATGCACCACAACCTGCTGTGATGCTGGTCTCCGAATCTCAAAGGCTATGCTTTTTAGTACTGCGAACACAAATAAACGTCATGGCTACCATGTTTCAAACATTACCTGGTGCCGCTTCTCGGCAGAACACGTCATACAGAAAGAGCGTAGCCTCAAAGATGTGACAAAAAGACGTAGAGAAAGAAAAAAAAAAAGGAACACACAGCGCTGCATCCACGTATTTATCTTGAAGGTCTTGAGAGAGGGAGTGAACTGACCTGCAACGGAGGCGTTGGCCATGCACGGCCCGTGCGGCGACGCCACTGTCGCCAACGTGCTACCGGTGCACTAGCACTCTCCTTATACACGATGGTGCGGAGTTCAAATTATTGGTGGCGGAGCGGGTTTGACCGTGAATTAGCGGGATGCATTACATATTGCTTTCAATACATTGTTGGACAGACCACGGCAGCTACTTCGAATAATCTGAAATTTCGAATTAACCAGTTGTGAATTAACGAGCTTTTACCGTACATCTTGATTCACAGGTGCCTAAGTTACTGGTAGCTGGCTGCATTCTTGTTAAGTAATGTGGTTAGCCTCCTGAGCTTGCACAGCACTGTGATTTTTGAACAAAACTTGGAAGCATAAATGTTTGTGTTAAATTTTCTGATATGCGATATTTGATTTGATATTCAACGTTTTTTTTTTAATTCAACTTGGCATTCAATTCAAAATCTGCTATATTCGGTATTGGCGCACCCCTACTAATAAGCAAACACAAATGCAACAAAATATTGCATTTAATGAAACAAATGTAATATCTGTTTGGCCGTGGTTCACTTCAGTGAATACTTTAAAGATGTAATTAAACCTAAAATGTGGAATCCAACATGGTACCTGTTACAGCAAAGCACATTTTTTGTTTGCACGTGGCTCAAGCTAACCCACAAGCCAAGCAAAACGCCTCAATTCCCGTAAAGGTATCCCTCTGGTGTCCTTTCACCATCTGAAGACTTCCAAGAATGTGGTTGCAGGCCAACCAAACTTTTGTAGAACATGACACAACATTCGTAAAACCACACAACGAGCCCAAATTCGCAAACCTAACGGAAAATTCTTGAGAGTTGCTAGGTGTGCACGTGGAAGCATGGACAAGGGGTAGTGAATTGCATAAGACAAAACCACAAAGTGGAGTGGTGTTGAAACAAACATTGTGTTGTTGAAATAAAGTGAATTGAAATTGAATTGAAATTGAGTGCACTCACCTTGTCCTTTCCACAGGTGCAGTTACCATGGTAGGTTTAGCTTGCTTCTGCTGCTGCTGATTCAGCTGCGCCATTTTCCCGAGAAATGAATCAATCACATTCAGCTGCTGCTCAATCAAACGGCCTGGCACGAGTCATGCCTGACATGATAATATGAGTAATAGCACATTCACAAAGCTTTGAAGGGTAATTTTTTTTTATTACATTAATAAAGTAACATAGGGTAAGTAACAGAACAATAACGTAACAAGGAAACATAAAACACAACTACTTAACATTAAAAAAACTGTACAAATATAAATTAAACTTGGAAACGTATTACCAAAAATGCTTAGATAAATCCTCCTTTAACAGTACACACCATGCAAAAGACAGCCCAAGCAATTTCAGGCATAGTTTGATAAACAAATCATCCTCAGCACTAACTGTGGTCAGCAAATGTTACACTCACAAAGTGCCAATTTATTAAACGATATTTTACATACTTTACAACACTCACCTTCACAATAAAAAAAAAACGAATTTTATGAAGGATCTTTTACTCAGTGGTATAGTTGCAATTTATTTCTTCAATCTATTAGTTGCCCTATAAATTAAGTATTGTTTAATGTCTAACTTGCTTTAAACTTGTGTAAATCTCATTTCATATTTATTGTCTCTCCAAATAATGTGAATTTTTAAAAATCTGGGGCACATATACAAGTGTAATCACCAACATTTCCGTTTATTTTTAATCGTGATACCTTAACGAAAATTGTATTGTCGCTGTTGTCTTCAGGGTAGCAGGGCTTAATCAGGCATCAATGCCTTTAGCAATATCTCGCAAGACAATGTTGTATACTGACTTAAATATGCTTCAAATCATGACTAAGGAGGCAAGCTCTTTAAATACTCAACGTCAAGAGCTTGAAGAATGTGCTACAGAATGCATTAAACACACTTTTCAAGTTTATTCAGAAACCAAGCTACGTAACAATGGGTACCTATAACCATGGCGGAGCTGCAGAGGCAGCTTTTCACCTTTAAGGCACTACGTTCCAGAACTGTTTAAATCGATCGCAGACTGACAAATAGTGTTCAGGTATTTAGAATTGCACACTTCAATAAAATAAAGAATAACCCAGTGAATCCCACAACTGGGTGCCTCAAATATCTCTTTGGATTGCTGCAACGCAACAACGCAGTAAAATCAGTCTACAGTTCATTGTGAACTCCGTAAGGCAACCGATCCCAGTTCCTGTTGCAGCTCACCTTCTGGGTGAGTTCATCCACCTGGCGCTGAGCCCGGTCGAGGGCGTCGCGGGTGTCGCGCATCTCCTTCTCCTGGCGCAGCAGCCTCCCCTCAAACTGCGACCGCAGGCTGCTCTCCCGCAACGCAGTCTCCTCTGCAGTACACAATGAAAGGAAGCCTTTCAGACTGATTCCCTTAAGCCAAATGGGTTAAGGTTTTCATAAGTGTGAAGCCAGCTTTTGTGCGAGGCAGTTGGCCCAACTAATGGCGGCATAGTCATTTTGACAAACAGTGTACAAGCACAGTTAACCCATCTTGTAACATGGAAAACATAGAGGTGGCTCTTGTGATAGTGCAGGAGACAAGCCCCTGCATGCACAGCTAGCCCTTCGTTTTCATCTGAATGGTGACAAGTGCCACCATTAGTTAGTTGGATGCAGTATGGAGAAGCCCACTTGCAGAATATGAAAAGGGTCTGCAAACAGCACCCTGAAGCTCATAAGCATGCAGGCCATACGAGCATAATCATCTGCCAGTAGTTAAACCACCTTCGACTTCGAAACCAAAGTACCCAGAAACACTTCTGCACTCTTTAGCAAAGCCATCAAGCCCATTTGCTGATTGCGGCATTTTTTCAAGCCTCTCTGACTACACAACCACCTGTTTATCGTTCTTTTGGATCCTCCTGGCTTCGAGATGCGCATCTCTAATGCCATGAGCCTTGGCGCAAACAGTCAACATGCACCAAATAAGAACACTGGTGCACCACAATAGCCCCTTAAGAAATCTGGACGACCTCAGCCTGTTCACAAGCGATCACTACTTTTTGGCTTATGATGGGCTCAACCCTTGCCATCCTCATTATGGCTATGTCGGTTCTTTTTGAATGGCTCGAGATGATGTTTTTCCTTTCACAATGCAGACGATAATAGCTGCTCTACAGTCGGCGTTTTTATTATGATTCTTAAAACTAAATGGCAGCAGGTGATCCTAGTGTGCCAGGGTCATGCTGCTTGCATAAGAAAAAATGAGCCATAATGGTAACATTTTTCCACAAAATGAGTCCTTAAGGTGTTAGGATGGAGCACCGGTGAGTTGAATGTGCTGGTATGACATTCACGTAAATGAAGTTAGTGTCTTACGTTTCATCTGCTCCATGGAGGTGATGCGCTGGTTGAGACCTTCCAGGTTCTGCTTCAGCGTCTGGTTCTCCTTGGTCAAGGCCTCGTTTTTGGCTGCATGAACAACAGGACATGGAGTCAGCACAAGTGAGTTGAACAACGAAACTGCAATTTTTCACCACAAAGCCAGGAGTAAAACTGACAGATAGAGTGCCCGAGTCAACAAAAGTTATTATGCGATGCAAACAAAGAACAGAGAAAAGCATTTATGAAATCCAGACTAAATATGCCTCTGGCAAGGGTAAACTCATATTGCAGAGAGTTTCATTTTCCAATAAAACATTCAGTACCCAAGACCATTTGGTTATGTATTGAGAAGAGGCAAAAGCTATGCTGCTGTATGTTGTTGAAAAAGCAGTGAAAATTATAGTCAGAAACAAAATACAGATGAAAATTAGAATGGCTGAAAAAAATGAGGCAAGTCATTATACAGAAGGCCACAAAAACAAAGTGAAAAGTGACTGAAAGTGACAACTTTGCATAAAAGTGAGACGCTGCTACATGTATGAGAAATTATCAGTTTGCTCTACACATTTGCTCATATACAGTGCAGTTCACTTATAACGATAACAATATATCAGTTATAACAATGAGTTGACTTCAAGTATCAACTTATGCGTTAGGGCTATGAGAAAGAAAACCATATATAACAATATGTTATTCACCGCATATTGGATATAATGGTGAAAATTTTACCTTCTGGACAACGTGTTCCATGCAGAATAATCGTGACATTTGCTTTGCTAAGTTCCCCTTAACTGAGACGGTGCAAAAAGTTTGCCTACACGAGTTTGTATGTGCCACCATTACCGTGCAGCGTGTCCTGGCAGCGCACCGACTGCGAAATCCACGGAGAGCATCATAAGTTGGTGCAGAATGCCACGACATGGTGCCAGCTGCTTCACGTCCACGTCACCGGTGAGCGTCCAGATTGTGAACCGCGGCTGCACTATCTTTCTACAACCTCCCTCTCTTCCTCAACGAGCGCGGAAATGCGCTGAGGAAGCAATGGTGCATGCCCCGACAAAGTGCAAAGCTGTGTTGCTTGAGACGAAGCCGCAAATTTTGCGAGACTCAAAGTACCAGCTCATGCTACAATCATCAAATATAAAACCAGTGACCATTCCGACGAACGGAAACGGCGGGCTTTGTGCACCAGGGCGAAACTCCCCTGTATGAAACCAACACGGTAGCAGCCACTGAGATTACCGAACTCTGGGACCACGTCGCTACTGGCAATAAAATAGGCGGTGCTTCGATGGAGGAGTTTCTGAGTGCGGATAGCACTGCCTTGTTCTATGAAGAATCTCCGAAGGGGCGATCACTGTCGTGACAGACGGCAGCGTTGTGCAGCATTGTGCAACGGAGGCGACGAGATTGACAGTGGCCCATCTTTGACACGGACCCCAATGTTCACGCAAAGTGCATTGTTGTCGACAGAGTCGCTCACTGATTTCATGTTCGGTAAATCATAGCCGCCAGTGTTTGCGCAGCCGCTGGACGCGATGCACACCACAGTTGTGAACCTGAAACTTCCGCAAAAGCAGGTGCAGATTTCTATTCCAGCGCGTCTAACGCTTGACAAGCTGTTTAGAGGTATAAATAAACATTTCATTTTTCCCAGCCTTCTTTCTAAAGCATAAATTCTTTATCGTAAGTGGCAAATTTTGTTTCGGAGCTATAAAGGTACGTTTGGCAGCTTTCTTTTTTTTTTTTTTTCTTACAGCAATCCAGATACAGCAATGATTGGTTATAACGATAGGATTTTTCATTCTTTTTAATATCGTTATAAGTGGACTGCACTGTAGCAAACATCACTAAGCTACAGAACCTGTATAAATTACAGTGACCACGGCAAAACCTCCTTTTTGATGTTCTTCAGTTTCCACCGCTTGTCCCCCTGTGCACAGCAGTAATTCATCTTTGCAACAATAAGCAGGTGACAAAGGCGAGTACAAGAATATTGAAGACACAATAACCACAACAATCAAATGCACCCTCACACTAAAAGGTATATTATGTACTCAACATAAGACAAATGCTTTGCTCAGGCATTTGTCAGGACATGTTCCATCATCCCTCTCGTCATCATTCAATCAACATCTGATAAACTGACACTGATCCACAGACGGTGCAACAACATTCTTTGTGGCCCTAAGAGCCTTGTGCACCGATGAACGGTGAGGTCTGTGAATCAAGAGTTATAGGAAAGCTGGCTGAAAGGATAATGAAACACAAGAGAATTCATTTCAATGTCACACACGTACTGTTGAAGTCGGCAATGCGCTTGCGTGCCTGCACGATGAGGCCCTTGGCTTGGTTGGCTGCGTTGTTCGCCTGCTCCTTCTCGGACACAAGCTGTACATTCTCCTGCATACAAGGCAACAAGCATGCGCATTCAGAAGTTTTCGCAACAGCTTTGCATAGTAAATTATTTCCGTCAGGATAGTACACAAGCACTTGCCGAACAGATTCATATGTCAGCAAAACATTGATTAACTCTTTCCCTACCATGCCAACCCGCTATCGATGGTTTGAAATGCCGCTTTCGAGACCTTCCACGCCACTCACAGACACTCTGTGCCATCGGACATATTAAAGGAGAAGAACTATATTTTTGTTTGTCAAGTTCTAAGTTGCTAAGTTCACTTTTTCCCCACGAGGCATTCATTTTTGAACGCGCTCCGAAGTTTTGAGATTGCCAAAGTAGAAAGCAAGAATGGCCATCTCCGGAAACAGTGCGTGCACTTCAAGAGATCACAAATCTCATGATTACACTGCATCTGCAGCTGATTTTTATTGATGAACTGAGCAGCTGCGAGTCTCAGGATGCTGCCTTTTCGTCAGACTTTGACTCTGTGAGTGAAGACAACGCAAACCAGCCCTGAACATCTGCGGCTGCAGCCCGGCATGCCCGCAGTTAAACTTTTATAGGTTCAATGAAAAATTTTGATTTTTGAGGGGATACATCTTGTATATCTCATAATTTTTGTTTCATTTTGTTTCATCTCATGTTGCATTTGAAAGTGGCTACCACGCAAATATAATGGTGCCGGGATATATTGACTCTCACATGTTGCAACAAGCACCTAACTTGTTGCAACAAGTGACCAATTTGTTGCAGCAAGCTACCAAGTCATAGCAACAATGGAGTAATTCGTTGCAAGTAACAAACGAAGTTTGCAATAGATGAACAAAGTTGCACAAGCCAGGCACTGCACAAGCATTGGGAGAAAGCATGCACAGAGTAGCTGGCGAAGCATCTGAAAAGGTGCGCATGGATTAATGCTTACCGGGAACTGCGCATACTGGGCCAATTCTGCCAAGTACAGGGATACATTTACTTTGGGGCCTGCAAGGGTCTTATTTGCATTTCACAATTGCCCGTTTTCTTTAGTTGCCTATGGCGTAGTAGAACCGTGTTATGCAGTGAAGCATACACAACATCAACATATTGTGGTTGAGGCCACTGTCACAGAACACCGCACGTGTCCCTTAATTATACACGTGTGCATCTGCTATTGCAGGTCACAGTATGAGCATGGAGACATCTAGTAACTACACTGGCAACCACTTGGACTGTTACTGACGTTGTGCTGTGGCCAATTTTGCCCTTCCTCACAGTTACATTTTCCTGTCTGGCGTTTCTTTTCCAAGGTCCCTTTAAAAACGTATCAATGGAGTTCTACTTTATTCCCCATGCATTCTTTACCCATGGGAAGACTTTCAACACAAAGTTCGGAGATGGACAAAGGAAACTTTTTCAAAAAAAAGAACTTATTTTTCATGAAACTTGATGCAGCATTTGTAAAATCGTAAAACCAAACTAAATTATTACGCTTTATAAAAAAAATTAGGAGAGTTTGCGGGTATGCTTTCCTCATGGTGCCTAATTTTAACGTGACAGCTTTTATGGGCAGACTCCCCTAGTCATTTGATGTCTGCCAGTGTCTATAGCAACAATATCAAAATGCTTCGTAGGAAGTTTATGAAAAAAGAAATAATATATATACACAGTATCCTAAGGATTACAACTGACATCATGGGTGGCAGTAAGTTAGTCTCAAAATTCAAAACATGTCACCTTGACCCTCACTTTCTCCGCTAATAACAGACCTTATTGTCTCAAAGAAGTGCGCATGTTTTGAAACAGTGGTGTTATGCTGACTTAAAGGGACAATAAAGAGAAAGGTAAGTTGAGCTCTATATAGGTGATGTCCAAAGCATGACATCTATGACGAGTTTCTGGCTCCCTAATTGCTTCCAGCGCATGTAGGCAGTGAGAGCATAGCCTTCAATATCTATTCGTGTTATCCAGAGAGAGCCATCACAGGGGTATGGATTTAGACACTCCTATAAGTAAATTACTCTGTTATAATACAAAGAAAGCCATTGTTACCACGAGAGGAGACTTGAATAACCATAAGAGACACAAAAACAAAAGACAGAGGGCGACACCACCTGAAAGTTCTTGGACTAGCTCACCATGACATCATAGACTCTGACAGCATTTGCTCCTCAGGTCTACTTAATTCGTTACTGGTCTTGATGGACTACATGGTATAATAGAGGAGCCAAAGACAGTAGCAAGTTTCGAGAACATTTAATGCATCATAATGAGCCAAATATGGAAAAAGTTCTTTGAAATTTATGTCACAATGACATGAACCAGCAATGGGGTTTCTGCTTGATATTCACAAATAGAAGTATAGCCCTAATTTTCTCCTCTAGTAACCTACCTCTTACTATGAAATCATGCACTATGGAGTTTTGAAAGAGCACTTTATCAGTTTGAACAGGTTAAACTAGGCTACAATGTTGTAGCAATGTCTTGATGCTAATGCCTTTCGCTGGTTTTTGCATTTTAGAGTGGTCATTTAATGCACTGCCCAGGGTGGAATGCCGAATGCAGCCACTCACAAATGCGAAAAGTGCCGAAAGGCATTAACATCGAAAAAAGGCATCATTACAACACACCGGCCCTGATTTAGTGTTTCTATTTAGAGTCCCATTACAGGAAGGCAGCTCTATACTCACGGCCTTGGCACGGTCCAGCTCCTGGCTGAGGCTGACCTGGCGTTCTTGGAGCTGCCGCACGCTGGTGTCCAGGTCAGAGCGCGCCTGTGCCCCCTCGGTCTCGGCCTTCGCTTGAGCCTCCTCCAGCTCGGAGCAACGCTTCTCCAGGGCCTCCTTGGAGGCCTTCAACTCCTCAAACTGGCTGCGGTAGTGGCGCGCTATCTTCTTCACCTGCACACCACAGTGGACACCGCACATACAAAAATTGCAGTGCATGTTGACAACTTCCTTCTGAGACTCCACGAACAAGGACAACGTGCTACAAAGAAAGATCACTGTGTTAAGCATTATTAAAAGACTACAAGAACTTAATAAATCTCAACATCACATCCTCCAGGATTTCAGTCATATGGAGACCTTTCAAATCCTATAATAGGTCCCACTGTATGGGTCTTTCATTTCTGGACCCTTGTCATGTTGACAGCAGTCTCTGCGAGATCAAGCTTCTGGGAATGCTAAACTCTCTTGTGAGTGTCCCAACATTATATTTCATGCAAGACACTTGCGTCTTGTTGCGTTCGGCTTGCCTGCAGAAAACTCGTGACAACGGGAGTCGGTGCCGTATTTACCCAGCTATAACAAGAGATGGTGCGAGTGTTCAAATGCTTGCAGACAAATTAAGAGAAAGCTACGCGGGTGAAGCTTCTGCACACATGTTACCGGGCCAAGTGGTTAGGCAGCATTTGGCAACTCTTTTGGTTTCTCGTAAGAGATACTCAATCTGTGTAGCTCCCATGTGCGATGGTTTCGCATTTGCCTAAGTGCGAAAGAAAAAAAAAGCACAAATGTAACAAAATTTTAAACTCGCTGTTATGTTTTGTCTTACTTTGCATAAGGTGTCTATATTTTCTTTTCCCCAGTTAAAACCAACATGGACGAAAATGTGGAAAGTTTTTTTCAGAAGCCCTATTACTTGTGTGTGTTTCATCGCTGTAGCTTTTTCTTCATTGCCACAGAGAGTTGTCAGTGAGTATACGATAGCGGTGTGGATAGCTTGGGTGCAAGAAGCCACTTCTGGGCTTTTTGGCTGCAGGACTCATCGACACTCGTCGGTGCACTTCATGGAATTGGCCTACAAAAGGCTTACCGTACGGCTTCGGAGCATGGTGCTAGGATGGCCGAAAAAAAGATCAGTCAGACACGCCTCAGTTTGCCACACCACACCCACAAACAGCAAACGACTTTGGCCACAGAATCCAACATGGACGAACATTATTCACTCAAGCTACCTGCTGCTGATTTAAAAGCTGTCACACCTCTGTTAATCACTGGAATTGGCATCTCAGTGCGATGCATAAGGAAAGAGTATAACTGAAGGCAAGAATCCTTAAATTATACAGTCATACCTTGTTCAAACCAAGACTCCTGTAACATGAAAATACTTTCATTGTATCCAATATTCGTCATAAGCATGTATTTATTACATGGCAATATCAGCAAGAAACATTTTTAGATTACTTCAATATGTCCAATAATTCATTATATCAATGTTCATTACACAGTCGACACACGTAATTTGATCCTGACCGGACTGACAAAATTAATCTAATCATCCTGTGTGTCAAATTAAACAAGATGCAGAAAAACGTCAGAACACCTAGCCGATTCATTTGGCAGTGCTTGCCTGATTCTAACATGCCCCACAAACAAACGCACACCGACTATGTGTTCAATGCAGAAAAACTAATGTAGAGATAACATTAAAGCTCCTAAACAAAATATAAATTTAACATGCACCTAATATTTCGCAAGAAAAATGGGCAAGGGAGTAATATGTGTTGCACCATGGCAGATAGTTTCCTATAATGAGCTTCGTCGCAACACGTCCGTGTAATGCAGTAAAGCATACAAGCACCGTGAAGGCAGTCGGCTTTGTAGCAGGCAATTTTCGGCCCAATTTCCTTGAAAAAGCTCGCAAAAAAATACCACAATAAAAAATCACGAGCTACAGTTATTTCTTGAAATTCTGCCTAGGCCTGGCCGGGAATAGACTTTTTGATAAGAGATGGCGGGTGTTTCAATACCCTCGCTGTTCTCTAAGCTCCACTGAGACAGACGTTACCAATAAAGAGGTCGCTATTGTGGTCACGATAATGGTCAAGCTTGTGCATGCTGACCCATCAAGATCGAATTCTCCAACAAAGCTCAATTTTAGAATTTAAATAAAGCAAGTTTGGGCTCACAAATGCACAGGCATAAGCGGGGACCTTGGCTCAATATTGAACTAACCGAAAAATCGAATGAACTAAAGTTAAATTAACAAAGTCTACTGCATCATGATTTGACTGAACGGCTTTTCTATCTTCTGTGACAATCTAAGAATACAGAGCAAGCTCCACTCAGAAACCCACACTCCCCCTGCTCTCTGTGACTCTGAACACCCAAACACAGTTTCTGAGACACCAATATTGAAAAAAAGTTTGCCTTCGTCGCGACCTCACAGAAATGAACAAACGTGATTGGCTGGCCCATGTCTACAAATTCTCTTACAACTGGACGGTGATGAATCTGCCACTGCATTAATAGGTTGTAGACCCTATAACACTCTGCCCCACCAACTCCGCGCAGTGAAGGCTAGGTATTGTGTTGGCCAATCAGCAGAGAGAGCCGGCTGCAAGTTTTTGATAAGGGAGGGAGGGCTTGCAATTGTAGTACACCACTTATTCATCTGCGAAGCTTCCATTCCGTGGGAATTGTGCAGGCAGGTGATCAGAGGTGAAAAATGGGGGAGCCCTTCTGGTTCTCTATACTGGTTGGCTGACATGACCCGTAGCTTTTGCTGCACCCCCCAGAGTTGGTTAGGCGGCATATATTTTGTTTCACTTTCACTAACAACTTGCAATGTTGCACAGTCGCACCTGCACAATTGTCTTCAGCTTCTCCTCCTTGTCTGTGCGGAGCGACTGCAGCTCAGCGGCTGCCTTCTCTGCCTCGGCCTTGAGCTGGTCGGATTCAGCACGAACTGCCTGAAGCTCCTTCTGTGTGTCCCTCTGCAGCGCAGCAATCTGTGAGGACAGCTCGGCACGCACAGCCTTGGTCTCTTCCGCGGCTGCGTTGAGTCGCTGCTTGTAGTCCGCTATCTCATCCCGATATGTTGCCAGCTGCCGCTTTACGGCAACCAGCTCCTCGCCACGGTTGTGCGTCTCCCGCTTTAGGCTGGTGTTCTCCTCCCTGCGTGAATTAACCATGGGTGAACACTGCTTGCAGCATACCTGCTTTTGCAATTAGAAAAACGGTTTTCGGTTTTGTTGAGTGGTAAGAGCATTTTTACAGCACACACCAGTGGATGCAGCCCTAGGTGCACCAACATGTGGCAGGAATTTTCTGATGAACTTTCGCTAGCAATTGTATAAAACAGACTAGAGTATTGTGTTCTTTCTATGTGTATTGTGTTCTTTTTTTATTTTCCTATAGTGTTTGATGACTGCTACTTTTCCAACACATAGACAACTGTATATGATGAAATAGAGGGATGTGCTGTACATTTATTTTGCTGCTATAACCCCGTAACAATATGTCTTTGCTTAAACTATGGCTCATGCAGGAACAAATACAAGAAATTAGACGAGCGATGGAGGAACAGGGTGAGGGCATGGAAGGGAGGAGGGTTCGAAAATGTGTCCTTGTGTTGTGCCTTGTTGAAGGCAAATACACAGTGGTCCGCATAAAAGCATTGGTGCTTTCGCGGACTACAGGTGTGGCACATTATGGCGCATACAAGAAATTTATTTTTGCTATTGCACATTTTATTTTTCTCTCTTCCTATTGTTTCCTCTGTTCTTGGAGCACAAGACTGTGCGATTTAGGCCAGAGCACTGCCCAGTCCCGCTCAAAAGCATCATTGCTTTGGCGGGCTGAGAAAATATTTGACTGTATGTTGTATGTATACCGTATTTACTCGCATAATGATCGCACTCGCGTAATGATCGCACCCCTAAATTTTGTCGTCAAAATTCGATTTTTTTTTATTCCCCGCGTAATGATCGCACCCCGAACTTGCCGCAGCGATATGTCGTGTGCTAAGTCTAGCTAATAATGATCGCACTTACCATCTGTCGAATGCTACGCGAACGACTTTTCAAGACGAGCCAAGCGGCCTGCACGCACCAAACATTCTTAAGTAGATACCTCATTTCATTACTTTCATCACTTTCCGCACATCTATGACAAAATGAGGTACAACCAAACTTGCCTTTATTATGGGTTGGCTTTATAATGGTTGATCTCAACAAAAACAATAAAGGCGCATTTCGATTCTTTTCATCTGCTTTTGCACTCGTGAGCACGCAACAAATCGCGCGCGGCAATGATAGTAGCCACGTTTACTCTGATACGTTAAAAGTGTACCCTATTCATACGCCGACGCTTGTAACACAGCTAAGATATTCGCCCACCCTTAGCGGAAACGTGCCGTATTAGGATAGTAGTGAAGACAGATGTCGCAGTTTCCGCAGCACGTCACCCATGCATTTCTGTCACTGGCAGCTACGCGCGCCCACCTGTTTCTGTCCCCTCAAAGTGGACATGGCTACGTTACTGCCGCAAACTTGCCGATATTAACGATATTATTCATCACTGATACGGAAGAAACTGTTTCAATACACGTAATGTACTCACGAGAAGAAAAAAAAATCGCGTTCGGCGCGCTCGGCTTGCTCCGCCGGCCGCCATTTTTGTTTTGGTGTCCCGCACCCGCAATCTCGCATCCCGCAGCAAACGCGGGGCGAAAAAAAAAAAATTTTTTTTTTCGCGGTAAATTTAATCCGCGTAATGATCGCACCCCTGAATTTGCGTCAATTTTTCTGACAAAAAAAGTGCGATCATTATGCGAGTAAATACGGTATTTGACTGTTGTTTGACTGGACAACAGACTGCCCACGTCTGTTGTCCAGACGTGGGCAGTCCAGCAAGCCCGTGAGGCGGCGTTGAGGCAGGGCCTTGACGTTCCTCCGTGGGAGACCTGAGCCCGGGTCGCGTTAAACCTTGCCGGACGTACAAGAAAGTTGTATCCATCCATGTATGTTTTATGTTTTAATAAAGAAAAGAAAGAAAGAAAGAAAAACTGCAGCACGACCCAGCTGCAACAAGTAATGATAAATCATCTCTGTCACAAGAAGTTTAAAAAATGCAAAAGCACAGATTAAACAAGGCACCTCAGTTGATACCAAACTCACAAGATTGACATTGCTGTCATCTGCGCCATGCCAACAAAGAAGCATGGGTGATCCTATGTATGCTATTGTGTATGTTCATAAAAAATGGTATTGGATTTAGCAATGGCATTTTCATGTTGGAAGCTACTTTACTATACGTAGTCATTCCACAGAAAGCGTTGCAGAGCAAAAAGAAATGTGCTACAAAAAGTGCAAAGTAAACTATCTATGACTGTGCTACAGTAGAATCCTGTTGATATGCTTTCCAAGGCACTGCGGAAAAAAACATAACAGTTGGGAAACCATAGCAGTGAGGAGGGCACAAATTGCCACAGCAACATCATAAATAACTCCGTGCATCTGAATAAATTGGGGGAAAGAGAGAAAAACATTTTATTAGTTGAAAAAAAAGTTATATTAAAAAGCAACCCCAGTGGCTTTTCCAGTGAGGTGCCAAAATTAGGTGAATTGTTTCACTCCTTAATTAGATAGAGCAGCAAGCTGTCATATATAGCTTTGCAGTGTTCAGGGGTCCCTCTTGGAAGGATCCAGTTGTTAATGCAACGATTGAGCTCTGAAGCCAAACAAGGCAGATTCTTCGCAGCGAGGATAGACCAGGACATGTCCATAGCAGATGGCATGCTGTGGCTGGCTCACCCATGCTGCAAGTTCCCCAGGTTGAGTCAAGTTACTTGTCAAGGTATTGGGCTTTGAACGCAGGCGTGAATAGCATGTCAGTGTGCAGATGGACGGAGTGCCACACGTTTCCAGCGTGGATTGAATAAATAAGGGACATGTACTACATTCCATAAAAGGGACCCCTTCCCAATTTTGACGTACTTCAGTGCATAGCACCGCTGTATTGCAGCAAAGCTGAGTTGAGAAAGTAGGCAAAAATTACAACTGTGCCATGACATGCTTATCAGGACAAACGAATGTACACATCCGACATTTAGCACTTTCGAATTTGCCTCTGCACGACTAAGTTTACATGACCGGCGCATCCAAATGCAACGTAAGATGTGGGAAAATTAAAGAATGGCAACGTATCGTAATACAATGTATCATGATTCAGTGTATCACATTAATACATAATAGTCCATGGCCTCTAGGTTGGGACTGTGAAAATGCAACATAGCAGCCAGGTAGAAGCAACATCAAGGGGAACATATCAATGAAGTTCTATTGTATCATTTGTAGCTTCTGTGCTGTTGCCTGCTAATTATGAAACAGAGTATGGTTTTTCTTTTTCTTTTGTCCAGGTGGTGCACTGCTCCAAACTCACGCTAGCTTGCGGAAGGCCTCTGGGTCGGTACGGCTTGACTGCTCGAGCAGCTGGTTGGTGCGTTGCTGCCAGCGCTGCACCTCAGTCCGGAGGAAGCTTACGTCCGCCTGCAAAGCCTCGGCCTGGGCGGCACGAGAACGGACCTCCTCGCGGAGGGGCCCCAGCTCCCGCTCGAGCTGAGCACACCGCCCTTCCAGCTGCTGCTTGCTGTCCACCAGCTCTGTGCGCTCGTCCCGGAGTGCTCGGTTGCTCTCTGTCAGCAACTGCACCATCTCCACCTTGCGGAGAAGCTCTGCATGCTGGGCGTCACTGGTGGCACGGGCCTGCGTGCAGGGTGACCATGTGAACTCGGGAAAACAGCCTTTCAAATAAAATAGCCAAATAATCGGTGTGGGTTCTCTAAGGTGAAGGAGTCCCTAGCAAGCAACTCAAGAGTTCAAAAACCACTCGGAAAAAGCAGTAAGCCTAAATTTGCTTCTAATCACAGCAACCCTCCATGATGGCTCCTTCAGAGTAATGGGAACTAATGTTGAAGGACAGGCTTTTGCCTACTGCAGGAGCCAGAAACATCAGTAGAGCTTGCTGTTGGACTAGTTCATATATGGTGTTAAGAGCAACAACAGTATAAAAAACGGGACGATAAGAAGAGACAGACACAACACTTGTGTCTCTCTCTTTATTGTCCCGGTTTTTTTTTACTTTGTTTTTATTCTTAGTTCAAAACGTGTCACAGCCATCACATTTTCTACATCACCTACACGCACGCACACAACTATTCATCTTAACCAAAACCACCAGTGGGGTGGTCATGAGGTAGATGCTGGCGTGCAATAGACATGAAGTCAGGGTTGATAATATTCTGTCGAGACTAAGAAAAAGATGCAGAGTTCTGCATGTCATGTAATGGATAACCAGTTATCTGTTAGGAAACAGAAGGGGCGCCAAGAGAAAGAAAACACACTCAAACGTGGCAGAGGGTTAAATGAAACTACAACATTATAAAATTTACAGGCATAAGACAGGAATGGCTGAAGCAGGACAGGGGTAACTGCTGAATGGAGATCTCTAGATGAGGCTCCTGTTGTCCTGTAGTGGACTTTTTAAAGAAAGGTCACGATGGTGGTTTTTAGTCATCTTGTGCCACTTAACCCTCAGGCTACATGGAGTTTTTCATAAGTGCAACAAATTCAACTTCTGCCTAAGCAGCACATTACCAGGCTTTAAATTTAAATTCTATTTATCGAAGTTATGTTGCTGCACATTTACCCTTTCTTTTATTTGAAATGTACAATTAAAATTTAGAAATGATAATTATTTAAATTAGGATAACTAGTGTTCCTTAGGCAACATGGCCTCTCATCACTGCCATTACAATCAACATCATGAATTTTTGCGTAGTTAAAAAAACATGAGGGCTTTTTGCAATGGTCAGATATGTCGAAAAATGAGACACACAAGCAACATTGACAGTCTGTAAGCTTTGCCGCGCTATCTGTCGTGTAAAAACAAAACCTGCCCTAACACTTTAACCAACTTTTGAGTTGAGAGTGCAACCAGTCTACGGACGTTTCATATTCATGAATTATCTTGGGTATGAGCAGGAGTGTGCATCGGTGGACAGACAAGTATGCTCAGGCACGACACTTAGAGTTAATAATTTTGCCTCGTACCAGTGCCCGCTCGTGCTCAGTGCGTAGTTCCTGCTGCGCCTGCCGTAGACTGGCTGACCGATGCTCCAGCTGCACGGTGAGCCTTGAACACTCCGCCTCAGCTGCTTCGGCTCGTGCTGCCACCAAGTCTTTCTCTCGGCGCAGAAAGTTCACCACCTCGCGGAGCTGTTCCATGCTGCGGTCCCCGCCAACGGCACCAGCTGCACCGTCAGCTACCGGTGTCTCGGGCCATGTCTTCTGCTGCAGCACCGCCACCTGCAAACAACCAAAAGCAGCGAACAATGGAATTAGGTCACCTCTTCGCAGACTATAAGCGCAGCTTGCCAATCTATGTTGGCTGAAATAGATGAACAAATGAATTTCATATGACGTTTTGGTGTTCTCCTGGAGAACAGTGGGAATTCCTTGTAAAGTCAGCTCTTGTTAATTCTATGCTAACGGGACCAACGAAACTGCAGTCTCTGCAGGCTCGAATTAAACAAATGGCAGAAAAAATGTCAAAACACACTTGCATTACTAGGCAATATTTGCTTTTAAAGTTAGCTTTGCCACAACATAGCGGTATTATGCGGTGAAGCATATTTAGAAAGGTGCCACTGTTATAGCGTGCGTTCCTTTCACACACGCACATGCGCCTTCACAAGTCACAGTATGAGCTCTGTGACACCTGATAAGCTTACTGGCAAGCTTTAGAACTTTTGCTAGACCCTAAACATCCCCTCGACTTTTCAAGTTTTTTATCTTACTGCCCTCATTTTCGCTAGCTTTCCCCAAACACAGATGGTTTTTCTACATTTTTTGACGCACAGCGCGTGTGCGCATATAATTAAGAAATGCGTACTAGGCTTAATTAACGGTTTAAAGTATGAGACACACATAGTGGGCAAAACAAGAGCTTAAAGAGCCACATGATCAGAAACAGCTCTGAATAGTTGCCAGTATGCTTATTAACTGTCTAGGTGCTTGTACTGTTGCTGGAGAATGCGTGCACGCGTGTATAATTGAGGAATGCATGCTATGTAATATGACAATCACCCCTTTCCAGTCTTGGTATGTTTCACCGCATAACATGGCTGTATTGCAGCGAAACTGATCAGTCAAGCTCAAATTATTTGGCATATGCCCATTTTGATACCAAAATAAAAGAAGTTTTGGGCCCACAGAAATGCCTGGGCATCTACCGGTACCTTTGGTCGGGGTCGAATTAACTGAAAAATCGAATTATCCGGAGTAGAGTCAATAGAAGTCTACAGAATTGAAATTGTGTACACACTTTGTTATATTGAGGTTCTAAATTATGGCGTCTATGGAAAAGAACTTATAAAAAGTTAAAATACTTTGTTACATCGAGAATTTTGTTCTACTGAAATTCATAATATTGAGGTTTACCTGTAGTTGATGAAGCCAAGTAGTTTACCATGTCAGTAGTCAATATTAAGTTTATATTTCTTCAAAACACACTTTCTTTGAGCTGCTGCATGAAGGTTTTTGGGTACAACTCCATCAACTCAATAGACTATTGACTCAGTGGCCATTTTTTACTTGAAAGGCTATTGGTGCGAAGGCTTTTGAAGTGCCCATGATACACCGATATTAAACTCTCACACACACGCACGCACCTGAGAGCTGAGCATTTCCATCTGCTGGTGCAGCAGGGAGTTCTGGTGCGACAGCTCCTCGACCCGCTTGGCCAGCGCATCCTTCTCAGCACGTAGCTGCTGTTCCTGCTGAGACCAAGACTCGCGAGCAGCTGTCAGAGTGTCCTCGGCACCCTTGGCCTGCTGCTCCAGTCGAGAAATATCCTGCCGCACTTGATCCAACTGCATGCGGCAATAAAAGTCACAGAGGGCCACTCGAAGGAAAGTTTTAAGTGCTGTACAAAACGCAATAGCAGGTCTGATGATAAGAACGCAGATGATGGCAATGACAACAGGAGCAAAGGTGCAATGATTGCACTGACGATGTGCATGGCAGCAGTGACAATGGTAAAACGACGACACTGACAATGGCATGACAATAAGGAGTATGGAGCAATTATCCTGACAAGGGAACCACAATAAACAGCTTGTTTTGCAATGCTGGACTTTGTAAGAGACAACTTCCCATCAACTCCAACCGAGCAGCTCACATATAAAGAAACAAAGCACTGAATGGGCAAGGGGCAAATGCTTACTTTAGAGAACTTTTCTTTTTTTTCTTTTCTTCTTTTAGGATGGGGGGGGGGGCACACTCAGATACAAGATAATACAGTAAAACAGAATGTCGGCTGTACACACCTCTGCCCTCGTTGCCGAGAGGGCTTCAATGTCAGCCGCATGCAGCAAGACTTCTCGTTCATACTTCTCTTGGGCCTGCATGCCAAAAAAAGCAAAAAAAAAGAAAGCACTGATGAAGTGAGGCTAAATGATATGTGAAACAACAGGAACAGCACTTCTATCTATTAAACTTAAGTCATCACATATATTCATAGAGTAGCTCCTACTAAATGAGCGCTACAGAACTAAGGTTTGCGAGGTCTGATAACTGCAGAAGCGAATGACTAACCTCACAAGCAACTTTGTGAAAATTGCCACAAGCCCAAACCTACTTGGGATAACGGAAACTGCTTACTCTGCAGCAGAATGACAAATGCACACAAGTCCCAAACCTGCTTGACAAGCGAATGCTGCACGTCCTGGTCAAGGACGTGCTCAGCGTCCCTCCGTGCTCTGTCCGCAACCTTGCTCTGGGCTTCGACCAGCTCGTTGCGAGTGGCTGCCAGCTGCTTCTCCAGATCTTCAACCTGCGCAAGAGGGATACAGCGGCGTGTTGCTTCACGAGAAAGGATGACACAACAAGCAAAACAGCTGGGAGCAGTGGTCGTAAAAACAAAGTAACTTGTGGTAATTTTAGCTTACATTATTCAAAATTCTGGTTAAGGCAGAGACCGAACTTTATTTTTTAAGATATCCGGATGAAATTTTCAGGGTACGTTTGCACCCCCGAACTATGAGGAACAGCAAAGTTTCATGAAGATGTGTTTATTAGTTCCAGAGTTATTGAGGCCTAACTAGGTGGTTCATGTGTATGCCTGAGGAAGAGCATGGAGAAATTCCAGGACATCGTAGGAAGCTGAAATTCACTGTGATGATCCCTTGACAGACATCCCAGGGGGCTACAAAGCCCTTTTCCTTCATTTCCCCTCCAAAAAATTTTAACATAACTTTGAATTTGATGCAGCCAGTAATGACCACATTAATCAAAAATTAATTGCTTATTATAAAATAACTGCACTAGCTTTCAAAAAAAGAAGCTTGTTACCCCCCTGGCAACGTCATTCAGGAACAGAATAAAAAGAATGGCACACAAGAGTGGTTCTTAAGGTATCGCCTTTCCCAGCACAACTACTAGCGAAAAAATTATTCCAAGAAAACAAGCTTTAAAGTTCAACACATGTGTTTATTAGAAAGCTCATGCGGAGCATCTAATTAGCCCTTACAGCTTCAGGCACACTCAATGTGCCAGATTTTCAACTGGCGACAGCCGACAGCACAGTTCCGCTGCTGAAAGCGTCTACACAGTCGGCACTCGCTGCGAAAGATCGGAAGTTTGATGCTCATACAAGTCTCATATCGCGCTTCCACGCTCCAAACATCTGCACTGTCTTGGGCAGTAAATGGCAGGAATAGACAGCAGAAGAAAAAGGGGGGGGGGGAGCGCGTAAAACTTCTGCAATGACGCACCTTGGCCTTGTTTTCCTCGAGAAGGCGCACCTTCTCATTGGCCAACTCGTGGCACTGCTGCTCCAACTGAGCCACCTTGTCCTCCAGATCACGCTTTGCTGCAGAGCCCGTGCAAATGCAAATGTACAATGTAATATAAACATGTTGAGGTACCTTTCATTAGACTGTTTCTGGGTCAACGTAAAAACGAGCCCAGAGGTACCAAAATTTAAGGCAATGCCTCGTTGTCGCTCATAAACGGCTTTATTTCTTCAAAAACTGTTTTCAAGGCCTGTCTTGAAATGTACATCATAGATTGCTAATAATGTTAAGTTGCCAAAGTCACAATTATCTGCGATATGAGAGGTACTTCACTATAACAAAAACAGCAGCTTTCAAAAAGTGCACAGATGCAAAACATGTAGCCCAAGCAGCCGCGCACATCTGCATAATGACCAGTATTTCATTTCGCATAGCTACATCATAAGTGATAAGCATATACCTAGCTTCTATGGAATGGTAAATGGGAGTCAGAAAACACCACATTATATCCGGTTATAAGTAGTCCAGGCTGCATTTCACCATGGAATGCATTATGTAACTAATGTAAACAATGGACGAAGAAGGGAACCCACAGGACAAGCGCGCAGCACACAGGGCAATCATTAGATCAGCACTTGTCCTGTGTGCTTCCTTCTTCATCCGTTGATGTTTGCGCGGTTACATAATGCATTCCTATATCGACTACCAAATAGCCCGCCTCTCCCTGTTACATATGCATTTCACCATGTCGTTATCAAAGAGAGAATCACCATTATCATGACTGAGGATAACAAGGTGGGTGGACAGATTCCTTGTTGAGCCGAACCTAGAAGATAAAAAAGAATACCCTCAAGAACTAATGTTAATTCCTTAACTAAATACCCATTTTGAAGCTACCTGCATTTGTCCTTATGCCCCACAAGTAGACAAGCTCGTCAAGTAGCAGCTTTGTGTCAAGGAGTTACCTGACACCTATGGTAATTTTTGTTTATGGAGCTGGCATGCTTCAGTATTTGGGCCGCTATAATACTGAGAAAGAAAAACTGCCTCAAGCATGCGGCATCATATTACCTTATTTGCCAAACGTCCCACAGTTCTGACTAACCAGCACTGCAGGTCAAGCATACATTGTGGAACAACTGTGTGCGTGGCCGGAACAGAAGCTCATCCTCCTTCGTTATAGCCACATGCAGGGTGTACAGTGCCACAGGAGTACGTTATGTTACAGTCAGCTTGTTCCTACCGCACTGCAACTTGTAGTGGAATGATGTGGAGCCCACTCTAGATTGGAAAAGGAGAAAGTATGCCTGACCCGAATGTTCAGGCACTCGCCAGAGAAATTGGAGGCCATTAAAGGAAACACATCAGCGCTTCTGTTGTAGACAAGGTGCGCAGGTGCCGAGGCAGTGCCTGCTATTGCTGTTACCACTGCATCTGGCGCCACGCCTACAAACAAAAGCTGCTTGGGCCAGGTGACCGGCACGCCGCCAGATCTCAGCTGCGCTCTTATGTCCAAAGTGAGAGGCCCCGAGTACACCGAGCTGGTGTACAGTGCTCTGAAAGAACCAGATGAATGTGTTATGTGTGCTCGATTCCGACCAACCAAGTGTAACATGTGCCACCAGAGCACTCTGAAGTACTCGAGAACCAACAGCTGAATTTACCGTAAGGAAGCATCCAACATCAGCAAAAATAGAATAAGCGCACAGCTCTTCTCACAGCGGTGGTAACAGAAACAACTCACCCTGCTGTACCTGTTCCAAAGCCTCACGGCAATGACCACTGAGGGTGTCTTGCTCAGCGAGGCGTGCTTCAGCCTGGGTGCACACCGCCTGTAGGGATTCCGAGTGCTGCTGTACAGCTTGCAGCTCTGCCTGGAGTTCTGGAAGCACGAGTAAATGCAATGGGAATGAAACCCCCATGAACAAGGGTGACAAAGGAATGAAGAGGTACAACAAGCAGGGCTCAAACAGCTTTTGCAGAAAGAATTCCAAAGGTTTATTACAAGGCCTTCCAAGGCCCTGACAAGTAATTGCTCAAATAAATGCTCAATAAGCCTTTTCCGCGTAAACTATCCCCAGCCACCACAAAAAAGACAGCTTTCTATCACCATGATGCGAATCAGATTACGTTAGCTTGACTCTTGGCTCGCGTAAACCTCATGATGATGCATCTGTTAAGTCAGGAATATCCATCAAGTTCAAATTTTTCGGGGTCCAAAAAATCGGCGACTGCATTTCCCCTGTCAGAATACATGGGCCTAGTTTTAGATTTGCAACCTGCCCTTATGCACACAACCAAAAGTGTGTTGCACCGTTTTACTAACAACTAGTTAAAACTGCTCTAAAATTGGTCCTTTTCATGGAAACTAGCGTCCTGCAAACCTTTGGTGTCTACTGTACATCAGCAGGTAGATTGTGGCCGTTTTTCATACCCAATTAGTATGACCAGTCTTTCAATAAACAACCAGGCCCTTTGCATAACTGTACAGAGCATTCCCGTGAAGCAGAGCATTCCCAATGGCAGCACAGTGATTTCTTGCAATTCCTGCATACGAGCACAGTTTGCTTGTCTTATGACGTGAAAAACGTAGGCATGGCTGTCATGATGAGATCATATACAATAGATAGACCCCAGCATGTACATTTAGCATTTGTGCCTTCATTTGAACAATGACTAGTGCCACCATTAGTTGGGCAGTTAAACATTGCAGGGAAGCACACTTGCAAATTTGGCAAATGGTCTATTTAAAGAGGCAAAGCACTGCAGGGGCTCACCTTTGACCTTTTCCTGTGTCTTGGTCAGGAGGCTCCTGAGTGAGCTCACTTCTGCTGACTCAGCTGCAATGCAGAGGAATGTTATCATAACCAAAAGATCACAAGGGCCATGAAAACATCATTAACGAATGCTGTCACAAACTTCGTCGCGCAAAGTAAAAGTGGTTAGCTGCACCATCCGAAATGTTCAACAATGTTGCATATTACATCATAATAAATTGATGCGATATGTACTGCCTCTCAGAGAACAGGCACACAGACCCCAAAGGCCAAAAGCAATGAAATGTCACTTAGGCTAGAGTTATAAATTAGCGGTACTATATACTTTCAAAACTATCTCAGAAAAGCTTCAGGGTTGGTAATTGTTCGGTCCTTTATTATGACCAGCCTTTATAGTAGACGGTGCAGGAACCTGGGGAGGTATTCTGTAAAAGTCCACCTAGTGGACAATTAGTCCACTAGGTGGACCAATCGTCCATTTCGTTTGCTGCTTGAGTGCTGATTGGCTGTGGCACCTCGCTGCTGCGGATGTGCAGCCCAGCCCAGCCAATCACAACTTCAACAGCAGACAAAATAGACACGTCCACTAAGTGGACTCTTACAGAATACGTCCCCAGGTGGTTAATGGATATACCTAACTCAGATTCCCAAAACACGACCTCAAAAATTTTCGATGAGCATCTGGCATCATATGTCTCCGACGTCACGCCCAAGCACCGTGCTGGTTCTCAACATTCGAAGGCCTAAGTCATTTCCAGAGAGCAGTATGGCTGCTTTTTTCTTTCTTTCTTTCTTTGTTTTTTTCGGGGAGAGGGGTATCTTGTCGTAACACATGAGCTCGTACTTTAAATGCAAAATTATGCACAGAGGCTGCTCTAGTACCTAAACAATTTGAAACTAGGCTTTCGATAGAGTCCAAAATTTTGTTGCAGTTGCTCCAGAAGAAAGCAAGGACTGAAGAATTCAGCATAAAACTGCGGAGCTCACCTGAGGCTTCGCTGCGCGCTAGATGCGACTGCTTTTCACAGAGCTGGTAAGAGAATAAAACAAAAAACAGTTTCAGTATAGCAGCGTCAAAACTCGGCATCCACAAGCTTTTCATAATGCTTGAGCAGCTAGATCATTTTCTCATGCAGATATTCCACCAAGTAGCCAAACGAGACATTCCTACAAGCTGTGATCACTACAAACAACGAGCCGTAGGAGAACAGAACCCATACTTCTTGGCGTGCCTGATGAAGCTGTGCATATGCATCGACCAGTTCGTCAGTGGACTTGCGCGACCGCTCCGCCTCCGCCGCGGCACGTTCCTGGGCCTCACGCAGTTGCCTCTCCCAGGCAGCTGCTAGCGAAGCCTGCTGCTCCGCCTGTGCCTCCAGCTGTCGTTGCAGCGACTCGCACCGAAGCTCCAGGTGGGACATCTGCACACAAGTATGACCAAAACTGACACCAGGCGACACTACACAAAAATCACTAAAGACTTGAGCTTGGACCACAACGAATGAATGGACAGCGGTGTGCCTCTATCGGTACAGAAGTGAATGCTTTACACGAGGGATTGTGTTTCAAAAAAACATTTAGACAAGTGTTTTTTTTTTGACGACTCACTGGATGTGGATATTGGCTTTCATGAGCAGTGTGACTACACTTAGAAAGTATAAAAACAACTATATTCCAGTGACATTACGAACAGTATTGCAACTAACAGGCCTACCAGTCATAGACAACAAGATCCTGCATCTGACTGGCATTAACATATCTTTAAACAAACAGCAAGTTGCAAACTCCAAGCAAACTACAGGTCTTGCCTCTATGACCAGGTTGCATGTAGAGAAGCTTCAAGGTTACAGTCATACAGAGTATAAGTCCAATGGCCCTAGTTGCCTAATAATTTATCCTTAGGGGAAGCTTCAAAGAGCAATGATTCATGAGACACATCTCTTTCCCATGTGTTCTTTCCCTTTCCAACACCTTGGGGACGAAAAGGTTTTGTAGTCCGGTTCACTCTGATGAAGGCCAGGCCATGGGTCAAAATGTTAGTAAAATTATAGTACAGTTAAACCTCAATAAAACAAACTTCAATATAACGAAATTCTCAATATAACGAAGTATTTAATTTTTTTAATCTCTTGTCCATGGAACACCTTTTATTTAGAACCTCAATATAACGAAGTATGTGTGTATGCGATTCCAATATAATGAAAATGCTTGCCACCGTCTCGATTTCTGGCACGCGTTTTGGCAGTAGCTGCACATGGCTGCAAGCACACCTGAGCGCACACACAGTCACGCACCCTGCTTTAGAGGTAATTTGCCACATGCGCAAAGAGTTGGTGTGCCAAGACAGCGCATCATCATGTAAGCTGTCTTTCTGCGCATTCAGTATAGGAGGTTGTAAATCTCAAGTTTCAGTGAGCCATTGGAGTGAGAAGCAGAAGAAGCATTCGCTCTCCGCTGCTGGCACTTTTCATGATAGCGTCGTCCCAATGCGGGTGACACTATCAGCCGTTAGGGTGGATCGCGTGAAAGCATGGCTAGCTTTGCTTAATTCATTGTGCAGATGTGAAAATATGGCCGACGTAGCATGAAACCGTATCATTCGTAGCTGACTCCCAAATTCACGAAAAAGAATTGTTTTCTCATTCAAATTTGCTTTTTTTCAATTGTCCAATAATTCAGGAAATTCTGCAGCCCCTTTCCATGCAAGAAAAATTTATCGGCATACTTATTTGCATAAAAGGTCGAATTTCAATAAAACACAATTTTGATATAATTAAGCAAATTGCCAATTTTTCCGAATTCGTGATGTTGAAGTTTAACTGTATTTTTGTTGTTAAACATGAGAATATTTCTTTTGTGATTATTTCTCCAGTTCAGCACACACTTTGTACACACATATACAGTAAAGCCTCTATAATACATACCCACTCAATAATTCCTGTTTAAATATAGCTGCAATGAATCCCGAGCCCTGTCACCATGGATCTTAATGTATTGGATGATCGTTTAAGTCATATTTGTATAACGCATGCAAAATGGTTAGTGCGTAGTAATTACAGTGAATGTCCGATTTTTAGGACTCTCTAGGCACTTCAACAACATCCGAAAAATTGGGAACTACGAAACAAAATGAATGCATGCCTTTTTACTGTCCTGATGGGCTCAAATTGCCACAGGCACATCTGTAAAGGCCAGCAAGTACACTTATTAGGTGTATCAGTGCTCGTACTGTGATAGGAGATGGCGGGTGCACACGTATATAATTAAGGAATACATACCGTGTCTCGTGACAAATGCCCCTTCTCACTCTTGGTAAGCTTCACCGCAATACTTCATGTTTACTTCACAAAGCTGACTTACGAGCCAGCATTATGCAATGCACCATGCTTTCCGGGCTTCGAAGCCATTGGTGAGGGTTAAAAGGGCGAAGTCGGCACCATTGCTAACAGCAGCGAATTGTTTCAATTAGAAACACGGCACCTTACAGCAAGAAACTTGGTAGCGAACATCCAAGTAGCTAGGCCTAGCATTGCCACGGTGGTGGCTACGGCTGCCACCTGATGTGCGTGCGAGAGCGGCAGTTCAAGGCGGCGAGATACTCAAGATAGTGGCAGTGGTGTCTTCGATTAATGCCATTTTGTACCTGCAGTCATGGCAAAATGTCCCGAAAAACAGATGGCAAAGGTTTTTTGCGTCCGAATTTTCGGACGTTCTTATACATTGACATACGCAATACGCATCAGTGCCGCAAAGGAGTCTGAATTATCTGGCATGTCCGAAAAATCCGGCATCCGGAAAACTCAGTCATTGATTGTACTTCATTTTCTGACATGTACAAGCATAGAATCAGTGAAACGTAGTGCACGCAGGCCATAAATAATGAAATTGCACAGCACGGACCTTTCTTGGACTGCAATCGGCAGTGATAGTGGCACCAAAACGTGATACAGGCAAACCCACTTATAAGAACATTCAAGAGACATGAAAATTTCATTGTTCCAACTGATAATTCTTATAACCGGGTTACATGAAAAAATCATAATAGGGGGATAGCAGGGCTGTTGAGAGAAAACTATAATGGCGGAGAAGCCAGTGCCCTTCCCCACCACATTCCTCCATCCAGCTACTGATTGTGTTCACTTGTTAAACTGCTTACTGGGCGTTCCGTTCGCGTGTAACAAGCCGCGGCTGTCGGCAAAGAGGGTCACAGGTTGCAAGGGATATGCGAGAATCGCTGAGGCATCGCTTTGGTGGATCCAAAAGAGGCCTTTTAAAAATTTCGACAAGGCTGACACGGCAGCTTGTCAGCTTGAGAAATCGAGAAGAAACGCTGAAGCAAGGTCGCCACAAGCATCTTGCCACCACTTCTCACTGGCTTGCACAAGAAAAGCCTATGTCTGTCAACCTTGCATGCTTTACGTGAAGTTTGCCAACATCCTTCTCCAAGGCACTTAGGTGCTCCACGTAGTGCAGCGGAAGCTTCCTCGCGAAAATGAAGCACCGGAGGGACTGGATCTTCTGCCAGACTCCGTTGAGGCAGCCTGCTCTACTGCGTCATCGCTGTAATCGCCGCCATCATCACTATCCGATGTGAGCACCAATGAGGCAATGCGAGCACGACGACCGCCTCATTGGTTAGAATTGGCTGTGTGCTTTTTTTTCACTGGCAACATTGTGCATTGCCGATGATCAGCGGGCGGATGTCAAACGAGGCTGAGAAACCACGTGGCCAGGAACGATTTCGACACAAAAGCAAAGACGAACATGAGCAATTAAGCTGTTTGCAGAACTGCGCTGAATGAGGAGCCAGCGAGCAATCTGGAAGCAGTGCAGTTGGCACAGTCCATTCATGTTTCAGTGGGTGGCACGACGTAGAGCCATGGGCACAGCCCATTTGTGTTCGGAGGGGTGGAAGGGTAATATGGAAGTCCGTAATATTCAAAACACCTCACTTCCGAAGTTTTTGTCACAATGTCTAACAACTTTTTGCAAAGAGTGAGTGACAAACATCCAAAGTAAAAACAAACAAAAAAGTTGCAGTTTCACCCAAAAGGCGGAGGATCAATTGCAATACCAAATTAAACAAGATAAGCGCGGCAGAAGCAGCAAGCAAATTGACCTTCGCACAGTATCTCACTTCAATGCTAACTAAATGTCAAAAGCACAACGCATACGAGGCTACAGGCACTGGGTGCACTTTGTCCACATTGTAGATCGCTTTCAACGTACAGTCGCCGTGCTGTAAGCAGCAGCCACCGGATTACAACCTGCTCTCTATCACCTCCACCTGCCTCCTCACCCACCCCCCGCGCCTCAAGTGCAAAAGAAAACAGCGCGTTTCCGCCCTGCCTTCCTCCCTCGTGCACGCAATATTGAGCCGCTATTGACAGCAAGTCAGCTGCCAGCCCGTGTCGACACGGCCAAGGTCTTTTTTGATAAGCCCGATTTTGAAAAAAATTTCCACTAACTTCATCTGCTGTAGCCGATAGTTTGTTGTAGCGCAGTCTGTTAAAAGTGAACTTCATTGCATTAATAAAATAGGTATAACAAACTAAGACTGAAACATGGTCTGTTATATCCAAAAGTCTGTTGTACACGGGTCCATTGTAACGAGCGCAGACTGTATAGATATATATATTCATTCATTCGGAATGTCACGGCAACCAATGGTTCCAGAGGCACATACCCAGTAGCACATATCAGCCCACATTTTTAGGTTTCGCTATCTCAGGGATTACCCCATGATAGGAGGCAAGAAACATACCGAATACGAAAAAGTGGTGGTAACTCTCTAAGAAAGGCTGTCGCTAAAGACCTTACTCACCTTGGCCTGGTCAGCAGCATTACGCTCAGAATCCATACGCTCCAAGTTGAGCTGCAGTGTCTGCAGGTTGTTAAGGATGCGTGCCTGCAAAACAGATAAAACTTATAACTAATAAGCCTCGGCAATATGAGTCCACTGCACTTTTGCACTATGTCCTTCTCAAGAACAGTATATTATGACGATGGAAGAACAGTAAACTCCAACAAAAACATTTTAGTCAATGCTGTAATCTGGTAGAGAGCACTCGTATAAACAACAGATTCATATTTCTCAACCGCAGCAATATACAGGATAATATATGCACATAAATCAGCATAGTAAACAGAGTAACACAGCTTATGCATATAGATCCTGATATATTCAAGCCCCTCATGTAATGTATGCCTAAATTCACAATATACCTATCGATTTGCACAGATAATATTACATGTTATAACAAATGTTTGTTCAAGGGAGACAAATGTGTACAGTCAGAAAGGGTTTCAACACTTCACATGCATTAAGTTCTTTGAAAAACATGGTTGTTATACACTCAAGTTAGCAACAGTTTCTCCTTTGTGAAGTGTACAATGACATACAGTGGCATCATCTCCAATAAAAAAAAAGCTAACACTAGACGTGATGAAATTATAAGGAGCATCTGATTATTCCATCCATGTGCGAGTTTGCAAAATAAAAATAAGATATGGTTAAAGTTCATCGGCAGGAAATCACTGTAGATGTGTTTTTGTTTGATAGAGGTTAAGAGTGTATTTGTGGCAACAACTGTAAGTGCATGCATCTTACAACATGCAGTTGGCAATGCTGATCTACGACATAACTGGAAGACATGCTGCTTTGCTTGGCATTGTTAACTGCATTTGACAAGACTTACCTGGGAACCTTTCTCCTGACGCAATGTCTCCAAGTCCCGCTCCAGGCGCAGGTTCGTTTCACGCAGCTGGTCTCGCTCAGCCCGTGCACTCTCCAAAAGCACTTCGGCCCGGGACGCCACCTCCTGTGCTGACGAGAGTTCCTGCGCAAAAAAGGATGGAAACGAAAGAAGAGGCAATGTTGTTGCACCAGCATCTGAAAAGATTCAATACAGATTTCCTTCACGGTGGACTCTGCCAACATGGATTACCATATTTACTCGATTCTAAGCACTCCCATTTTTTTACAATTACGATGCCCAAAGTGAAGGGGGATGCTTAGATTCGGAAACTCTAAAATGACGCCCTCACCCCCCCCCGCCCCCCTGCTCAAAGAGAAGGGAGCGAGACATAAGATTTATTTGGCAAACATTCAAAAGAAAAATACCTACGTGCAGATAGTGAACCCACCACTTGTGTGGGTTCCCAAAGCAATGTGCGCCTATGATGCAATCGAAACTTGACGAGTGCCACCCATACAAGGCCCATGTGACAACACGCTAATAGAGTTATTGGGGTCGCATCCGGCCGGTTTTGGGGAGGGGCTTAGTTTTTGGCGGTCGGTGCCGTCACCTGTGGTGTAGGGTCGGGACACAGCAACGCAAGACATGGCCGCCTGGATCGGCGCACGGCAGTGCGCCGATCCAGGCAACCGCGTATGCAGTTTTGCATACGAAACACCGTGTATGCAGTTTTGCATACAATTATAGCACGCATGCAATTTTTTAATAAATTTTCTTGGAAAAGAAATCCAAAGACACCTAAGCCTTTTTTATGAGTTGTGCATGCAAAAGCAATGATATCCAATTGAACGCCACTGAGTGGTTCTTCAAGTTATGAACTCCTCGCAGGCAAGCAAGCGTGTTGAGATGCTTGGCACGTTTTGATTTCGCTTTGCCGAAGCGCAGTTAGAATGCAGGCAAGAGCTTGCACTGATAAGGAATGCGATGATAATACAGGCTTCTGAGAGCGAGGGTGATGTGGCGTGACGGCGATGACTTCTCCACTCACGTAACATCTGGAGCGCCAGTGCAGCAGCAGGTGTTCTTTTTTGCTGCTCTGCTCCATTGAGGCGCACACGCGACATGACGTCACAGCTAATGTTGAATTTATCAGCCGTTTTGGTGCTACAGACATCTTTTTCGCTCAATGAGCCTTTTGACGCTTTTGCATCAAAATGTAATGGGCAAATAACATTAGCAGTGGGTAAATACAGTCGACCCTTGTTACAACGAACCGTGATAATCCAGCAAAAAAGGTCTCTTCAGTCTAAAATAGGGGGAGTGGTATGTTGTTAAAAGACGGAGCTTCACATATACCACGGTGTAACCCGTAGGCGATCGCAAGAACAATAAAGAACATGGAAATGAAAAAACACAACTAAATAAATGGGTTTACGCTGTCATCCTACAAGCAGACGCCGACTGCTTACAAATGACAGTTTCCTTGCACTAGAACAAAAGCAAGATTAGGGGCCAGCACAACAGCAAGAAGCAGGTCAGCCAACGCTGTCGTGCTGGTTGACCCGCTTGCAAATACCATCACCCTCGATGACACTAACATTGGCTGCAGTTTGTTTTTTACACAGAACAGTCATAGGTAGAGTAAACTCTAGTCTTAATTTCATCTTTCACAACAAGTGACGACCACTGTCAAATCTACAGCACGAACAACAGCCACAGTATGAGGCAAGTCGCCGTCTGGCTGTCGGTGCACTAGATGCGAAACAGCTCGACCGCAACCGGTCACCTCGCAGTCTGGATGCCGTGAATAGCAGCCTATGTTCTTTGTTGCGCGAATTGATGCGGTGAGAAATAAAGCATTCTCGAAACTATACATCTTGCAATCGATGACAGTTCTTTTTGAAGCACCGCGTGCTACGGATTCACTTCAATGTTGGTAAGGCCTGGCGGCACCTTCAGCACTTGCTAGGGACTGAGCCAAGAGCATGTTGGCGGCACTGAGCCACTTACGTGGTTGTCACGAAAACTCTCCGCCGCCGGGACATTAAGCGACACACCATTGCTGGAACCTTGCCGCTAGTTTATTCATTCTATAAGAAAAGGTGCATTTTTGCAAATTTTGCAAGTGGCCAGAAATAGTTGCGTGCAGTGCAGTGCTGCATGCTGGCATCACTGCAGCAAAGTATGCTGCATTTACACTACACAAAGCTTCCCCAAAAATTTGTCTCTCTGGCTGATAGTTCATTATAGCCGGATCCACTAAAAGCAGACTGTTGCATAGATAATATAGGCAGACTAAACAAAGTAGAGAAAAATGGTATGAAAGTATGTTGTGTGCTGATCCGCTGTTAACGGGCATGGACTGTACGGTAATCAGGCGGTGCTGGTTAGGCATTGCCGGCGTGGGTATCGAGTGGCCCATCATAGCAGGAAGCTTGTCTTTGATATTTGTTCATACCGACAGACAAATTCACGTTGATCCGGCATGAGATCACATGCACAGCCTGCACTGACGGCAGCGCGTGAAGCGGGGCTTGTGGGCGATCAGCCAGCAACTAACCCAAAGACATACTATAGCAAATGTTTGTATCTGTGCATACTGGTAGGAATGGCAAACGCTCGCATGTGGGCAATGTTCCTAATTGATAAATTTGCAGAACACAGAACTGACAGCGTTGTGGAGTCAGGATTGTGCACGTAATATTTGCGCTCTGTGAGAATGCAAATTGCGACAGGCGAACATTTGCTTGAAGTGTCCAAGGAATTGCTATTGCGAGAAAACGAAAGGTGAGTGGCGACACCACCTCAATGTTTCTGCACCATCTTGCCATGACATGACGAATTTTCATGGCATCTACTCACATCTAGTTAATTTTTTTATCAGTAAAGATGAACTATACTGTATTCCAAAAGAGTCAAAGACTGAACCTGGCAAGTTTAGAGAACTTGCACTGCAAGACAATGATCCAATAAGAGAAAATAATTTGAAATCCACGACTTCATCCTGAAGTACTGGTACAGGGATTTCTGCTAGAAATTATAAAAATTGAAGTTTCACCACAATTTTTTCTTCTAATAACCGACTAAATAGAGCTTTGAAACACAACTTCCTTAGTCTTAACTTATTTAGAGCTTTTCTCAGTGTCCCTCTTATATCTGTGACCCTGACGCGTGCCGCAAGATTAACCAACAGAATAACACCAACCTGTCTGAGGGTTGTAAGTGCCTGCTGATGTTGCACCAGGTTGTCGCCCAGGTGGTGACAGCGCTCGCGCAGCGTGGCGGCCTCCTGCTGCAGCGGCTCGAGGCTGTTCTGCGCCAGCTTCAGCCGTTCCTGCACGTGCGTCAGCTCCGCCTCCTTCCGAGCCACATCCAGTCGCAGCTGCAGGGTCTCTTCGCGGGCTGCCGACAGCTGCTCCGTCACCATCCTGCATCGCAATGACGTACAAGCCCACTGTTCTGGAGCGGTGAGGTGACACGAACAACACCATGATATGAACAACGGTTGGTATCATAAAACAATTACGAGCTTCCTCGTGCTATTGAACCTTAATAATACAACAGTCACACCTGCTGAAAAATTTCGATCAATACAGTCAGTCCTGGATATATTGAACTTTAAGGGGATCACAAAATAGTTTGATACAGTCAACGACTCAATCTTTGGATGCCTTCTTGGCACCACCACGTACCACATAGAGGCATTGTAAAATAATGTCCGAAATGTCAGACGCAAGAACCCTTTGCCACCTGATTTTCTCTGCTTTTTACAGTGAATTCAGATTTGAAACTGCATTAATCAAAGCCATCACCATTGCTATTTTCATTATCTCGCAGCTTCACACCAGTGCTCTCGCATGCCGGTCTGCTGGCAGCCGTAGTCACCATCGCAGCAACGCTAGGCCTAGCTCCTAGGATGTCTGCTACCATGCTCCCTACTGTTCAGTGCCATGCTTTTCATTGAAAAAATTCACCACTGTCAGCAATGGCGCGACTCTGCCTTTGTAATCCTCACCGGTGGCTTCGGCGTGCGAAAAGCACAATGCATTATTCCGAAAAGTCAGCTTCGCCGCGATACAGTGGTGTTACACGGTGAAGGCTAAACGATGTATTGCGGTGAAGCACAAGATTGGAAAGGGGGCAACTGTCACGGGAGACGATATATATTCCATAAAGGGCCCTTCACCAGGCCCCTTAGCAAATTTTGGTTATGCGCTGCAAGTTGTTATGTGCCCCCTAGGAGGCGTTCTGCAGCAAAAAATTTTCAAATCGGCTCATTAATAGCTGAGATAGAAATATTTCAATGATGTAAACCCATGATTTCAGAAGGCGAGCTCCACTGCCAAGCAAAACACTCTCTCCACTCACCCCGTCTAGCCTTCGCAAGCGAAATTCCTTCCCTGCGTTCTCCCATACTGGACCTCTAGGATCGCATGACGCATACGTGACGGGCCCTGCCTTAATCTTTTTTTCTCCCCGCTTCTTTCTTGTTTTTTTTTTTTTTTGGCGCTGCACACTTTCACTGACAGCGTCGCATGCAAGCTGTTCTGAATGTGTGGTTCCACGCAGCACACAATTTTGCGCGCTGTGCACAAGGACACATGAATAGCGATATAATTCAGTGCTACACGAATACTGAGGCAGAACAAGCAGATCGCAGAGCATGGTCACGAGCTGGAACACGGTAGAACATAGCATAGTTTTGGCACCTGCGCACGTGACTGCACGATTGTGGGAACAAGAAGGCGAAGGAGAAGTACATCTCTCTTGCTTTGGTGCAAATTAAAACAAAAAATGTGCAGACATTCCGTTTGTGTGTTTCATAATTTCTCTACACTTCAATTCGTCAATTCAAGCAACACATCACACAAATAACAAATGTTGCCTTGAATAATTCTCAAAGTCGCATGTCATCATGAGCGATGTCACACTGCGAACACAAGTACGTAGGCTCAGGGACACGAGTACGTCACCGTCCAGCTTGGAGCAGTTGCCGCAAGGGAAAGGGTAAACGGCGTTCGTATTGAAATTTTACATCTCTCTGCGGCACGTGGCGACATAATTCTTTGCAAACACAATTGTTAGCATGCATTGTATGCTCTGCGCTTGTCAGCTCAAAATAAGACCTGGTGAGGGGTCCTTTATTAATACAAGCGTGCACTCGCCATCTCCAGACACAGTATGAACACTGATAGGCCTAATAAGTGTACCAGTAGGTCTTCATAGCTATTTTGGTCATGCCTGTGGCGATTTGATCCCTTGGGGGCAGTAAAAGGCATACATTCATCTTTTCGGACAGCCCAGTTTTCCAGATGTTTTCGCAGCCCCTACGGAGTCTGAAAAATCAGATGTTCAATGTATATTGTTATGGCACAACCAAGAGTGGCACCAGTCAGAAGTCTATTTGATGTGTGGAGGTGGAATGAGTCTCGACAGCCATCTTGTTTGTGCATCTTGTTTATGTAAATATACATCCCTGTAGTATGTGTCTTTCACAATGTAACAATATCAATAATTCAAAAAAAACATGCCGATCAGAAGCTTATCCACACCCCTCCGCACATCTCAGACAGTTTCCCGAGATCATGAAAAGTGGGTATTTACCAATTTGTTTCTCCAGGACCATGCCAAACACACTAGAGTTTACTTGTTGTTTTCTGCAGACAAATGTCGCAAGTCACTCGCCCACTAGGAGAAGCACATTTGCAGGGGTATAGCATGGCGCAGCATTCAATATACTGAATGTGGCAGTGAACGGGGTCTCGATATAAGCGTTGTGCAGGGTTATACTTTTGTACGAGATTTCCAAGGGGATGTTAGAACTGTTCGACATAAACAATAATTCCACATGTCCTGGTTTGATATATTCGGGATCGACTGTATCTGATATTCATCATAAAGAAGAGAAAAGATATCACCATCAACAAATCGCTGTCAGGGCCGGGCAAAGAATTATGACAGAGTGCATTTATGAAATGACTTTCACAGGCGTTCTCGCACATTGCTGCTGGCTTGCTTGGTATTTGAACCAAGCACAAGCAAAACTTTGCTTCACTATAACCGATATCGTGTTGAATCTATAGTTAAACATTTGTTATAGCAGCAAAGTACTCCTTTGGGTAAAGCCTGGCCAACCAAATTCTAGATCTACTGTTATTTGCAACATTTCATTATATCCATGGAGGAACAAAATATGAGGTGAGAGCATTACCTCGTGCAGCCAGCCTTGGCAAGTGAGCTCTCGGTGAAGCCATTCCCTTTGCTCTTTCCTTTGCAGTATAAGCCCAAGTGACCGATGAGGCTCAGCATATTCGGTTCTTGTTTGATTGTCCTGCCGTCACTCTGCCTCAAGTACAAGAGCACTAAGCCTTCCTCGGGCTCTGACGTGGTGATCACGTGTTGGGCTGGTACATTTGGGTTCAATCATGTCGCACAATGCTTTCTCCTGATTCTTTCCTTCCTCCATGGTTATATCCCTGTCTGTTCTACTGAAGTTCAATTACATATTTCTGATGAAGTATTAGCTCCAGCAAGGTTACTACAATAGTTTGAATTTGTTCAAACAACACCAAACACAGATTTTTAACTTACCACTGCTTTCTTTTTTCCATTAAAACTTTTTTTTTCATTCGTTTCATTCATTAGATTACTCTTTTTTATCGTACCCTTACAATAAAAAAAGATTTTTTTTTGCCTTATTCATCAGGACTTGTATTTGTCGGCCAGCAGCAGAGCCTGTCCACATTTCTACAGCAGCTCACTTCTGTCATGGCGAGTTTCACATGCAATGGTGGTTTTTCCCATTACAAGATAACCCGGCAAGCAAACACACCAGATGTCTTACTGCACAACATAAACCAAAAATACAATCTTGCTTCAATAGCTGAGCGAAGACGAAGTGGCTGCAAGTGGAAAATCTTTTAATGTTGTTGGAATAACTTTTATCACCATACCAGATAACATAAGTATGCTCACAGTCTAGTTTATTATGATTCATGGAATTTTATTCATCACTAAGGTAACTGAAATTGCCACATAAGAAACTCCTGTAGGCACCAACAACATATTTCCCACAAGCAATTGTTTGTGACACATTCCAGCAATGGAATGCAAAAGTATAAAAGTAATGTTAAAGGGACACTAAAGACCAATACTAAGTTGAAATGCACTGCAAAAATACTCTTCCAGAAACTTCACAGTGCTTGTTTTGTACCAAGAAAAGACTTAGCTTACAAGAAAATTGTGAATGACAGGTCTGCATACCTTTAGCGCAATTCAAATCACCCGCCCCTGAGTGGGGAATGATGTCATTGCATACGCCATCACTGCCCTTTACTGGCGTCAGCGAGTAAAACAGTGCCCAACAGACGGCACTACACTTTTCTGTGCAAAATGAAAATGTGTGGCCATGGAGAAATCAAGCCAGGACAGAGTGTTGGATTCGCCACTGCAGCTGCTCTTGGTCAAATGCCATGAACCGTTTAGGAATCTTGTGACATCACATAGACGTGGTATTCTTTGCTAGTTGCAGTTTGTGCGAGGTTCGTGAGCCAGCAAAACCAGTGAAGCACTACGCGATAATAAAACTACTGAAATGCCAAAGTGCGGGCGCAGAGGAGAGAAAAAAAGAACTTTCAACCGACTGCGACGTTGTCAAGAGTAACATCAATTAGTTCATTTTTCTAAATATCAAATAGGACTGGACAAATTGCATTAACTTCCGGCTTATAATGCAATACAATGACCTTTATTTTATGAGTGGTTCGGTAACAGTGGCAGAATATATAATGAGGAGTACCTTCGAAATCGGGCTAGTACTTGAATGTCCCAAGAGAGTCTCTTAATCATGTCCTGCATTTATCTCTATTTCTCGATTACTAAAGCTCTGTGATAAGATTGACGCCTTAAACGTTCTCAAGCCCTAATCTATCATTTTAGCTGGACTAAATATGTGCCATTAGTGTCTCTTTACAAGACAGGAAAATGCTGGTGTGGAGTAGACAGCAGACGTGGGTAGCTGGTATTGTAGTTCACGTTGAGAGAAAAAAAATGGAGCTGAGCAGGCCATGTAATGCGTAGGATGGATAACCAGTAGTCTATTACATTTACAGAAAGAATGCCAAGGGAAGTGACGTGCACTCCAGGACAGCAGAGAACTAGGAAATTAGAAAAATGATGCCAGCTGGTGCATGTCAGGAGTAATTGGATATCGCTGCAAGAGACCTTTGTCCTGTAGTGGACATGAATAGGCCGATGATGATGATGATGATGATGATGATGATGATGATGATGGCGACGGCGACGACGACTGCAACGAATCAAGATGACGATGAAGAGCCAAACATGGGTGCCTGGTATATTCCCCTGTTAATTTCGTACCACTCTAAGTACAACGACAAGGTGCGATGTTGTAAAGCAAGCAAGGTGAGCGAGAATCAGCAGACTGTGTGTTACTCACCTATGGTTCTCGGCCATTTCCTTCTTGCAGGTGTCAAACTCTTGCTGGAGTTCCGCCAGGGCTGCCTTGGGGTCCTGAGGCCCCGGCCTGGAGGGCTTGCCCGGCAGATGGTCGGGCGTGCGCTTGCCACCCACGGCTGGCGTCGATGCCGCCTGTGGCTCAAAGATACTTTCGTCTTCCTGCCAAGAACAATAGAGGGCAACGATGTACAGAGTTTTCTACAAAAATTGCTAAAGAGGACTCTGGTGTTCTGGTCTACAGGCATGGCGGTTCAGCTATCATGGCAATGATGGACAGTGCATGGGATTGCCTAAACCTTGTACTTCTGGCTTTAGATGGCTTTGTGACTTTGCAAACTGATGGCTTTCGACAACATATTGAGTTATAAAAGCACAATTCGCCATGATTATGCATCTGAGCAGAGACTAATTGTCTTTCTGTCTTTATGAAAAATATGAACTGATGTAAATTTAGTAGGGACGTACAAGTAGTTGAAAAGTTTTACTATTATCCTCAAAGTGAGCTCCCCTGTTGACCCGTCACAGTATATGTCGGGGCTGTGTCGACTTCTGAACAGGCCCTGATGAATGTGGTTTGCCTCATGGGAAATGTCTAAGGAATGCTTATCGTCATATTGAGATGTAACATCAGTCGAGAACAGGGCTTCCATAAACGAAAGAAGTCTAGCACACACAAGAGCCGGGTGGTGTACCACAACTCCTAAAAACTAGGAACCAGCACCTTTTCTTGGAAGTAAATTGTCCTGGATTGTGGCTCGTCAATCCTAGTCAATCATAGAGAGCTTTCAGACACTGCATTCACATATAAAATAAGGCATTACAGTCAACTTCCATTAATTCAATCCTGATGAAACCAACAAAATGGATCAAATTACCAGGATAGTCGAATTAAGAACGATGCAGAAAAACCAACAAGACCAATCGCACAATTGCAGAATCGCGGCTGGATTTCTAAAGTCAGCTTTCCCACACAATATATTAAAGTCAGCTTCATCGCACTACACCCATTTCCACCCAAAGGCATGCGTTAGAATCAGGTATGTACCGTTATAAAGCATTCTGAGCTACAGTTATTTCTTGAAAACCTCCCTAGGGGAGGCCGAAAATAGGCGTTTTCGATGAGAGATGACATACGCTCAATGCATTCACTGTTCGCCAAGCTCCGCCGAGACAAACAATGCCACAACGGGGTCACTATTGGGATGACCATACAGGTCAGGCATGTGCGTGCTGATTGGTCAAGTTTGAATTGTCCGACAAAAGCCAACTTTAGAATGGGAAAAACGAAAGTTTGGGCCCCTAAGAATGCATGGGCACAGCATTCCCTTGGCCGGAATCGAACTAACCAAAAATTCGAATTAGCCGGAGTTGAATTAACAGAACTGAGCAAATGCTCTACAGAATACTGCAAGGATAACATACACAGCTGCGGAGAAAATAGCTGGCACCCACCATCGGCGGGGGCAATTCGATGTCCTTGCGGCCACTGCTGGTGAGCAGTGCACGGTACATGTCTCGCTGACGTGCCATGGAGGCCACCAGCGCCATCTGGCGGTTTCGCTCCTGCTCCAGTTCTTGCAGTTGGGCCATCACAGCCTCAAGCCTCTCTCGTATCTCCGAACTCCTGGACAAAACAAAAAAAGAAAGGCATGAACATGCCCACAGTGCACATTCCGCAAGCCTTTGTCTACAAGGTCAAGTGTTATAGAATGAAACCCGACTACAATACACATAGAAAACTAATTATTCACCATGTTGAACTTGCAATACTTACAGACTAACACTTTCAATGTGATAAAGAAAGCCAATTTTTAAAGGGCCTGTGGAGAGTCAATTGCAAAAGGAAAAAAAATCCGAGGATATGTAAGCACTTCTTACGAGTTGCAAATGCTAAAGCATAAATGTCCAGTTGAATGCCGCTAAGCGGTCCTTCAAGTTATGAACTCCTCGCAAGCAAGCGTGCGCATTGAGATGCTTGGCGCACTTTGATCTGGCCTTACCAAAGCGCAGTAAGATCACAGGCGAGAGCTTGCACGGACAAGATGCGAGCGGCAACGATGGCAGCCATGTTTACACTGATACGTTAGAAGTGTACCCTATTCATACGCCGACGCTTGTAGCACCCTTACCGGAAATGTGCCGCATTAGGATAGCAGTGAAGACAAATTCCACAGTTTCCACAGCATGCCCGCCATGTGTTTCTATGTCACTGGCAGCTAAGCGCGCCGATCTGTTTCTGTCCCCTCAATGTGGACATGGCTACGTTATTGCCGCAAACTTGCTGATATTAACAATATTATTCATTACTGATACGGAAGAAACTGTTTCAATGCACGTAATGTACTCACGAGAAGAAAAAAAAATCTTGTTCAGCGCGTTTGGCTTGTTCCGCCAACCGCCATTTTTGTTTTGGTGTCCCGCAGCAAACGCGGGACGAAAAATTGTTTTTATTTTTCGCGGAAAATTTAACCTGCGTAATGATCGCACCCCTGATTTTGCGTCAATTTTTCTGACAAAAAAGTGCAATCATTATGCAGTGCAATCACACGCGGGAGGGGCCAACCCTCGTGTGCTCGGGTCCGTGGTGTCGCAACGCACCAAACGCCTCCTGACGCAGACGCCCCTGCGGGGTCGCTTTTGCAAGGCTTGGCTTGTCCCGGCACCGATCACCTCAAGGTATACAGCTGACAGCACCCTTGGCACTGATAGCGAACTTGCACAGCGCCAAAAACACTTGTCGGGAACGCTTTCGGTGACAAGTCACGCGAAATTTCACAAAAGTGAACGTATCTCTGAAAGGAATCTCCCAAGAGTTGTTCGTAATTGTGATTTCTTGAATAAAGGCCCCATTTCTTCTTTATTTCATCACGTGCTACATTCGAGGTTTTAATTTCTTTTTAATTTGGCTTGACTGGAAAGTCAACCCTTGCATTACAATTGTGGTCGCTTTACATTAGAGTAAATATGCTACTCTGCACTTTTCAAATAAAACAGTCGTTCTTGGTCATTGCATGATTCACTTAAATGAAACTTAACAAAACACCCTTTTAACAACATAAAACAAAACAACCTTTTCCGTCCCTTCGAGTTTCGTTTAAGTAGATTCCACTGCAAGTCTATTGCGATAGAAAACCTTGGCTCTTACGCAAGCATATATGGTAACTTCACATACAGACATCAGCGCTGCCTTGGCTGCGTGGCAGCTTGCAGTGACCCACCTCTCTTCCGCAACCTTCTTCTCTTCTTCTTCTTGTTTCTCACTCAGCTCTCGCACCACTGCCAGCAACTCGGCGTTCTTCTGCTGCAGCTCCTCGATGTTCCTGCACACGCGAATGATACAGGAAACACTGCACCCAGCACTGCAACCTGGCTAATGACTGAAAGCTGAACAAGTTGGTAGTGAATGAGGGCATTGGCAGTTGCCTTAATTTCTGGGATTTTAAGTGCCAAAGTCTCAATATGATGATGATGATAAGGCACGCCAGAGCGTGCCTGGATTATTTGAATCTCTGGATTATTTTGACTAGCTGGGGCTTTTCAGTACACGCATAAATCTAAGTGCACGAGCATTTTTGCCTTTCGCACCCATCAGGCATGGCTGCTGCGGGTGGGTTCGAACCAGCAACCTCTGGCTCTACAGTGCAACGCCACAGTTACTGGGCAACCACTGTGGGTGGCATTGGCCTTGTCCGGTGCGCTTTTGTGCCATTTTGACCCCAACAAGCGTGTTGGCAGGGATCTGTGGTTTCAAGAAGCAGGCACACAAAACATGCAAGCAAGAGGAAACGAAAGAGACAACAAGAGCAACGCATGTACCTAAGTACACAAACTTCCAATGCATTTGTGGAGCACGTGACAGCCCCTAATCAGGACACCGACATCCCGCTGCACATGTCACTTATTTTGTGACAGGAAATCGTGCTGCTTGCTTGACAAGGAGAGCAAAGCCATAATGGCACACTTGTCCCGTTTCAAAATTTCCTATAGCAAAATAAGTCGCACATGCAGCAGGATGTTTTCTCCGGATTGCATTTCTTGTGCCTTGCTTCTGTCGTGTTTTTCTATTTTCACCATGCAAAGTACATTTACCCTTGTGCTCAGGAAAATAAATTCAGTTGTTAGTTTAATGCTGCATGTATACATCCTGTTGCCCTTGTCTAAAGCACTGAAAAAAACAAAAGATCTTTTTTTTTTTTTGTCTCCAAGAACCTATAACACCAGCAAGCCCACAAAGTAGGATAAGTGAATAGCCCAAATGCACTTGTAATAAGTGGACCTGGTCGCCCTGGTTACACACCTGAATGTGACGAGATGTTTGGAGATCACTTCGGAGGCAGTGATAGGAGGCGAGGCATCCTCGTTCGATGAGCTGATCTCCTGTTCTTGCGACATGGGAACATCACCACCACGGGCATCCTCAACCTCTCGTACCAGCTCACACACCTGCAACATTGATACCTTCCATTTGCACCCTCTTTCGCATGCCTGACAGAAGACAATCGGGATGGTCTGGCAATAACACATGCCAGAAGACAATCCAACACACTTCCAAGTTGGCAATGAGATGGCAAGGCAGTAGCTTTTGTTTAAGTGATCTTGAACTCACTACATACACTTTGCCAGATATCATGTAATGACGTGTTTGAGTTGCATGAATCTGTGACGGACACCTTGAAACTGTATAAGCGCACAAAGACAAGAACGAAGAGAGAAGACAGGACGAGGCGCTTCGCTCTTCGTTCTCGTCATTGTGCACTTTTACAGTTTCAAGACGCAAGTTAACCAATTAGCCTGGTTGTCCATTCTGTAACAGACCTCCATCTAACCTGCACATGTGTAAAGCATATAGTACACAGCATATAGTACACAACACAAAAAATCTGAATAAACGAACAAGCAACTACCATATTTTTCTGTGTATAATATGCCCCCGCATATAACCTGCACCCCCAATTACACTGCCCCAGAAAAAAAAAAAAAAAAAATTCAGCACTTATAACTTACGGAAATACCTGCGCACAACAGTGCTCAAATGTTTGCCAAAAATAGTCTCCATTTGCAGATGCACGACTCGTTCATGTCACATCTACGGACCAGTGGCTCTGTTTTCTCCAGGTGACCATAGTACACAAAAGACATGAGAAGGTATGTAGTGAAGCACGCAACGTTGCTCAGGAAATCAGACGTTTTCTTATAAGATGTAATCATTCACGCTCTCCCAAGAGCCCTGGGTATGCAAACAAACAACCACCTTATTCATTCGAATTTCAGTCGACTTTTTCTTTTTGAAAGTATTACCAAAAACAAGTTATCGAGTTATATTTGTGACCAAATAATATCGACCTATATTCACGAACAGAGCTAGTAAAATGACTAAGCTAACCAAATTCGTCCATTGTGCGTTCCGTAAAGCCATTCTGGAGATTATTCTGCTTTAAAAATGCTGCACATCCAACGCATTCAACGGGAACGAGAACAGTGTTGTTCGGGGTGCCAAGGACAACTTCTCTAGCAGTTCCGAAGATGATGCAGCTTGTGGCATCGACTACCAAGATTTAGCAGAGCTTCGATAAATAAAGCTATGTCCCGTTTAAAGTTCCTCGTTTTTCTAAAAAGGTATGGGTTGACCTATATAGTCGAACCCGGCTATATCAAGCTCGCAAAAAAAAACGCCTATCGGTTCGATATAGAGCATAATTCGATAGAAGCCTGCTAAAGAATTACACGTCATAAAAGCACATGCCATTTATAAAATCACTTTACTGATGAAACTAGCTTAGTTTTGCATGGAATAGTCCTGTATTTTCTTCTGCTTGGGCAATTTTGCTGCCTGCGACGCACGCACTTCTCCACATTGTCTAAAGAGTCGGAGCAGCTGAGGCTGCAATCTTCCACATTCGCGCAGAAGCACCGGATGATGATGGATATTGTTTCTTGGCGCAAGGGCCATAAAGAAGCACCGGACTAGTGCGAGTGCACCAATCACCTCGAAGGATGTGGGCAAAGGACCGTTGCTGCATTCCTCATTGTGCCCACTTTCACTTGTGCTCAGTACAATGTCAACAATGCAGTCTTCATTTTTGGGCACTCCCGTGGTCGTGACACCATCATCTGCACTCACAAACTCGTCGACTATTAATTCGTCAACGGCTCCCGGAAATTCTGACAGCTCGCTCCAAACCTTGGCTACATTGGCAACGGCTTTGTCGCACTCATCAGAATTTACAGTCATCACCGAGCCCACGGAAGCCAGTACGTCTGAAGCAATTTCGGATGAACAACTTGTACACGGCTGTGCATACATATCAGGCACCACGGGCACTGGGTCACGAGTTTGTCCAGTTTTGCCCTGATCTCCCCCTTATTCTTCAAGACCATGCTGAGAGTGCGCCTCAGAATCTTGCACACTACGGGGACATTCGATTTCTCACCGCGTTTGGCCCTATTTACGATTTCGAGTTTCCCGGCGAAAGGCAAATTCTGCCACTTCATCACGGCAACACTGCGGGAGAAGGCCCACAAGGTGACAACACAATGAACCAGAAAAGCAGTGAGACAACTTGCACTTGCGCCAACTTGCACGACGAGGGCACGAGAGCCTCTGATTGGCTGTCTGAGCAAGCACTGTAGGCGGGCCAGGATTATTTTTTGCAGGGGGGTGTCGACGGCTTGCCCGACGCAGAGCAGTCACGGTAGGGAGAGCGGTTAAATGGAGCCGCGCCGCCGGGTTTCCCTGCCACCGCGAGGGAAAGCCAACTTCTGGGGGCATTATTCCGCTGCTTGACGTTCAATACATTGGGAGTCGCTGCTATTTTTGTTCCATGCAAGCATAATATTTGCTATACATACTCATTGTAACTATACCGTGCTCAGAAATTGTTCAATATACAGAATAATTCGATTTGAACGAGCTAGATATAGTCGGGTTCGACTGTATTCAAATTATACACAGTTAAATTTCGATATAACAAACTTCAATATAACAAAATTCTCAATACAACAATCTATTTAACTTTTTATAACCTCTTTTCCATAGAACACCATGTGTTTAGAACCTCAATATAACGAAGTGTGTTTGTATGCCATTTCAATATAACAAATTTTCACTGCCCCCCACAAAGGAATGCCAAAACAATAAATGGAACATTCCACGAACGCAGATGGTCAAATGATTGAATTACAAGCTGCTGTTTGCGTACACACCTCTCACATTGCCTGCCACAAGAGAAGAGCAACCGCCAAAGTGGAGCCGCATCATGTTGCACATTATGTCCAAGTGCGATAAGATCTTATCGCACCCCTCACACTGTGTGCTTTAGGTGCGAGTGAAAGCGTGTGAATTAAGCGACGCCAGCCATGCTTTCCCGTGCATTCCACCCTTGCAGCTGATAGCATCACCCACACTGCGACGACACTATCTGCCTCTCACTCCAAGGAGGAAGCTCCAAGTCGCCTCCAAAACGGACTGTTGTCTTCCTTTTTGTGCACGTTTCTTCCTGCAGACACTGCAACTGTCTCACTCGAGGCGGAGACCTGAACTATTCCAAAATGCAAGTGCATGTAAACACTGTCCGGAAAGGGCGGAGCATGCGGAATCCCCGCGAGCGTGCAGGTTATATTTCTCTGTACACGTAACAGCGGAGGAAAGAAGCACGAAAGAAAGAAGAGCCACGTGCAAAAAAGAAGGACAAAAAAAGTAAAGGGCACTTAGGTATCCCTACGTAGATGAATGCGAGAGCATTGGAACGTCTTGCCAGTGACGACTTGTTTTATGAAATGTAATAATATTGTTTTCACACTGCCTTGTATCATTTCTTGCATCATGTGCCTCATACTCGTTCAAGTGCTTGCGTGGATGCCCAAAGAAGCCGGGCACAGCTACTGATTGAGAAGTCGAAGTCGAAGGTTTGTCCATTGGAGCGCACAACTCCCAGAAGTCACCGCACCAACTGGGCGCAACGTGCAACGGTATGTATAGACCGGCCACTGGCACAGTCTGTCTCTGTGACCACATGACTTTTTGTACCATCTCTGTCAAAGGTTCGTCCATCGCAGTGCACAACAGAACTCACTGAAATTACTGCACCGACTGGCAGCGGGCCAGTGCCGTCAGCACCTTCGCAGAGGGAGGGGCAGTATGGGGATTCTGGCATGATGAGTGGCATCGAAGCCAGCTCTGGAAGAAGACGACGATGAATGCGCGAGCAGTGGCACGAGCACGTCTCTGTGGCCTCGTGACTTTTTGTACCATCTCCAGCCACGGCGCCGGATTTTCCCCTTCATGAGCCATATAATGCCATCGCATTAAAAAGAAAAAGGTGCACCTTCGTTGCTAAGCGACGCTCGTCTGGACAAAACATGCGCTCGCAAAACCTGATGCGTAGTCGTCTTTGCAACAGAAACAGAAATGTTTCTTCTCCCACACAGTCTCGATTTTTCCAGCCCATGCGCTACAGCGTGCGCTTTTCGCACTGCGCCATCTGCTGGCCTACTGTTCTGGCTGCCATGAAGGATACACTCAAATCTAAGAATCCGTGGATTTAGGAATATGAATTCTTAGTACCGAGGCGTTAAAGTGACATGGAAACTGAATAAAGATTGTTATTTTGACAAGTTTGGTATTCGGAAGTTCGTAGTACTAAAATACTTTTACACTGAAACTATAAAAAGTCAGCAGAGAATTTCTGAAATGTTAATCTGAAAAATATGTTAATGCAGTGTTCGTAGTAATAAAGTTTCACTGTATTCGCACACCCTTGTTGCAATGTAGTGACCAAAATACAGCGTACCTGTCGGGAGAGGTCCTTCGCTTGCTGCTGCCACCGGCGAAGCTCACGCTCAGCATGGGCGAGTGCGGCCCGTGCCTCGTCCCGCTCATGCGCTCGCTGCTCCTGCTCCACCAGGGCACTGGTCAGCTGCTCCCTCAAAGTGGCCACGCTGGACACACACTTCTCATACTCCTGCAGGCATGAATGTGCTGGGCATTGAAACGCTCAGCCATAAAGACACATCACGAAATCACATGTGCACCTCTGCTCGCAACTCTTCCTCAACTTCTCTGCTTATGCATGGACTAATAATCATGACGCTGCATGCATGTGACCCATACTGTCGGGACGTCTGGCACCTTTTCATATCCCCCGATACCTATCTCCCCCCCACAATTACTTCCGACATCCCTTGGCATTCAGCTTTCCCGCATGACACACAGGTAATGGCAGGAGAAGGCATCACAGTTAAGAAACTATGATAAGAGATCGTGCGAGTGCTTCTATGCTAGTGGCACTGACGACAGCATGGGTAGCTCGGAAAGTAGAGAATCTCGGGCCACTTGTGCGCCGCTAGTTAGGTGCATATCAACATCTCATGTTGCAACAATTCACACGCTTTACATTATTACATTACATATTGTATAGATTTGTGAAAGGGCCGCACCTACTACTCGGCAGCTTCAAATATGTAAAACAAAAAATTCCAACGGAGAACCAATCGCGTTTGGTGCACCGTTAACACGCACGCCCTACAGTTGGTATATTATTAAACATTCCCACATTATTCTACGCTTCGGAAATCAAAAACGCACGCGTGGGTACAGCAACACGCTGAACTTCTTATCATGTGTAAAGGTGTCATTTTGTTTTCGATCTCGTTGGTTACCTTTGACAGGTTAAATACAAAAGTAGTCGGACAGGAAACCACGAAAACATGTAGCTATTATCGCAGAAATCATTTTGGAAACAATTCAGAAAACACGAATTGCAGGAACATCAAAATTGTAATTTGTTACACCACAGCCGCACTTGTCGGTTATCTCCAAATAATGCCGGCGTATAATCACTATCGCACTCACCTATCACCGCTTTCAGCATGCTTCCAGTGAACAAATACATTCTCACTGCAGATCGAAACATTCTGATAAAAATTGTTTCACGCCGTTTTCCGTGTTAGTACTTCATGATTAGACACTCTGATTGGTAAGCTTTCCATTGCACTAAAAAAAAATGGATACCGTGAAAACTGGTTTTCAGTCCCTTTAAAGCAGTCACCTGAAGCAATGACATTTTGGTACCGTGGTAGATTGGACGCAAAGTTATGCACGCACAAGCGACATACACACAGGAACAGCACGTTTTGCAGGGATGCTTACCTGCATGTGGCGGGCCACTATGGGAACCTTGTCGGCTAACTCCTGGGAGAGTTCGCTAAGCTGCTGCTGCAAGGCTTCCTTCTCGCGGATTGCCTGTGCCAGCGCTCGCTGCTGCTCCAGCCGCTCCGAGAGCAGCTCCGTCAGGCTCAGGCCGGACTCCCTCGCCAGGCCCGACACATGTGCAGCAGGGAACAGCTTCTCCACAATGCTGCCTGCATGTACCCACACACACAGGGTTAAATGAGAGGCAAATTGGTACATGAGGAACTATACTCTGTTTCCCACTCAGCAAGTAATGCTATGGGAACTTACGTAAGTAGAGCACTTGCATAATGCATAAGTAGTGGAATGCATAATTCATTTGTTGTGAACTGGCTTCTGATCTGGAATCAGCATTGATTACTAGTGTCATCTAGTGGCAGCATGCGGAAAGTAACCAGCACATGGGTAAAGTATGCCGCTTAGTGAAACTATTTCTCAAAATTTTCACACTATAAAGTGGGAATGTGGGTCATGCACTAGTAGATATGGCATATTAAAATGGCAGTTAAACATCGATATAATGAAGTAGGTAAAATCAGCAATTTGCTTCGTTATATCAAAATTTTGATACATTGAAATTCAACATTTTATGAAGTAACACGCAGTCACCGATGGAATTTTCTTACATGGAAGGGCTGCAAGATATTCATAATTATCAGGCAAGTGCAAAAAGCAAACTTGAATTAGACAAAAAATTCATTTTGTTGAATTTTAGAGTTGGCGACGGGAGATACAGTTTCATGCTGTGTTGATTATATCTTCATATCGGTGGTCTGCCAATATGAAGTGAAGTCAGCCACACATCCACTCCACCCCGGCAGCTGATAGTGTCGTCCACAGTGGGACGACGCTAGCATGGAAAGCGCCGGCAGCAGAGAATGAATGCTTCATCTGCCTCTCGCTTAAACACGTCTCTGAAACCTGAGATTACACAAACTCCAATACTAAGTGAGCAGGAAGACTGCTCACATGATGCCACACCACCTCTGCATGCCCACTCTTTTCACACACGGCAGGATACCTCTAAAACAGGGCACATGCGGTGCATATGCACTCAGCAGCTCTGGCAGCCATGCACAGCAGTGGCCGCACTAGAAAAAGATGTGCGCCACCTGTGCCCCCCCACCCCACCACCCTCCACTCGCGCATGCTTGATTGCATTTCCGCAAACTCGCTCCCTTTCCTACTTTCCACTTGCTTGAGCGAGAAGATATCACTCATCAAGCCACCATCCTTCTCAGCTCACCTTTGGACACTTTCACTTGCACGTACAGGATACAGTGCGCAGGGAGCGATAGGATCTTATTGCACTTGAATTTTATACGGAACATGACACTGCTCCATTTCAGCGGTCGCTCATGGTCACACGTGGCACGCGAATTGAGAGCTGCGTTCGCAAACAGCCGCTTGTAATTCAACCCTTTTGCTATTTATTGTCTCGGTGTAGCCAACATCCGATTTATTGGATTCCCTAGGAGCCACAAAAAGATCCAAAAAATCAGGCAGTGAATAAAGGGAAAATGAGACATCCACCCGTTCGTAGCTATTCGTAGCTAATCAGGCAGTGCACAAAACAAATGAATGCCAAATTAATGTCAGCACAACACCACAGGCACGTCTGAAATAGCTCTGAAGGCCTGCCAGTACACATTTTAGGTGTATCGGTGCTCGTACAGAGACGAGAGACAGCGGGTGCACACGTGCGTGATTGACATATAGATTGTGTGTCCCGTGATTGTTACTAATATGCTTCACCGCAATACATCATGTATGCTTCATTGCATAACACTATTGTATTGAACAGAAGCTGACTTTTGGGAACCAGCATTTTGCAATGCACCATGCTTTTCAAGCTTCGAAGCTATTGGCGAGGATTACAAATGTGGAGCTGGCGGACTGTTAACAGCAGCAAATTATTTCAATGAAAAACTCAGCACCAAACAGCAAGAAGCTCGGTAGCGAACGTAAAAGTAGATAGGCCTAGAGTTGCAGCAGTGGTGGCTATTGCAGCTGCCAGCAGATTGCGTGCAAGAGCACCAGTTTGAGGCAGCGAGATAATCAGAATGACAGCGACAGTGGCTTCAATTAATGTCGTTTTGGACTTGTAGTCACAACAAAAAGTTTGGCAAGTCGAATGACGAAGGGTTATTGCATCTGAAATTTCACACGTTCTTATACATTCACTCTATGGGGTATGTGGCAGCACCAAGAAGGCTTCTGAATTATCAAACACGTCCAAAAAATTGGTCGTTGACTGTACTTTTCTGAGGCGGCAATGAATTTCATTATACTGAAATCATGTATAAACACACTTCGTTATATTGAGGTTCTAAATACATGATGTTCTATGAACAACAAGTTGTAAAGAGTTCAATATTTCAAAATTCTCGATATGACGAAGTCTGTTCGATCTAGATCGAGGTTTAACTGTATGCCGCATGGAGATAATGTTAGGACAACTAACATACTGTTTGTATGTCTTGAGCTTACAGTATCTGATGTACAGTGAAACCTTGTTACTACAAACACCACATTAACGAACTTTTCAGAAATCTCCCACTGACTTCTTATTAGTTTCAATATAAAAATATTTCAGTACTACAAACTTCAGAATGGCAAACTTTTCAGAATAACGATGGTTATTCCATTTCCCTGTGATGTTAACAACACCTCAGTAATACAAACTAATATTCAGAAACCTGGGGATTCTTAGGTATCCTTCACGGCAGCCGAAATGGTAGACTAGCAGATGACAAGATGCAAAGAGCAAACGTTGTGGCGCTTGGGTTCGGAAAATCCGAGATGGCGCCCGAGAAAAAAGGAATGTGGGTGAGCGGAGGCGATGATGCATCAGGTTCTCTAAGCGCCTGCTCCGCCCAGAAAAGTGTCACCTAGGAACCGAGGTGCGTCTCGTCCTTCTTTCACCCATCTTTCTGCGCACATCTCTTTCTTTCATGCTTCTTTCTGTGGCTGTACCAGCTACAAGCGAGGTGAAATGTAATTTCTGTACTCGCAGGGATGCAACACAGTTGCACTTTGCACTTTCCAAACAGTGTTGCTTACGTCCGCTTGCACTCTGACATAGTTGAGGCGTCTGCCTCGAGCGACAGTTGCAGTGTCCACGGCAAAAAATGTGAAAAACAAACAAAAAGCAAGAAACATTGCACTTTGGAGCCGACATGGACCTGCCATTCTATCGGTAGTTTTCTCGGCATCAGCACCCGATACAGTGCTTTGGTGGTGTGTGGGGGCAGAATCTATAGAAAATAGCAACAGTGCATGCCGAGAGCCAACAGCAACATTTTCGTGGATAGCTCATATGGTGACAACTTATGAACTGGTGGGTTGATGGGTGGAATGGTTAATTTTGGGGCTTTCACAATAACAGTCTTTCAGAACACCGAATTTACAGCAGTACCCTGAAGTTCACTATATCGAGATTTCACTGCACTATATTTTGGTAGCAGAATGCAGGCAGTTTGCTATAGAAGCTGTGCAATGAATGCAGTCGCACAGACGTGCCACTCTTCCAGTAATGGTCACTTTTCGACCAAAGTGACCATTTGCAATTCTTACTTTGCAACGGTATCGCTAAAAAAACGTTGCATGAGCACTGCGACTTGCTAGTGTGAACGCCACGTTACCCTTTCCCTCGAGCAGGCAGTTGGCCAGCTGTAGCTCCTTGCGCAGCGCCTCGATGGCAGCCTCCCGCTTCGCCAGCTCCTGTTCGTGGCTGGCCTGGCACTCCTTCAGGGCCTCCTGGGAGCGCTCTGCCGCGGCCCGGGTCTCCAGCAGTAGCGCCTGCATCTCCTCCAGGGTGGCCACCAGCTCATCGATGCGCTGTCGCCGACTCTCGGACAGTTCCTGCAGGCACCACCAATGAGAATCGAGACTCACGGGATCGTGTGCGGGGGCCCCAACTAGGAGGCGGGCGTAACCTCCAGGTAGCTTGAGTCCCCAGATTAACCATTTTACTGCCAGTCCTTATTTTCTGACTGCTGGTTCAATAGACATTTCATGCTACATTAGAGGATCTTCGTTGTCACTTTCTTTTGATTCGCAACATTTCAAGAGGTCATAAATCTCTTAGTCCGTCAAAGACCGGAACGACCTGCCACATTGTGTTGCCAGGGCTGCTCTGCCAAGACAGAGCACCGAGACATGTGCTCCACCTGCTGTCAGGAACTTAACTTACAAGTGTTTTGTGTGTTTGGATGACCTCTCTATAAATTGCACAATGGATTTGCAGTGTTCTTTTTCACACGAGCTGCTTCTGGAGAGGCCGGGAGTGTGCTGAAAATACAAATTGAGTATAGTCGGGAGTGGCAATATAAGGGTTAACAAAAGTAGCACCACCTTTCCGCCTTTTCCTGTTCCCTCTCCCTTGAACAGCATGGGAAGAAGAAAGAAAAGACTAGGAGGCAGTGTCACATGACAACTTTAAGCCTAATCACAGAAACTGTTGAAGGGAGGCTCATGGGAAATAAGCCGACAGCACATGATAGGCAAATGGTAATTTCCAGCCTCCTTGCAGACAACATGAAGACTGTGTGGAAGAGTGGAGCAAAGGCATGAGTGGATAGCATGGCACAAGGCAAACTACAAAGCAGGTGTCACTAAAAGCTATCGCAAACCAAAAAATGACTCAAAATGTTCTTCAACCATCTGCAGGGCTTATTTCCCAGCAGTCTACATGCAGACAGGCCTCAAAGAGGTACTAGGGGTGCGATCTTGTACGCGTTCCAAACTCGAACGGAGGCGGTCCATTCTTTCCGTCGCGAAATTGGCGGTCCGTTCCGTTGCGTTCGTCCGATAGCAGACAACACGGAATGATTGACAGCAGATATCACTTCACAATTGACGTCATGGCGTTCGACACCGTTCAAACTGACCAAGCGTGTGCGACTCGGTGGAACGGACCGCCTCCGTTCTATTTTGGAACGCGTACAAGATCGCACCCTAGATGTAAGCTCACGCCGTGAGCATCATGGGCAACAAAAAAATAGCTAAGAACATGTGATGCTGTTCTGTTACTGCAAGCCTAGTATTCAAAACATCTTCTTTTAAAACGAGCTTCGGTAATGAAAGCGGTGCACCGGCGCTACCAACCTGCATAAAATCTTGCTCTGTCACTATCTTGTGGTGACAAGGGCGATGAAGCTGGCTCTGACAATAGCCATTGCCACAAATGCAGTTTTGGTTTTTGGTTTCATATCCGATTGCAAGGTGCAGGTAAATTTTGGAAACACTTTCTTGGAAAAAAAGAGACACCAGCATTGGGCAAATACAGTATGTGAACAGTGCCATGCACAGCAAAAACAACCGACAGAAATTATGCAAGCCAAGTTTTGCAAATAATACAGGCAGCAAGGTCACCATCTTGGCCCTCTTCACAGTCAAATGCAGGGCGAGAGCACAAAGTAAAGACGAACGACGCACCTTGTGCATGTCGACCAGCCTACGCTGCGCCTGCAGCTCGTTCTGGAAGTGAGTCTCAAGGTTGGTCTTCGCCTCCCGAGCTTCGTCCAGAAGAGCAGCCGTAGTCCTTGACCTCTCCTCCATCTCAGCGACGCTAGAACGCCAGGACTCCAACTGCCTGGTTAAAGAGTTCACCTACAAGTGCACGAGAGACAAGTGAGTGCATGTGCATGCTTCACAAACTAATCAAGACACGACGAATGAATCTTCTTGTACTAACTTAAGGGGCAATGCAGAGTACGGTCAACTGTTAAAGGGAACTCCAAACCAACAATCAAGTTAATGTTACTCGAACATCTCTTTGCATTTATAGGGAAAAAGTGGATGACATAACCAGGTGAACACGTAGTCACATAAAAGATTTCTATGTGGGCCTTTATGTCACCATCATCATCATCAGCCTATTCTATGTCGATTACAGGACGAAGGCCTCTCCCTGAGATCTCCAATTATCCTATCCTGCGACAACCAATTCTAACTAACACTCACGAATTTCCTAATTACATTGCCCCACCTAGTCTTCTGCTGTTTTCGACTACACCCCCCTTTTCTTGGCACCCATCCCATAACCCTAATGGTGCGCCTAACCTATGCATTACATGACCCGCCCAGCTCCATTTTTTTCTCTTAATGCCAATTAGAATACCGGCTACACCCGTTTGTTTTCTGATCCAAACAGCTCTCTTTTTGTTATGTCTAGCACTCTTCGTTCCATTGCTCTTTGCGCGGTCCTTAACTTATTCTCAAGCTTCTTTGTCAGTCTCCAAGTTTTTGCCCCATATGTCAGCACCGGTAAAATGCACTGACTTTACATCTTCCTTTTCAATGATAATAGTAAGCTTCCAGTCAAAAGCTGACAATGTCTGCCATATGGGCTCCAGCCAATTTTTATTCTTCTGTGAATTTCCTACTCATAATCAGGGTTCCCTGTGAGTAATTGGCCTAAGTAAAAATGCTCCTTCACAGACTCTAGAAGCTGACTGGCGATCCTGAACTCTTGTTCCCTTGCCCGGCTATTCATCATTATCTTTTGTTTTCAGCATTTTAATCTTCAGCCCCACTCTTACACTCTCTCCGTTAAGGTCTTCAATCATTTGTTGTAACTCATCTCCAGTGTTGCTGAACAGGACAATGTCATCTTCAAACCGAAGGTTGCCGAGATATTCGCCATTGATCCTTACTCCTAAGTATTCCCAGTTTAATAGCTTGAATACTTCTTCCAAACACACAGTAAAAAGCATTGGAGAGATTGTATCTCCTTGTCTGACCCCTTTCTTTATAGATATCTTCCTACTTTTCTTGTGTAGAATTAAGGTAGCTTTAGAACCTCTGTAGATATTTTCCAAGGTATTTACTTAAGCATTCTGTACTCCTTGATTACGTAATGCCTCTATGACTGCTGGTTTCTCTACTGAATGAAATGCCTTTTCATAATCTATGAAAGCCATGTAGAGAGGACTATTGTACTCTGCGGATTTCTCTATTACCTGATTAATGGCATGGATGTGATCCATTGTAGAGTATTCCTTCCTGACGCCAGCCTGTTCCCTTGGCTGACTAAAGTCCAGTGTCACCCTTATTCTATTGGAAATTATCTGGGTGAATATTTCATATAATACTGGGAGAGTAAGCTAATGGGCCTATAATTTTTTTTATCTTTTAACATCTCCATTTTTGTGGATCAGTATAATGTTTGCATTCTTCCAGTTCTCTGGGACCCTTGAAGTCGATAGACAGTTCATATAGAGAGCCGCCAGTTTTTCAAGCATTATGCCTCCTCCGTCTTTGATTAAATCGACTGTTATTCCATCTTCTTCTGCTGCTTTTTTCCTTTTTCCATGTCTTGCAAGGCCCTTCTAACCTCATCGCTAGTTGTAGGAGGAGTTTCTGTATCCTGTTCATTACTGTTTCAAATGGAATTATCCCAAGTCCCCTGGGTACTATACAGAGTGTAGAATTCTTTCGCTGTTTTTACTATACCTTTAAGATTGCTGATAATGTTACCCTGCTTATCTTTCAGGGCATACATCTTCATTTGTCCTATGCCAAGTTTCGTTCTCACTGATATTATGCTGCGTCCGTTTTTTACGACTTCCTCAGTCTTTCTCAAGTTATAATTTCGACTATCCTTTATTTGCTCCTTGTTGATTAGTTTTGATAGTTGATTAGCTTGATAGTTTTGATTAGTTTTGAAGTTAGTCGATCTTATCTCTTCAGTTGGACACTTTCATCCTTTGCCGTTTCTTTATTAGGTCCTTTGTTACTTGGAAGAGCTTGCCTACTGGTTGCCTTGGCGGCTTACCTCCCTCTTCAATTGCTGCCTCTGAAGCTAGCCTAGTTACAGTTTCATTCAAAACCTCTATGTCATCTTCATCTCTCTGTTCTAAGGCTGCATATTTGTTTGCAAGTAGCAGCCTGAAATCTGCTTTTACCCTTAGTGTGCCTAGGCTGGCCTGTTTCTTCCTGACTAATTTTGCTCTTTCTTTCTTCATTTTGAGGTGAATCCTAGACCTCCTCAACCTGTGATCGCTGCACTTTACTCCACCTAACACTTGAACATCCTTCACTATGCTGTGATCAGCAGAAATTATGAAATCTATTTCATTTCCTGTTTCACCATTAGGGCTTTTCCAGGTCCACTTTCTGTTGCTGCACTTCCTCAAAAAGGTGTTCATTATTTGCAGTTTATTCCTTTCCACGAATTCTACCAGCATCTCTCCTACAACGTTCATAGAATCGATGCTGTAGTTGCCAATTGCTTGTTCACCAGCCATCTTCTTCCCCACTTTGGCATTGAAGTCACCCATTACTACAGTATATTGAGTTTGCACTTTTCTCATCGCTAATTCAACATCTTTATAAAACTGATCTGCTACATCACCGTGATGACTGGATGTTGGAGCATATGCTTGTACTACCTTTATTCTATACCTCTTAATAAGTGTGATTACGACTACTGCTACCCTCTCATTAATGCTGTAATATTCGTCAATGTTGCCCATTATGTGCTTTAGATTAGGAATCCTACCCCGTATTGCTTCTTATCTGGGAGGCCTCTATAGCAGAGGACATGGCCGTTAGGCAGCACTGTATAAGCCTCACCAGTTCTTCTAATCTCACAAGGCCAATTATATCCCAAACAATGCCTGATAGTTCCTCAAAGAGTCCTGCTAAGCTTGCCTCACTCAAGTGTTAAAGGCTGCTAGGGTCAGTTTCCATTGGTGGCCTGTCCAGGTCCAGAGATTATTAGCCCCCTCTGCTGCATCACAAGTCTGACCGCCACCTTGGTCATGTGCTCCGCCGCTGCTCAAGATTGAAGTTGATCAAATGAGTCATTTGGGACAGAGTGGCCGAATACTGCACCAGGGAGGCCAATTCCTGTTTTGATGAGGGAGTGTCTTTTGTTGAAGCTTAGTGGATCTTCCCAATTTGCTTGTACCTGGATTATTATAGATCCACTCGCTCTCGGCATCTTGGTAGAATACCGACTGCATGCTCCCTTCAATAGACTGCACTGCACATATATAAAGTCAACTTCTGTCAACTCAACCCTGACTGGACCGACAAAATTGATTGAATTATCCACCAGGTCAAATTGGGATGCAGAAAGAAAACCACAACACACCACTGATTCATTTGGCAATGTTTGCCCGATTCTAGCACACCTTCGAATCAAGCACGTGCCCACTTTCATGTGCCCAAAGTAGAAAACTAATGTAAACTGCGTAAGCTTCACCAAATAACACAACCATATTGCAATGAAACTGACCAGCCAAGTTCCAATTATTGCGGAAGGGCAATTTTGAGATCGAAATAATGGAAGTTTGGGCCCACAGAAATGTATGGGCGCCAGCCGGGACCTTCAGTTCGGTTCAAATTAACCCAAAAATCTAATTAACCGGAGTCAAATTAACAGAAATCTACTGTATTGAAGTTCATTATGTCGAGGTTTAACTACACATCATTATAAGCCAGTGTTTTGAACAAGAAGCTGTTGAAGTGTAGCAGAATAAAAAAAAAAACAAGGACGAAGTGTGACCCGATCTGCCATCGTTGTTGTGACACTCCTGCTTGCAATTTAGCCGTCTAGTGTAAACATATCGTTTGAACTGCATAGATGTGTGATATGAAAAAAAGCAGGGAAGAAGGGTGGCAAACCTGCTCCTTCTGGTGGTCAAGCTGCGCCTGCAGGTCGAGGGTGAGGCCTGCCTTGCTGCGGCGCAGCTGTGCCGCCTCCTGCCGGTGCGTGGAGGCCTCCTCCCGCAGCTCTTCCAGCTGGGCCTGTATCAGCTCCCGTTCCTGCTGCAGGCGCTTCTCACCATGCTGTACAACAGAGGCAATAAATGGCCAATCCAACAAGTGAGCATGCAGCTGTGATTACGAACTACATCTATGCATATGTTCAGGTAACCCGGCATGGGGCGTTGTACTAGAGCGCAAACCACACTGCGTGTGTGCTCACCAGCTTCCCTGGAGAAAGTGAAATAGACCCTTTGTCAGTCAGAATAAAGAGTGGAGATGGCACCATCTCAGCATAGGTGAACTTTGCCCCACGCGATTGACGAAAAGCAGCGCATCACTCCTATTGTGTTTACATCTGTCAGAGGTGAAGTGAAATTTTGACGGCAGGGGGACTGCAGATGTGTGTGGTCTGGTGTTCTAAAGAGACCTGACAGAGCAGACATTGCGTCTTCTGCTACAATGTTTCTTTGTTCCTCTGTATAGGTAACCAGAATATAATGTTTCCTTTCATTTTTTTTTTCTTTAAAGTAAGTTGTGTGTTGTCAATTTTTCACACGGTGTCTTCGTCCAGTTTGGACACATTACAACGCAGCCATGACGCGCCAAAGGTTAACAGCACAGGAGTGACAGATGCCAAAGGTCCCCAACATTTAATCAGTTCCTTTCTTTTAACCCACCATTCGTGGTCAGCCGATATTGGTGATAAGGTGGCTGAAGCACCGCTCGGACTACTGACAAAGCGCAAACAGGAACAGTGTTAGAACAGAATTGTGACAGTATCCCAGCCCAGCATGAGCTAACATTTCACAGCTATAACTATGATGAGCTCTGAGCATATAGAATTTTCCTGGTTGACAGGCTTTGCAGATTGTTTTCGGCACCAATAACATTAATAGAAATCAAAAAAGAAGAGGTAGAAAACAAAGTAAAAGTATGCAAGAACCGCCAGCCAGGATGCCATGCCGTTCACGCATGCCACAAGTGGTGAGGAGAGCTGCCTAACTACACCAGAAATCCCAGCAAGTAAAGCACGTTTTCAAAGTCACATATTTCAGCAAAAAGGCCCTGCTTCTACATATAAGAAAACAGACAGAGAAACAGTCAGCTTATCGTAGTAACTGTAGTTGTAGACTGCATGCACCAACTTAAACAAAAAGCTTCCCTTTCCATGCTTTACACACTCTCCCACACATCAGTGTGGCAGTACATGCAGCACATAAGCTGCTCTAAAACATAAGGAAAAGATGTTACCTACAGACAGATATCATGCCCATGATCCTGGCCCCTTAAACTACTTGGCCTAGATACACATCCTAATTCACAAAGTCAAGATAGCGGCAACTCGCGCTACCGTGCTTTAGTTTTCCGCATATTAATCCTTAAACCTGGCCTTAGAATTACTTAGAGCGCGGTTACAAGACTAATGTCATGTCATTGACTTAAGGCATGTCATTTCCAGTATTGGTGTCTTCTTTTGAACTGGTTCCAGGAAATAGCCTCTGTTCCCTTGTCAACAATGGCCCAATTATAGTGTGCTGTATTTTTCATGCAGCATCCAGAAAGTTAAAAATCGACTTGAAACAAAACACAATGGGTGCGCAAGCACCAATGTGTACTTGCCTGTGCAGCGAGTAGCTGCAACTGAAGCTCCTCAAGACGCACCGCCTGCTCCCGCTGTTGCTGCTGGCTGGTGCTCAACTCGGACTGCAGCGCCTCCACACGTTCTGAACACAAAGCACACGCAGTCAGAAAGTGCTTCTAGTGCCCACAAAGAAGCAACAGCAATGGAATTGTCATCTTGTACATGAATGGACCTTTCAAACAGCATAATTGCAGGGGTTTGCGAATATTCGAGACTTTTGAATACTGAACCAAATACAGTGCTACTCAATTCAGTCTTCGAATGAAATAGTCACCATTTGCAAATGCAAATATTTTTCAGATACTTTTATAACATTTCAAAACGTCAGGTGCACCAAAATATACTTACAATTGGACCAAAAGTGCAGTAAATTTTTAACCCCACGAGCATAGTATAGAAATAATACATGAGAACTTGCATAGTCGAGCAGGCTACGTCACTTAGGTAGCTGTACTTTCCAGGCTGTACATCAATCATTCGCACTCTCTAAAGAGTCCTGTGCATGCAAAGAAACTACTTGTTTGTTTCTGATGCTCTATTTGGCCTTTTAATAAAGAATGCTTCATAACTTACAATGTAATGACAGAAACCTGATAACCTTAAGAATACTGGGATGCGAACATTGTTTCATATTAATTGTGATAACAGCTATACATTATTCAAAAACTGTTAGAAAAATATTCAGTATTCAATTCACTTCTGCCACTATTCTATTCATATTCCATTCGGCCTCAGAAATCACTATTTTTACACCCCTACATAATTGCCACCATGCATACCTGCCCATTTGTGAACGTTAAAATTTGTAAAGAAATCTCCCAGACACAACTTGATGTCTCTGCCTCCAGGGTACAGACCTTTTATGGTATCCATACACACTATAATAACAACGATTTACCTTTACATGCAGAAAGAAACTTCAAAGAGCAGAGACTGACAAGCAGCACATTGTATTGAGGTCAGCCCTTTGAGGACCAACTTTTTTCACCAAATGCAACCGGCAGGGTCAAATTGTTTAACTGCAGATTTAAGATCTTTAGACTGACCTATATTGAAAAAGAATTTACTGCAATTTTTTCGAGAGTGACCATAAAGTGCCCAAAAAATATTTTACGTAGGTAAACATGCATTGTTTATTCATGAATTCAGTTGGGATTTCATAAATGCTTATGAATAAGAATAAAAAGGTAGATACAATGAACTAGATATTATTCCGATTTGGCACTTGGGTGGTAAGTAGTCCGCATCCGAGGAATCGCTGCTCAACTCACCTGCCGGAGAGCAACCAACATGCATGCCTATAGCGCAATCGAACCGTGTATGTGAGCACATGCAAGAAACTCTATGGTTGTGCGCCCGTCAGACAAGCCAAATTAGTCAGAAACTAGCTTTAATCCTTCGTTCCGTCGCAAACGATGGACAATCAGTTTTCGCGAGCCGAGTCTCAAGAAAAGAAATGCAGGCATGGCAGCGTCGTTCATATACAGGGGCATCGTTTGTATATGCCAGCGCCTGCTGTGAGCAGATGCAATCGCAGCCCTGTGAGCAAACAGACTAGTGAGCATCTAGCAGTGACCCTTTGAGAGATTAGAAACCAGATAAGACATTAGTTTTTACGAGTGCAACGAATGAAAATAGCCCACGAGACGAAATCTCAACTAACCACCACACGTCATCACACGTGCAGTTGCTCAAATGCCAGCACATAATGAAAGCCAAGAGCTTACGGAGCGAAAAGAATTCCTTGTATCCACGAAAGGTGGCAGCACTCGCTGGGCAACAAAGAGTTCAAAAATTTGTGCGTTTTACGAACATGCAGATGATGCCATAACATAAGGCATCAACCATTTGAGACTTGCTTGCAGCGCCGTACAGTAACGGCACTGACCCTCAAAGGGTTAACAGCGTCTTTTGCAGAAATTTTTCTGCTGCCAATTCTACCTGCTGTAGGAATTTGTTCAAAGCGAGTATCTTTCCAATGTCCTTTCAGCATCAGAAAATTTAAGACTATCTTCAGTTACCGGCGAGCAAAAACGTTTCAGCAAAAAGGATTTTCATAAAATTTGACACAACATTGGTAAAAACGTAGAACAAGCCCAAATTCATGAACTTTATGAGAAATTTCGGAGAGTTTGTAGGTATGAGCAAGTGGCCATGCGACGAACACTGCAAGGTCTCATCCACGCAAGTCTACAGTCCAGACACAACTGGAAGGGGAGAGCTGTATAATGAGGCATTAGAACAACTCAACAGCAATGACGCTGCCAACAGGCATGCAAATTATTTCACAGCAAGAGTCGCAGGATGTATTTTGGGCCACAAAAGAGTTCACCACATGGTTCATGAGCTGTGGCAAAATTCGCGAGTGAGACCTTAAAGGCCGACTATGAAAGTTCACTTTGTCTAAATTGGTTATAAGTAGTAACATACTAGCCAAGGATTCTTGGCAAAGCAATAGAATTGTAAGTGCAGTAAAATTGTGCAGCAAAGACGTAATACATAGAAGGCGATGTGTTGTATGTCACCTTCTCTGTGTCTTGTCTTTCCTGCGCTCTGAGTTTTTTCAAGGATGGTAACTGCCTAATTTCCTTATTAGGCCTTGAAATGGCCGGCCCCTTTACAGACTACACAGACACCTAGTGGTTAGCAAATGTAATGCAAATCGAAGAGCATGGTCTCAAACGTTCAGTGAGCTACGGCCACTGCCAAGTCTCAGGGGTCATGACCAATTGCTGTGCTGTTTCTCTACGTTCTAGGTTCTGCCCTACTTCTCATGATCTTGTGGCTGACACTCTAACCCTCATTTTCTCTCCTAACAGTCAGCATATTACTGTGAAATTGGCAAAAACAGTTTTGAGAGAATACTTTGTTAGACTAAACTGATTAATTGTTTCTCTTTAATGTTTCTTCAATGCCAGTGGCTGCCTTTCAACAGCTTGCTCTCCCTGCTAATAAACACAGCATTAGTTTCCATAATTAGCTTAGTGCATTAGTTCGCAAGAGCTTTCAGTTTTGAAAATATTAGCGGAATATCACTGTATCGCACTGATTGCCTTACACAGTGGCCAGCCACAATATGCAAGTAAAACCAAGAAGAGTCGGGTAAAGCTTGTGAGCCACAGTTTAGCCTCCTTGACCTACACTGTCCAAGTGGCTCTTGCTCGAATTGGCTAAAATTGGATTACAGAGGACTCCCTTCCAGACAACCTCTGTTACGACAAATAGATGAACTCTGTGATAAGCTGAACAGTTCATGGTCATTTGTTTAATTCCTTGTTTATCAGTGAACATCTGTTGAAATAAAATTTTGATAAGATGGACAGGTTCCAAAAGCCAGTGATGGCCCTTCAATTTTGATGTGAAGGTCAAGGTCAAGGTGATGTGAAGGTCAGTGTAGGTCAAGGCCTTAATACTAACCTTTCAATAAAGGTGTCTCCGTGTAATCTCATATCGGACACTTTTTTTCCAGCATAGCATTATATGTGGTAGCTTCAATATCACTGACGTGTTTTCCCAAAAAGTGCGCAACCAGGAACACATTCAGCACTAACTACAAAGCCCCATACATGGGTGACCCAACATAAACAGCAACAAAGCAGGCTTTGTTATCACTAGTATCGCCCACTTTTTCTTGTAACAAAACCAGCTTGCTGCCTTAAACAATGGTGGTAACGTAGCCAGATTCCCCTGGGACATGTCAAAGTTGCCCTTAGCTGGAACCACAGTAATGGCGAGACTTCGGAGAGGCAGGTTCAGGCTGACGTACCATTGAGTGTCGACAGCTCCTGAGTTCGCTTCTCCATAGCCTGTAGCAATTCCAGCTTCTCCTTTGTCACTTGCTCCAGGTTTTTCTTGCTCAGTTCCTGAGAGACACCAAAAAGAAGCACAATGATGCATCAGTCGCAATTATATACGTGCCAACCTGTTAACGTTGAAACTCGTAAAATTACATGGACACAGCACCGAAGGGAGGGGGGAGGAGAGGGGGTGGGGTAGCAAACATTTTTTTTAGAAGCTTGCCCCAAGCAAATACCTTTACAAGGTCAGCATACACTAATTATTAAAGGTGATTTACCTTCTTTAGACACAGCAGCAAACAAGCAACAACAAACTTGGCACAGTAAATCCTGACAAGTGCAGCATAGTTTTTATAACAGTGACTTTTTAAGTGACTTGTAGTGGCCAATTTCACGTGCTTCCGAAACATTTCTGCATAAGCTTACTAGAAATAAGCATTCGTTTTGAGTCCTTTCACCATTAGAAGACTCCCAATGGAAGGTTCAGTGATTCATGAGCAAAACTTCTTTGTGAACAGTATTTTTCATAGAACTTGATGTAACATTTGTAATATCACAAAACAAGCCCAAATTCACAAACATCATGAAAAATCTAGGACAACTGGCAGGTATGCCATTAGAATACAAAAGCAGTGCTGTCAGCATTGTCATTTTAGCAGGGATGAAAGTCCAGCCCATTCCTAGTTTTTTTCAAAAGGGCTTTCAGCTTCGTCGAGTGAAAAGCATCCTTCGCAACCCGAGTTTTAAGACTCTCGGCTTCCTCCACTTGCGCATGCGTCTAGCAGATGCACAAGCTAAGCTATTCAGCATACATACAGCAGGACTTCTTTTATAATTTACAAGTAGGCCCCTCCACGTTCCATATTTTCCCAACTTATGGTGGTGGTGACCGTCAGTCAAATCGCCACCAAGTGCAAATCACATGCTATCGCTTGGTGATGTCATTGCTGCTAGCATTCCGCCTTGTAAAACGCACACACGCAGCCTGTACATACCAATTTAGGATTGGCTGCAGCCATTAGCTGGACAAGCAGTTTTGTGGGAAAGCTGGCTTCACAGTTTAGGAGGAATGTTTCTTGCAGTGGCAGTTACAACACACACACACTGGCCTATGGGCACACAAACGAGCCTGCAATTTCTAAGCAATGTGAAAGGTACCAATTCACACAGTAATGGTTAAAATGCATGAAAATCAGCCCTAATTTCTTATGTGTGCTACTTCTTACTAGATGGCACAAGATGTGCCACAATCTGTGCACACTGCAGTCATGAACAAAGCATTGCTACAAGATGTCACTTCTGTTAACATTTAAATGCTTCTTAATACTTCTTTTAGTCATAACTTTTGTTAACTGAATTATTGAAATCTTTCAAATTTGCCCAGTCGACCATGCATGTTTGTTTTCCCACATACGTAACCAGCTTTCCAAGTGTCCATTTCTGAGTTGATTAAACAAATGTATTTCTTGCCTAGTTCTTCTTATGCTATGTTTGCGTAAGACCTTTATGCACCCCCTGAATTCACAGTGAAGCTCATTAAGAAGAATAGGATATGCTTATATCTGAGTAAATGCAGGAAACCTACACCGCACCTGTCAAAGAAGGGACACAACACTTGAAAAGGAATAGCCCTCAATGCAATAACCAGATTCTCACCATATCAGCCTTGGTGGCCGCAGTCGCTGCCTTGGAACCTTCCAGTTCCACTCGGCAGGTGCCCAGCTCAGTTGCTGCAGGAACAACAAAAACAGTGGTTCTCAAGTACTTAACCATCAAGGACTCCTAGAATCACTCATGGGTCACTGATGGACTGAATAATTTTTTTTCTTTCAATCTTGAAGGAAGTTTGACAGGACATTTTCAATTTGTTTCTCTTGTTTTCATTAAATTAAAATCCAGAACCGCTAAGCCATAGGAAAAATAGTGGCAAACATCAGTCAGAGCAGCACCTTAAATACCTTACCATAATAGTTGTTTCATAATAGCTCAAATTGTATCAGTTTAGGTTTCGATACCCGGGAGGTGTACGCAATGTGACGTCATTATACATGGTTTCACTTCTTTCCTGCAATCGCAATGGCTGCCACATGCAAGCGCAGCCACGAGAAGTACTCTCGGGCTATCACTTTTTATGGTAGTTTCACTTTGGGGAGATTCAGCCCATGAGAGCCAGTAAGAGCTTCTTTCCCGTATTTGCCTGACCCTTATGCACATGCGTCCAGTGTAGATTCTCACAATAGTGAAACTATCTCCGAAAGTGGTCGTCCGAGAATACATCCCCAGAAGTAACGTGTGTGGCACTCTCGTGTATTTCCTTATGAGACATGTCATCATACCTAGCCTTATTGCTATGCAATGTCAGCAACTTTCACTGCGTGTCATGATGACAGGATAATGTTGATGACGCCAAGCCGAGCATTTGGGACCAACTTTAGTATTCAATTGAAATGTACTACAAGTGTTTCCTAATTTTCATACTAGCAAAGTACCATTCTATTATGTGCAAGAAGTGCATAGTAGAATTTCTACAACTTCGAAATGAAGTGTCAGTATACTCCGTTGATGCAAAAACGTGGTGACAAGTATGCTAAAATGTAGAAAGTTTTGCGTAATGAGTTGAAAAAGTTTACAAGAGATTTCGGGCTCTCACATAAATATGCAACCATCATGGTTTCATGCTGTACTTCATCTTTTACAACCTTGCTGGTTCATGTGCCAGTGCACTTGCTTCATGTTCAATTTGCACAATATTCATTAACACACTAAACATGGAAAAGACTGCTCATAGACCATCTTGCCATCAAATTTTCATGAGTAGTTATTCCTTTTAGCTCAAATTACACACTTGTACCTAAGAAATGAAGTACACGAACCAATGTTCAGATGGCAATATCATCACTGGTTCATTAAGCTGAGTCAGATGGCCATGCATCGATTGTGCAAGAACCTTTTGCATTACCAGTTAAGGACAGCGACACTATGCAAGCCGGTAATGCTTAAATGTGATGTAGCTGAGTCCTACGAAACACTCTCTGATAAGGGTGCTGCATCACAACGAAACCAGCCTCTATTGCTGTAAGCAACGATTATCATCTAGTTTGATAATGAAGTGTACAAAAATATGTGCTTAATTGTATGCAAGGCAGCATGACCAAGCTGTAAACTTGAATGCTCAGATGATTTCCCAAAATAAACAATTCATACAATGCCTAGATAAACCTATTTGTGACCTTTCACAGATATTTGTGACCTTTCACAAATATCCGAAGTCTGTTGCCTAAACGCGACGATATTGCCTCATTTCTTGATGACTGCAGTTCAGATATTCTTGTTCTCACTGAAACATGGCTACACTCTGAAATAACAGATAATGAAATATTTCCACATGATAGCACATACAACATTTTAAGGTGTGATCGGACCGAAAAGAGAGGTGGTGGCGTACTCCTTGGTATCAAAAGAACAGTTACCTCACAAGTTATTAATGTAGATTCTAGTATTGAGATAGTATGGGCTGAATGTCAAACCTACAGAAACAAGCTACTGATAGGATGTTGTTATCGTCCTCCCGATGCAAACCAGTACTTTCTTATCGAACTGCGCAATAGTATTTCTAAAGCCCTTGAGCTCTGTCAGGCTGATATCATCTATGTTTTTGGCGACTTTAATGTTCCTTTGATCGACTGGAATAACCTATCATCCTAATAATAATAATATTTGGGGTTTTACGTGCCAAAACCACTTTCTGATTATGAGGCACGCCGTAGTGGAGGACTCCGGAAATTTTGACCACCTGGGGTTCTTTAACGTGCACCTAAATCTAAGCACACGGGTGTTTTCGCATTTCGCCCCCATCGAAATGCGGCCGCCGTGGCCAGGATTCGATCCCGCGACCTCGTGCTCAGCAGCCCAACACCATAGCCACTGAGCAACCACGACGGGTAACCTATCATCCTCTTGTCATACATCAATGGAGTTCATTTCATTAATGTTAGATTTCAATTTATTCCAAATAATTACCCAGCCCACCCGTGGCACTAACATTTTAGATTTAGTTTTCACTAACACCCCTGAAACAATTGGTGAAGTTGTTTGCTTAGACGGTTTCAGTGATCACAAGCTACTACAACTTACTCTTAACATTCCCTTGAAATATACAGGCGTCTCAAACAAAATCATCCGTGATTACAACAGGGGAGACTATGGCAATATTAACAAAGAACTTGAGACTTTTCTTTCTGGCACCTTTTTAGCTTCGTTTTCTGCTCGGTCAGTCAACGAAAACTGGCTTCTGTTTAAAGAAAAGCTGTGTGCTTTAGTGGAAACGTATATCCCCCAAATAAGAATAACAGGCGATAGACAGAACCCTTGGTTCACCAAGCACCTTCGATGGCTCAGAAACAAGAAGAAAAGGCTATACGCAACTGCAAAGCGTACAAACTCACCCGTGGTATGGGACAAATATAGCTCATTTTTGAAAGTTTACTGTTCATCTTTAAGAGAGGCTAAAGAAAAATACTACTCTCAAGATCTACCTTCACTACTTAAAAACAACCCCCGAAAATTCTGGCAGGTGATTTCACCCAATAGTGGCTCACATCACATTTCACTAAATGATAGGAATCAAGCTCCAATCAGTGCCAAGGAATGCCCAGTCGTCTTTAATGAATTTTTTTCATCCATATTCACAATAGAAGACCATTCTAATCTGCCGGAAGTCACTGATCTAGATTACCAGTACATGCAATCCATCCATGTAACAGAGGATGGTATCACAGGTCTCATAAATAACCTTAAGTTGACTACTTCTTCGGGTGTCGATAATATTAACTCAAAAATTTTAAAGAATACAGTCACGTTATCTAGCAAATTCTTATGCAATATATTCCGCCAGTCGTTGTCATCAGGCCAGCTTCCCTTAGACTGGAAAATTGCAAAAGTGATACCAGTTCACAAAAATGGTAGCAAGAATTCCCCAGAAAACTATCGGCCTATATCATTGACAAGTATTTGCTGCAAAATGCTTGAACACATCATTGCATCTCACATATATCATCATCTGGAATCAAATAATTTTTTCTTTATTAACCAACATGGGTTTAGGAAAGGTTTGTCATGTGAGACGCAGTTACTAGAATTCACTACAGACTTGCATTTTAACATGGACCATAATCTTCAAACAGATTGCTTTTTTCTCGACTTCTCCAAAGCCTTCGACCGTGTGGCTCACTGTCGTTTAATTTCCAAGTTATCCGTTCTCAAATTAGACTGCTTAACGCTCTCCTGGATTCGTAACTTCCTCACAAACCGTCAGCAATTTACAGTCGTTAATAATTTTACGTCACCCCTTGCATATGTCAGTTCCGGTGTACCGCAGGGTAGCGTACTAGGACCCTTGCTTTTTCTTATTTACATCAATGATCTGCCCAATAACATCTCATCCTGCATGCGTGTTTTCGCCGATGATTGTATAATATATCGACCCATTCGCAGCCTTGATGACCATCGCATTCTTCAAGAGGACCTTCATCTCGTTACCAAATGGTGTGAAGACTGGCAAATGAAACTTAACTCATCTAAATGCCAACTAATGACATTCACGCGAAAAACAACAACTCATAGGTTTTCCTATTATATCAACTCAAATATAGTATCTCAGGCATCAGCATATAAGTATCTAGGCGTAAATCTTACACCGAGCCTTTCCTGGGCCTTTCACATTGCAACTATATGCGCAAATGCTTCCAAATCTCTTGGGTATATTCGCCGCAACTTGCGTAATTGCCCGTCTAACATCCGTAAATTAGCATTCGTATCATTTGTACGCCCTCAGCTCGAATTCGCGTCCCCTATATGGTCTCCCTACCATGAATACCTAATCCACATGTTAGAAGCCATCCAAAACCGAGCTAGTCGATTTATTTCCCGAAATTACAGCTACCAGTCAAGCATTACTCAAATAAAACTCGACCTTTCACTTCAATCACTGAGTTGCCGACGTGACATAGCCCTCCTGTCCTTGCTCCATAGATGTGTTCACCAAGTCAAGCCACCAAACTTGCCACTGGAACGCGCGTCTTGCACATCACGACGACTTTATAATGATTTAAGCCTCACTCGCATTTATGGCAACACTAACGCATTTAACTTCTCGGCTTTACCACGAGCGATTCGGTTATGGAATTCGCTTCCTAATAGCACTGTCGCTCAAATGAGCAATGATAAATTCAGACAACTCCTAAACCTACAGTCTTCATCATAACAAATATATTCATCTGTACATATGTCATGTCATATAATACGTGACTTTCTTGTTATTGTGGTTTCAATTTTGTTTGCTTTATGTACTCGCGCAATGTACGTTATTTCGCGCAAGTGTTACATTGCCTTTTATGTTAGAGTGAATTGCCCTTTTCATTCCTTTCCCGATAACGCTTTGTATTGATTTAGCGTTTTTTTTAACACTGTTTGGAAGCATGTGATCATTACAAACATTTTTAGCTCACATTTTTTAGCGCTCATATATATGTTTTATCTTGTCATTTGTTCAATGACGCCCCCCTTACTCAATGCTCCCCTTGGGGCCTGTAAGGTACTTTGAAATAAATAAAAAAAAATAAAAAATGTAAACGTATGACTGCACAAATCCTAAAACAGCAATGTACAGTCGAGCACTTCTACAATGAACACCTCTACAATGAAATTACCTATATAATGAAGGAACACTTCTGTCCCGGTTCTATTGCAATCTGAGTGGTGTGCAACCTTTAAGACTCGGGCACTTTGTTATGAAGGTGCTCAACTGTATATTTTTTTCCAGTGGTAAGTAACCCACTTTATATTTAAGCTTAGGCATAAGACAGATGGTACAACATGGCATTCAATATTAGATGCGATATGTGAGAAAGATGGTTGCTCTGACAAATGCAACCTGACGGAACTTGCTGGAAACTCGGAGGCGGCTGCTGGTACAGTTAGTCACGGATCAGACTGGATGCCAAATTGTACCATGTCTCTTCTATGCTTGAGCATCAGGCTTACATTTATGCTGCAGTTTACGCACAAGCATCACAAAGCTAAAAATTAAGGAAAGGAAAAAAAGAATGCCTGTACCGAGCTGTGCTGCCTGTTGCTTGGCCTTCTCACACGCATCCTCGAGTGCAGTAACTTGAGCTCGGTGCTCAGACAGAGCCACTTCCAGCTGGAAGGAGCTGCGCTCTGCACAAATCAAAACACAAAACACCAATGAGCCATGCAGTGAAGTCAATGCCAACAACCAAGGGAACCAGTCTTATACAGGTGAATCAGTTGACAACTTAAATACCAACAATGCACAAGGACTGGTGAAAAAAGAAAAATCAGGTTCACGCAATGACTGACTGCTTGTGTTTACTATTCCAAAACAACACATGCCCCAGCAGAAAGCTTTAGATTAGTTTTGACCATCTGGTGTTCGTTAATGTGAACCTAAATCTAAGTACTTGATCATGTCTGCATTCCATGCAAATCAGAATGCAGCCAAGGCAGCTGAAAGTATGAGGCCATGGGTTTCATGGAAGATAGGGACAACTTTAAAAGTTCATACACAGCAACAATGTTCAACATTGTAACACAATAGTGCAAGAGAGGACTTGAGGAACAAAGAACATCACAGATGCTGAGTCATGCTGTAAGACACGCACAAAGAAACAAAACAGCTGCGTTTCAGAGTTCTTCTTGCATCGTGTCCTTTATCCAGTTGCATTACCAACAATGTCATGTAGAACACTGACCGAAATAATGTGCAAGTATTCTTAAAATGGTCTGCTGGAAAGCTTGTCAACAGTAGTAAAAAGCAGTTGGTACACAGATAGCACAGAAACATGAGACTATTTAATCGATTTCACATACTGGGGTGTACATCAAGTAAAGGTTCTGTGAAGGGTATTATGAGAGCAAGGCAAATATGTGTTTTAAGCATGTCAACTAAACACAAATAAACTATACAGTCAGAAGAAAATCAGCAAAATTAGAGCGAACAGCATACCTATGATGCAGGTCATCCGTCAGAACTGAACTCAGCAACAATTTACTCCACTATATTGCAGTCAATGAACTTTCGGACCTTTGACATTCTTTTTAAAATCCGTGAAAACGCACAAACCGTGAATGGATTTATTTTTTGCATCCATGTTCAGATTTACCTCCAATTGCCAATCTCAAAAAAAAAAAAAATGAATGAAAGAAAGGTCTCCACGGACTTCACACACTGGTGTGTGTGCTCACACAATGTTTGTGTAAAGCACAGACTTTACTAAAAGTTCATACTCGTTTAAACGTCACCTCGAAAGTCAGTAACATAAACATGATTGTTCTATTAAAATATTCTCCTTTACCTGCAGCATCTGTCGTGTCAAGAAAATGAGCCAGCAATTGTCCTGGTTTCTATGGCAATCACACGAGCATGCAACACTGCAAAAGTAAATCTAAAGCCCCCACAAGTTCATTAAAAAAGTTTTTATAAATGATGGGTTGTCATCATGATGGTTGGCAATCATTCAAGAGAAAATGACAAGCCTGGAAATGGTGGCCCGATGAAACCAATGCCATATAAGGACTCGCAGTCAGCACCCTTTGGGTCAAGAAAATTTGCCAGCAAACTTCATGGTATGTATGGCAATCACAGCATTCAATAACACTGCACAAACAAATCAAAGGTATCTACAAGTCCACTAAGAAGGATGTTAAAATGGTTCATTTAGATGGTTGTGGGCTGATTAGCTAGCTCAAGTGCAGCCAGTTAACAAGCTTAAAATACACAGGCGAACTTTAGCCGGGTTTTAAATGTTCGGAGGACTTCGTAAAAGAGGTTCGGGACCGTGTCGTTTTACTCCCAGACAGTAACCAATGTCGACGGGTTGCAAATATTTTATCGACAACTGCCTTCCTTAAGTTCCGTGATGCAGAGGCTGGAAGAGCTCGTGTAAATGTGACCTTCCCGCTGACTATGACCTCGACGCAACAACAACAACAACAAAAAAAAGTGTTTTTCAAGTCCAAAGTGACAGTCAGCATAAGCTACAATCTCTCAATGAAGTTACAGACGCGCACATGCAACCAACCGCGCACCATAGTCAATCAAAGCGTGTTTTCATTTTTGCAGCACGGCGAATATGCCAAAAGCATTACGTAAAATCTACAAGAGTCACGCGCAAAATGTCACTGGCGGCAGGATTGTGGTTCGGTTACAGGTCAACGGTCTCACTAAATAAAGTGCAAGCATCGAGGAAAGCAAACAATGCTCTTCTATTTTTAACTAACCACTTAACTCAACAAGTACAACGCAGAGGATGCCAGTTCCGGATACAAGTAATGGACAATATTTGCACAAGAATTTCAAATCTAGTCCGAAAACATTGTAACGCCAGTGTGTGTTTCACTTGTCAACAAGCTAGCTGTCACCAAGACGGTTGTCAACTTCGTCAAACTCTGTAAGTGCGAGATATCTTCGTGAGACAAAAACACAGCTGCCGTTATCTCATGAAACGGACAATTGAACTATTTTGTTCACGAGACGCCTGCTTACCACATCGAGCCTTGAGCTGAGCATTTTCTTCACGGAGCTCTTCGGTGGTTTTGGTGCTCAGGGAGACATAGGTCTCAAGCTTCGCCCTGCTGGCTTCCGCGAGGAGCTCTATCTCCTCGACGTCGAGAATATCTGTCAACATAACGCCGACACCAACGGCACCAGTGCCGGCAACGACTAACAATAACGGCGAGAAATGCCCGCCATGTGCTGCGACGCCGGCTTCGCGATGATCGAATGGTGAGCGGAAACGGAAGCGCAGAAGGGGAAAACATCACGTGGATCGCAGAGGCGCGAAATCTGAATTTGCTTTGGGTGCAATTCCGGCAATCGGTTACGGTACGCGAAGTTTTTCTGCCCTGAAATTACATAGAGGAACTAGAATTAGATATCCGCCACCACACAAAGACCTCACAAAGGAGGAAGCGACCAGCTGGCGCAGACTACAAACAAACTCCTTCCCCAACTTACACGTGCTCAATAAGATGTTTCCGACACAATACAGGGCCACCTGCCCTTGGTGCGGTGCCACGCCTACACTCTACCACATCACCTGGGAGTGCGAACGCAACAAAGCATTCCACAAACACGAACACCCGAGTGCGGAGCAATGGGAGAGTCGGCTCACCAGCAGCGAGCTCACGGCCCAAAGGGCCCTAGTGCAGCACGCGAGCGATGCAGCACGACTCAGTGGAGCCTTGGAATAGGGGCCAACCCTTGCTGAAGAGAAGTCTCAAGTCGCCAGCGCCAAGAAGATGAAGACGACGGAGACCTCGTAACTGCGAAACTCTTGAAAGACTCGATAAAAGTTTTCACTCACTCACTCACTCTGCTCTAAGCAGGATTATACGACACCGCTCAGATACGTATGGACATCGCAGTCCATAAAGTAATCTCTACCAGCGCGATAACCGTGCGATTGTCTTTGTGTGTGTGCGAGTGAGAGAGAGTAAGTGAGTTAACAAGTTTAGCCTTGTCGGCTATGCCAGCCATGCTCCTTACGTGCGTGACTCATGTTGTTGGTGTGATGGCAAGACGTGTCATTAAAGCATAGAACGGTCGTCGTCAGCGTAACGGAATGTATGGATGGACGGCCGTAGAAGGCAAACTCAGTTTCGGGTATTTAACTGCTGCCGCAGTAAAAAAAGCAATAAATTTATAAATAAATAAATAAATAATACCAATAATAAAGTGAGGCGGTGAAGAAGATGACATAGGGGATATGGCATACGTACATGCTATCTATGACATTTTACTAATCGCATATTTTGTTCTGGTTAACCTGCCTGCCTTTCCCTTATTCGCCTCTCTCAAATTGGAAAGGTCATTTGCCTATAGCTAGGATTGTACGTTTTCAGATTAATCCAATAAAATCTGAAAAACACTCGACAACTAAAGAAACCAAAAAACACGACTTCAATTATCCGAAAGACAGTAAAATTTTGAGGGATCCTCAGCTGTGGTCACGCGACCACGCCGTGACGACATTTAAAAAAAAATTGCTGTATCAGGAACGCAGCTGCAGAGGGTAGGCGAAACATCTTGTTCGTGCTGCACAGGCTACAGAAATGACGCAACCAAATGCGCATTACGCTTATTCACGCATTAGAAAGGTCACGTGCCTAACTTATGTTACAGCCACGGTTCAGGTCTTATGGTCTGATTCTGCAGTCGAGCTCGTTCCCTGTTTGTAGTGAGCCCGTTTGTTAACCAGAGAGTCTTTAGGCATTAGGGTAAACAAATGACGTCACTACTGGTGGCAGCCGAAGCTGCCCTGCGCCGCGCGAGCCTGCCGTGCACTCGTATATGGTTGAGTCCCGTATCTGTCAGGTCTGTGAGCAGACGAAGAGCAAAACGAGAACAAGGTGAAAGCAGGAGCCAACGTTTCGACAAGTTGACTTGTCTTCTTCAAGGCCTTTAAGACAAGTCCACTTGTCGAAACTTTGGCTATCGCTTTCACCTTGTTCTCGTTTAGCTCATCGTCTTGAATTTCCATCTCCCGCCTTCCCCGTGTTTTCCCTAGGTCTGTGAGCAGCATCTTAATGCGGTACACGCGTACTGGAGTACTGAGAACGGCATCGCGCCCTCTGCTCAGCCCGCACGAAAAGCGCCAACAGTTACACTAGCTTTTTCCCCTATCCAGCGTGAACGTTGGAAGGGCGTCCTCAATGTTTCGTTCCGTTAACAGCAGAAGAGCATGCCGCAGTGACTGATATCGAACATTTTGACTTCACCGATTTCGCACAAGCCTTTGGTTATATCACTCACAATATATTATTTGATAACTAAAACCACTATTTCAGGCGTTCCGCAAGGAAGTATTCAGAGCCCAATATGGTTTAATCTAGGCTTAAATGGTAAAGTCAACACTTCGCGCGATGCTAAATTTATTATGTATGCAGACGACACCAGCATATAGATTCGTCTCAGCTTATTCCTGTACTGACTATTTGACTTGACCGATATGGTGTTAGAAATCTAAGTCATTGGACGTATATTATCATGAAAATGACAAAGGCGGCAATGTTTTACCCCAGAAGCAAAGAAGCAACCATAGGATAATATCTCCTGTGAAGATATGTGAAAGTCGAAATAGATTAAAGTATACAAATGCTCGATGTTCATTTCTTGTTACTTACGATGGGCTGACCACATAAATTATTTCGCAAGGAAGCTAAGTTCTTTAACAGACATACTCAATCGAAATCGCTACCTCTTCCTGCAGAGTCTGTGGAATCAGCTGTTTGTAATCCACTATTTGCTCCTTACATAAATTGTATTCGCATTTAGTTTGAGGAGCGGCAACTGAAACAAATCTTACATGTCTTCTCAAGTCACACACAAAAAGAAATAGGTTTAGCGAGTTATTGCTAATTTACCAGCTTCAGCACCCGGTGCCCAGCCCTTCAAAAAGTTTAAAGTGTTTCAAGTAAATAAACTATATAGGTACAAACTTTCCTGTTTACACTCTCTTGACATTTCAAAATTACAACTACAAGATCCGACGTATCACACTTAGAAATGTTGATCAGGGGAAAATGTCACATTATCGTACTAACCATACAGCACACAAATATACCGCCCTCCACCCCCACCCCCCCTACACACACAAATTCACGCACACTTTTTTTTAATTAGGCTGTTTTTCTTGTATGAGGGAAACTAAAACGCGAATAACGCTAGAAAAGACGAGAATGCCCGAATGTTATCGCTCCGTACGTAAAAGAAAGCACCGCTAGAAAAGGGACATCGGTGGAGGCTTGGCCTATAGTTGGTTGTTCATAATTAAAACCACGTAGCGCGAAGGAGGTGGACTAAGAGAGACGACACATACAGCATCGAGAAAACAGACATTATGACTATCATGCAACTTTCCGCGCATATTTATTTACTTATTTATTCATTCATTCAATCATTCATTTATTTCAACATACTGCAGCCACGAAGGGCTATCGCAGGAGTGGGGAGTAGAAAATGCTGAGATAGCAAAGAAAAAAGAAAGCAAAACTAAGAAATTGCAGCAGAACCCATCTCACGATGACTTTCGACAGTAATGCGCTAGCACTGATATCAATATAGCGACACAACGTATTGCCTCCATCGAAACGAGCTATGCATGAGGCGCGCACTGCAGCGAGACGATTCCTCTTTCGTTCTTCACTATATAACAACACTCGGCGCCATCTAGCGCCGCCGCCTTGAAGCCTGCGCGTGGCCTCCGTATACAATGCATGGCGCGCCGGTGCGTACGAACACTGAGAAACACTGGGACGCGCGAACCAATACATATAATCCCGAACTCTGCGGGTAAACATCGTCAGACCAAGTGACCAGCGACGAGGATAAATACGTAGACAACAGTTCCAGAAAGGCCCCCGCAGAAACACCACTCTTGTCTTGGAAGTGTCGTATCTGAACAGTGAACCTGGCAATATTTGGTCTCTCGCTACACGCAAAAAAAAAAAACCTGTCTTCGAGGATACTTTCCGTGTGAAGAACTCTGGCGACGTTATTCAGTTCCTGGCTACCGGAGCTTCTTGCCCCAAGTCTGTGCTTAGCACTGACGTAGAGGAGTTATTCTACACTCCTTGGAGCATGTCACTCTGCTGAAGTTTGTGCGAGACTGCGTGCGGAATGACAATGATGAACTGCGCTTCCAAGAAAAGTGTGGTGTTTCTGTGGGGGCCTTTCTGGAAGTGCTTTCTGTGTATTCATCCTAGCGAACCCAGACCGGGGCTCTTGAATAAAGTTTATTCTCTCTCTCTCTCTTTCTCTCTCCCTCTCTCTCTCTCGGTGCTGGTTGCTTAGGCTGATGATGTTTAGACGCAGAGTATCGGGAGTACGTACTGGTTCCCGCGTCACACTAATACTAAGTGAAGTATACGTACCTGAGTAGGATTGATCATGATGTTGCGGCTGTTTTGGAAGGTGTGGTGCTAAGAAATTCACGAGTCATTCCATCTCTTGAAGGTAGATGACCAGCGAATCTGTTTCGCGCATGACGAAGAGGTGATTCAGAATATTGAACAAAGGTACGAACATATTTATTGTCCTAATCTGTGGTCATCGAGGCGATATAGGTACGCACACACATTCGCGTATCACCTCTGTTATCAAATGTGTCCGCCACGTAAGACAATGAATGGCCCATACCCCCGCAAATGCGGCTTCCCCATTACGACGACGGAAAAGAGAAATTCTACTTACGCTGAAATGACGAGTGGCAAGCCGACGACGATGACGAACGCGCGAACAGTGGCGCACCAGCGAGCTTGCGCGGTTGGCGCAGAAAATTTTTACAGCGAAGCGCTAAACAACTGCACCCCGGCGACAGACCGTCCGACGCGGTTCGGAACCAAGGACCGCATGATAGACTACAACGAAATCACGAAGGCCTACCGCCTGGCTCGCAGAACTCTCCCACCCCCGCACCCAAGACTGAGTCGAGCGGAGGCGGTACTACTCAGACAGCTCCAGACCTGATCGCTACCGATCCCAGGACTGATGCATCGTATGCACCCAGAGACATATCCGACCGATAAGTGCAGAATCTGCCGGAGGGAGACGGCAGATTACACGCACATCTTGTGGGACTGAGTTAAAAATCCAGAAGGAGCAAAATCAAGAACGATCCCACCGCGGTTCGAGGTAGCCGCGAAGAGCTACGACCAAGACGAACAGCTCTGGGCCGTCCAGCAGGTCCTCGGGGCGCTCGAAAGGCAGGGACCCAGCGAGCCGGCAACGGCGAGCGGAGACCCACGCCGAGTATCGTAGATGACGTAGGCCCTCGTCGGGGCGCGCGAGCGCTCAACTGCAGGCACAAATAAAGTTGGCTCCAATCCAATACAGCGAAGCTATTTATGGCTAGGTTCCAGCGGATCTAGTCTCCGTGGACATAGATCAGCTATCTTTCATACGTGGGCCGATCCCGAAGATAGTGCAATACCGGGTCGTCCCACGGCGGAGGTGCAGTTCGCCATTAAGTGGCTCATACTCAGGTCGCTGGTCATCCTTCTTCACAGAGTGGAAGGACACTGAGTTTTTACAGCGAATCTGTTTATGTGGACCCTGGGCCATCGCTATCGGACTTCGCTAAAAAATGGCCACGTGACCTAGCGGGAAAGGAAAAGAAGCGCTCAACAGGGGGAAAGGACTATACCCTTTCCCCCTTCGAGAATGCTATCTTGACGTGAATCTTATACGGTTGTCACACGGTGCATTTTCAGCGATCGAGCCAGATTGGCATCGAATAATTCGACGATTGCTTCCACCTTGCCGCGAGAGAAACAAATGTTATGCTGGCAGTTTGCAGCCAACGAACAGTGCCCAGAGATTGAAACGTGATACTAGAAGCGCGTGGCTGCCGTCACTTTTTGCGCCAGCAAGAAGTGCTGGCAGCCACGTCAATCGTCACACCCATCCGACCGATCTTCAAAGCGATTGCGGCGTCTTCAAACGCTGCAATCTTCAAGCGATCTTCAAGATCTTCAAACGATTGCAGGCCCACCGCTGCAGTGGTGGGCCTTGGCCCAATATACGAAGCTTAGGTTTAGTGGTTCCGCGCGGCACGTTTCATCCCAACTGCAACTATGGGCAGACCACGAGTAGTACAGTCGCGGACAGAATATTATGGACCATGAAATCTAAGAAAAAGTTGAATATCTCCGCAACCTCACAACGCAATCTGGTATTTGCATTTTGGACCTCGACTAGAATATGCTAACAACGTTGTCGTGGGCAGTTTTACTGGTTACTGCTACAGGCTGCTCGGGAATTGAACGTTTTCGGAGATCCCGTGGTCCATTTTCTTCTGTCCGCGACTGTATACGTACTCTTGAGGGAGAAGCTGCCTACCGCGAGCGTCAGCGAGAGTTGGCTCGTGAACGGGCTCGTCGTCGTATAGGGCCGAGCCCGAGCTGCGCGCCAAAGATGCCGAGTTTAAACGGCAGCGTCGGGAGGCGATCCCGAAGGGCGCGCCCGAGACACGGAAACACATCGGCAGCGACGGGAAGTTAAACTTAGTGTAACTAACACAGCTTCGCTGTTCGGCCATGTTCACGGACTGGAAAGGGCGGTGATTTTTTGGATCTAAATATCCAAATTGGCTGTGACTACACCTGTTGGTCGTATTCACCGAAGTCTGTGAAGCCCATTCTGGATTTCTGCTCTAGTCAATCGAAGTTAGTGAAGAAAGGTATGGCCACATCGTGTTTAGAAGTAGTGGTGCGCAATTCTTGCCCCCATCGAATGACTGAAGCTTTTTCTAATCAACTCGCTCAGGAAGTCAAATTATCACCGTTAAGTACTCTGGCCTCTTAGTGAAAGATTACTGAGGAAGTTAAGATTGGAAGAGTAAGGTGTCGTGACCAGAGCGGTTAACGCTAAAGAGACGTCAGCCGCCAATATTTCACATCTGCGCACCTTGTCTCATCGCATGAAAAAGTTGGGTAACCGTTTCGGTGTAAATGTCTTTTCTGCAAGAAAAAAGTTGGGCCGCATCAGCGCAGCAGTAGAAAGAAAAGTTGCAGGTGATACACAGAAGCGGAGTGACTGTGATGCCAAACACCGCGACAGTTCGGTTGAGTGGGGAAAGAGTGTAGTGTGTCACATTCCGCTGTCTTGCGGGAAGTGGTACATCGGCCAAACCGGAAGACGTTTGAATAACAAATCAATTGGTCACAGAACTTCTTTGAAAGCGCAGCCGTCGTCTAATTTGTGCTTACATTGCAAAGAAGGCAAGTGCAAACCGTAGCTGAAAGAAACCAAGGTGCTGTCAAGACACAAAGATAGGACAGCGAGGGAGATAGCTGAAGCATTCTTTATTCATAATTCCGGTGACATGTGCGTTGCTAGGCCGCCGGTGAGCCTGCACGAACTCGATATTGATTATTTAGCCACTAACATAGTAAGTTTTTGCACGTCACTGGGCCAGGATATACATACTCGTGTGTGCGTGTGTTTCCAACGAAATACTGTTACTAGTCTGCGCTTGTTCGTGCTTTTCTTTCTCGTCCCTGTGTGTTCGTGTCATTCTATCTTGAATAAGGAATGCTTGGGTGTCCTCGGATTTTTTAAAATCTATCCTCCTTTCTACCACTTTCGGGGTTTGAATTCGTACGCGTGTACGTCAGCGACTGCGCAGAATGCGATATATTGTTCACCTGCACGCACATCTACTTTTGGCGTGAGCAACGCGTGGGTATAGCATCGTATCCTGAGCATCGTATGGAAAATACTAAAGACTAAAGAGCGAAGAAGAAGTAGAAGAACCGAAATGGCGACGCCAGGCAGCAACGAAGGCCCGACCCCAGGACAACCAACTAAGATGGCAAGCCCGACCGGGCCTGCAAGCACCCCGATGGCGTCCAGGGGAGAGAGAACCGGAGGCGCTAAGGATGCCGGAACCACGCAGGCCAGCGATGCGCCTGCGCCCACTGTTCAACAGCCAGGCACCGCGGAACACCGCGCTGCAACAGTGCCCAACAACTCGAGTCCTGGCAGTGCGATGAAGGACCACAGAGCTACAGACGACGTCGCCACCGATGGACCTACTTGTGCTACGTCGACGAGCCATCCGACGACGACAAGGGCTCCAGACGCCGGCGCCCCGACACCCGAGGCTATGGATCGGGGCATTGCGAAAGCGCAGTGCGCTGAGTGGCCGGGACCTGCGCATTATGGGAAAGCTAGCCCTGTCAAGACGCCGGGCGCTGGCCAGATAACCACCGCTACGGTGACGTCGGGAGGAGCTAAAAGTCCTGACGCTACAGTTTACGTCGATGCCCCGACGGCGCCCGTCGGTGTTGGCGTCGTCGCTGAGGGAGCAGCTAACCGCGTAATCTCTCCCGTCGTTACTCCTCCTAGCATGGCAACTCCCAGCACGACCACTCCCGAAGAGTCACCGCCCGACGCGACATCGAGTGAAATGGTGACGCCTCCAACCAGCACAACGCCTCCTACCGTAACATCTCTCGTGACATCTTCCGACACTTCTGGTCCGAGCGCCACAGGTCAAAAGGCACTCAACGGTGTAACGATGAAAAGCCCCACGGAACCTACCGCTGCGAAGGCACCAAGCCACGGCAAGAGTTGCGCTATGAACTATGGCACGGTGAAATCTGGCGCCACTACGCCCCCCAACCCTACACATACGAGTGCTGCAGCATTGGCCGGGCCCACGTCACCTCCTAAGGTATCTAATGTTGCGAGACCCAACGACGCGAAGGTAATTAGCGACGCCAATCGTCCCGCAACTGCGGATCCTGAAAAACCGAAGAGCGACGTGGTGGCGGCGCGTAGTGCCGCCGATTCCGGTGGCAGGGCGGCGACGGTCGGAGCGGTGTTCGGAGCTGCGGAGACCGTGTCTACAAGAGCCACAGGTGCGTCGAGGCCCGCAGCTACAGCCGGTTCCGCAACGAGGCCTGGCCGTGGGACGACGCCTCCCAGTGCGGCGGACCTCGACACTGCGGGGCCCAGTGGAATCACGGCGGCCAGGAGTAGGAAGCCCGGGGTTTCGCGACCAGTTGCTACTGCATCCTGCTACGACGGGCATGCCCCACGGCCTAGCTCTTCGAAGGCGCAACACACTCCCGCAACATCGGCACCGTCGGTGAGGAAATCGGCGGCTATCAACCGTATCCTCGAGGAACTGGAGGACGTTGTCCGTGACCCGCCGCCGTATTGCTCGGCCGCCCCCGTGGACTCCGACGATCTGTTCAAATGGCGCGCCGTCATAGTGGGTCCCGAGGGAACGCCTTATGAAGGAGGGCTCTTCCGCCTGGCGATCGCTTTCCCCGATGACTATCCTAATAGTCCACCCAAGGTACCGTGCGATATAGACACATCTAGGCGTAGACAGACGTCGACGATAGGTCGACGTAAAGTCATAGATGCACATATCTATATGTATATGTAGATGTATATAATCCGCTATATAGACGTGAAATATTCGAGTGAAATGTCAATAACGTCGTTACAGGGGCAACTGAATCATAAACTTGTAATGTTTAGAGGTAATAGGCTGGCGGGAAATGTGCGTGCCATACTAAAGTATAGATTGCGTAAAGGATCTTTTAGGTGTAAGCATTCTATGGATGAACGAGTGGTGAGAAAGCTATTAATGTATGCCGTAAACTTTTGCGTGTATGGGAGTTGTGTTTATAATAATAATAAAAAGATTATACATCCATAGCTTGCTGGTACTTACGAGCCGCTTATTGTGCAGATTATTCTCAAGCATGTTCTGTAAAGCTGTGAATGGTCCTTGAACACGAAGAGACGTCCAAACCAGACGAAAATAAATCGTTTCACGTTTTGCCTCCTGCGTAGGTCATGTTCGTGACCAAAATCTACCATCCCAACGTGAGCACCGACGGTCACATCTCCCTCGACATCCTACACTGGAACTGGTCTCCGCAGATGCGAATGGACCAAGTGCTGCTCTCCATTTGTTGCCTGATGCGGTCGCCGGATCTGCAAAGCGCAGTCAACGAGTACGCGGCCCTCTACTACAAGGAGGAGCCCGACATGTACGAAATAATCGCCCGCGAGTGGACAACGTCGCACGCGACGTCCGGTAATTAGTGGACTGCTGGAGTTCGGCTGCAGGACTGGGCGTCTACTGCGAACATCGTTTTGTAATGCAGCGCAGTGGCGCTGCAGCTGACTCGAGCGCTATGCGATAAACGGAAGGTTCCGAAAACGTGGCCTCCGAGACTCGGCAACTCGCGTAATCAAGCGAGCCGTGTATAGGCTACTGTCCGCCGCCACGTTTATCGCGCTGTCCCATGTGTTTCGGGGGAAATGTTTGGAAACCCGAATGTTTGAATTGATGCCAAAGAAATAAACTTGCACTTGACTCTACAACTCATCGTTTCGAGGCAAATGAAAGTGAAATAATGAAGTGTATTTGATATGCGCATGTGATAAGGGACCTTCGAGGTAAATAGGCTTCATTCTCCGCTCTGAATGATTTCGGTACGTAATCAGCTGTGTGACAAATTATTACTCTGAGAGCAACTCATGCCCTCGAGCCTGCCGCCACTTAAAGGAATAACACATAAAATGTATATTGATGTCTGTTCTAGACAAGTTGTTGTTTTATATCGTGAAAGCCCGTAAATGAACCAACGGAATGCGATATAAATGAGGCGTTCCGCGCTTATCTCTGGACTGGTCGTACAGATAAGTTAGCAACCAAAGAGGTCGCGGGATCAAATCCCGGCCACGACGGTCGCATTTCGATGGATGCGAAATGCAAAAACACGAGTGTAGTTTGATTTAGGTGCACATTAAAGAACTCCAGATTATCAAAATTATTCCGGTGTCCCTAACTACGGCGTGCCTCGTAATCAGATTGTGGTTTTGGCACTTAAAACCCCATAATTTATTTTGGCAACCAAAATGAGGAAACTGCGGAAACTGAATAGACGAAGGCAAGCAGAGGATCGCGGAAGGACAAGACGAAGCGCTGACTTGCAACAAGATTTTATGGCAGCGTGGTGCGGAAATGTCGTATACAAACCATAGCGCAGTTCGCGCACACACTTTCAGTATACGAATTACTATACCATCATGCCTTATCGCATATTCAGTGGAATTCCGGGAACAGCGACATTTGCGACGTCGTTCCTGAGTTGCGTTGGACACTTTAAGCGTTTTTTGATGCAGGTTTTAGCGCTAACAGCCTTTTTAAGCATTGTCAGGCTAGTTTTCTTTGCTTACGTCTGACCGCTTTCGCGAAGCAGACCGAACTGAATGAAACGCCGGCGTTCTTGAAAAGTACGCGCTGATATCTAAGTTTCGAGCAAATTTTTGGATGAAGACCCGGTACACATGAATCGCTTTAGTTGGATGGATGAAATGAGTCTTCATTTCGGCACACATATCGAATCATTTACGCCGAAAAAAGAAATTACGCAGATCCAACGCACATCTTAGAGTATATATACTCACGTGAGGCGAAGCTTTCGGGAAGCGATGAATGTGTGTTAGTGTATAGCGTGAAACGGATGTACATTCTCGCGCACCCGTACTACGCAATGTGACACACACGCGGCGACTAATCTATAATCTGACAACGATCTATATATAGTCGGCGTTGGCACGATAGAAGTACACCTGCGATCGTGGCCATTGCACTGGGTGGCGAGAAGGATGGACAGACATGCCGAACCACCGAAGCAACGAAGAACATCTTCCAGGAAGAAATCATACAAATACGCTGAATACACGAGCGTTATGGCCGGAACCTCTTGGCTGGTTTGACCTCCTTAAGTTTGCCCGATTATTGTCTTGTGGTGTCTTTAGTGTAAGTGCTACACGGTTTTGCCTCCTTGTAATAACGAAGAAAAGAACGTTCGCTCGTGGGCTTAATGGCTAGAGCATCGTTTTCGTTTTTTTATGTGTGCTAGCTATTCGTCAAGACACAGCAGCAGCATCCAGCATCAGCACCCAGCAGCCTTGGTCAAGAAAATCCTGGAGGGCTCGCAAAGAAAGCTTCGCTTTAAAAGCAGCTAAACTTGTAATAGCGCGACTTTCCGCTCGAGTGTGGTCCCAACTGGACCTGGGAAGCCAAATGGCGACCCTCGACCAGGCCCGGCGAGCCGCGATCGCCAGTGGAGCCCTGTCAGAGGGAGCCACCCAGGAATAAACCGCGCAACGGTTCCTGCAATAATAAAGTTCCTCCTCCTCCTCCTCCCACTCTGCTCGGGTAGCTCCCCGAGTGCTCTATAGACACGCACAGTGCGTTCGCTGCGTCCTTTCTAGGTGCCTGCGGATTTGCGCAGACGCAGATCGAGGCGCGCATGAACTGACGGGTGCGTGCTGCGTCGAGTCTACTTCGCCCTATACGGCTCCGATTCCGAAGGTTCTGCAGCCTAAGAACGCGGGAGGTTCCGGTGGGTACGGGCCACTTGACTTGAGAGCCGATCTTCAACGAACCTCGCGTCCTTGCTTGACGCCAACTTGGGTACGTGCCACTTAGTATGCGCGGACTTCGCGGTGGCGCCGCCAGATGGCGTAGCGCGTCAAGAGGGAAGCACGAGAGAGGAGCCTCGACTGCCGTGCACACTCCATATACGCATGACGCGTTTCACTTATGTGCGTACTTGGATAGTCATCGTAGATGAGTACTGCAAGATTTTGTTTTCTTCTTTTCTGTCGCCTTGTATTTTCGTTTCAATACAAAAACGCACAAGCGTTTTACTGTGGAAAAGGTATTTCCTGTTTAGAAATAATGCTACACTAAGATGAATGCCTTATTTGTACAGGAGAGAAACGTTATTTTTTCTCTAGCAGATATCTTTTTGCAAGCTCCGAGCTCGGCAGTTATAATACTTCAAGGCGGCCGCGGTCGAGCACACAGTGTCGTGCTGAATACGCTGGCCCTAAAGCTAAACCTCCGCCTCAAAATTCTCAGTAAAGCAACACGTTTTTGCACAGGTCATCACTGCAGTGACTGGCAATTCGTGAGCCAATGTTCGAATACAACAGGGCGTGCTTACCAGCGTAATAACGAAGGCTGCTCTTAATTAATGGGAATCCACTAAAACAAAAGCAAGAGAACAAGAACAACATCTACGACAGCAGCAGTGACCTTTGATTTCCTTTGTTTTTGCCATTTTGTACCTTGCAACAAGCTTAAGTGTATCTCGAGGTCGCCTTGTTAGAGCAGGGAAGCCGGATATACGTACTCGGCGTAGATTGTTGCGTACGACGCAGTCTTCAACTTCCTGGCTATAATGAGCTGGGGACTTGGAAGACGCCATCGAGTTTGCTTCTCTGTGCCGTTGCTGCATTCGCTCGCGGAGTAAAGGCTCGGCTTCTAACGTCTCCTCCCAGTTCTGGTCTGCGGGTAATTCCTCTAAAAAAAAAATGATGTCCAGCCTGCTCGCCATGGTTCTCGTATTCGTCGGTGTATACGCCCTGGACACCGTGACTCCGAAGCCGCCGGAGACGGGCGAGCCCCAGCCCCCGTTCCCCGGACCGATGCCCATAATCGAAGTCAAGGACGTCGGAGTCATCGGCGGTAAGAACTACAGCGATGCGCCGCAGTACTGAGTCCGTCGATCATAGAACATTACCTTATGTGCTGTACTCTGTATAACGCGGAAAGGAGTGTGTTATTCGGGTGCCTCAAGAATACAGGAGTTACTCACAGTTCCCTTCAGGACATTGTTTTCCCGCGCGGAAACCAGTTGTGTATGAAGGAGGTTTCTCGCCTTCTTTTAGGTTACCTGCAGGGCACGGATTTGACCTCCACATGGTGACCTTAGGAGTGAATATTTGTAATTGTGAGGTCTGTGACTGATTTATGTGATTTATTTAAGTGTCGATACGGTGGAGCAATTGCCGGCAGCAACTGCAAGGCTAATCCCACCAGTAGCCTACAACCACTCAACTCAACTCAACTCAACTCTGTAGATCTCTTTTAGAATACTATAGGACGATGCGCTGAACACCGTGGCGTGACAAATTTTAACACGTCCAAATTGGAGGGATTAACTTTTCAAAGCAACACGCTGTCTTCGAGTTGCATCACATTAGGGGGCTGTGTATTAAATTCGTCCGTTTTTAAACGTGCACCCAAATGTAAGTAAGAGAGAGTTTTCTTTTGAGTTCTGCCCTCCATCGGTATACGCCCACCGTGGCGGGGAATCGAACCCGGGACCTTGCGCTCAGCAGCGCAGCGCCATGGTGACAGAAAAGTCGAAAACAGTCCGCCTTGTGACATACGTAGAAAGGCCTTCTTTGAAGCGAATTAAGGGTCGCTGCAAGTTTAGTTGTGATATGCGCATTGTACTCTGTTGATTTGTCTTCAGCTTGCAGTAAAGTTACACAGATATAAAATGTAAATAGTCGAATGTAGCGCTTCAGTTCAAGGCACTATATACTTTTGTCGATAAAGCTAGAACCTGTCTGCACGGACCCTCAACATTCGCAGGGACGCTAAACTGAGCCCGTACTAATTTTGTTTTCTCATGCTCTAGCTTACCAGATACCTAATACCCCAAATGTATGCGTTTGCCTTCAGAGAACATGTCACATTTACTAGGTTCAGCCGATGTCGTCTAAGCACATGACAGTTCCTCACCTTGTAATAGTGATTTGTATAACTGTATGAGATTTCATTGTATTTTGTTCGTTGGACTGAATTTTCGTATCCGCATCCGAATTGCAAAACATAATTGGTTTTCTCGTGATCATTATTGGAACTTCCAATGTTAAATTTTGTTTTGGTTTGTGATTCCATGGTATGAAAATTATACGCCCGTCGCGCGGGAACGACATCATGAGCAGTTCGCTACGTAAGGCCACCTAATTCTTCGATTTACTTTTCCCTTGACGCGATAGATTCTAACCACATTAACTTACCACCTAGCGGTAAACTAGTGCGCTCAGTTGTTTTCTGGTACGAAATGTCGCATCTCTGATTCGACATAACGACATCTATGATTCGTCTTTTGGAGCTTGGCAAAGGAACGAACTTAATTAACTGCGTAGTAGGCTCCTTATGTTATGAAGATGCGAATCACAGATGACTTCAGGAACTTTCCACGTGAGTTTTGTCGCAGGTACCAACAGATCTGCAGCCTAGAGGCTTGCACAAACTTGAGCAAAGGCTAAAAATAGTCTTTTGAGTCTGAAAGCTCACCCTCGTGTAAACAGCAACAGACTAGGCTTGCCAGTTCTTCCTGCAGCTTCGAACGTCAGTAAGAACGACGACAGACAAGTGAGAGCTCAGTGTTGAACTGACACGTCACGACGATACTAAAGCATATAATTAGCGCTTTGTAGCTACTTGTTGGTTTACACGCGCTTGTGGCTAAGAGAGGTAGTTTAATGAATGGAAAATGTAGAGAGGTCGGCCGGATAATGGAGCATCTGGCCTGCTACTCTACGTAAGGGAAGGGGAAGAAGGGAAGAAAAAGGGTCACAATGGGGGATGATAATGGGAGGAACGAGGTGATTGACACATTAAACAACTAATATCACAGGCGTGAGTCCAGGCCCGTGTCACATAGGAAACGTGACAGTGCACGCATTGTCTCTGTCGTCTGCCAACTCTGTGGCCACGCGCCTAGTAAGAGGTCCTCTGACAGTGGTCCATTGTGTAATTGTCTCAATGTACCTGCCAATGTCAGTCTTTCTCGCGCATACTCAGGGCACACCACGAGCACATGTTCTATAGACTCTACCACGCCACACACTGAACAGTCCGGGGAGTCTGTCCGTCCAATAATGTGCAAATATTTGCGCGTGAAGGCGACGCCTAATCGCAGTCGGTGTATCAGGCATGTATGAGGGCGTGGAATTCCACGCAGAATTGGAAATTTCATATCGGGATCCAGGCTTTTAAGGCGGACGTGACGAGCGTCTGGCTGGGCCCAGTATCTCCTCGTCGCACTCCTCATTAATTCCGACAGGAGGCATGTGATGTCCGGTCTGGAGAATGGCACTGCAGTTCGCAGGCCATTGCTGAGGGCGCGCCTTGCTGCAGCATCGGCCATCTCATTACCGTTGAGCCCACAGTGTCCCGGGATCCATTGGAACACTACGCGGTGGTGTTTTTCTTGAGCGTATGAAAGCAGCTCGGTGATCTGCAGGGCCAGAACCTGATATGCGGTGTGGCGCAGGAAGCATCCCAAAATTTGCAGCGCGGGTTTTGAGTCCGTGAAAATGCACCATTCTTGAGGTCTTTCCCCGCAGATGTGGCGAATCGCTTCCCGAATAGCCACAAGCTCTGCAGCGGTTGATGTTGAATTATGGTCGAGTATGAAACCTCGAGTCATCTGTTGGGCTGGTATCACCACAGCTGCTGTCGATGCCTTAGGTGACACGGAGCCGTCTGTGTACACATGAACATATGTCTGGTATTCTGACCAGATGTACGCGAGAGCAAGTTGTTGTAGTCCACTGACGGGAACCAATGATTTCTTTAGTATGCCGGGGACATGTACGCACACGGAAGGTTGAACCATCACCCATGGTGGTTTGACGGGGTGATATGGAAGGGCATAGCCTGTTGTTATGTGGGGTAGATGGCAGCGGAGTGCACTTGTGAAACTGCTTTCCGGACGCTCATGTAGAACCGACGTCAATGGATGGCAATGGTGTCGTGTCAGTAAGCGTAAATACACACGAAGTGGTTCGTGGGACAGGTATATCGGTAATGGGCATACGTGGGCTTCCTCAATTGTGCCTTTGTTGGAGGCACGCCGTGGCAACCCGAGGCATATTTTGAGTGCCTGCGCTTGGACGCTCTCTAATGTCCGTAAGCAGGAAATGCTCAAGTTTGAGAGTATCGGAAGGCTGTATCGAATGTAGCCCACGAAAAGAGACTGATAAAGTCTTAGTAATGAGCCTTCCGTGGGGCCCCATTTCATGCCTGTTGCGAAGCGAAGAACATGGCAAAACAGATTAAGTTTTTGCTTCAACATGTTAACATGCCTCGTCCATGACAAATCGCGGTCAATGATAATGCCCAAGAATCTGTGGTGGGAGACATACGGCAATATGACACCGTTAATGGAGATCGGGTAGCGGCAGACGGATTTGCGCGTGAATGCAACCACAGCACATTTTTCGGCAGCTAAGCACAAACCCTGACGCCGTATGTATCGTGAAGTAGATGACACAGCCCGTTGTAATTTCGCACGCAGTTGTGGGCGTGTTGTACCAGAAGCCCAGATGCAGATGTCATCTGCATATGCACTGATGTGGATGTGAGGTGGAAGCTCACCCACCAGGCCAATCAGTGCCACATTAAATAATGTTGGGCTGAGAACCCCTCCCTGAGGAACTCCGCGGCATACCTGATGACGGTTAGTGTCTCCGTCAGGCGTGGACATGTAAACGAAACGGCCGCTGAGGTAGCTCACAATCCACAGGTAGAGCCGGCCGCCAATACCCAAGTCATCTAGGGCATCGAGAATGGCTTCATGAAGGATGTTGTCGTAGGCCCCTTTGATATCTAAGAAAACAGCGGCGACGAGTCGGCGTTGACGTTTTTCATGTTCCACTGTCGTAACGAGGTCAATGACGCTGTCAATTGAAGAACGACCCCGCCGAAAACCGATCATCATGTTCGGATAAAGATCATTTCTTTCCAGAAACCATTCGAGCCTCGCCAGGACCATTCGTTCCATAACTTTGCCAACACAGCTGGCTAATGCAACTGGGCGGTATGAGGTAAGCTCATAAGGAGTCTTTCCAGGCTTCAAGAGAGCAACCAGGCGGCTGATCTTCCACTGCTGCGGAACAATACCGGAGACCCATGTGTCGTTGTAATAATTGAGCAGTGCAGTGCGACCAGCCCTGCCAAGGTGAGACAGAGACGAGTACGAGATCCCGTCAGGGCCAGGAGCAGATGAATGCCGACACGACGCAAGAGCAGCCTCTAATTCGGGCATCGTAAAGAGCAAGTCGTAGTGGTCACTTGAGGAAGGTGGCGCGAAAACTTCGGATTGGATAGAGGCTGGTTGAGTTGTGCCCACAATCATTTTGCAGAAGTCGTCCGCTACCTCTACATCATTGCGGCGTTGGTAAAGGGCCAGAGCACTGAAAGGGTACCTGTCTTGTGGGGGGAAACGTAGGCTCCTGACTACATGCCAAATACGTGACAGCGGCTTGCGAGGATCCAGTGATGATCCAGTGAGGATCCAGTGATGATGGCTAAAACAGCAGTGCAAGCACTGCAGGCTGTATATAGGTACCATGTTTGCAACTCTCCATTGCTTTAAGCTTCGTTACAGCATGTGTGTGACATCAGAAATGTGCTTCACCTTAACTCTTTACCGTCTTATACCTCTTATGTCCCTATCTTTCCATTTTCCCCTTTCCCACATGTGGAGTAGCAAGGCAGGGGCATATGTCCTTTAGGCTGACCTCTTCACTTTTCTAACTACACTCTAATATGTGTACGCCCTCAAGGGTGTTGGCTTGTATGATGGGCAACACCTTTACCTTTAGGGCCCTAAAACATGTATTCCACAGACAGACAGACAGCTCCAACTGCACGTGCGATGACAAAAGGCGTAGTTGAAAACTGTTATAATTCTGACCACTTTACATGCACAGAAATATCTGACAAGAGAATTCAGCAGTCATAGCTTTCAAAGTATATTTAAGGCACTTTTCGTGTCATCGATCGCAGCTATCATCATCTTTTTATTTGTCATATAAAGTCGACAAACAAGAAAACTTCATTGGTACCTACCAATTATTCCATCTTGCCCATCAAACGTGACGGTGTTAGCCGTGGGACAACCAAACAGCCTTTATACAACTATAAAGGTGTTAAAATGTTTAGCGTGTAAAAGCAACTCAGAGGCGTGTATCTTTTAAGATGACCTCTTCCCCTTTGCACTATTAAAGGTCTCTGTCTCTCCCTCTCTCTTGAGGACAGCGTAAGGACATTTTGTTGGATTTCGAGACAGCGTAAAAATACTCCACTTTGTTGTGGAAAATGAATTTGGTTTAAACAGAACTTATATTTCGGTGAATAATGGTATATTGTGAATTCGATGCTGACGTTATGAATACAGGCCAACTCTTGGTGTTCCTTTTCCAGGAAAATGTTCGTACGGTGGGCTGATGCTGGAACCAACCACGTTGAACTTGATGAAAGAGCCCTGTGAGGCCTGGACATGCGACGCTGAGAACTTCACGCTTACCATTCAAAGGTTGGCTGCTCTGTATGCGGTTGCGAATAGTGTTACATACGGCGTGTGTTAACGTGAATCACATTTAACCACTAAAATTAAGGGTTCGAGATAAAGTGGTGTTTTGCCAGCAAGAATTCGTAGGCGTGGTAGACATCACAAGATGGGGGATGATCGACGACAAGCTGATTGGTGAATTGAACTTCACTATCTGACTTTTTCGCCTGCAACTCTGGCGCCCGCATTGCAACTGTAGCATATAATTGGATATAATTCGATCAATGTTCAAGGTATTTCTGTTTAGCGGGAATCCTCACGCCAGCGACGGTTGTTTTGTGACGAATATCTCAAACTTAATGCATGTTCCACGATTTTACACAAAGTGAACGCACCTTCAAAACGAACCGGCTTCAATTCCGCAAACGCAAAATACGAGCCGAAATGTCTTCATGGTTTTACTGAAAAATGTTATTAAAATACTGCCACATAAATTGCCCACTGGCAGTTTCTTGCAATGCGGCCACCATAATGAATTTTGGTCACCAAAATATATAGTCTTTGTCTCAAATCCCCCATGTTTAATTAGAGGATGTCGTATATGGAACGTATTTCCAGAATGAAACAGGAAGAATGATTAGAACCAATTTCGATTTTGGTAACTGTATGAAGCGAACAGACGATGAATCTGTCCCGTGATCTTTATTAATAATAAATTGAGCCCCTAGGTTGCCCCTGGTTCTTCACGCTCATTACGTAGTGAAGGTCTTGGTCCTGGTGGGCCTTGATGCCTTTGAGGTAGCTTACGCCTGCGATCGGACACCTGTGATGCAAACATGTGTGGCCTTCGAGATCGTCATTGCGATCTTGGAGTTATCAGTGGGTGGCACCGGCTAACACTCCCAGCACCAGCTTTAGTACCCATAGACAAAGTTGACTTGAAAGAGCATTGCACGTGTCGGGCGGAGGTTAGGGTTCGGCACCCACTGGAGGCAAGTTGTCTTCTTTTACACTTTCACTTACCTTATCATCAATAATACAACATTTCAGTTAATTTAATTAGCGCGCATTTAATTTACCCCCTTCTTCCCTTGTATTAATTCTATGTTGGGTTCATACAGAACTTAACGCAGATCACACGAACTAAAGACACTTCGCCTTGCGTTACGCACAAGTCAGTTCACCGTTCAACCAAATCAGGGCGAGATCAACATAACTGACGTATCTTTCTTACATGAAGTCGCCAAACGAAGGGCATTGTTTTCGCTGACAGTGACTAGCCTCACAGGTGCGCGCTTTGTATGAGCTTCGCGCTGCAAGAAACACACCTTGCAAGAGAATTCATGAAAGCATGCGTTTCTAATTCGCTTCTGCAAAATACATTCTGAATGCACTGAGTTATTAAGGCTCAGGTGGAAAGAAATATCTCGAATCATTTAATGCGAACAAAGGTTTAAGAAACCGTCGGCACCTCTTAAAAATACCTTGGGGCAGGAATTTATTTAGACATCCAGTCAGTGGGGCAGGAATTTAGTTAGATATACAATCCTGTAGGGGGCCTCCTTCCGAATGTAACAAGTAAGTCCGGAAGCGTTCGGTTGAACAGATGTCTCCTGACGTAATCAAGTCAATGAAAGAACTCATTCTGCAATTAAGATTTTCAAAAAGAAGGCGTTTGGAGCAGTATAAAAAAGAGAGAAAGTGAAGTCACATTCTTGCTTTTTTTTTTTTTGCAGATGCGGGGATTTTCGAGTCCCTCAAAACTGCGAACTCGAGGCATCACTTGAAGCATTTCCAAGCTGCTGTCCAATACTCATCTGTGGAGGCATTTGAGCCCGGAAGCATTGGCCACAATGAGGCCAATTTGTTGACCAAGGCTGTAAATGGAACTACGAATAGAAAAATAAATAAATAAATAAAGGTGACCATTTACAGCATTTCCAATGAGTAATCACATGCTTTCCACTTTCCCCGTACTTCGCGTGTGGGTAGGACCGCCAAGCGGAACGTTTCCCGTAACTGTGGAGCTGTTGACCAAATCAATCTTCTCAGGGGTCAACCAGTCTGCTTGTTCCTGTTAATAAATGGTACTTTTTGCTGGCTGCTGTCACATTCTTCATTTCACAGCGAACTTACATTACGCATTCGAAGCAGGGTTTGCTGTGTCCGTCTGTCTGCCTTGTCGGGCCGACTCGCCATCGTGTCGTGGTCCGGCCATGGTCTTGCTTCTCTTCAGCGTCGCACTCATTGCATATTGGCGAATAATAATCAATCATTTATTTGAAGTGTCCAGGAATAAGCCTAAGGTCGAAGTTCTCGCTCCATGCGTACATTAATAGCACCAAAATAAAGACACTTCAGGATAATTTAAGTAAAAAAGAAGCAATGAATAAAACCAACATTTATGAAAAGAGTGCACACAATGTGACGTTGCTTACAAGCATCTGCCTAACTCCGACATACAGCGAAACCGGCATTTCGGGACTGGCAAAACAAGAGTTCCTCATTCTCTTTCGATGCCGAACACTCGAGTAATATGTGACTATAAGTTTTTCACTCAAGCTTATAACCTGAAGAATGAAAGGATTAATCAGGCGTAGCGCGTGTGCAACCACGCCCTGATTAATCCTTTGTTTTGTAGCGACTATTCACAAAACAATCAATGAGTCTGAGCCATAGCGATACGAGTCTATAGTATTCTAATTAGCACCCTTGTTTTGTTAAGTAAGCAAAATGAAGAGGCGCCCGGCTCTATTCTCTAAGCCGCTTCAATAAGCATAGCGGGGCGCAGGCTGCCCTGTCCACGTGCTTCTATCAGTGGCGGGAAATGCGCTGAGAACGCGAAGGAAACCGGGTGGCACGTGCACGCATTCGCGAAAGCAGAAAGAGGGTATCTGTGCCTTACATGCATGGAGTGTCACGTGGTTCAAAGAATTAATAAAGGGAAAATGAAACATTCACCCAAACGCAGCTGAGTGCTACAGAGGAAACCCATACGGGTTGTTCGAAAGAAAAAGCCTTGCACCTGAAGAAAAGTTCGTGCTGGTCTAGGACTCGAACCCGGGACCATCACCTTTACGGGACAGCCGCTCTACCATCCGAGCTAACCAGGCGGCTCTAGCAGACGGCACGGCGAAGTCGAATTTCTCAACTCGAAGCAAAGGCAGGATTTTGACGTAATAGTTCTGCGCAAACCCGCAATGTGAAGAGAAGTAATGAATAAAGAAAAGGTTATTAAGAAAGGTTATATTGAAGAAATGTGATTAATAAATAATGGTTTAAAGAAAGGGACCCGTAAGGTGGAAGGGGATGTCGTATTTTCAGCTCCACAAAAAGCTATCGAGCGTACGTAAGGCTACCGATCCGCCTGGAAAGACTAGGCGAGAATGCGCGAAGAAGCACCAGTGCCCCTTTGTGCCCCGCGCACAAGGCGTCGTTTAATGCTTCCCATTCTCGTGCGGCAAAGTGCGCATAGGGCAGACCGATGGGGTGCCTGAGTGACAGGTTAGGGAGCATGGGCGAAAACTTATCTGTTGTCGAGATGGGCATGTTTAAGTGCACCGTGATGGTTGTGGGTGCGAACCGCTGTTTAGGGATTGTTCCGTCATGCATAGAAATACGGATAAGGATAGGCGGGGAATTGACCAAGCAAGGTTGATTGCAGAAGAGGTTGCTAAGTGTGTCAACGCCCAGTCGATTACTCTGAAGTGAAGAGAGATTGCCTATCTGGAAAGTGCTGGTGTTTGCATGTGCGCTGAAGGCTACTTTTTATTCGTTTTAGCGCACGTCCTGTCGCCTTTGTTGTCCGTGACAATTCCGAGCCATGACCTCAACTACTGCATCGAACCAACTGCAGCCCAAAGATCTGTACTCGAGCTTAGCGGAGCTATCGCTCCTCATGCTTCAAAAACTGCGATAACCATTTTTGTAATTTCGCAGCTAGATGTTATGCAAGTGTACTAATATATGATAGCTACTTCCGATGCTTGCTTGTTATGTGTGCATCTGCTTTCTCTTGTGCACAGTTCTTTAGACCAGGGTATGCAAAAAAAAAGGGAATTGATAGTTTCCTTCAGAGGACTCTACATCACGCAAATTGCGAAATATTTTTATTTGCTCCATGAACATACGTTGCCGTGTGTGCAGCTCTATGCAATGCTTTCGGAACCATCATTGGTAGGTGTTTGCGAATAGTGATTTTTGAGACTGAATAGAATACAAATCGAATAGTTCCAGAATCGAATAGAATATCGAAAACTTCTCGAGTAGTTTCCGAATAATAAACGGCCGTTATCCCAACTGATATGAAACGACGTTCACGTCCCAGCAATCTTAAAATTAGCAAGTTTCTGTCATTACACAGTTGAAGCATTGTTTATTAAAGGCACAAATGTAGCATTAGGATTGAACAAGTAGTTTCTTCGCATGTACAGAGCTCTTTAGAGAGGGCGAATGATCGCTGTACAGGTTAAGTACGGCTACCTGAGTGACGTAGCTTGCTCCACTACGCAAGCTCTCATGTATTATGTCGATACTACGCCCGCGGGGGTGAAAACTTACCGTGCTTTTACTACGATTTTATTTTTATTTGGGTACAGTTGACATCTTGAAGTATTCAAAAAGTATTCGACAAATATTCGCATTTACTAAAGGTGACATTAGATTCTAAGACCGAATCGAATAGGACACCATTCGATTCGCTATTCGTAACTTCCTAATATTCGCACGCCCCTAACCATGGGAGCTACCATGAAGCTTTATTGCGTGGCCTTCGAGATTGCACCGGTGCGCTTCGTTGCAATCTTGGAAGCCACTGTCCTTGAATCGTTCGTTGAATCGCAGTTGCTACTGCTGCCGAGGAGCGAAGCTATACCCCCTCTTCGCGAAGCTGGTAAAGATGAGTAGCTGCACATAGCAGATGCAGGTTTTTATTCTACAGTAGAGGTCGGTCGGTGCGCGTTTGTGTCGTGGACGCGAGAGTCTTGCGGAAGCGCAATTTCGTGTTATGATTGATCTCGCGTTACATTGCCCGGTCGATCGCCAGCATAAGCCTACGCTGTACTCGGGCCCTGCAATTGCTGTGGGATTTCGGCTGTGAAGCAGGAATCCTTAGCCCCAATACCAGCCCATTAGAAATGCTCGGACTTTACTCAAGAGAACAAACTGCATCTCATATGGGTATACGGTAGGAGGAAAACCCTCGCCACGTCCGACGATTTGCTCCGAATGCGCGATCATTTATTTTTATGTGTGCGTATGTGAAGCTTGTCCAATAAATTATTCAATTGCGAGTACGCGCCTTGTGCTGTCATTCCTATCTATTTCATCGTTTTGTTGCACTTTACGTAGTTCGAAAGATGGATCCAATTTTGAATACGCCGCTTCTGCCCTATTACTTGTGTGAAGTGATTTTAGGAAAGGAAACGGAAGAGATGAGTGCAGCGCCGTAACTGTCTCTCACAGGAGGACACCTCAACAGCACTGCACGGGGAAGGGGGAATGGGAAGAAAAAGATGAAGGACTTGTTTGAAGAGCATTGCGCTTGGCAAGTGTTGAAAGGAGACCACCTCGTGTATGCCGAGTGTCCTATGGCTTCAATTTTCTACCCAGGAACAGGCCGTGATAACTCGGGATAAGGTGGGCGGAGCGCACCATTCTACGAAAACAAATTAAATTATGGGGTTTTACGTGCCAAAATCACTTTCTGATTATGAGGCACGCCGTAGTGGAGGACTCCGGAAATTTCGACCACCTGGGGTTCTTTAACGTGCACCTAAATCTAAGCACACGGGTGTTTTCGCATTCCGCCCCCATCGAAATGCGGCCGCCGTGGCCGGGATTCGATCCCATGACCTCGTGCTCAGCAGCTCAACACCATAGCCACTGAGCAACCACGGCGGGTGAGCACACCATTCTGACCACTGACGAAAAACGAAAAGGAATAGAATCGCTATTTTATCAGTCGTATTAAGTGCGGAAGGATTCGTTTCCTTCGATGCTATTTATTTTTTTTATCGCCCATCGCAGCGAGTGGCCGATAACGGCGATATCGAAGAACTGGCTTCAAGAGCGCCAACCACGAAGGCGAAGAAGACTGCAAAAAAATGGCTGTGGCTTAGGTAAGGTTAAGCCCAGGATGCGAAGCATACTAGCCTTTATTTTAGTTGTTGAACCACTGTTTAGCCGGGTGAACTGCTGTTGCTTGGCTATATTTGGTTCGGCTAGACGAAGAAACAACTCATGCATTACTGCTTCGCCTTCAAGAGTGGAACGCGACAGCGTTCCCGTCGACCCGCCAAGGGGTGTAAGACAATGGGCTACAGGGCAGCGACTACGCGCCCCGCATTGGACGCGGTGAGCGTCGAGCAAAGCAGCGTTCGGCGCGGCAATGAAATGTGCGCCTGAGCAAGAGACGCACGCCTTAGAAACAGCTCGTTTCTAAGGCAACACCGCATTCACTAGAGGCGCTTTTGTACCGCTTTGAAGCATCGTACTCGTGGCTCAGTGGTAGCGTCTCCGTCCCACACTCCGGAGACCCTGGTTCGATTCCCACCCAGCCCGTCTTGCAAGAGTTGAGCCAAAGCCACTTCTCCTCTGTCGTGACGTCACGGTGTCACGTGGTTTCATGGCGACACCGCCGCGCCTGAGGAGCTGGGTTGAGCTCTCGTAATATGCTTCGCATAAAAGGAAAAGAACCCTCGCAAAACACAGCCCCAGGTGTGCACATTGAGCGAGGGAGTTACGGCGTCGGCGGCAAATGTCCCACCCCTTTCCTACAAGCACTATTGTTTCACGATCCAGTCGATCTCCATCGATTTATTGCTGTAAGCGTCTCCTGCTCTGACCACATCGACAGGGTTAACGAAGGGAGGCGGGTTCTTCATCTTGGGAAAACGGAAGTCGATGTCGCAGATGCAGAACTTCCCGTTGCACCAGGCCTGCTTGGCGCCACGTCCGAAGCACTCGTTTTCGCACTCTTTGGTCGTGCAACACGTGACCGCGGAAATCGCCAGCAGGCTGCTGGTCACCACTGCGAGCCGAGCAGAGGCGACCACGGACAGCGGCCATCTTCGGCGAGGCGTGCCCCGCATCGCGGTGTGTCGGCCGTGCGTTCCCCGACGTTCGTCCACTGAAAGCAGCGATTAATGCGCAAGAAGCAGATGAGAGGAGGCTCGAGGACTGGAGGAGAACGGTGACACATCTCTAGGTACGGTAAGAAAACGCGGGTTACGTGAATTTCACTCTGTGGAAAGTTTTGACGCAATCTATCTATCTATCTATCTATCTATCTATCTATCTATCTATCTATCTATCTATCTATCTATCTATCTATCTATCTATCTATCTATCTATCTATCTATCTATCTATCTATCTATCTGCTCGTCTGTCTCTGTGTGTGTCTAGATATACATTTATATCTAGAAGTATAGGTATATAGACATACCCGCCGTGATGGCTTAGTGGCCAACGGTAGTGTGGCTTTGTTGTTGTGCCGCTAAGCCCGAAGGCGCGGGACTAAATCCTCGCCGTAGCGGCTGCATTTCTATAGAGAAGTGCAAGCCCGCCCGTGTAAAGTGCATTAGCTGCGCGTTAAAGCACACCAGGCGGTCATAACCTCATAATCATATCATAATCGTAACCCTCATAATCACATAGCATTTGGACACGTAATGTCCCGGAATTTAATTTTCTTATGTAACCACGTATATCTGTATATGCAGATATATATAATACTAATTTTCAAGCCCGGAAACCTGTCAGCGTTATAGGAACATTGCACTAGTAGAAGTAGGTTAGACAGCCGCCTGCAAGCTGCGCGCCTCTCAAAACTTCCTAAGAAACATTCGCGAAAGTGCCGCCGTGGAAATTTGAGCAACAAGCTGCACGCCTTCTTCAAGACGGAGTGCCCCAGCAAATACTGCCGGTATTCCCATTTCCTAAGCGCAACCAAAAAAATCTAAACGAGTTTAACGGCTGTGTAAATGTCTATAGTAATGGTCCATAAAGGCTCTGGGGCAGTTGCTAAGGGTCAGGTGGTACAAATGCAATAAATTAGAAATGTGCAACAAACATACACAGGCTGAATATAGGTACGTTAGTATTCTAAAGAAAAACGCTTTCGGAGACTATATATAACAATAAACATGACAGAATAAATATGCCAAAGTAAGACGAATCGGTAGTAAGTTCACAGGAACACTTACGCAAATCTTCGCTATTTATTTTTTCTTTTCGTTAGTATCCGGTAATAAGTCGTAACAGACTGTCAATCAATACAACTTTGAGCGTATGGCACGTTTACAAACCTCCGATAATACGCGAGGGGCCAACTGCGATTCACTGCAAACGATTACAGTTCCTTTCGCATTCGGCGTTTATTTTTTTCTCCTTAGAACAGTTTATACACACAACAAGCTCTATCTATTCAAAACCAGATTCCTGCGTAATGTAATACTAAGCAGAATTCCTTGCGCAAGCAGTTTAACAATTGGCATCATGCTCTGTTTGTTCCGTTTTGTATTCTATGAACATCGCAGCACACTTTCTCACAAGAAAAAAAGAAAAAAAGAAGGGAGAGGAGAGGGGAGAGAAGCATTGCTTTGTACCGTTTCTATTGGCAAACTCGGCACTAGTCTTCACGCTTCGTGGAGGAAAATTTCTTACTTTCCTTGGTCCTTGAAACCACGAGTACGAAATTGGGGAACACGAAAGAGGCCCTACGCCAGGGCAAACTGTTCAACTGAACGGCTTTTCTTATAAAGCGGCCTGGAATACAAAACGCCCGTATACGTAAATAAACGGGCAAAGAATAGCGCAGATGTTTTATTCGAATGTGAAGGGCGTGGGTATTTGCGAAAATAAAGTAAACAAGTGTTTCTTTAGTTAGAATGTCTCCACAGCGTTCTTTAAAGTAACGCAGTTTCCCCTGAACTGCGTTTGAAGCTGTGAGAGCGGAGCGGCATAGCTCGTAGCCATGCAAGCGCTCGCAGGGACTCTCAGTTTGCGGCATCCGACGACTCAGCGTGCTCCAGATTGTTTAATTTTTTTTTATTTCACTTCGCTCAAAAAATTATTATTGCAGAGTTGGACGTGACTATTTATTAGAAAATACGGTCTCTGAACCATACAATATGTATACAAATTCTTTTCGTTTCTGATCCCCCCCCTTTCTGTTGTTGGCTTACACGAAAGAGCGCCACCATAAACTTTGGCATCGACAACTCAGTGCAATGTACGGGGGAAAAATGAAAATATTTGCTTGAAAAGAGTCGTTAAAAAATACAGCTCCAGGCTGCAGAAGAAAACCGCAGTAAACGACACCGGCAACCTCGCATATGATGACAACGCGTTGCGCTTTTATGAAATCGAGCCTGATTTCTGACTCGCGTTGTGCGGCAAATTCGCGCTCTATGGGGCGTAGTTTGTAACGATCCACTTCATCCTATGTTTACCCATTCATCATCATCATTTATTGTCCCTTAATGACCCTTTTCAGGGTACTACATAAGGAGGGGGGGGGGCAAAAGCATCAAGAAACACTATGGTCATTATTATACAATGGTTAACTCATTTGTACAGCGGTAAACAAAACTTGGTATACATGCTAATAGACACTGGGCAAGAAAAATTAAGAAACAAAACAAAGTAAGGTACGAACCGGCAGTAGAAATGGCAACACAAGCGGCAATATAACAGAAAAGTAGTAAAAAAAAAGTTAGACGTTAGAGTAACAGCATAGTAGTGGTAGGTTAAGGGTTTAGAAAACATGACAAGAGGTGTATAAATTTATCTGGATTACTTTCATTTACTATGCTGTTGGGTAGCGCGTTCCACAATTCAATAGCACTAGGTAAGAAAGAGTTGTTGATGAAGGCATTAGAGGAACTATGGAGACGTTGTAGACTCAGGTTGCTAAAGAGGCGCTTAGAAAAGCGGTTGGGCGGAAGTAAGAGATTGTTCCTGATATGGTGGGAAATTGTAATAGAGTTTGTGGAAAAACCGTTCAATTCGATTTCACTTTATTTCCTGTTCTTCTTCTCTTATCATTCGTCACGTCGACTTACTGATCCCAGCGATAACGGCGGTGTGGCGTAGTCTGAACAAATAACGAACGGTTTCTAAGGTTTGTCGGTGCATTTCGAGCACTTCTTGTTGAGTCTACGGCGGCAGATAAAGCAATGGACCAAGTGCAATGAAATTTGGGCTGCGCAGAACGTCTAGTTCAAGATGATGTAGATAGCAGCCTCAGAACTAAATTTTACGCTTTATATATAGAACTGGATGGGTCACAAAAGACTCGGAGAAGTAGACGCTTCTGACAATTAAAAAGAAAAAAAGCTCTACGGTTCCCTTCTTCGGTGGCGGTTCGTACCTTGCGAGAACGTGTCATAACGTGTACCAAAGAGTAAATACAGGTATTCAGATTGTACGCGGCCCAATTGTCACATCCCTTGACCCGATAAGATGTTGCTGTTGATGATGATGACTTATTGGCACACTCTTTGAAACGGGGCGATGAGAAATAGTCACCTAGCCTGCCTGTGTTAACAAGATCCAGCTACATGCAGTATGCAACTGCTACACGCAACTGTTACATGTCGGGACACATGGTAGAATACAACGCAACTGCAAGGCAAAGTTTGCACGTGTCGACGCTACGCGGCGCACATCGCACATTACGTGACAAGTGACACGTCACGGTGCTAATGAAGATGATGGCGAGGATGATGATGATGATTATGATGATTATGATGATTATGATGATTGTGATGATTGTGATGATGATGATTAGGAGGAGGATTCATTGGCCTCCCCTTTGAAACGCGGCGGTGACAACGCTCACCAATCCTGCTTGATTTAGTCAAGTATGCCATACACGTTTTTTTAAAAGTGTACTGGAAAGTATTCTACTACACTGTAACGATACGATGCTGCTGCTGATGATGATGATGATTTGCTGGCATCCCCTTTGAAATGGGGTGGTGACGTAATCGCCAAGCCAGCTTGATGTATACTGTGCATACGTTTTTTTTTTCATTCTGGCATTTTTGTATATACACCTCTGTAATCCTTTTCTTCCTCAAACTTTCTCTACCGCTACCTATGCAATTTCTACATGGCATGCCACCTGGTGTAATAATATGCAACTGCAACGCAAAGTATGCACGTATCGACGCTACGCTTCACGCATGTCACATCGCGTGTCTCCTCGCGTGCTAAGACGCGTTTAATGTGCATGTTTCTGCTGCAAGCAAGCAAGATGATGAAGCAACATTTGCTGGGCCCGAAATAAATCGGTGGTGCACGCAGGCACCAGACGGGGTGGTTCCCTAGTTACGGGACCCATATGTTTCCAGCAGCTCCTGGCCCCTCTCCGTCAGTGCGAGCTGAATCGGTAGGGCGGGGCTGGATAACATAGTCTCCCATCGCTCAAGGGGTTGGGGATTGGGGGCGTTGGTGGGAAGGGGAGGAGGGGGGGGGGGTCTTGAGTTCTGTGCACTCTGCCAAGACGTGCGGCAGGGTGCCCTTTTCTCTTCTGCAAAAAGGACAGAACATATCGTGTTCCGCAGGGTACATGTGGTTCATCAGTACGGGATGCGCAAGCGATCCCGCCTGCGCTCGACGCAGGATCGTCTGTTGTTGCCTAGTTAGTTTGGGGTGCGGTTCTGGCAGTCTGCACCGTTCCTCTCGGTACATCCGGGTAATGTCCCGAAAGCTGGTAACCGGGTGCGGTAGCTCTGCCGGCTCGTGCTCGGCCCGGATTGACATTTCTCGGGCATGGTAGTCGGCGATGGTGTTGCCTGCTACCTGCGAGTGAGCCGGGACCCACACGAGCTCTATGGCTCTTCCCGGAGGCTTGTGCTTGTCTAGAATGGCAAGCAAGCAAGCGCTGGCGTGGCTCATGGTGTATGCAATTTATGCAAACTGCGATGTTCGCTCTGTAATATATTTGTACTTTTGTTTACTGTGTAGTAAAGAAACAAAAACGCGCTGGCGTGTCTCAGTGGTAGAGTAGCTGGCTCCCGCGTAGTGGGCCCGACTGCGATCTCGGTGGTAACTGGTTGCCTTTCTTCTCGTTCCCGGCGATAGCTGCGACGTACACCGGCGGCGGATAACATCGCCAACTGAAACGGCTATTGTAATGAGCCCATAACAGCTTACGCTGTAAAAGCCCAGAGGCGACGTGCTGTGACTTGTTTCACATCGGATAAGCACCATGTGAACGCGTCGTCAGCTTAGGTGCTATCCAAACGCTGCTATTAGGAAAATGAGACAACTACTAGTCCCGGAGCTTTGCCAAGATTGCTTCAACGGTATATGCCACCTATTTATAACGAATTTTGCCAAAGTGAAATTTCATTGCAGTTGGCTTTTAACAAGAGGAGAACTTATTGCAGCAAAGGCTGAGAGGTCTACGTAAGCCAGAATGCTCTGACCTTAAGCAAGGTACTGGGTAAGTCGACTTGGAAACTCGCCCAGAAATCAGTACCTTGTTAGTAAATTATGATTTTGAGCCAAAATCAGTAAATCAGAAGTTCCCAACTTCCCAGCGTCTAGTAGCTGTTAACTAAATTTGGTGTCTTCATTTCGCTCAAACAAAAAGTGCACAAGCCTGTACAGTCAGTAGGAGAAGTTCAAAATCCTGTCTGACATCGCATTTCCTACAGCTTTCGCAAGGCCGAGACCTGGCATTGTTCAATCGTGTCGCAACAACCGATGACGCAATACACAGCGCCCTCTTCTTTCTTATGAACGTGCCGGTGGAGATACCAAGATTGTAGAGGCAGTAACATTTAAATCATGAAGTTTGACGTCACGAAACTGCATAGTGGGTTATGAAGGACGTAGTAGGCGGAGGGCTCCTACGCAGGCGTATTTGCATCCCACCGCTATCTAATTGTGGCGGCCGCTGCTGGGAATTGAACCCTCGACCTCGGGCTCAGCAACGCAACGTCACAGCTACTGCACCATAGCGGTGGATATTCAGTAAGATGCCACCGTGGCCGCACGCCGAACTTTCAATTAAGGACATTAACATATTAGATGCGCGGATTTGGGAACGCGTCTGCGAAGCAAACACTTAGTGGACGAGGAAGGAAAGACAAAACCGGCGCTGTGCTTGAACTCAAAATTTTATTTATAACGCAGACACTGCGAGCTCTACTGAAATGTAAAAAAAAAACATTGCACACTATTTCGCGCATAACATTGTACATGACAGACGTATGTCAGTCTGCTAGCATCGATCGCCTGCGCTTGCAAGAAGCCGCCACGTAAATCTTCATAGACAACCATACTCCTTGCTGGACATCCATCGTTGCACATGAGCCGCATATAGGTCGCGTTTCCTTTTGCTGTTTTGTGTTCTTAGCATTTTTTAGCTGTACGCTTGAGAGATGTTGGCGCCACCTAGCGGTGATATAGCACGAATTCGGTCGTTCCTCTTTCTTTCTTTAACATGACAACCGTGCAGAAAAAAAACCGCAAAGTCTACTACCAAAAAGGACGAAGAATAACGTAAGGATGCGGTGAAATCAGTTACAAAGTTTAAAGAAGACAAATTTCTCTGTGAAGGCTGCGAAAACGAGGGTTAAAACGTGAGCGTAGGATCCTGAACATGATGAGCAAAACAAGAGCTGCTTGACGTCTCTTGAAATCTGTTTCTCCTGCTTTCTGTATGTGCGCGCAGCTGAGGCTAACATTTGTTCCCGATTTTTGCGCTGGCGTATAAGCTCACTGTGCAGCACAATTACGGAGCAGCCAGCTTAACCGCGAGGTCCCATTGGCCTGTATGCGAATGGTGACGTCACTCTTCGGTCAGAAAGAATTTCGACAGTCTTGACACCCGGTGAAAGCGGGACCTTTTGAGCTTGTTACGACGCCGTGATTTCGCGGTACACTCGTCAATATACAGACAGCCAGTCAAACAAAGAATGCGTTAGAAAAGCCATCATGACGCACTTTCTTGTCAGCTCCTCGTGGCCCGTTTGACAGGTCTGCGAAACAAGAAGGAAATGTCTGCGTCCTTTCTTTTCAATACAACACCCTACGTGAGGCAAGTAAGACGACCAATGGGCCGTTTTCTGTGAGTGCAAATGGCGTCAGTATAGCGCCGGTTATGTCTTGTGTTGAGGATAATTTATGCACTTGCTGAGACGCACGAGAGAAGCGTGCCGTTTGCATACTATGCTGGTCGTGACAGGATTTGTAGAGAAAAAAATGAAAATGCGAAAGAAAAGAAAGCAGCTCTACCTTCCTCGAGTGGTAACAAACGTCCTGGCTCAGCTTTTAAGGACGAAGAGCGTGTTCTTCACAGCTGCGAGGAAACGAGCGTATATTGTTGGTCACTCCAAAGTATTCTGAGCTACATGACTTGCGTTGTACTTCTGGCAGAAAATGATCATTGGTAAAACAAAGGAAATGACATCAACAGGTGCGGTCATTACTGAAATTACACATGGTGTCAAGAAATCTGATTTTCCTGGACACGGGAATCTCATACGTTAGTCCAGGATCAAAGAACTAGCGTAGGGTGGTTAGAATGCCAACAGCGAACGACTCAAGTGAGTTAGGGTCAAAGTCAAGAATAATCAAAAGGTCGCCCAAGATTCTTAAAATCTTTAAAATATTGGTGTCTGTGCATGCTTCTAAGGATAATCTACTGGCGCGTTTGGTTCAGTCGCCTTCTAGAACGCACCTGTAATTCTCGTTGGCAACCTCCTCGACCTACTAACGTTTTGCCTTAGGTCAACTTTCATTTACTGAAATGGTGGACTGCATTTGCAGAACAAGGGACGTTTCACCATGTAGCCTTCAGGTTGAGGATTGTTTTTGCTTTTGTTGATGGTTGTTGTTGTCCTTGTCGTAAAGTAAAGATATTGTTCAAACCCACTATGGGGTATTGGCCGAGACGTGAATCAATTATTGAAAATTCGCATAGAGAAATATTCTGTAAAGCCGAAATTTCCCGTTAATAGTAGAAGAATGAATACAGTAAAAATTTGTAATCGTTAATTTGAAAGCTCAAAAAAGAAAGAAAATGAGGCAAATTTTATGGAGCAATCTGTTTGATTCAATAGGGAAGTATTTTGTTCAGCCACCATTTACCATTTTGTCTCGATCTTTCTATGAATCCTTTGCCTTGTTTCAACAGAAGAGTAGAGGGCGGTTGAAACAACTTTGATAAATAGCTAATAAATAGCTTAGATAAATAGCCAATAGCTTATTCAACAGCTTGACCAAATTTTGTAGGTTATTACTTAGGCATTCCATTCTGGTGAACTTGGAGCCTCGTGGTAATGTACAACTGTTCGCTTGTCGTAAAGCCGAAACACCAGTTGTCTTGACAAAAAACTGATTTAATATGTAATTATTCATCCAAGTCGCTTCGTACGAGGCAGAACTTTACACTTAATAAACGGCTGACATATCCTTGCATTTAGGTAGCTGTGACTTTCATAAGTGACGCAGAAGAGTGACAAAAGCACCAATTTTCAAAACAACTCCGTTTGGACTAAAAAAACTGACTGCCCGAATGACGTACTCTCCACGGAACAGCTGCTTGCTGTCTACGGAGACGTCTAGACAAAGATCAAGATTATACCTAAAGCTTTACAAAGTCCCGCGTATGTACAACTCTATCGACAGTCCGCAAGGCAACAGAAAGACCAGCAAAGATATGCAGAGAGGTGTTAAAATTTTATGCTAACCCCTTAAGGCAAGGTTATCCCCAGAAACGAATATATTTGACTTTTAACGGCACGGGAGCTGTCATAGATAAGCAAGTTCAATACTCTGGTCTGACCGTGACATCGGCTTCATATCAGGCTGATGGCTTCGTTTCTGAGCTATGCGTTAAAAATAAATGCCTCACGGTTGGTCATGGGCCCTTTTTTTTTCGCAGGCACTAGCTCATGCTGGCTTTGCAACATTGACCCAGCATGATAACATCGCTTTCCCGCTCACTCACTCATTACCTCACTTGACAAAACCAACGTTTGCAAAGTCAAGGCCTTTTTGGCGAATATTGTACAGGCCTTTTTTACGCGTCTCTTGACAGGGCATGGTTATACTACTCGTCTTGCGTGTCTTTATCACTGTTACTGTTTGCAAATACTAGGACAGGCGGGTGAGTTGGTGTAGCAACATGATAATACAGCGCTTAAGACGAGCACAAAGAAAAGAAACATGAAGGTGCGCGGGCTCAACCGAAGTTTATTGAGAAAAAGAAACACATATATGGATGGATGTTATGAGCGTCCTCGTCGGTTGCGCCACCAAACTCTTGCTATTATACTGCCTAATGTACTACCTAGGTTAAACAATAAAAAGAACACTATGAACTCCCACAACCAAATTTCCTCCAACCTCCAATCGCCTCTTACTAATCCCTATTGCGGACATGTTTACTTTTCCACTGCTCTCGCTGAACCCGAGGGTTTCAAGGAGGCTGTTATATGTGTTTTTTTTTCTCTTCAATAAACTACTTGAGAGTCAACGCACCCTCTTGTTGTTTCTTTTCTTCGTGCTCCTCTTCGGTGCTGTTTCACCATTTTTTTTCCAGAAAATGAAGCGCCAACGGTAATGGCACACTAAGAAGGAATAAAAGACACGTTCGCCAAGCGCATAATCAGTGAAAACTGCAGTCACTGTTTTCTCTTTGTTTGAATTTAATTGACGCCACTAAATACCCCCTGAATCTTCGACAGTCGTGAACAGCCAGCTAGATATTTCTTTCTGTACATATGTCAGTCGCATTAGCCAATCGCCAGCGCTGCTCACATTAATCAAGTAGAAATACTGCATCGTAAATTGTATTAAAGGGCTCAACGCTGAACTCTGGCGTCCAAGGTCGGGCGATCGCTTCCGTAATACGCTGCCCTAATTGTGCGATGTCAACCGCATATAACGCTGTTGTATTTGTACCCGCGCTAAGCAGTGAGAATAGGCAGCTCACGCTTCGTACAAGGCTTTTCTTTTTTTTCACGTAGGCCCAGGCCGGGCCAATTTGATGCTAGGAAAAAGCTAGTGAAAGAAGCGTTATCAAAAATGAAGATGAAGAAAAAAGAGAGATCCTCATCTCGAATCTCTAACCTCCTCGCCTCTGTCGTCCGTAATTTCGCTGGGGCGCGTTCTTTTCAACGCAACCCTTGTGGGAAGGGTAAGAGAGGAGGTGATTTAAGCGACTGCGTGTGACGGCGTGGCTTTTAAAGAGAACGCCAACAGGCGGCAACACGGCGTCCCGTCGAAGGCGCGTTGTAATGAGTGAAATACGCCTGTTGCGGAAGCAGCCAACGCCTGCTCGTCGCGGAGGCGACACGCGCAGCTCACAAAGGCGTCGCTTGCGCCCCGAAAGAAAGGAACGAATGAGACCTTGTTTGCGGTTTTCACTTCTCGTCAATGCACACTCGTGCAACCACTGTGGGGGCACGCTATAGAAGAGTTATCAAGAGAAAGAAAGAACTAGACGAACTGGTGGAGACTTGGATGCCATTGTTGCCAGCGTGTTTGCTTATTTTTGTTTTGTCACTCCCCATTGTGCTTTGCTCACCGCGCACCCTCGCCTGCTCGTCGAGCTCCCGAATCTGAGGCGTCGTCGGAGTTGTGAGGACAGCTCTGGGTTTGCGGGCGTGAGGAACACATACTTGAGCAACCTCACCGTCGCGGACCCTCTATCGCGTCCGTCTGGGATTTCGGCCCAAAACTTAGCCCGCAACAGCCTCGATTCGTGCGAAGACAGTGCTCGAACCAGCCGGGACTCTGGCCAAGACAAGCCGGGACGTCGCCAGTCGTCGAAGACGGCGTCTTCGCTACTCGTTGGAATTGCGTCCCTCCTGCAAGAGTTCGGCCACGCCTGTGCGGTTTTCGTGACAGCGAGGTGACGATAGATGCAATCAAACAATGTGTTTAACCGTTGAGTATTATGGAACCAGGTGGGGTCGTTTTATATAGCTGCGATTATTAGTACGGCAAACCTAAAATGCCCCCAATATCGTTGGCTAGGAGAAGAAATGTTTCATAGAAATGGATTGGCGATAGTACAACTCGAGTTGTAAAACTTGATTACATAGCAACCAATATATACTTCAGACGTATTAATAGTGTCTATGATAGAGCAGTGGGAAATCTGAGCGATTTCTTCGTAATTAACGTTCAAGATGCAAAGCGAATGCCACGGTTATTGCAGCCTTCTTTTCCGCATGCACTACTCATTATATATTTTTTTCAATTTTTGAAATAATATTGCGAATTTGTCCAATGTTTCTACTAAATGCTCTTCGTCTGTTTAATCTACGTTTTTCTTTTTTTGGGGGGGGGGGGGGGGGTGTATTATGCATCACAGTTAGAAAATAGGCGAAGTGTGATCCTAAGAGGACAGTTTACGTAAGAGAGTCCGTATCTAAATACATTAGAAGGACAAAATTGTTTTGCATAAGAAGTGAAAAGCGGGCAGGTTGGAACCTATCCATACTTGGGCGCCGCACAAACAAACGAAACACGAGAAAAAGACGGGCCAAGCGCTTGTCCTGTCTTCTTTATCGTGTTTCGCTTGTTTGTGGGCTGCTCGCTTGGCATCCACTTAGTTAATGCATGGAGGTTTGTTACATTTAAGAGAAAAAAAGTTAAAATCTACCGACCGCAGGCAGTACAATTCTAAGCTAAGCTATCAGTTAAAAATTATTCTTTAGAACCACCAGCGTTTAAAAAAAAGTATAATGTTTGCAACCCGTTAACTCAGCAATGAGAACGATAATGCAATTATGCAAACCATACAAAACTGACACGTTATACACCACTCTGAAGTGTTCCACTAATGTGGGAGTAGGATCTATCGCAGAACTCTCGTAAATGTTTTAAAATTTTCGAGTAAGCTGCAAGCTCACATATCCGGTTTTTCTACTTCGGATGGTTTATCACATTCAGGTTGCTGAACTGCGATTTTTTTTCTTTTTTTTTAGCAGAGTTGCGGATTTATAAACTTCGTGCTTCAGCATTCTTTTCTTTTCCTTAATTTACAGTTTCGGAAAAAGTTTTGTAAACACTTCATATGTTATATCAACATGTTACCACAGTAGGTAGAATTTTACGTTGTCTCTGAAATGCAACAATGTTTTTGTTTGTTTAGCGGCTGTCTGACGGGATCACTTCGGCGTCCCACATGTATTTGAATAGGACAAGTCAGAGTTGGCCCCAACATAATTATATTCCTTATAACAGTTCCTGGGAAATGCAGCGATGGCCTGGTTAAAGAATTATTACGCAAATGCTTTTCCTCCTAGAGCTGCTGTACCGAGCCGAAATGTGCTGCCTTGACTGGGCGTGTGTAAATCATTAAAGGCCGAACAAACCGCCCTTTTGAAAAGTAAACTTAAATTCAGCTTTCGGAGGCGAAGTGTTCGTTGCTTTCTGAGTGAGTGATTTAAGCGATGCACGAAGTGCCAGCGAAATCGCCGGTCTTCTATACCAAAATGAACAGTACTTTTTTTTTTCAGAACGAATTGGTAAGCTCTAGTTTGCTCGAGAAAGTGGGAATAGAATAGCAGAAGCTGTTTCTTATGAAAGGCCTTGTGGAAAGGAGTGTATATTATAGCCGCTTCAGTAGCAAATAGCTATTCAAACTGTTACGTCACCTGAATAGACAAAGCACTAGACAACAGCTCAGAATGAGTCAAATAGGTCAAGATATTAAGCGACATCAGCTAGCATTGATTGTTTTTAACTACAATGTAGGTATGAAGGTAACCATGTTACATAGTAGTTTATGCCGGTTTAATGGGATCCGCTCAGTTCATGTCCTCCATTAACTACAGTTGACATGACGTGAAGTCCTCCAAACTAGTCATTTATGCATAAATAGCTGTTTAAGTGGTAATCTGAAAATGAAAGCGGTCATATTTCCCTTTGTTATGAGTTACATGGCTCTTTTAGGCAATGTCTGAACGGAACGAAAACAAAAACGAAAAAGAAAGCGATATTTTTGACCGGAACGATAACGTAACCGAAACGCTATTTATTATTTTGCATGGGAGTGAAACCGAAATATTTTTATCGGTTTTCGGCTCAACGGGAGGTCAGCAATCCGAAACAACCGACGTCAGGCAACGTCAGCATTATCCTCTCATCGTTCCTTCGTCCTGTTTTACCTTTCCTTCCGCATATCAGTGTTTTGCGCTGCAGAAATTTACACCATGAGCATTAGCGCGTATCTCAAGAAGGGATAATGCGCAAGCGATAGCCGGTCGAGCGCTCCACTAATCTAAGCTCGGTCAGAAAATCCAGCTCTAAGCCTTCATATCGGCATCATAGCAAAATCCAGGACTTACGCGCTCAGTAGGTTAGCGTGTAATTGTCTACGGGTACAACGCTTTGTTAGCTCATTTCCCATCTTCTTCTCTCCTATATGCCGTTCCTTTTAGGGCTAACTAAGCTAAGCGGAGCTGTTGAATTTTCTTACTCAGCAGATATAACTTCGAAATGCAACCTTTTCATGCTAAAACCCTATAGCGTATACTGAACATCGTTGATTTAAAACAAAACAAGAGGGATGATATAAAATGAGCATGTCAATAATATTGCTACGTTCACGTTTCCAAATTATAGCCCTTGATCCACTTTCATGGAAGTTATATAATTTCAAGAAAAATACTACTGACAAATGATAATTGGACTTAGAGAGAGAAATACTTTACTGAGAGCTCAAGATGTTAGAATAGCGAAATGCTTATCATACTACTCCAGATTTCCGTGGTAAAATATGCGATAAATACTGTAAATAAATAAATAAATAAATAAATAAATAAATAAATAAATAAATAAATAAATAAGAGTAACATATACATTAATAACCGCTCTAAAAACTAAAAGAAAGGCTGTGAAATAGATCGTTAGAGAGTGTTTTCTATACTTCTTTTTATTGGACGCACTGCCATCTTCGACTATATATATGCATGAAGACTGCCATAAAGACCACCTCAGTCTTCACAGCCCCGCCCTCCTCATGCGCAGAGTCATGCGGAGGCGTTCGACCAGAGAGACAAGGCCTGAGTGACAAGGTTAAAGGCAAAAGACTCGAGAAGAAAATCACTGCTGCTGCTGCTGTAGAAGGGACAGGAGCCAACAGCCATGAACAGGGGAGTGCTTCTGGCGCTGTTTGCTGCGACACTGACGCCGCTGCTAAACCGGGTGGCATGCCAGCCCCAATGTGACATGAACTATTGCGCCGACCAGTGCATGTCACTCGGGGCTCTGCGGTGGAGTTGCGAAGAGGAAGGGTGTCTCTGCACGTTTCCACTGGAAGGTGCCAAGACTCTGGGCAAAGGCGGTGGCGGAAATGGTGGTGGCAGTGACAGCGGCAGCGGTGGCGACAGCGGTGGCGACAGCGGTGGTGACAGCGGTGGCGACAGCGGTGGTGATAGCGGTGGCGACAGCGGTGGTGATAGCGGCACGGACTACGGGGACAATGGTGGCGGCGGAGGTGGAGGAAGCAACCGTGACAAGCAGAAGGACAAGCATCGTGACGACGACTACGATTACGACAACGGTGGTGAGTCACAGGACAGGGGTAGACCCAGAGAAGGAGGTGGCAGTAACAAGCACACCAAGGCTCCCGGTCGGTAGCAAACTTTTCCCCAGGGTAGCGTTGTTCAAATTTTGGGAAGTCTTTAGCGAGCAGCGCTGACGGGAAGGACAGAGCAGAAAACGCGAAGACGGGTCCTTCTGGGACTTGTGACGATAGATAAGCGCTAGTTCAACTTGCATGCAGTCTAACCTCGATTTAATGAAACCCGATTGTACGAAGTTTTCGATTTAAGAAAGTTTGGTTTAGAATCACGTGTGCACTTTTTCGCACTGTTTCGCTCTTTCTAACAAGTGATGCAACTCAGGAACAGGGCAGGGCCGGAGCGGGACAGTCGCCGAGTGCTTGTGCTGTTCAGTCTTGTCCTGTCTTTTTGAGCTCTTTCGGTTATACTCAGAAAAATATATTGTCCACAAAAGTGTTATAGTCTTTTCAATTTAGTGACTTTCTGAATATTACAAAATAATCTTGGGTCTCATAAATTTCGTTATATCAAGGTTTATGTGTATGTTCTTCCGAGTGTCCTTGCACCAAGGTATCGTACACGAAAGTAAACAAAAATTTCGAAAAGAGAACAACAAAAAAAAGAACGTTGAAAATATCCTTGCAAATCAGGCAGTTGATGTTCGCGAAATCAGCAAAAGGTTGGTTAAGATAGCTGCCCTACAATCTTGCAAGTAAACAGAAATTTAGATCAACCACTGGCCTTACGAGTGTCCCGAGTTTGTTAATGCTTGCTGCTTTGCATTTTCTCACGGGAGCTAGGACTTCCACATAGGCTGTTACACGTGACTTTGCAAGCCGGTCTTGCATGTACGACTGATTCAACGAACTTGCAAATTCTCTCGTCTAGGTGGCGGTAAGAAAAGCAAAGGCACTACCAAGAGCCCAGCGGACAGCGGAAAGAAGCGCAAGCCGCCAGGCCAGGGTGCCATGCCTCCCGGTGGTGATGGTCCGGACACCACCAAGGAAGGTGGGAGTGGCGATAAGGCGAAACAGCCACCACGCGGTACGCAGTCTAGTAAAGGCACCAAGAAGCCAACCACGAGTGCGGAAGACCACGGCCAGAAAGATTACGGACAGAAAGATTACGGACAGAAGGACTACGGAGTCAAGTCCAGAGGTGCCGTCGACGAGCTCATGCCCCGAAAGGCACTGGAACCGGACGGGGGTGCCGGTAGCCGACGCAAGGGGGGGAAAATGCACATGCCGTTCATTGTCAGAAGCTTGCACAAGCCGCTGTCCCCCAACCAGGTGATGGAGCAGATCAACCGACAGAAGGGGGACATTCCCATGAAGGAGATCCAAGATTTCTTGAAGAAAGGGGGGCGTTAATAAACAAGCTTATAGGAGAAGCGCGGGTTGACAAGTTTCGTTGCAGTATCTTCTCGAGAAAGGTAGCAGAGGGAGAACTCTCACGGGTACCAAAGGTGAGCATTTATGGAGAGTCGTCAACGAAAATGTCGTGACGTGACGTTATTGAATAGCGATTTCGTGCGCAATGTGTTTACGAACAAGTTAATCTTTTTTTAGTGCGGATATAACAGGAGTGCAGTTATCAAATACCGGAGGTACTATAGTCACGGATTGAAACGCGTCAATCTAGGGCTAATACGCATGTTTTCGTTTCCACCATCTGCAGTGCATGTGACACCGGTACAATATTGGCTCGGACACTTAGAGCCACACATTCGCTCCACACCTTCACACCATCATTAATGACCATATTTGTAGCAAATTTTTTATTTATTTATTTTAGAAATGCTGCCAACATCTGATACCAGGCTTTAGTCGAGACTAAGTCAAACAGTGAAAAAAGAAAGACAAAGCTATTAGTAATAATAATAAGAATATCAGCTGCGTGAAAGTTTGACGTAGCTCTCTCAAGTAGTTGGGCGTTTCCCGGTCGCGTTTCACTCCGTAAGCATCGTGCAGACTGCCTTCGCACATACAGTATTTGTTTGAAGACGAATGATAGGTTGTGAATTGTCAACGGTAGCGCCAGCATGTGTGTTTTTTATGGCTAAATTTATAGGGTTGACGCTGGGCAGATCAATTTGTTTTTTAATACGCATAAGCATAGTTGCGCGAATGAACAACTTAAAGAAGCCTTGGCCCTCAATCATTCGGTGCACCTTATCTCTGTGGAGGCAGGGTCCCGGTTGGTCGTCATGTTGAACCAATTTGTTGGCTGAATTGTATGAAGATAAATTTTGCAGCTTTGGAAGATTTACGATTAGGTTACTATTTCGGTTTTTTTGCAATTATTGGCAGTGATAACGCGAGTTAAGGTACGATTTCCAGAAGAATAGTATCAGTAGTCCCCACCGATTAATGTGCCTACCACCGGCAGACACGAATAGACACGGTAGACGCACGCACGCACGCACGCACGCACGCACGCACGCACGCACGCACGCACGCACGCACGCACACACACACACACACACACACACACACACACACACACACACACACACACACACACACACACACACACACACACACACACACACACACACACACACACACACACACACCTTCTGTCACTATTATTCTCTCGACTAGTAGGCATAGCCTGTGAGCAGTGCTGAGCATAAACATAAAGAAATACATGATATTCAAATTATGGCATTGGTGCTGAGCAAACATAAACTTGAAAGATGTTTCACGCGGTATAGAATGAACGCAAACACAATTGTACACGTCGCCATTATTTGTATATAAAATAGAACACACAATTACACTTCACTAAAGCTTCACTAAAATGTAGGGCCATCTCACATGCGTGCTCTCCCGGCGCTCGCTTGCTTTATCTAATTGACTGCGGCACGACGAGCACGTTTTTGCTCGAACTACGATGTCTTCCAATCGAAAGCTTTTTTTTTTGTACAGAATATTTTTTCTTTGTTTGCGTTTTGCCATACGTCACTCATGTACAATACACTTTCTTCACCCCCCCTTCTACATACGCTTCCCCCGCAAAGGCCCTGAGGGCGATCTAGAAGCTATTTAAACACGCAAGCTGAATGGACTTACATTCGTGATAAATTACTAGCACAATCGCGGAGCACGAGAAACGCTTCGCTATTCTACTGACAGCCTATGATCAATATGCGCACAGTGCTAGAACAAGCAATGTCGCTGGAGCCAACATTTCGACAAGAGGAATTTCCTCCGGGATCTGAAACAGGACGTCCGGACACTTAAAGCCTCGATTTTCGTGTTAACCTCTCTCTCTCTCTCTCTCCTCATTTTTTTTTTTGTTCTTGCAAAAGTATGCTTACGCTGTTAGCTCTTCGTTTTAGTGCTCATTTCAAGACGCCACAACAAGCTCAGCTCCCCTCAGTTACTTCAACTCCGAATCCACCCTCGGAAATGGCGTCACAGTTTCTTCGTTGTCGGGCTCTTGGGGTCATAGAGTTACTATACTGATTCTAAAGGACAAGCTACCCATAGGGGCCATGCATTGAAATCGGGAACCGCAAGACCGCCGCCATATTGCTACGCGCCGAGGTTGCCAGCTCCTGAGATGCTTGCTAGACTTGGTGACAGTAGTCAGTTTTAATCTGGCAACCGTAGCAGCGTAGCAGCATGGCGTCTCTCTTGTAGCGTGGTGATGTGGTGTGCGTGCAGGCGTGTGTTTGGTCTTTATATAAGTTGGTTCTTTATTCTGTGTTGCGGGATGCTGTGGGTGTGGTCAATGCTGACCGTGCAGGTGGCAGTTATACAACCTAAGGATGATTCTGTTGAAGTTTCCGGCGGTATGCGGTTTTCAGCGGTCACGCCTGTTGTAGGAGTGTCACTCGACAAGGTTACGAGTTAGGAGCGTGAAGCTGTGGTCAGACTCCTCATTGGCATTCCGTAATTGTCTTCGCACGGCCGAGGTCGGTTGCAGAAGCCGCTGGGAGCTTTTTTCGTTGTGGGGTGCTTTTCTCGTCACGACGATAGATATTTCTTTTTTACACGTACTGATCCAGCTATAGGGCACATGTAACCTATAAATGGAAGTCTCAGGAGAGCGCCTCAGATTATAATGAAACAGGCGGCGCAGGAACTCCAGGGCAGCCAAGGGAGAAGGGGGGGGGGGAATCAAAGCAAGAAGCAGAACAGTTCGTAGGTTGGGGCCGCTGAGGCAGGTGTGTGCCAGGATGCGCTCGCATGGAGAGCTCCCCTAGCACGCGCAGCGGTGCCTCGCAAGGTCGAGATACTTTAAAAGCAGCTGCGCCCATGATTTTTCTTTTGCCTCGGTGCAATGAGCCCGATTAACCAGAAAAATATGGAGGGCATCCGGTGCAGTCGCGAATGCGAGTCATTGCATATGTATACTACATACGTCGCCAGGCGTATGTAGTAATACAGTTAGTTGTATGAACTTTATGCATAATGCGCTTTGTTACGGTACCCTAAATGAACGGGTCTAGAGGATGGTGTTGGTACGTTTTTTTCGTACCGCCCTAATCCTATACCCCCCCCCCTACATACACACACCTATACCCCCATTTTTTTCTATATGTATACATACAATTCCTTCCCATGACGGATTGATCAGTTCAAGTTGTCAACTTGTCCATAACTGCCATAGGAATTACTGTAATAAACACAATTCCATGATCGGATTGTTTACTTTTATTATATTATAGCACTGAGAACTACATAGAACCTTATTTTGTATATGTGAGAGAAGTATAGGCCTTTTGCACATGTGGATATAAAAAGCTTAATCCAATGTGCAATACACAGACAAAGCAGATGCAACGACATGAACTGCATTGAGGGCCACACAACACATACGTAACTAAAAGGACAAAATATAGAGGGAAGCTTCAAAATACACTCTGTATCACTCCAAAGTATAGCATGTATGTGTACACTAAATGTTCAAAAAATGAATGCACCAATGTCCCATTTGCCCTTCAAGTTTATTATTAAGTTCAAGTTTACTGAAGTTTAGTATGAGCATATGTACAAGAGGAATCTGCTGGCACACCCGCAGTCAAGGTGGCTGGTTCGAGGTGTGCTGGCTGCCTCAGTGTAATAAAAAGAAAGAAATTGGTTGAATGTCGACACCAGTGCCACTGCTTCTTGCGTCTGACCTGCACGTGCCTCCGCGGCATATTTGTTGGCGGAGACTGCCCAGGTGAGCTGGCGTGGCGAGGCATATGAGTTATCCGAGAGAAAGAGTATCGTTCACATGGAGAAGTGGCTGTTCATATTGCGTGTCGCTTTCCCTCAAATGCTTCCTTGGCGACTAGGGTGACACACCCGCAGTCAAGGTGGCTGTTGGGGGTTGTTAACAACGGCCCGCTGAGGTGCAAGTTTTTCCAGCCAGTTGCGACAGTGGCGTCAACTTTTCTTGCAAAGCCACCGTCATCCTCTAGCCAAACGGCGTCACTATAGTGTTCTGGGGACAATGCGCTACGTCCGACACTCTGCGTCGCGGGATGGCCGAGATGAGTTCGACGAACCAGGCTTTGTGACTGAACACGTCACCGCCGACCCGGTCGGCCGTGAGCAACGGAGGTCCCGAGGGAACGTCTTCGGAAGCCCCTTCCCACGCGCCTTTCAAGACGCAAGACAATGGAGAACCGGCGGCCGCGCTGCGGGGGTCAGCTCGGAGAATGAGATGCGCCTTTCCTGACGTAAGCCCCGAGTTCTGCGAAGACCGTCTGACGTCGGTGGGGACCGTGAACCTGTGCGGAAGCGTTTGTGTGTAAGCCCTCCCTCAGAGAGGCGGCTCGTTTACGATGCCTGGTCGAACGTTTCCCTCAACTTGGGATCGAGGGAGGACCGAGTGTTTTTAAACCACTCTTGTGCGGCTGCTCAGGGTACTCTTATCTCGCAGTCATGCTAGACTGATGAACTGCAACGTCCTTATGTAGATACTGTAAATAAACCCATATTCCTCGTTCTCGATGAGAGGCAGTCCTTCCTTTCAACAACGTCCCCAGCGTGGATAAGTTGGACGTCGGCATGGGCCAGCTACCATCTAATTCGTGCCCGACTCCAATCTTGACAACTGGTTACGAACGGTGGGATTAACCTCCCACTCCTCACAGGGTATGCTGGCTGCCTAACGTAAGAAAAAGAAAGAAAGTAGATGAATGTCAGTACCAGTGCTATTGCTTCTTGCCTCTTACCTGCATTTGCCTCCACGGCCTCTTGGCTTGTAGAGTCTGCATGAGGGAGCTGCTGTGGCTAGGCGTAGGCATTGTCTAAGTAAAAGGAAAATGCCATTGAAATGGGGAAATATGGAAATAAATGAAGTTCTTATGTCTTCTTCTTGCACTCTTCTTGCCTAAAAGTTTTCAAACATAGTGTCCAGAATACACCAGCACTTTGGCTACTTTTGCTTTTACCTGCAGGTGTTGCCGTGAGATCCTTAGTATGGCTGCGTGCAGCATTGTAACACTTGGTGGAGGCATTTGAAGTGGTAGCCAAAAATATAAAGAATCATCCTTGTCTGCACGAATGCTTTCAATTTCTAAATGCAGTGGTAACTATCGCTATTGGTGCAAGGCCCCCCACATCTATGCGGCAAGTGCCATAGCTCGATACTGAATTTTTCCTTTAGCGTTTCACAAGGCGCCTGGCATGTCCACATTAGATGTGATTCGTTTATTTTTATTTATCCCAGTGTCAAAAGAGCATCATTCAATTGTGTTTATTTTTGCGTGTCTTGTTTTTTGGTTTGTTTCTGAATTTATCAAGCAACAGTCTCATGATGCTTAAGTGACTTATGTAATGACAATCATCAGCTTTTTTTTGCAGAAAAAGAACGCATTTCCTGACCCATTGTTTGCCATCCCATCACTCGCATAATTTTGCAGAGTATTCTACCTTTATTGACTTCCTTGATCTCCACTAAAGAGTCTTGCATTTTCAAATACCATTCTTTCCCTAAAATCATTCGACACTTCTCATAATTTCTGTAGCCTGGGCTTCTGATACTATGCATTCACCATTTTTGCTTGTTGTTTCCAACTAGAAATGTCTTCTTTAATGTAGAGCTTAAATTTTACCTTTGGAACACACAGAAGGGCTTGTAATTGCATATCTGCATAACAGGGGAACATGTTTCATTAAACATTTGCAAGATCCAAGAGAAGATTGATGAATGCAGCTTGCAGTGTGATTTGACTGAATGAGCCATAAAAGTAACTAATCTGACTTGATAAATTAAAGCACATATTAGTGTGATGTACAACATATGTTACACTAACATGCTGGGTTCTCTTGCTTATACAGCAAAATAATCGGTACGCGAGAAAAAAAATATCTTTGCAGACCCCTTGTACAAACTGATTTAAGGAAAATGAGCTGGAGCTGTCAACATGATCTACCTGTTTTACCTGCGAGTACAGTCAACAAATATGTGTCCCAGCTGCTTAATGGAAATTGAGATTATGTCAGTATTGCATATATGTGCCTGGTGTCTAAAATAATTGAATTTTGAAAATGCTCGTAGGGATCTGATGTGCATATCTGCAATTTAGAAATGCATGCAAAAGATTCAGCATCAAGTGCAAGGGAACGGTCCCACAGACCCGGAGTCGATCATGCAAATAGATTCGCTGCACACATTTGTGTCCAGAAAAGATATGCCACATGAAATGGCATGCAAGGAAGTACTGAAAATATTGCAATGTTAATAAAACGCCTACGCTTTTAATATGTGGGTTCATACACTCGATTCCGTCCGTATTAGGCACTCGCCTCTTGATTGCTTCGTGGCACAGAAATACTCCGCATCAGGCTGTTTTTCCGCTGTGGCCTTTGTATAAGCATTATTGTTCAAAGTGCAACAATTAAACATATACTATGACTTGCTTGTGGATTCGCCAGTACAATTTCGGTGCGCTAGACCACCTGTCCGGCAATTTCCTACTGAAGAAAAACCTGCAGATAAAAACACCTCTCCGCATGTAAAAAAAAAATGCTCTACTGTAACGCTTCTCAAACGATTGTGATGCATGATAGGAGCTGTCTACTCGCGTGATAATCTGAACAAGAAGATACATTCATTTACTTACATGTGAAGGTTTATGCCAGAGCACTTCGGGGCTGAATTCGGTGGCACAAAAGGCACGAATCTGCCATAGCGTCAGATGTTGACGCGCGATCGCATGTCAAACCTAAACTGTACGAAATTACTACGGATCCAAAAAAAAAAAGAGATTCGAAACCGAAATTCGTGTCCTCCTTTATTGCATGAATGTGTACATTGTGATTTACACAAGTCACGCACTTAGCGAGCGCTTTCCGTAAACTTAATATTAACGCATCATCTTCAGAAAGCCATCAGGTATGCGACAAAGCACAAGGTGACCTGTACTTGTTTTCAGCTATTTCATTACTTAGGGCGCTTGTGACATACACCATCAGTAATAGGGAGGCGCCCTAGCGGTACCCACTCTCCCTCGTCATCTCCTCCTTCACCAACTCTACACTTGTTTAGGCCGAAGCACTTGCACACACTGTGCTCCCCAGCGGCCTTCTGGCACTCCTGCGTGCACATTGCTCGGTCGCACGTGCATTGGATGGCCGGTAGAAGCGTCGCCATGACGACGAAGGCGCCGAACAGCAGCGCCGCCCAGTCGCAGTCGCGGGCGACTTCTCGTCGCCGTGGCAGGAATGGCTTTCCGTGCAGCATGTTGGCCTGTCTTCCCGCTGAATCTGAAATCGAGAAGCCGAAACTCAGCCCACGACCGACCGCCAATGTTTAGCACAAATCAGTGATACAAAAACCAACGCATCTGCAATGCTGCGCTGAGTTTGATACCTAAGAATTTTTATTTGCGTTCTTGAATCTTAACGCAAGGCCCACAGCAGAGTTTGTGATACTCTGGAGCGAGTTCTCCCGCTTCCTCCACTTCCGGATAGTTCAACACATTTACCACTTATTGCTTAGTTACTATATTATTTATTTCCTTGAATTAACTTTTCCTTGATTTTTGTATGAATATCTACTCTTCATGGTAATAAATTAAGTTAAACAAGTTGTTTCAATTTTCCTTTATGTGGGATAGTGTACGGGCACTGTGATCTTGAGAATGATCTGGGTGCGAACTGTGCCACTGCCTGCGTCCTTCGGTAACGCAGTATCGTGAGAGAGTTATTTGTGCCCTGAAGTAAAACATGCAGCCGAAAAGATGTTGAAACGCAGGTCACTGATGTTCTGTGCGCATGAGTGGAGTGAGTGAGTGAGTGAGTGAGTGAGTGAGTGAGTGAGTGAGTGAGTGAGTGAGTGAGTGAGTGAGTGAGTGAGTGAGTGAGTGAGTGAGTGAGTGAGTGAGTGAGTGAGTGAGTGAGTGAGTGAGTGAGTGAGTGAGTGAGTGAGTGAGTGAGTGAGTGAGTGAGTGAGTGAGTGAGCGAGCGAGCGAGCGCGCGATAAGCAAAATAGCGCAAGGAAAAAGACAAATCAGATTGGCCCTGGCAGCTCATTTCCAGAAAGTCTTTCGCGAATCGCCATGGCTTAGTATTTCAACAGCTGTTATTGGTGTGCATGACAACGTCGCCTGCTTCTGCGAAGCTTATACACTGCTTGCATGGTCCCAGTGTCGTTGTCTCGGCCAGACACAATCAGTCGCTGCAAATTACGTTGTTATCCTCGTATTAATGTACTGACATTTAATTGTAACCAGCCACAGAGACAAACGCTCACGTGATGGCCACAGCTATAATGCCTCGGCTGCCTTTACTGTGGGCCTGACGGCAACGTGGCAATAGTAATAAATGCTAATGGGTCTCTAAACGCACCTAGTGTGAATAGACGATTGCGCTAAATTAAAAAGAAAGAAAGGAAGAGAAAAGAAAACAGAAAAAAAAAGCACCCAAGCAATGCAGCGCATTTAGTGGCGGACATTGGAGTAATCGTGAGGTTTCGTCTACTAACGTCTGCCCAGCAGATAACGGTTGCTACGACTACGAGAACCCTCCGTGAAGGAGATACCTTTTTCCGTGTCACAGTAATGCCGCGTGCAGGATTTTAGCAGCTGTAGAGTTGGCACCAGCCAATAAAGAACTGTTTTCACAGAGCTTCTCTCACGTAACACCGGTCCGGATTCGGTCCCCACCCCTGTTCTAACCAATCGTGGTAGCCGGCTAGCTGTTCGCGGGTCAGCAGGGGCGTAGCCAGGGGGGGGGCTTATGGGGCTTCAGCCCCCCCCGAAATTTTTTCGTGCTGCCCATGCACCGCCGACGAATGCAACACTCGGCGCCGGGAACCATCCTGGATTTTGTCTAGAATGTCTTTTTGACGCTCGAAAAGACATTTAACCGCGAAGATAGCGAACTCGGGCTGGATTTCGTGGCAACGCCCATGCACCGAGAGTCACATAACGCCAAGCAGCCCCATTCGACCACAAAGTTTCAAGGGCGGTTTGATGGTGAGCGGGCTCTCCGCGGCATCTCGCTGAGGCCGCGGGTTCTATGGAGCGCATGGATGTCAATTCCGAAAATTTATGGGTATAAATCTGATAAGCTCTTGATGTGAAAGGTGCATTGACATTTCCAAAGTTGTGCTTTAGATTTTCAAGAGCGGAACTTTGTGGGTTTAATGTTTTTATAAACATTTGACGTCAAAGGTCCATTGACTTTTCTAAAGTCTTACATCGGAACACACAACGAGACAAGTCAAATCAACATACTAGCAGACAAGTTGACAAAGCACGCAGCGAGGTTCAATGAGACGAAGCGTTGTGGTGGTTCATTTGTGCCGCCATGTCACATAAAAAAATATCAACATTTCTTTTAACCTACGCCAAAACATCCATGTCAAAACACTAAAGCCAGCCAAGGTAACTACGTTCTTATTTATTTTTTTTTACTTCGACTTTTATTCGCGAGGAAATATTGAGCCTCTTCAGTTTTTTTTTTATTTTTTGGTTCTCGCTATCATACCCGCGGGCTGCCAGAGCCAGTCAGAACGCATATGTTTTTCTCGCGTGGCCCCGACCACCGCGTGGCGCACTTACTTCGGTGCGCGTTCGGTTTTCTCCGGCCGAGTGGATTTTCGCCTGGCAGAGTTTTGTACACTTTCTGGCTAGCAGACGAGAAAAAGAAACAATGGTCACTCGCCGCCATCACTGTGGGGACTGGACGGATTGCACCGCGTTCGCTTTTGCAGAACTTCTCCAGAAAGTCTTGTCTCGCCGGTGTAGGATACCGAGCAATATGCGAGCATTGCTTCTCAGTGGACGAAGCGTCTCATGCTTTCTTCGATATTCCTTCCGTAGCCACATTACGTGCCTAAAGTAGCCATTCGATTGTGGCCAACATACTTTCCTATGCGATTTTTTTTTTCATTTCGGTGCCCCCGCCCCACAGAAAGAAAAAAAAATACATAGTTGCGGCGCAGCGAATTGTCGCATGGTGAAAGTTCGATTTTGTTACTTCTTCTTTTGTGGAAAGTAATGAGCGACGGGACGCTTCAGTTGCCAGATACTCTTACTATATTATTGCGATAGCAATTATATGGACTCTCCAGGCGCATTCCTGCCGTCGCCGTCGCTTTCATGTTTCGTATGAAGTCCAAGGGTGATAACATCTTGACCGCGTGCCGCATGCTGTATGTGCGAGTGAAAGCGTAGGGGGGGGGGTGGAATGGCTGAGCCGACGATGGTAGCTCAGTCGTATGTGTGCAAAGGAGAAAAGCGGGGAGCAAGTGCGCCGCCTTCCGTCGCGCGCGATACATCGGGGGGAGTGGATGGAATTGGGGCGGAATCTAGGATTCTCTGAATTTGTGATTGCGCAACATGTTTATTTGCCTTGTTTGAGGCATTATAAACAGCGACTTTTTCTTAGATACGTAGATTTATTGGAGACGTATACGTGTATTTAAATATCTTGTTGCGAGGTTTCGTGTATACGTGCAGTGAATTTTGTTTCCAGTCACACTTCTTGCCCTTTATCAAGCTGTAGCTTCGCATTTGTATATGCCATTGTACTTCGCATTTCTAATGCACGAGTGCGAGTCGCAATAATGGTTCGGTTCATTATCTGCGAGGCATATGCGCGTAGCAGAGTGGCATCTCTCATCTACAAAAGTGGTACGCATTGAGGATAAATGTTCTTTAATGCTCTCATACACTGGGTTGAACATTGTTGCCTGACATAATGGACACCCCTAAAGCTGAACAGCGTGGTGTCGCGAGGTTTTTGACAGCTAAAGGTGTTTCCCAAAAAGAAATTAGTCACTGTATGGCTGCAATGTACGTTGAACATTGCATTCAATTGGCCACTGTAAAGCGTGGGAGCAAACGGTTCAAAGAAGAATGAAAAAGTTGCAAAGACATTCCAAGACCGGGCCAAAGCCATCGTGCAATCACATCCCGCACAATTTCAAAGGCTGATGAGCTGATGAGACAAGAATGGAGGACAAGCATCGATGAACTGGTAGAGCGTGTGAAAATCAGTCACGGCTCGGTTCACGCCATAATTCATGAGCACCTCGGTTATCGGCTCTTGTGTGCGCAATTGATGCCAAAGATTTTGTTCCACCGCCAGAAGACGGAGAAGTTTGGCCCCGCTTTGACTAATCTGATCCGGTATCACAATGAGGATGACGATTTCTTGTTTGCTATTGTGATCGGGGACGAGCCATGGTGCCACTACTACGAGTCTGAAACACGACGGCAAAGCTTACAGTGGAAACATTCGAATTTACCACGGCCATAGAACGCAAAGGCCGTCATTTTCGCAGGAAAGGTGTTGTTGACTTCTTTTTTTCGATCGTCAGGGGCCATTACCGGTAGAATTTGCTCAATCTTGAGAGACTATCAATGGTTTCCGATATTGTGAAACGCCGGAACCACTGCGTGTCGCAATCAAAAGCAAATTACGTGGAAAATTGACGAATTGGGTGACCTTGTCCCACGATAATGCCCGTCCCCACGTCGCTGATGTGGTTAATACAAAACTGGGAAATTTCAAGTGGGAAACGCTGCGACATCCGTCATACAGCTCAGACCTGTCTCCTTGCGACTTCCACATTTTGGGGCAAACGAAAAACAGCTCAACGGAACTAGATTCGTGCCGGACGATGACGTGAAAGAGTCAGTTACAGACTTTTTGAAGCAGCAACCTAAGGAGTTTCATGAGACGGGAATCATGCGACTCGTTATTCAATGGGGCAAACGTCTAAATTCTCATGAAGACTACTTTTTAATAAAGTACCCCGTTTGTCATATATTCGCATTGACTCACATTCATTTGGCTCGCCCTCGTATAGCTTGCAGAACTCCTGCTTTTTATACGTGCTCTCTGTTGCGACTATAATTTCTGTGCAAATACTGACGATTCACGACCAGTCACAGCTGCTCCTGCGCAATACATTGGAACAAATGACAGCGTCATGGAGATTTTTCACTGGCCATTGCATATATACAAGAATGTAAACACGGTTCTTGAGTGACTAAGTTTCATTAACATATTTGTCCTGAACTTGTTCATTTCATGGCCTTTTCATTTTTCATATCAGCGGTATGCGCTGCTTTCCTGGTTTCGAACTGATATAGTACTAAAGTTCGTGTGATATTTTCTTTACTTATTAAATAGACAAAAACATGGAAGCATTGATATCAGTTACTTTGGGCACAATTTTTGGCACATACCAGAATATTCATTTATGAAAAAATACACATTTTACCTGTTTGGACAGTGCGTAGCGTTCAAAAATTGGTTTACAGCATTTTTGACAATGGTAATGCAGTTATTATTCATGTATTTGATCCCTCGACAAATTGTTTAAGAGGAAGCATTAGCTGGGGCCCAAGTCGACGCGGCCTATTCAAATACATGTAAAACGCAGAAATTCTTTTCTGAGATAATCCTGCTAATCGCTTTTAATGAAATTTGTTGCGTTTGAGAGAGAAAGTACATTATAGTGTGTGTTGGAAACGGAATTTCGGTTTACGGCCGAAATTTTGTATAAATTTTTAGAAAATCTTGAAATTTCGAAAGAATAGAAGCACGACGTTTACAAAATAATTGCTATGTACCAAGAACAGATATCTCGGTTCTGTAAACGGCAACTATTAGGAAAGTCAATGCGAACAAATTTGGTGTGTCAATTTGTATCTTGCGTGAATTGGTTACGTTGTGTACAAGGGTTCTTCAAAAGTCGTATTTCCATATTACTAATTTTTTTTGAGATTCATGTTAACATATCTATTTTGTCCGCTGCAGATGTACTATTAGATGCAATTCATAGAATTGTGCTATTATTTTTTATTGTTGAGTTACTGAGCTTATACTTTATAGTTCCGTTTTCTGAAAATTTGCGATTTTGGACAATTTTCTTGAGCGCTTAAATGAAAAATTCGAAACCAACAGTCCCTAGACTTTAAGTTTTTATTTTAAATTAAGCAAACATCGTCAAATTTGGTGCAGTTGTAGCGAGGAAAAACGAATTACCCTTCTACATCTATTTAAATAGCAGCACCTGAGCTAAAGCTTCCTCTTAAGGAGGAGGCCGAGCAGCAACATGAGCCCCCCCCGAACGAAATTTCTGGCTACGCCACTGCGGGTCAGGGATCTGACCAATCACGGGGCTCAGTTGCGCTCCAGCAGATCGGAATTTCTGCGTGAGGGGCCATTCGCTGATGGCCTGGCGCCGACTCTATAGCTTCAACAGCATTGGTGCGCGGTTTTGAAAGTGAGACACAGTAACAACAACAACAGCAACAACCAAGTCTGCATAATGTAAAAAAGGGGGGCACAAGGCGTGCAGACAGGGACGCAGGAGAAGACAGGTGGACAACACGAACGTCCACTTCTCTTCTCCTGTGCCAGTGTCTGCACGCGTTACCCCCTTATTTGCATCATGAATCCTTACAAACTAGCTCAGCTTTATGTCGTATCAAGTATGCATAGTCGTGGCCTGTTAACCAGCTGTTCGTGTTTCTTTTTTCTTTTTTTTCTTGTTCTTTTACATCACGCTTTAGAAAGTTGAAGGTGCAGACGACATAAATGGCTCCATGCCATAGGAGCAGAAGCATATGTGGCCCTCGGAAGTGTTGTTAAGCTCGGCCCTGAGCTACACGCTACAGCTGCAGGTTCCGCCGAAATGTGAGGCGCTGCTGAGATTGAGTGCATCCTATACAGGTGGACGCGAAAGGAGTTTATTTCGCTTGTGTCTCAACGCGGCAGTTTGAGAGGCTTCTTTTACGGCTTACGAGCAGCCCGAATGGGAGAGAACAACGATCACTCTGCGCCCATACGGGCGGTAAACTATACCCCCGTGAAACAAGGCGTATCTGGCGCAACGTTAAGGTGCTAGCACAACTTGAATCTCGTTTATTTTACCTTCATTGCTTTTCGCAGGACAGCGGCGACGTCAGCCACATTACACAAATGTACGTAAATATAGTACAAACTATTTCCCCTTAAGAATCGCAGTGTAAGAGATCGCACGTCGACCATGTGCTCTCGTTTCGGTTTGTTTCACGAGCTTTATTTTACTAACCGCTCTCTTAAAGATAAAGCTCCTTCTACCTCCCACCTATGTTTATTCTCGCAGTGACCACGAATTCGGAGAATTCCAGAGGCCGAACCAACCTCTTTTTCCAATTCCTTTAAACCTCGCACGAGCAATGAATGGAATCGGCTCCCTCCCCCCGTTGCTGCAATTACTCATGCTACCGCCTTCAAGAAAGACATGTTTGAAGATGTTTGTTAATGAAAAAAAGATACCCTCTCCTTTATGTAAAGCCTTCGGGTCATTAAGACTACTGAAATAAAATAAAATAAAATAATACATATACCAAGCACACCAAGGGTGTCTGCGGGGAGTGCACACAGACTGTGAAAAGGAAATTGGCGCGCAGCCGACTAACGCGACCAATCCCCTATTTTTTCATCCTCTGTTGCTCTGAACAAGGACGTCACAAGACGATGCAGACTTGAAATGGTCAACAGTGATTGAGCAAGGGGAGCCTTCAACCTGGAGCTTTCAACGAGGGGCCTCTTCGTCAAGCACCTTCCCCGCAGGGCCACCATTTCGGCAATGTGACTTGTCTTCGCCAGTATCCTAAGAAATACAAGTCCTCTTGTGAACCCAGTCTTCGCCAAGTGCAGCAAGGGCCTCGAAACAACGTTTCAACGAGATGACTTGGCTACATCAGGGCGCTAAGAGGGAGAGAGAGAGAGAGATAGTATTTAATGGCAGAAATGCGGAGAGGTTGGCCTGAGTGAAGTACCTCTAGCCTGCTACTCCACGCTGGGGTAGGGGTTTGGGGAAATCACAGCGATAGGATGTGAAGAGGAAAAAGGGTGGTGGTAGAAATACATCTTTTTTTGACGCCGATGTTTCGACAGGGGGCACTTGTCCTCTTCAGGCTCCTAAAGACAAGACGTGACAAGGCAAAATAAGACGACGGGCCTTGTCTTCGCCAGGACCCTGATGAAGACAAGCCCCTTTGTCAAAACGTTGCACTCAGTGGCTTTCTTTGTCCAGCCACTGTTGAACGCTGCTTTGCTGGGCTGTATAACGTAAACCTATGTGACTATGTGACTAAACCTATGTGCATGTGACTGGCGTGGTGAGCGATCAAATTTTTTTACGCTGCGTGACGGAAAGGTGACGTGGGGATAGCCCGAAATATTTTGACTAATATCAGAGGGAGAATTGCAGTGAAGGTCTAGAATAGGAAAGAGTTATTTTTCTTTTTTTCGGCTTAATCACGTGTAATCAATATGTACGAATCATATCCGACGGGGAGTTATCGCAGTGGGGGTGGCCCGCAAAAAATGTTGACCAATCGTGGAGTGCTAGTGGCAGAAACGGATAAGCTTTACGTTACTGCACCCCTGCTCCCCAGCGAAGTGTGTGAAAATCCTGAAATAGATGCTATACCTGCATAACATTCGCAGATAGCTAATACGTTTTTAACAAGTACTGCCCGATACTCTCTCCAATATCTTCTTCTTTTCTTTTTCTCGGGGATTAATGTCATGTGTTTCTAACGTGACGCAGTACGGGTGCCGAATCGAGGCTACGAAAGGATCGACGCACCGTTGGTGCCATGACGCCGTCACCGACTCGGAGATGCCTCGACCGGAAGCTCTTCACCGGGCGTGGAGCGTCGAAGGGCCTGCTCGCCTTCTTCCTAGTCGCGATCACGTTGTCGACACTGCTTCCTAAGGGGAGCGCTACGCAGCTTTGCGAGCCGAACGCATGTGCGACGCGGTGCCTAGGAATAGGGTTCGACAATGGCATCTGCAGCACCCACAAGGATTATGTGTACAAGGGCCAAGCACTGTGCCGCTGCTCGTACAAGCTCGGATATGCGCCCAAGGAGCTTCGACGCGAGATGTCTGAGAAAGCGGCGGACAGGGGCACCTAAACTGGACAGGGAAATAGCTCGCAAGTAGCTACAACCGCGAGCCTATGAGGTCAAATAAAAGTTTTTGCAACGACCGTATATTTGGAATGATCCTATATTTATAGGGATAACAGACATCACGGACTGGTGGTTTCAACCGCAGACAGACAGACACATGGGGACGGACAGACAGACAGACAGACAGACAGACAGACAGACAGACAGACAGACAGACAGACAGACAGACAGACAGACAGACAGACAGACAGACAGACAGACAGACAGATGGACGGACGGACGGACGGACAGACAGACAGACAGACAGACAGACAGACAGACAGACAGACAGACAGACAGACAGACAGACAGACAGACAGACAGACAGACAGATGGACGGACGGACGGACGGACAGACAGACAGACAGACAGACAGACAGACAGACAGACAGACAGACGGACGGACGGACGGACGGACGGACGGACAGACAGACAGACAGACAGACAGACAGACAGACAGACAGACAGACAGACGGTACCCACGGCCCTAGCGGTACCCACTCTCCCTCGTCATCTCTTCCTCTACCAACGCTACGCTTAGGGTGGCGGAAGCACTTGCACACAGGCAGCACACTGGCGCCCCCTGGTATGCAGCACTCGCCGTAATCCCAGGCGGCCTTCTGGCACTCCTGCGTGCACATTGCTCGGTCGCACGTGCATTGGATGGCCGGTAGAAGCGTTGACATAACGACGAAGGCGCCGAACAGCACCGCCGCCCAGTCGCAGTCGCGGGCGACTTCTCGTCGCCGTGGCAGGAATGGCTTTCCGTGCAGCATGTTGGCCTGTCTTCCCGCTGAATCTGAAATCGAGAAGCCGAAACTCAGCCCACGACCGACCGCCAATGTTTAGCACAAATCAGTGATACAAAAACCAACGCATCTGCAATGCTGCGCTGAGTTTGATACCTAAGAATTTTTATTTGCGTTCTTGAATCTTAACGCAAGGCCCACAGCAGAGCTTGTGATACTCTGGAGCGAGTTCTCCCGCTTCCTCCACTTCCGGATAGTACAACACATTTACCACATATTGCTTAGTTACTATATTATTTATTTCCTTGAATTAACTTTTCCTTGATTTTTGTATGAATATCTACTCTTCATGGTAATAAATTAAGTTAAACAAGTTGTTTCAATTTTCCTTTATGTGGGATAGTGTACGGGCACTGTGATCTTGAGAATGATCTGGGTGCGAACTGTGCCACTGCCTGCGTCCTTCGGTAACGCAGTATCGTGAGAGAGTTATTTGTGCCCTGAAGTAAAACATGCAGCCGAAAAGATGTTGAAAGGCAGGTCACTGATGTTCTGTGCGCATGAGTGAGTGAGTGAGTGAGTGAGTGAGTGAGTGAGTGAGTGAGTGAGTGAGTGAGTGAGTGAGTGAGTGAGTGAGTGAGTGAGTGAGTGAGTGAGTGAGTGAGTGAGTGAGTGAGTGAGTGAGTGAGTGAGTGAGTGAGTGAGTGAGTGAGTGAGTGAGTGAGTGAGTGAGTGAGTGAGTGAGTGAGTGAGTGAGTGAGTGAGTGAGCGAGCGATTGAGCGAAAAGCAAAATAGCGCAAGGAAAAAGACAAATCGGATTGGCCCTGGCCGCTCTTTTCCAGAAAGTCTTTCGGGAATCGGTATGGCTTGGAAACAAGAGCAACGAGAGGAGTTTTTGTTCGCGTTGCGTGTCGGTCTAGCGTACGCAAAAAATAGGCAGGGCTTATCGAGATATGACGTGAAGGCGTAGATAGGATACTGGATATATTAGATGTGTACTTCGGACGCCGCATATCCAATGAGTTTAAGCTCGCCGCTTTCTCGCTTACAAAACACGTGTGCACGTTCTCATATAAGCAAGTTGACTCGGTTATTCATAAGGCGAGCATACACGATCCACGGGGAGTTCGTATCATTTTCTACGAATAATACGGTAAACACTGTGGGAACTGGCATCCACTCAGCCCGCAGGCTGAACAGCCGTAGGGAGATCGACGCTAACGATGAGGCTTCAAAGGGCCGTGACCGCACCATCATTATTATCATCATCATTATTATCATTAATATTATCATCATCATAATGAAGGAGAGCTAGGGTGTCTAGAACGGGCCCCAGCTATAGAGCGCGAGATTGGCCGGGAAGAGCTAGCAGAAGTTCGCGCCTGGGACTTGCCCATAACACGCCGACTTTTTAGCTTATGAGAACGCAGTGAGGACACCTTCAGCCTGCGTCCTTTTAACCAGAGTCATTTTACCCTTTAAAGACGAATGACGAGGAGACGAGCTCGTTGAATGCTTTCTTTTTCTTTTCCTTTCTTTTTGTGCTGGTTTGAAGACGACTTGAGCTCCTATGTTGCTGCGCGCTCTTCCAGATGACGGGCTTTATTTTGTGCTCGCTTTGAATAACAATAAATGGTGCAAGGAGCTCTTGAAGAGTGAAGTTGGGAGCATAGACTCTCTTCTGAGAAGTAAACTCCACCTCCGTTACAGTGTAATTTTTTTATCTCGGTAAACCTCGCCTTTCTAACAGAAATTATTTACGTGGTCTTGCTTTATATGTATATCACAATCGTTTGCACGTGGTATTGGCAGCTAAGACAAACTTGTGCGCAGCGATGCCCACTTTTGTTATAGTTTAAAAGGTTTTTTTTTTCTGGCAAAATTAATTTTACTGATAAATTTTTCGTGTGGTTGCGTTTCATGTTCTCATCAGACTCATCTCCACGCAAAAAAAAAAATTAAAAAACACAGTCTTCATGGCAAGCTTTCTTTTGTACCGTATTTAAAAAAGTTAATTAAAGCACACTAATATATCATGTACCGGCACAGTATCGCCATGACGTATTGTGGAGATTTCCTACCACCGAAGTGTGCCGGCAGAGCTCGTATTTCAACAGCTGTTATTGGTGTGCATGACAACGTCGCCTGCTTCTGCGAAGCTTATACACTGCTTGCATGGTCCCAATGTCGTTGTCTCGGCCAGAAACAATCAGTCGCTGCAAATTACATTGTCATCCTCGTATTAATGTACTGACATTTAATTGTAACCAGCCACAGAGACAAACGCTCACGTGATGGCCACAGCTATAATGCCTCGGCTGCCTTTACTGTGGGCCTGACGGCAACGTGGCAATAGTACTAAATGCTAATGGGTCTATAAACGCACCTAGTGGGAATAGACGATAGCGCTAAATTAAAAAGAAAGAAAGGAAGAGAAAAGAAAACAGAAAAAAAAGCACCCAAGCAATGCAGCGCATTTAGTGGCGGACATTGCAGTAATCGTGAGGTTTCGTCTACTAACGTCTGCCCAGCAGATAATGGTTGCTACGACTACGAGAACCTTCCGTGAAGGAGATACCTTTTTCAGTGCCACAGTTATGCCGCGTGCAGGATTTTAGCAGCTATAGAGTTGGCATCAGCCAATAAAGAACGGTTTTCACAGAGCTTCTCTCACGTAACAGCGGTCCGGATTCGGTCACCACACCCGTTCTGACCAATCGTGGTAGCCGGCTAGCTGTTCGCGGGTCAGGGCTCTGACCAATCACGGGGCTCAGTTGCGCTCCAGCAGATCGGAATTTCTGCGTGAGGGGCCATTCGCTGATGGCCTGGCGCCGACTCTATAGCTTCAACAGCATTGGTGCGCGGTTTTGAAAGTGAGACACAGTAACAACCACAACAGCAACAACGAAGTCTGCATAACGCAAGAAAAAGGGGGCGCAAGGCGTGCAGACACGGACGCAGGAGAAGACAGGTGGACAACACGAACGTCCCCTTCTCTTCTCTTGTGCGCGTGTCTGCACGCCTTACCCCCTTATTTGCATCATGAATCCTTACAAACTAGCTCAGCTTTCTGTCGTATCAAGTATGCATAGTCGTGGCTCTGTTAACGAGCTGTTCGTGTTTCTTTTTTTCTTTTTTCTTCTTCTTCTTTTACATCACGCTTTAGAAAGTTGAAGGTGCAGACGACACAAATGGCTCCATGCCATAGGAGCAGAAGCATATGTGGCCCTCGGAAGTGTTGTTAAGCTCGGCCCTGAGATACACGCTACAGCTGCAGGTTCCCCCGAAATGTGAGGTGCTGCTGGGATTGAGTGCGTCCTATACAGGTGGACGCGAAAAGAGTTTATTTCGCTTGCGTCTCAACGCGGCAGTTTGAGAGGCTCCTTTTACGGCTTACGAGCAGCCCGAATGGGAGAGAACAACGATCACTCTGCGCCCATAAGGGCGTTGTTAAACTGTACTCCCGTGAAACAAGGCGTATCTGGCGCAACGTTAAGGTGCTAGTACAACTTGAATCTCGTTTATTTTACCTTCAGGGCTTTTCGTAGTTTGAGAGGAAAGCGGCGACGTCATCCACATTACACAAATGTACGTAAATATAGTACAAGCAATTTCCCCTTAAGAATCGCAGTGTAAGAGATCTAAAAAAATAAATAACAATACGTTAACGCAAGTATAACGCAAGAAAGATCTTCCAAGTACTGCTAGGTAAGAACAAAAAGCCAGATGAATTTTCCTGCAATATTACCGCGTTAAGCTTATCTCGTCAAGTTATATATCGATCTAGCAGGACTAGGTATGGCGTGTTTAAAATAGCACTAGATCCGCGATATTCACAATACCGTGAAGGAGCTGGTTCTACTAACTGCAAGTTTCAGGATGAAATATACTCGAGGAGGTTGTGGTTGTGTTGGAAGGAACAAGAACTTTATGCGCACGGTAAAGGCGACGTGATACGTGTGAGGGTAGAACTATGAAAAGAAAGGGAATGAACTGGTCGTGGTAGTACAGCTTATGAAACAGAGTAAGATGTGATATCTTGCTGCGGTTGCTTAGCAGCGGGGAACATTTAGTGTTTAGGCTAACATTTAGGCTAAACTTGCTGTGCCGTTTCGTAGTTACGGTGAAATGGTAATCATTAAAACATGAAAATGGCGGTGCTGGTCACTCGAGACTTCGAGCAGAATGAGCTAGTGTACTTACACCTCACCGACCGCTCACCGTGATCGATTTTGTCAGAAAGCACTAGCTCTATGGCAAAATATTGTAGTACAACGTGGGGCGCGTGATAATAGCACCCAATGTAAAGATTAGATTATGTTAGACAATTAATTATTTGGCGCTAAAACGTATAGAGTTTCCACAAATTGTGATAAGGATGGTGAAAAAAAAAACTGCATCCGCAGCAACTTCACTGATGCTGAATTTCCGCCCCATTAACCCAGCCGTAGACAGCACAGTCTATACATAACTATCATGAAACCAACAAGGCGAGAAGAGAATGCAAATTAGAAAAGTGTATCACAGCGGTTGATCGCTATAATAAATCAACGATAATCAAATATACCATAAACAGAGCTTGTACTGTACAATCCGGCGGAAAATTCACCAGAAGAGAATGAAAAAAGAAAGAAAGAAAGAAAGAAAGAAAGAAAGAAAGAAAGAAAGAAAGAAAGAAAGAAAGAAAGAAAGAAAGAAAGAAAGAAAGAAAGAAAGAAAGAAAGAAAGAAAGAACGGAAAAGGGTACAGAAAAATTGAAAATCAAATTTGACTTAGATGTTCTGGAACATTTTTGATGACGTCGATGAGTCTGTGCTTTTCCAGTTAGACGAATTCGGAGGGTGAATTGCCAAAAAAATCTGACAGTAGACAGCAAAGAAGCGAATAAACTGTACGCGTCTAAGCAAGCATGCGTCAGAGACCAGCTTACCGATACGAAGAATTGTTCTGAAGCCTTCCAGACTCGGCAATTCTAATAAAGCAAGTGTTTCGGATAGCACACGTTTTCTTGAATGCTTCTCTTTACTGTCTTTATGAAGCAGATGCTAACAAATAGATTATTGCCGAAGTGCATATGTACTTTGCACACAGTAAATGCGCGCGGCGCTGCTTGTCAATTCACTACTCGCACACACGTACACGCAAATGTACACATAAGTACACGCACATACATAGCACGTGCGCATGCGCACTAGCCACGTCCACTAAGTGTTTAGTGTTATATTGCCTATCTATAGTGTAGGTGAAAGTGGTGAGTTTGTTCTGGTTATACACGATTGACTGAAAATAAAAACAACTAAATGGTACGAGGCACAAAAAGAAAATCATAACATGGCAAATGGGCAAACGTACACAAATTTAGCTCTACAGGCAACGGAAACTATCTCTCATGGAAACAATGGGCGAATGCGCACGAATTTAGCATTATAAACAATGGAAACAAACCTTTCAGAGAAACGAGTATTGTTTTTCTTGGAAAAAAAACACATCTGTAGAGAATGTATACACCCATACATACGAGCATATATATCGAAAACATATTTTACATAACCAACTAGTGCCAGTAAAAATGCAAGTTAAGAAGAACTGCCCTTATACAGTATTCAATGTAAGAAAATCAGATTACAGAAGAAACAAATTTAGCTCATTGGTTGGTCCACTGAACCATCATGCAGCCTGCTGATGCGCATCAGCTTAACAGCTACCTTAACCGCAACAAAAGAACTGCTTGTGATTTTCAGGTACATTACAAGCAGTGCATCATAGCCATTGAAGTAACAAAGCAAAATTTTCCATGCATGTCCTCAACTATCACCATAGGTACACGGGCGTCGACCCTGCGCAGATGGGGAAGAAGACCGTGAAGACGGCCGACCACATCTGCCACCGCTAATTTCTAACCAATTAGAGCGTATAAATTTTTGCTTCCTCCTCCTACTGCTTTTACCATCCGTAAACAATTTGTCCGCTAGAATATCATCGTAAGTTATGTTGTTCGCTAATGACTGCATTATTTAATAGGCTTCAATGGCCATTCTATTCTCCAAAGTGACCTTGAACTAACTTGGCCAATGTTCTGTAACCATTCGAAATGCAAGGTAATTTTGGTTAGCCGTTGACACACGAACTTTAAATTTTCCTATTATATTAATAATACCAAAGGTTACAAGACCATATCATAGAAGTACCTTTGCGTCCATCTTACTCCTTATCTTTCCTGGTCCATTTCTGATCCTTCCATTTGAAAGCCTCTAAGGCTCTCGTATATCTACGCAGAGACTTGCGTAACTCACCTGCTAACCTATGCAAATTAGCTTACGTATTCTATTCTCGTATGCAACTAGAATTCACGCCATCCACATGGTAATCTTATCAAGACTACCTTATCTCCATGGCGGACGCTGTTCAGAACAGAACAGCAGCCTCACGTAACTACGACCCTCTTTCCAGCAATACCCGAGTAAAACAAGACATTTAACTTGTCACTGAAAACTCGCCGCCCGATCACGTACTCTCTCTTGCGTTGTTTTACCAGAACGTTTACATCAATAGGTCTCAACCTTCACCGCTTCCTCCACCAGAACTCAGGTCATGATCCCTTAGAATACGTTCAGCTTTATGCGCATGCACAATGAAGCGCGAGCATTTAACTCCTCTGCATTGCCCTGCGCTATTGCGCATTGAAAGGGTCTTCCGAACTACATGGCATCCCGGTACAATCACGAAACATTTTGCGATAACTTGAATACGCTGCACTTCATACATTGTATTATGATGTTTCACTGAACTTTAACTTTGTTTCCAAACGTTAATTTGTAAATATGAACGTCCATTGCCTTTGTATTTACTAGGATTAATATTTTTTCCTGCACCGTGCCAAATACGTTACACGCCGGGCTCAATGCCCTTGAGTGGGCCTGTTTATTGTTGCAAATAAATAAATAAATAAATAAATAAATAAATAAATAAATAAATAAATAAATAAATAAATAAATAAATAAGTAAATGCGATCACAACATTTTTGCAAAAAGTGGACTAATTTCCGCAGTTGTATTCTCTATCGGGCTAAATCAAACGAAAATCAAGAGCTTTTCAGTCGCGTCAGTGGCAACGACAGTAAATGATCAGCGCGATTTTCGAGATCTTTCCTCGTGATTCCAGCTAGATTATAACAAGACAGTAACACGTCATAAAGCGCTCAACGCTGAGCCCGAAGGCATTAACCGGCACAAAGGCGTACAGCAACGAATTCAAAGCTTGCTTTAAGTGCTAGAAGAATGTCTTCGTTTTGATGAGCTAAACCTCTGGCCCTTATTATTTCTTTTTCACAGTATATCCTATACTTCACGGCCATCTGTTGCATAGACACGTCAAGTAAAAAGAAAAAAGAAAAAAGAAGAAGAAGGACTCCATCTTTTGTTTTCCTTGAACACTGCTAGCAACACATTTTCTCTCGTTGCGTCTTCAAAATTATCTACAGAGCCAAGTCGATTCATACGATTCGTCTGCAACGAATTTTGTAAGTAAAAAAACACCGCTGTTGTATGTATTTAGTCCTTTTTAATTTTTTTTGTGCTGTACGTGCTAGCGACACCCAAACGCACATATTTACACCGAACACATTTGCTCATAATGTAAGATGAACTCCAGATTAGCAGATTCCTGACAGAATAACTTGCGATTTGATTTCACAGTTAAAGCCACATTTTGTGGGTAACCTTTGGTAAATTGTAACCATGAGCAGAGACCTTCATCAGACTATTAGTCACTTTAGTTTTGTCCACGTCACTAGAATAAGAGAAATAAATGAAATTTTGTTTGCAATTTGATAAATGAGAGAAAAACGAGATATTTGCAGGGGTTGCAGTGCCATAGTGACGTTCCCTCTGTTACTGATCGTAACAGGCTCAGACTTGCGAGTACTGTGCTCTGTCTTTACTTGGCATTGAAATGACGAAGGTAGTGCATCTGCACAACCTGTTGCAAACTGAAGTCAAGGTGAACGTTCAAGCCTCGTCGATGTGTCTTGCCTCGAGGCTACAGCTCGAACTTTAACGAATGTGCTCAGTGCTGCACGATTACAGGGTCGTTGCTCTCAGTAAGGAATTACCCTTGCGTATGGCGGAGATGCGTCGCATCGATCACCGCACGTCGACCATGTGCTCTCATTTCGGTTTGTTTCACGAGCTTTATTTTACTAACCTCTCTCTTAAAGATAAAGCTCCTTCTGCCTCCCACCTATGTTTCTTCTCGCAGTGGCCACGAATTCGGAGAAGTCCAGAGGCCAAACCAACCTTTTTTTTCGATTCCATTAAACCGCGCACGAGCAACGAATGGAATCGTCTCCTTCCCTCCGTTGCTGCAATTACTCATGCTACCGCCTTCAAGAAAGACATGTTTGAAGATGTTTGTGTATGAAAAAAAGATACCCTCTCTTCTATGTAAAGCCTTCGGGTCCTTGAGACTACTGAAATAAAATAAAATAAAATAAAACATATACCAAGCACACCAAGGGTGTCTGCGGGGAGTGCACACCGACTGTGAAAAGGAAATTGGCGCGCAGCTGACTAACGCGACCAATCCCCAATTTTTTCATCCTTTGTTGCTCTGAACGAAGACGTCAACAGACGATGCAGACTTGAAATGGTCAACAGTGACTGAGCAAGGGGACTCTTCGACGAGCGGGCTCTTCGTCAAGCGCCTTCCCCGCAGGGCCACCATTTCGGCAATGTGACTTGTCTTCGCCGGTATCCTAAGAAATACAAGTCCTCTTGTGATCCCAGTCTTCGCCAAGTGCAGCAAGGGCCTCGAAACAACGTTTCAGCGAGATGACTTTGCTACATAAGGACGCTAAGAGAGAGAGAGAGAGAGAGAGATAGTATTTAATGGCAGAAATGCGGAGAGGTTGGCCAGAGTGAAGTACCTCTAGCCTGCTACTCCACGCTGGGGTAGGGGTTTGGGGAAATCACAGCGATAGGATGTGAAGAGGAAAGAGGGTGGTGGTAGAAATACATGTTTTTTTTTTTGACGCCGATGTTTCGACAAGGGGCACTTGTCCTCTTCAGGCTCCTAAAGACAAGACGTGACAAGGCAAAATAAGACGACGGGCCTTGTCTTCGCCAGGACCCTGATGAAGACAAGCCCCTTTGTCAAGACGTTGCGCTTAGTTGCTTTCTTTGTCCAGCCACTGTTGATCGCTGGTTACGCGCAACAGCCACTATTGATCGCAAGGTTACGCGCAGTTTTTTTTTCAGCAGCAGCGCGCAGAAATGGAGAGAGCTTCGGTTTATCCGAGCCAGCGCAGTAAAAGCAGATACCGAAGGAGGAATGCAGCGCGGGCGTCTGCGATTGGTCCGCTTCCCCTTGCTTCCATTACGGTGGCTGATCAAAAATCGTGGAGGCGTGCAACGGAAGGCTATAAATACCGCTAAAAGGGATCCTCAGACAAGGAAAGTTGGCAAGGCGATGTCTTATACCTGCCGCAGGGACTCGATAATGTTATATTGCTGCGCAAGAATTCTCATTATACTCTGAGAATTAACTCTCCATGGCATCTCCGAGCAGCCAGCACCAAAGCAATAGCGTGCAGCCATCTTTCATTTCTTTCAAAACGGAGGAGACTCCGGCTATTCAGGAAAAAAAAGATCAGTTCGGTATTTTGCTGCATCGTTAGTGCGTGCACGTGCCTTTGACGTGGTGAGCGATTAAATTTTTTACGCTGCGTCACGGAAAGGCGACGTGGGGGTAGCCCGAAATATTTTGACGAATAGCAGAGGGATAATTGCAGAGAAGGTCTAGAATAGGAAAGAGTTAGTTTTCTTTTTTTCGGCTTAATCACGTTTAATCAATATGTACAAATCATATCCGACGGGGAGTTATCGCAGTGGGGGTGGCCCGCAAGAAATGTTGACCAATCGTGGAGTGCTAGTGGCAGAAATGGAATAGCTTTACGTTACAGCACCCCTGGTCCCCAGAGAAGTGTGTGAAAATCCTGAAATAGATGCTATACCTACATAACATTCGCAGATAGCTAATATGTTTTTAACAAGTACCGCCCGATACTCTCTCCAATATTTTCTTCTTTTCTTTTTCTCGAGGATTAATGTCATGTGTTTCTAACGTGACGCAGTACGGGTGCCGAATCGAGGCTACGAAAGGATCGACGCACCGTTGGTGCCATGACGCCGTCACCGACTCGGAGATGCCTCGACCGGAAGCTCTTGACTGGGCGTGGAGCGTCGAAGGACCTGCTCGCCTTCTTCCTAGTCGCGATCACGTTGTCGACACTGCTTCCTAAGGCGGGCGCTACGCAGCTTTGCGAGCCGAACGCATGTGCGACGCGGTGCCTAGGAATAGGGTTCGACAATGGCATGTGCAGCTCCCACAAGGATTATGTGTACAAGGGCCAACCACTGTGCCGCTGCTCGTACAAGCTCGGATCTGCGCCCAAGGAGCTTCGACGCGAAATGTCTGAGAAAGCGGCGGACAGGGGCACCTAAACTGGACACGGAAATAGCTCGCAAGTAGCTACAACCGCGAGCCTATGAGGTCAAATAAAAAAGTTTTTGCAGTGACCGTATATTTGGCATGATCCTATATTTATAGGGATAACAGACATCACGCACAGGTGGTTTCAACCGCAGACAGACAGACAGACAGACAGACAGACAGACAGACAGACGGACGGACGGACGGACGGACGGACGGACGGACGGACAGACGGACAGACAGACAGACAGACAGACAGACAGACAGACAGACAGACAGACAGACGGACGGACGGACGGACGGACGGACGGACGGACGGACGGACGGACGGACGGACAGACAGACAGACAGACAGACAGACAGACAGACAGACAGACAGACAGACAGACAGACAGACGGACGGACGGACGGACGGACGGACGGACGGACAGACGGACAGACAGACAGACAGACAGACAGACAGACAGACAGACAGACAGACAGACAGACAGACAGACAGACAGACGGACGGACGGACGGACGGACGGACGGACGGACAGACAGACAGACAGACAGACAGACAGACAGACAGACAGACAGACAGACAGACAGACAGACGGACGGACGGACGGACGGACGGACGGACAGACAGACAGACAGACAGACAGACAGACAGACAGACAGACAGACAGACGGACGGACGGACGGACGGACGGACGGACGGACGGACGGACGGACGGACAGACAGACAGACAGACAGACAGACAGACAGACAGACAGACAGACAGACAGACAGACAGACAGACAGACAGACAGACGGACGGACGGACGGACGGACGGACGGACAGACAGACAGACAGACAGACAGACAGACAGACAGACAGACAGACAGACAGACAGACAGACAGACAGACAGACGGACGAACAGACAGACAGACAGACAGACAGACAGACGGACGGGCGAACGGACAGACAGACAGACAGACAGACAGACAGACAGACAGACAGACAGACAGACAGACAGACAGACAGACAGACAGACAGACAGACGGACGGACGGACGGACGGACAGACAGACAGACAGACAGACAGACAGACAGACAGACAGACAGACAGACAGACAGACAGACAGACAGACAGACAGACAGACAGACGGACGGACGGACGGACGGACGGACGGACGGACGGACGGACGGACGGACGGACGGACGGACAGACAGACAGACAGACAGACAGACAGACAGACAGACAGACAGACAGACAGACAGACAGACGGACGGACGGACGGACAGACAGACAGACAGACAGACAGACGGACGGACGGACAGACAGACAGACAGACGGACGGACGGACGGACGGACGGATGGACGGACGGGCGAACGGACGGACGGACGGACGGACGGACAGACATCCAGCAATTAAAGTGCCTCGAGTGGCCAGTCACACTACAATATTGCATGTATCCAGGGGCTTCTTTCACGCTCGGAAAAACACTCTTATGTAGCACGTATTGAGCAACAGAAAGCTGCATCGCGAGTTTTTCATGTTGCTCTACAATTTTCTCGCTGACACTTTTCATCAAACTATAATATTCGATAAGTGTATTAATTAATTAGGACTAATAATGTAATTATAAGCGGAATGCAAAAAAATATTATGAGTATCTCCAAGCGACGGCTAACAACGTTACCTTGGTTCTGTCCAACGACCAGGCATTTGCATTTTTTTTAAATCATGGCGTACGATCGTTGGGACACCCGGTATACATTCGTCACTTTGTCGTGACGGTGAATAATAAGAATATGGCCCAACGGCTAATCACAAGGCTAACTCTTTATTGGGCGAACCTGCGCATACAGACAGCAGTTACGCTCGTACAGAAAGATATATTGACGAGCACGCGAGTCGATCGTCGAAATCTGATTCTCCGCGTCAGGCGGGTCGGCTATTTATGCACAACACTCGGCGAAGATTCCGGCGTAGTCGCTGGTCCTCGCACTTGTTCATTCTAGAATGAACAACACTATTCGCGTCGCGCGTGCGGTCTGATCACGCGACGTTCGGCGACAACACAGGCAACAAATAGAACCGGCGATGTCATTCGAGAAAGTTCCGATGCATGCAGGCGCCTCTTGCGCCGAGCGAAACATTTAACAGTTGTTAGCAAGTGAAAAGCCGCCCCCGGAAAAAGAATAAACAAATGATAAACAATGTACGCGAGACCCCGGACACGAGACCCCACATGCACATAGACAATCAAAACTTGCACTGCTAATCAATAATCCAAACGCAGGCAATGATTATGACAAAATAAAGCAAAACAGTCCACTGAAAAAAAGCACCTAATATCTAACGTGACCTAACAGGACAGATTGCGTGAAGAAACGGCGCTAGAATTTAGCAGCGAGCTCATAGTTTAAGCGCCCATCATCCGACGCGGTGCGGTGGTGCCGGTTCGCCAGTAGAGTTTGGCGCCTCTGGTTCCTGTCGATGTAGAGGCTTGGTTGACGTCATCGGCCGGCGGAGTTGGCGATGACGACGCCATGACGCCTCGCCTCGCGCCAGGTTGCGGGCCGGCGTCTTTCTCTGCGGGCCTCGTAGCAACCACGCGATCCGAGAGAGAGAGAGAGAATAAACATTTATTTCGTAAAGCAAGTAGAAAATGTCCTCGATGAGTGGGGCCCTCAGTCCAGGGCTCCATTGTCATGCGCGACTTCGCGAGCCCGCTGGATCAGCCGTTGCTGTTCCTGCTGGCTTGTGCCAGAAGCCCTGTGCAGAAGTACCTTTGTTTCGGCCTCTCTTTTTGAGGTTTGGCTCTCTGCGAACGGTCTTCATAAGTCCGTCTGGTCGCCCGATGCCTGGTCGTCTGGTCGCCCGATGGTCACCCTGGCTGCTGCTAGGTGGGGCAGTAACCAGTGTCTCCTGCGGGGAAACACCCCAGTCACTGCAGAGACTCACCTCCTACAGTCAACCTAACCTCGCAATTTTTTTTTTCTTTTCTTTGTATCTATCCGAAACAGATATTGTGAGGCACATGCGTCAAGTGCATGCAGTCGCAGCAAAGTGAAAGAGAAATACCGAATTTGCTTTCAAGCGGGCGGATTTGCACCTGTCATGTTCATGTGTAACAAGTAGCTTTTCCGCCGTTCTATGCCATTGGAGTGCTTTAGCTTTGTGTTATACGTAATACGCTAGCGCGATATGCGACACTTTAAGCGTGCTCCTTATAAACGAAACTTCTCAGTGGTATTACCGTACACATGTCGAAATATCGGCGCTTTTGCATACCTCTATTCAGTCTGTAAAGTTGTTGATGCAATGAAGAAATGCGCTTAAGCGTACCGCATCACTGACGCTATTATTCTGTGGCGCCATCTTCTTGGTTGAAATCAAGCCACCCTTCTGGTCTCTCTAGGCGTAAAGTCGTCAAAACAAGCCTGCTTATCTCAATAATGAGGACGAAACAGCGCTGCTACTTGGTCCGGGGCGTGAGTTGAGACTGAGCGATGGCTCATTTTACCATTTATTTATTTTTTTGACGAGGAAAGCACGTAGCCAGAGCAAATTCGGATCGACGAATACTGTGTGGGCGCCGACATGCTGCTGCAAGATAATGGTGACCTGTGGTCAAACTAGATTTACGGTAACCCGTGTTTAGTCACAAGAAAGTAATCCGTCTGCTTCCTTTCATATTGCTCGACGGGGCAGAAAAGGATCTAATGCAGCTAAAGTTACTACTACAAGCCCAGACATAACAAACATGACAGTTCAATTCAATCCAGCCAAGAAACTTAGGTGGGATAAGCGTAGACACTTCATCCCCAAATGGTAACACTCCGATTGGATATAATATTTGGTTATAAAAGTTCTTCATACGCAGTACTCTTCAACTGAAATGCAGTACTGAAGGAAGAATCGATTCGCAGTTCAGACCTATACCAAGCGTCGTTCTCATACGGCTGTACTGCTGTATTCATGGCCAAAGTGCGTAAGGCAGTTAGCAAAACGCCACCGAAGCTGGTAGATAGCTGTTACGTTGCCACTGAAATTTCTGCCGTATTGCGTTTGCCCTCGCCGCCGCTCTCGGAGGCCCATTATTGCCTGATCGTAAGCGATGTGGGTCGCCGCTATCGTTAGATCACTTCAACGCTTGCGGCAGCGATGAAACCAGTGATAAGTGCGTGTCCGACCCACTTTATCTGGTAATATCAAGGACGTTTGACAGTAAATGGACCACATTTTGGCGATATTATAATAACCAGGCTTGTTTTTTTCTCTTTCTTCCTTTTTAACGCAGAAACATCGCCCTAAGGCTCGGCTTAACGCCGTGGCATAACCAGTCGAGACGAATGCCGACCAAAAAATACCTGGAAACGAGAGTCAGAAGATGCACATCTGAATGGAACTTTGCCCTTAACGAAATAAAAACACACTAACTTCAGAAGTCGTGTCTGGCCCAACGTTAGTCAGGTCAGTGCTATGCAAAAAAGACTCTAAACTAGGGATGTACGAATATTCGAAACTGTCGAATAACGAATCGAATACTGTCCTGTTCGATTCGCAGATCGGATTGAACAGTCAATATTCGAAAATGCGAATTTCTTTTGAATGCATTTTGAATATTTCAAAACGTCAGCTGTGCCCAAATAAACATAAAACTGGAGCAAAATTACGGTAAATCTTCACCCTCGCGGTTACAGTATAAACGTAAAACACGACGGAATATCGCAAATCAGTTCTGCGGAATCCTGCAATGTGGAGGAAGTATTCATGAAAGTCATCATCCACCCGAATGTAGCGCGAAGCCACAAAGGAAACCCGTACGGGTTTCTCAGAAATAACGCTTCACAGTTGAGGAAAAAATTCATCCTGGTCCGGAACCAGGACGAATTTTTGCTCAACTGCGTTCACTTTGGGCGACGCTGCTAAATTTTTTTTTAGCAGCATCCCATTTGTCGGTCAACTGAAATCCATCGCGAAACAAGGCAAGACAAATTGTTCAAGTCGTTCGGCCAGAAAAGCTCACAAATGTGTTTGTTGTGAGCATAGAGTTACGGTAACAACTGTGGAGGAAATGCTGAGAGAAAGAAGCGGTAACTACAATGACGCCGCTAGGAATAATCAAAACATGATGCAACAACAAGCGTTTACACGTATCACGTACGTGTGGACAATGTCTAAAGTTCATTCCATACATTTTCGAGATAGCTCCGACGGGTATTTAAAAAATTTGCGAGTTAGAATTTACGATGCGTAAAAGGATGCGTCGGCAGGCACATGAACCAGATGGCACCCCCACAATGACTCATGATCACGGTCAGGTGTCGATCGCGCGTCTCCTTTAAATCGCATCTCATCGTCTGCCAGCATACCATTGAAACTGGTTTCTCTCTCTCATCTTCTGCTCCTGAGCACCGGCACAGAGTAGCAACATGGGAGGGCCTTTGCGATTACCGATTTCTATGCATGGGCGCTACGAAGTGCTTTTCCTCTACAGCTGGTTATAATAACTCGATGGCTGTGGGCATCAGAGACCATTATGCAAAAAAAGAAAAGATCTAAGGCGAGAAATGCAGGAAATAAACTCAGTTGGCAGATCTCGCTAATGCGATCATGCTCACTTCCTACGTTTACTGTCTCTGTGCTTCCTCATCACTATTTCTTAAACGTGCGCCGACATGACATTTTTGCTTTCTGACTGTCTTTAAGTATATGAAGATTCAGGCGGTTTAAGCCCTTGAAAAATCGTGGCCCTAAACAATTCCCAGTCAGCATGAGAATGATAGGCATTACATGAATTTGCCTAAACTTCGCCGTTATGGGTTTAAATGGCTTCGCGGCATCACAAAGTGATCCTCTTCAAGTAAGTATTGCGTTATAAATAATGAAAAGAAGCTTATCACAATTGTCCTATATCAAAACCATTACTCCACGGACACATTTATTTTCTTTCATGGTATTTATTGTATCATGTATATGCAAGAATCGTACTATACGCGAGAAACGTGCAAGCACTAGCCAACACGTCTCGTATCCATGGCCTAGGGAGGACCTGTAAATGACATTGAGCACACCATGCACTACACAAAAACTACAACTAGCTTTGAACTCTAACAAGTGGCAACGGCAAGCAACGTATCAGGAGACCAGCAACCAGTACGGTTGTTGAACCCGTTGTTTCGTCGAAATTTTCTGTATTCTCAAATGACTGGACACTGGAAGGACAAGTACGACTTTACACGTTTTCAACCGGTCTGGTTCGCCTAGGACTCACGGACAAGAGGAACCCCTGCAATTAGCAAAGATTACTGCTACCTTCTGTATCAAAAAAGTGTAAATTGCTTTTGAAATTTCGGCCAATTCAGGCCCCGGTGACGCGCAATAAACGCAGCCACAAGAACGTCTGGAGCCCCAAGCACTATGACCAGACAAATGGATGCACTACCCATCATTCCCATGGTGGCCAAAAGATCGCAGCGCCCGAGTTCTCTCTAGTGATTGTAGCAAACTCTATGGATGGATGGATGCTTACGTCATGATACGCTTGCTCATTCGATTCCGGCAATCGCTGCGGCTGCTACAAGTGGGCGTATATAGAGCCAGAAATAATGCGCACAGCACTATTGCTTGGTCTTTTTTTTGTGTGTGTGAGCAACATGATCATACCAAGTCGTATTCCATTTTATTTCATTTATTTTAGCCTCAGAGCCTTTCAACATTACAGAGAGAGAGGGAGATGGAGGGCGGGCACGTTAGCAATACAACACAAATATACATAAATACGGTATAAAACTTTCTGTTGAAAATCGCAGTGAAAGACTAGAAGAAATAAACACAATACTATTACAAGTGCAATGCAACAATAACAATGATAATATAAACACGGATTAATGCAAGTGTTACTCAATGACAGTAAAATGTAGTATTGATCAAGAAAGGAAACCAAAATAAAATTATTAAATTTTTTTAGTGCTACAGGAGCAAAGTAAAAATTTCTTCGAATGTAACCAAGACTGCAGCTAGCTTTGCGATGGCTGAATGCGCATGTAACTGTCACGCTAAGTCAAAAGAGATGTGTATTCCTAAATATTTATATGATTATACTGTATCAAAACCATGTTACGAATTGACACGGTATGCCAGCAAATTTCGCCATCTGTCACAACGCCATAACAATGTCGATGATGCCAGCTCTATAGCACGCCAAGACGACAATCTAGTATCAAATAAAAACATCTGTTTCTCAACCTTCGTACTTACTAATGTCATCCTTTTACGCGTGAAGAACGCGTGATAGCGTTTATACAACGTTGAAACTACGTGTCAGCTTGTATTCGTCAAATGTCCCAACGTGGTGACCAACAAACCCGAGTGTGCCTTCTTCGCTAAAGTTAACGCTTCTACATGGACGTATTGCGCCTGCCTCTAGACACGCTCAATACTTCCGCATTTTGTTGTACCTTCCAGGGGCGCCCCTTCGTTTCGGTGGACGGAACCAAACGTCCGAGCAGTGGCACCTCTTCTCGTTCCTGTACGGCCAGAACTCGAGGCACACTCCCGTCAGGTGGCGCCAGGCGACGCACAACGCACGGCAGAAGGACTCGTCGCACCTGCCTTGCTCGTTCTTTTCGGCGTCCATTCTCACCAATGAGGCCGCTAGCACCACCACCATAACGACCAGTGTGGTCATGGCGGCCGGTGAAGAGGCGAAGTCTGGGTGCTTCATCGCGTCTACATATCAGCCGTCTTTTCAAGCACTTCCTTTTGGCGCACCCAGTTCCAAAGAGCCGACCTTTGTCTGAAAAAAAAAATCGAATAAACCATTCGCTGCACTCAAATGCTCCAGATGCCTTCCTTGTAATAAATGCGTCTCATTTTGCGACAAATAAGCACGAGGCGTAATGTTACGTCGAAATGCCTGACGCGTACCCATATATTCTCAAGTGCGAGGCGCTATTTTTTGGATCGCGAACGTGAGCAGGGAGAAAAGCCTCTCTAGCCTCCGTAGCGCTGATAGCCGTAGATGAAGCGCTGTATAGGGGACTAAGACTGATTTTCTAGACATGTCTTTAGCGATGTCTCTCAGCTACCGCTTGGCGCACCGCACCTCTCTGCCTGTCTCCAGTGTGTTAGAACGCGACAAGTCTCCCCTTGTGGGAGGAATGACCTAATCCACCACGACGTTCTTTCGACTCGACTTGCTGGCGTTCCCGCCATGGTTTGCGTGAACTCGACGACTGTATTTCAGCCTAACAAGCTGAGTCTACCTGATTTGACGGCTGTATGTAAACGTATATAGCTAGTGGTTATAGAAAGACGATGCTGCCCTTGAGGGAGGGGGAGGGGGGTGAATGTTTGACACGGGCACAACAATGACGTCACAGTACTACGTATATACACCTCGCATGAAGGCTCACATGTCGGGGGTAAAAACGATGTGGAACAGGAAGCCAGAGACACCTCCTACGTCACCGCATTTTTTCTCATTAGGTTTCATTCTCTTGGTCTCTCGCATGGCTTGGAGCCATATTTAAGACATTAGCTACTGCTTTAAAATTGCAATCTGATTGCCACAACTTGATGGTGCGTGTTGCTGCAGTTCATCTTTATTATGTCTGAATTTTTTTTGCAGATTCATGAGAATAGTCAGCAGGTGCTAACGGCTATCTGAAATGAAGGCACTGATAGTTACCCGGGTCAAACTCATTAGCAGCAAAGGGCGGATGCCCCAGGCAGATTACAAGGCTTGGCCTAATTCTTTCGAAAATATAATGACAAATACTCACTCGGTACTTGGTAGAACAGCCATCGGCCTCTTTGCCGCAGAGAATGGCCAGTTGACAACTCCTTGACTTTCAGTCACCGTCTGTTTAATTCTGGCTTTAGCATCATCCGTTACTCTCTGTCCTCTTACACCACCACGACTAAAGAGAAAGAAAAGGAACTAAAACACAGTGCGAGCTCTGTCCTTCTGTGTCGGCGTTGAAACGCTCACCTAGTTCCATAGGCTACGTAACGCTGCCGTCAAGACGTGCAGCTTACGTGTAAAAAAAAAAGCGTTTCGAAAGCGGTCGACTTTGAAAGCTCTCCCAGCTGGCACTGAGTTTTCGTTCTTCGAAAAAGCGCTGAAGACAAAAAAAGAAAAAATGTTGCATAAAAGTGAGTCCTTACGCAAATCTCAAAGAGCCAGAAATTAGGTAAGCTCGGCATCTGGCGGCGTGGGAATCAACTAAACTTTTTACAGACGCGTCGCACCACTCCCAATCCTGCGCACAAATTTCTACCGCAAAGAACATCTTCTGTTCCTGTTACCACGGTGGTTCATTCGCACGTACTTCTGCGTGGCAGGAGGTGCCGGGTTCGTTTCCCAGATCATTCTGACAGTAGCGGAATGCAAAAGCGCACCTTTACAACGCTTTTGGGTGCATGTTAGGGTAGAGAACACCGGTTGAAAACTATTAATCCGGAAGATCTCACTATGTCTTTTCACATAGCCGTCGACAATGAAGTCTTATAGCGCCTGAAAGATCCAGCGATCCAATTGGCTGCCTTTTCAAAGCATTTCGTGGGGTACTTCACGACGGCATGCTGCTTCCTTCGGATAAATCCCCTCGTCTTCAAATTGCCATGTAATGTGGCCATTTTCTATCAAAACACTCGCGGTCTTCATGAATTCTACTCCAGTGTTATTTCATCTTCCTTTCCTATAATTTGTGGTATAAACTTTTTTAAACAGGGTTGAAGTACCTCAGACAGGCTGGCCAACGTTTCGATAGGTGGACCTATCTTCGTCAAAGGCGGCCTCGTCATCCTCGGCGTGTTAGTTTTAAAGGGTTAGTGCAGTGACGTCACGTGCGGGTGTTGTCGCTGGCGGCTGGTTTTAAAGAGAGAGATTACAAGAGGGAACAGGCGCTGTCGTCCGACGTCTGTGAGCTTCATTCTCAAGACGAAGGGACAAGAGCGTGAGAGTGGGCACGCGGGGAGGAAAGAAAAGAAATAGAAGCAGAAAAAAGGGAAAAAAGGGGAAAAAAAGCAGGGGGGAGCCAGGGCCGTACCAAGACACAACAAAGGGGGGGGGGTGAAAGAAAAAGAAAGAGAAAAATGAAATCTTTAAGAAATACGGGGGCTTGGGAGCGTGTTGGGGATGCGAAAGGTTAGGAGGTATTCAGGGGGAGTCGTTGGCGGCATCTTTTTGAGGCATTAGAACGGCCGGTCAAGCAATAGGTCGAGTAATTTTGAAATAGTTAAGGTGGCGACGAGGAGTCTGCGGTGCAATGTGTGGGGTGACTGAAAGGCAGCGGCATGGTCTTTCAAGGGGCACTGCCCCACGCGCTTAACGTAGGTGTCGTTACGGCGGCATCCAGAAGGCGATACTCTGGGTTGAGGCGCCGAAAAAGGCATATTGACTTCGGAATGTGTTGTCGAGGGGGTTTCAAAAAAAAAAGACTAAAAAAGGGGGCAGGGGGAAGGGGGGGGCGAAATCGGTATAGCAAACAGGAGGGTGACGCGTGCAGAAGCGGGCGCGGGCAAGTGTACATGGAAGAAGGGGATCGTACACTTGGTATAGACGTAAAATCCTGAAAGAGTACATTAAATTGAGGAGTAGGCAGGAAATTTTTTTTCTTTTTTCCCTTTTTTTCTTTTTTCCCTCCCCCTCTCCCTTTTTTTCCTCCGAAATGAAAGAGTAGGTGAGGTTAAGAATTACAGTTGGCTGGTGGCCTAATGTGTTTTGTGTATTGGTTGATGATATGAGAGTTTCAGATTTAAGTTACAGCTTTTAAAGATTCTAAGTTGCCGCGTGCCAAATTAATTCCTGTCGGGTGTAGGCAATTAAACTTGTGTATGAGGTATGATTCCGTGTACTTCCTTTCGCGAGGGGAACGGAAATTTGTTTGTAGTATATAGAGCCTTGCTTTGTCAAACATATGTCCATGTTCATTAAAGTGGCTGGCTACTGCTTTGGGTAAATTGTGTTTTGTGTCCGCGCGGTGACCATTGAGTCTTGTATTGATTTGTTGGCCGGTCTCACCTATGTATTGTTTGCTACAAGCGGCGCATTCTAGACAGTAGACTACATTGCTTGATGTGCAGGTGAAAGCCGAAGTTACCTTGTGTGTGTAATTCGACGCTGTACTTTTTACTGTAGTAGTGGATTGAATGTGTTTGCATGTAGAGCACCTGGGGCGACCACAGGGATTGGTTCCCAACTTCTTCTTTTTCTGTAGTTTGGCGTGCACAAGAACATCTTTAAGAGAGAAGAGAGAGAGAAAGCAAGGGTAGGGAAGGCAGGGAGGTCAACCAGAACAGCATCCGGTTTGCTACCCTACACTGGGGGTGGGGGAAAGGGGAATAGAAAGAGGAAGAAAGGGAGAGAGTCAGCACTGAGTACATGTGGGAGGGACACCTTACACAATGATGTGGTGGTGGTGGTGGTGGTGGTGAATTGTAGCAACAGGCGGGTTTAGCCTGGCGAACAAGGCCGGCAATTGCTCCGCCCGAGCGTCTCGCACAATACCGCTGAAGGGTTTCACCATGTGTCCTTCAAACCAGTCTCTCTTAAAAACTCGATGAGGAGACGTGAAGTTTCTTTTCGGGCTATAACTGATCCCGCGGGAAATATAAGGTGTTGCAGGCGCGCATGCGGAAGGTTCTTGCTTTGCAGATTCTTCAGGAGAGTGTCTCTTTCATCTTGGAATTGCTGGCAGGACCACAAAAAGTGCTCAATGTCTCCTGTCTCGTTGCATGCCGAACAGTTCGGAGAATTGATTCGCCCCGTTTTAAATAACCAGGCCGGTGTATTTGCAGATCCTGTCCTTATTCGATATAGAAGTGTGGCTTCCTCTCGGTGCAATCGCTTGGTTACGCAGGGCATATGCGGTGGAACCCAAAGCGACGCAAAGTGATTTCGAATGTCAGATTTTTGCACTTGATTACTCTTTGGGGCCTTGATTTTGGGAGGATGATAGAGCGCGGCGTATGCAAGCGCATCAGCTTTTTCGTTTCCTGAGATACCAATGTGGGAAGGAATCCATTGAAACTTTACTGTGAAGCCTTTGTTGTTGAGCTCTTTCACGATGGCTAGTGATTTGCGTGGGAACTTGAGTGATGGCAAACCACGGTATATTTGTTGTAATGCGGCCTTTGAGTCCGTAAGGACAACCACATTCTGCGGAGGCAAAGTCTTTAATTTGCGCAGAGCAGAAGCTATTGCTGCGCCTTCCACAACTGTCGACGAGACTATACAGTCCAGACGGCCAGACCACGTATATCTTAGAGAGGGAATATAGAATGCAGCTGCACAGCGGTCTTCGTCTGCCTTGACAGAGCCATCTGTGTATACTTGTAGGTGACTCGGGTAAATCGTGTTCAGGTGTTCCAGGACTAATGACTTGGCTTCTGCAGATGGAATGCAGCTCTTTGATTGCAATCGTGGTACACTTAAGTTGCATATGATGTCCTCGAATGTCCAGGGTGGTTCTATCCTTTCCCTTTGTCTCGAGCAGCGCAATCCTAATACGCGAAGCGTGTTCAATGCTGCATAAAAATGAGAGCGCGGCCTGTTACCTATACGTCGTAAGAGCGCTCTACCGGGCGTAGACTCACTCAATCGTAGGAGCTGGATCATCAGAGCCTGGGAAGCCTGAAGTCGTAGAGGGCGTGACTCAGCTTCGTAGAGCACTTTCTTGTTTGACGCTGGCTGAGGGACTCCAAGGCAAAGTCGGATACCTTTTCTGTGGATGGCTTCTAAGCGCTCGTATTGACACTATAAGCGGTCTCTTAAGCCCGTGCACTTTAAGTACCGCACTAGTGCACGAATCGCTTTTGGAGCCAGTGACGGTTGTGGCCACGGTCCGAGTATCTTTGACTCGGTGAATGGTCTCGAGTCTAGAACATCTTTAAAATTAGTGTTGCGTCTGTAGGCTACTCTGGGAGGGTCGGGAAAAATCTTCTTAAGTTTTTGGTTGCTGGTGAGAATCGGGTAGTATTTACTTAGGATGTTATTCACGTTTGGGAGTGCGTTTGAGAATTTAGTAGTAAGAAGAGGCGTTGTTGTTCTTGTGATCTTCGGGCGGGGCTTGAGGACCTCGGCTCGATCAAGTTTGGTTGCAGCGATGTAAGCTGTTTGAAGGTCACTGTTTGGGTGGTTCCTGTTTGATAGCGTTTCTTTAAGGTGATCGAGTCTATTGTAATTGTAATTACCGAAAATTGTTTGTGCAGTGATATATAACCTTCGGATTTTTTTCCCACCTGAGTATAATGTCTCCCGCAGTGACCGAGACTTTAGTGAACCAAAACAAGAAGGTGGTGGTGTATTTATTGGCATTTGAGTTCCCTGAAATGTGTTCGGCGCGCGGATAGTAAAACCATACGGGAATCTATACGGGTTGAAATCAGCCTAGAGCGCACCGAGAAATTGCTGTCTACCCTTTTATGCGCCTCCGAATGTACCTCCTGTAATTTTTCACGAAGGCATTGCATCAATCGAATGCTTATTATCCTCCCACAGTAAATGCATCCTATATTTGTCCTCGGTGATCTTAATACATCGGCCGTTGATTGGCGCATGCATACACTATACCTTCTCACAGTAACCACTGCGTAGAGAACAAATTCGGCTTATTGTTCGACTTTCTAGCCTTTAATTCCACTCAACAGCCTAATTCGATCACGAATTGTTCGGGTAATATGTTAGACGCATGCCTTACGAATGTGCAGGATGTACAGATGCCCCGTTGTGACATTCCTCTCCTGCGACTCGGCAAGTTTCATCCGCCCTTAGGAATAACAGCCTCCGTGGCCGCGTCTTTTGCGCAACACTTCCAGCGGCATTACCAGACGTCCGAGCTTTACTTCCAAGCGTTGTGACTAAATACGGCCTCTGCGACTTCTTTTCCAACACCGATTAGTCTCAGGAAACTGGCACGGTGGATGTTGAACAGCAGGCTCGCCAAATCATGGAGCTTGTTCTTGATGACATGCACAGGTATATCGCCGAGTGCGGACATAAGTGCGCGAAGTGTCCTCATTGGTTCTCGTTGGAGCTGATAAATGCTTAGAAGCATAGAAAAGTCGTGCGCACAGAAAAGCTAAATGCTCACGAAGGGATGATTAGGGGCAGCAATGTCGTCTTTTTAGAGCTCGTTGCAAACGTCTCTACAAGTGAGACCGTGATTTGTATGTGACGTTCCTGGAAAAGAGCACCTCTGAACGGCCGGCTGATATTTGGAAATATATCCGGAATCGCTCCGGTGAACGCGGAGAGTCCTTTCGCCTGCATGACTCAAATGGTGCAGAAGTCTGAGTGGTCGCTCACTGTTTTGCTGCTCATTTTTCTTCAATATATGAAACCTCTGATATCAGCGACAGTGCCTGTCAGCAGCGGGCTTCAGTTACGATACCTAGCACAGTGCTGTGCGATGAGAAGCTCATCCATGACTTGCGGTGGTGGTAAACATTATTGAAAGGGGGAAGGGGAGGTGGCTGAGGGATCGGGCTCAAGTAAGGCCCAAGGCCTTACTTGAGCCCGAGTTCAAGCTGTCGGTCGGCGTCCCCGGACCTGAGTCAGGCTGTCCAGTCAGTCTCGCTGCTGACGGGGGATGAAAAAACGGGAGCGAGGTGCATTCCCACATTATGTGTGTGAGCGTCCCTGTTTGCGAACAGAGCCTACATTGGTCGCTTTTCTTGGCCCCTGTGATTGTTTTAATGTACATTGGGTGTGGGTATGTGTTTGTCTGGAGTCGCCTAAACCCGACCGCTTGCGTTTCATCGAGTTGTTTGGCCGGTTGTGGAAGCGCGCGACGCCTCAAGCGATTCCTATGGGCTATTTCGTGATAAGACTCGCAGGGTTTCTCGTGTCTCTCCTACCCGTTCACGCCGTCCGCATCCACGGACGAGGCTCGGCGAGCGAGATCTCTAGCCACAACTGTGAGCCGACGCGTTGCCGGGCACAAGCCGCGTGAGCGGGGGTCCACACGAGGGTTTTCAAGCCGCTTAGGGGGCGCCGCGCGAGGACACGGTACGCCTGACTGACTGCATTCGACGTTTGAAACCCTCGTTGTCTTGTGGTCCAGATGGCATTCCCTCGGCAATTTTAAAAGCTTCCGGCAACATATTTGAGCGAGTATTTATATCTATATTCAATAACTGTCTAAATAGTTGGACATTTCCGCGCATTTGGAATGCGGCTCGTGGTTTCCCTGCAATTTAGTTTGTCTCCAAAACACATGCCTCGAAATGCACGCCACTTTGTTCCTCAGTGCCAAATCCCAGATTTTTCAGCTTGCCCTTTGCCTCATAGCGTCTGCTAGTCCAAAGAGCTTGTAAACTCCGAACAAACACGGATTTATCTGTGGTGGCTCAATAGTCACCAATCTTCCGAGGTTCATGACGCAGATTTCTGCGTCAGCATTCCAAAGGGGCCCAGTCGATGCCGTATACTGCGACCTCAGCAATGCTTTTGATGCGGTCAGCCATCCAATGCTCCTTCTCAAGTTTATGCGTCATGATGTTGATGTTTCAGTCGTTGCTGTCCTTCGCAGCTACCTTTTGGAGAAGTTGTGCTATGTTAGCATCAATGCACAGTCATGTTTTGTGTACAAGGTCACTACAGCGGTGTCCCTCAAGGCTCCGTATCAGGACCATTCGATCCTGTTCTTGGTATTTGCCAAAGATGTTTCTTCCATTATCCGGAAGTCGTCCTTTCTTCATTATGCCGATGACACCGAGAATTTCAATGATATTCCCATTATTGATGACTGTCGGATTCTTCAGTCTGACCTGTTGTCGTTTCCAGAATGGTGCAAAAATAATGGTCTCAGCCTCAGCGCTTCTAATAACAAAATTATTACCTTTACTCGGAAAACCGAAAGTATTTTGTTTTGCTATACTCTGGACTCTTTTCCGCTTAGATAGGGTTGCGGAGGTCAATGATATCGGTGTACTCTTTAATGCCTCTTTAAGCTTTTCACCTAATATTGAACGCATTGCAAAGCGTGGTCTGCGCTTTCTATGTTGTGTTTACTGCCTCTCACGCGAATTCAAATATTCCACTCTTTTCCTAATGCAGTGTCAGTCTACGCGTCCTCCCCAATGCGAATACGCATCGGCTGTATGGAATGGAACTTCCATATACTACAGTGACAGACTAGAAAGAGTACAGAAAAGTTTGTAGCAATTTACACCGTTCTTGCGCTGCCATTAGTCAGTCTTGTAGCACTTTCACTTTACCCTCACTGCCGTCCCTTACCTGCCACCGTATTCGCGCAGACCTTCTGCTTTTGCATCAGCTCCTCCGCGGAAACCTGAACTGCGTTGAGCTACTTAATTATGACACGCTTCGAATTCCGTAGAAATTCACACGGAGAGCATCCACTATTCTTCGTTCCTGCTTGTCACAGCAAGCATTTTGCTGTGCATAGGTTTAAAAATCAGTATATTACTCATTTCGCTTTTCTTGATATTTCTCATCAGTCGCTTTCGTCGTTCTGTTCACAGCTTCGTATTGTCGTGTGCTAGTTTTTCTCCATATACTTCCATGGTCTCTTTCCCCGAGTGATTTAGTACATCTTCAGCTTGCCTGGTGATATGTCTAATGTCTCAGAAACTTTTTACTTTCTTTTTCTTTTACACGTACATGCCGTGTTCTTGTTTTATCGCATTTACATGTATTTTACATAAATCAATTTCCCTTTCTTTATTCACTTTCGCTTAGGTTTGTACCTTTAGGAGTACAGTCTTCTCTTGTTCATCGTACTTTCTCACTAATATCCTGTTAATTTTCGATTTTCGATAGATATATGAGAACTTGTTTTAGCAACTTTCCATTACCTTGGTTGCGTGCCAGCATAGTGCACGAATGGCTTTTCTGTGCATGCATCTTTTTCTTTTGCCATTGTATTCTTCTTTTCAAGGCTGTACATTCTATTTTAGTTAGATTACCTGTGCGCCAGTATTATGACTTCATGCTTTTTTCTGGGCAGCTAATCTTAAAGGCTGGATTATTTATTTTTATTGACTCCCACGCACTGTTCATATTTGCTTTGTCTTTCTGTTGTGCGTTAGCCGTGGGTTTTCTTGGTTGTAAACTGTTCCTTTCATAATTGTCTGTTTTTTCCTGTATTTTTTATTTCTACCTTTATTTATTTTTTTACCTAGCACGCAGACTGTAGAGTTGTTCCTGGGCACGTTAACTAAGCATGATTCATTTCAAAAGTACACACTGGTGGGCTAGTTGGTATGGCACTGTTTACACAGTAGCGCATCACATGGGCGACGATGGCGGTGTCCCCCGAGTGTCTGCACGTACGATCTGAATTCTTCAGTGTCCCACCGCAGGAAAGGCTTTGTCGTTGATTAGCGCTGGGTCCTGTATTTTTCTTTCATCGTCCATGGTCTTCTGCTCTACTGCATAAAAATTGATTGATTGATTGATTGATTGATTGATTGATTGATTGATTGATTGATTGATTGATTGATTGATTGATTGATTGATTGATTGATTGATTGATTGATTGATTGATTGATTGATTGATAACTCCCTTGTTAGGTCAAAAGAAACACATTGTAGAAGATTGGGGCTTACAATGCCTCAAGTGGCTAAACTATATATCAGCACCTGGCAGACAGCGGGAAACTAAGAAGTGTCCAGAACTTCTAACCAGCTTCCTTCTTACTGGGTTAATAATCTCCTCTTAGACCCTGTTTCCTCCTACAAATATCTTGGTGTCCATACTACTAGAAACCTCTCGTGGTCCATGCACGCTTCTTACGTAAATAAATATGCTAACCGCATGCTGGGATACCTAAAACGCAATTTCACTAAGGCACCGTCTTCCCTAAAATTAATGTTATACAAGTCACTAGTCCACTCAAAACTTGAGTACGCCGGAGCAGTTTGGGATCCCTTTCAGAAAAACCTAATTAACTCTTTAGAAATGGTACAAAATAACTCTGCTCGTTTCGTTTTTTCTAATTATAACCGAACTGCCAGCGCTTCTGTAATGAAATTAAGCCTTGATTTGCCATCTTTTGCCTCTCGCCGTAAAGGCCTTAGACTTTCACTTTTTCATAAGATATTTCATCATCCTTCACTTCGCGATGAACTTATCTCCCCTCCTCAATACATTTCATCAAGGTTAGATCACAATAACAAAGTTGGAATTTCATTATGCCAAACCAATGTCATGTCTCATTCATTCCTTCCGCGTACATCTGCCGAGTGGAATCGCCTACCAGCCTCAACCGCTACTATTGTTGACCATCAGCACTTTACGGCAGTATTACATAACATTGTATAAACAGGAGCATTTCATTCGTGTTTTTGTACTACCAATTGTATCACTGTTTTTTGTATTACTGGAACACTGTATTACTGCACTGCATGCACCGTATCTAATTTTATTGACCAGCACTCCAGGAACACTCAGATAACATTGTATAACCGAGAACCATCTATTTCTCTACTATTAACCATTTTGCTGCACTGTACTTTTATTTTTTCTCTGTATTTGATGTAACCACTCCCCTCTTTAATGCCTCTGCCCCTGAGGGTACACGAAATAAATAAATAAATAAATAAATAAATAAATAAATAAATAAATAAATAAATAAATAAATAAATAAATAAATAAATGGACAAACTTATTAGGAGTGAACACACACAAGACAAATAACATCAGCTTAGTTCTCAAAAGTACGCGTCCAAAACAAGCTAATTGATAAAAAAACAGGAATGTGCTTCAAGGTTCTGTCGCGAAGAGCACTCGAAAGCAAGCGATTGAAACATGATTACTGAAATCACGCGGATCCAACGCACATGTTTGAATATATATGTAAAGCAAAACTTTCGCGAAGCGGCAAATCAAATGCAACGGGACTGTTCACCTTCTGCGGTAAAGTCAGGGATCTTTGAATGTTGTCCTGTTCCAACTCTCAAAGGCGAAGCTTAAGCGTCCACCAAATTTTTGTTAAGGCTGTCTACCTCATGCGACACCTTGGCACATTCATTGCGGGGATTTGTCAAAAATGGGCGCTTGCCGATATCGTCTGCTCAGTGCCGAAGTTGCCTGTTCGGGAACACGCGCTTCGGCACGTGGCCCGTTACCCAACTGGCCTAGTAGGCCAGACAGCTGTCGCAACCATTTGTCTATCCGGGCACCTATACCACGTGGGCCACGTTGCCTGCTCGGCGAGACTAGCAGCCAGCCCGTACATATGGTGGCCCCATGCTGGCGCACTATTGGCGTCACTCGGTGAAAGAAGCTAGATACATATTCCGCAAAGTGGGTAATGTTCCCGAATCGCAATAAAATATTAATTAACGAATATTTTTAATTAGCTACGTATACATCGCAATTTCTTGCGCTGAAAATGGGCGCCTCTTCTAGAAATGCACCTGAAAAGAAAGTACAATGCTGTGTGTCGCAGTTTCTTTTTGTCTCCTAATACCTTTGAACAAAAACAAGAAAATGTGGAATATGGAGAAGAACTGTGTCGCAGGTTCGAAATGTAATTCGGCAAATGAAAAAAAAACACAGTGTGCAGAAATGTAGTTTAACATTGTTGCGTTCTGCTCGAAATTCTGCTGTTCGCATTAACTGAAGCGAGGGCTCTGTGTGTCTACTTCTGTGCTCCCTGTCCACTTCGTGCTGCATCCACTGTCACGAAGTGAGGGTATCGCAAAGCCATTGGAGTCTCTGGGTTTATTATCGTAACGATTCTGTCCTTCAGGCCGAAGCAGGATCTCGGTGGCCGTATCTTCGACGGTCTTTCGCGTCCCCTCAGCGTGGGAAGAATATTTCCAGCTGCCGTCGCTGCTGCTGGCCCTGCGTTCCCGGGTAGTTGAAGTGTCGGTCTGGCAAGTTATAGTAGATGGAGTCGGAGCACGTGCACACCAGGTGTCGCACGTTGCTGTAGTAGCGGGGCAGGCACGTGCCGGGCCCATAGCCGCTGTACTGGCACTGCTGGTAGCACAAATAGTTAATGCATTCTCCTCGGGTCAGCGGCAGCAGGACCGAAAGCACGGCAAGCGCCACCAGCCAAGATGAGGCGGCAGACCAGGGACCTGTGGCGAGGTACGGCGGAACCTTGCTGTTCTTTGCGGGTGGCATCTCGTCAGGGTCTGCTACCGCTGTTGGCGAAAAGATCAAGTCGAAATTTCAGTTCTCCACTCAGATATGGACATATTTCGGTTGCGAGCACTCCGCCTAGGCTGTTTGACATCCGTTGTAAGAATGTTCAGTGCGATTAGCTTTATTTGGGAACTTTACCCGTTCTGCGGTATGTTTGTATGTCCGTACGTATTTAACCTCTTTCACGCACTCAATGTACCCAAGTTGCCAAGTAGCTTGGGTCACTAGCTGCTGCTGTTGACTTAGTAGACAACTTGGGTCCCAAGGTATGCCCCAGTGGGTATGTAGGTCATAGAACAAATAAAGCTCGCCTTTCAAGCTCTTTCATAAGTACTCAGCGCTTCCGCTCATCACAACTCTGTCTCTGTCTTGTAGCGTCGATCACCATAATTGTCACAATAATCATCATACCATATAAAACATATAACTAACTATATACCGGTGATAAAGAAGATTGCTACTCACATTAACGTCGATCGCCAATCATTTATAAAGGATGGATGCGACACCGATGTTCTTTTCCTGAAATCATTATGAATAGAGTATATTTGTGCAGTTACTATTCATAAGGATGCATGTTTTTATGTACAGTGGTGTTCAGTGCAGTGATTCTGGCTTAGTGCGAACATTTCTGATGCGCCTAATAAAAGCGTACTAGTTTGTTTATTGCGTGAGACAATGACTAATAGATATACTTATGTCAGTGACAAAATGATTACGTAAATTTTATATATAGTTCTATCAATAAGAACATTTATTCAACCATTCATTCATTTGTTCGTTCATTCATTCGCGGTTCCTGAAATCACTTACACTGAGAGGGCAAGAAAAAAATGAATAGCGCATACTCTAGGCAACATTACTTGAAGAATACACGTTGCTTATTGAGTGAAAAAAAAAACACTCTTTCAGCGGTACAACGCGTAATGTTTCCTTTAAATAGCTGTAACTACAACGTAAACCGAATTGAGGGGCGCGATCGTGTTAACGGTGCGTTAAATAAAAAACGCTCAATCAGTTTTCACTCGTGCAACATTCTTTAAAATATTCGTCCAAATTCCTTTGCCTGCACGAAGTCTATATCGAAAGTATTACGTCTGAAATGTACTTCCTGGAAAGCGATTCACTCACCTCGGAATGTTTTCCGGCGCGCTACTTTTGCGACACCATGAAGTTTCAGTCGAGAGCAAAGGAACCGAAAGGGCTCGCGCCAGAGAAGGATTATGCCAACTCTCGAACGGCGGTCACGCTACTGCGCGCAAGGCCTTCTTTTTTTCTCCTTTATACGCTAAAGCATTACCGACCATCTTCTCAGAAAGGTAAAACCTCGTGCTTTCTCGCGAACATTTATTCCAGACGCGCACCGCATTTAGTTTTCTTCAATGAAAGCTTGTACCTCTTTCTTTTCTTAATCTCCATTCGCTGCCTTTATTTATATGCTTGTTTCCATTATACCCCGTTCCTGCCTCCCTGTGGCACGCTTACGGAACGGCGCGTCGGCTACATGGAAGCTTGATGTTTTTTGAAGACCTCCATAAGGACACGAATCAAATTTAGTGAACCAGTGGCATGCAGGAACAGGCAAGCCATTGCAAAGTTTGAGGTGCATGCGAAAAACGTAATTCTAAAAGCATCGCGCAATTGTTATTCTGCCGGAACAACGCGCTTGCAAGTACGCTCACAATATACCCGAACTTGCCTTCGCATGTTCCAGGTGCGGTAGCATGTACACATGCAACCTCGGCCACCACGTGGACCCATAAATTTATGTCATTTAACAGAGTAACGGCGTATAACATCCACCGTAGAGCACGGCTTTCACTGGCCTCGGTTAAAATTTGGATTCCGCGTAACGTCTTTTGATGCGCAAGTCCGTGAATACGCTTCACAGAGCGTCCTGTAAGTGTCAGAAGAAAAAGAAAACAGCGATAAAGGAACTACCTACGTTGAAATGAAGTACGCACCAGTTGTTCTTTGCGAAGCGCACGTCGAGATTAGAGTCACGAAGTGAAGGATGTTTAACTAGTGAAAGAACGAGTGTAAATTTTTTGCTCTTCTTCCTTTTTTTTCGAAAACATCGCGGTGGCTCTATTCACTAATGTAGCGAGCACTAAGACGGCTCAAAAGCCGCCACATGACAGGTGTAATCTGTCGTACGTTCTAAAGCGGCAGGCACGTAAACAGTTCGCATCATGCTAGCTAATAACTGGGACCTTCATACCTTTACGTATCTTTTTTTTTTATTTGACATTGGTTACAACACAGTATCACGAGAAAATAAATTGAATAAAATTGTGCAGCCGCATTCATACACCGCAGGAGGGACTGGTGAAATGTGCTGTCCACAAGCCATCGTTGTAAAAGAGACGCTACAGGGACACTCGCACTTGCTAGCCTCTTAACATTAATTTTATTTGCGCTGATCGATTAGCCGTTGGTATATACAACCCGTGTATCTTTGTTGTAGTAATAGCTATTTACAGTAATAGCTATTTATAGACAACTAAATCAAAGTGTAAGCGCGTTTTTAGATGCAATCTGGCATTTCTCTTTCCCGTCGCGTCCCGTTACCTTACTTGGAGATGTAAACGTTCATTTGATAAAGTGTAGATGGGAAAAGGGTGTCCATTACCTTATCCATGCTGACGCTGGTATTAGTGCTACACTTAATTGCCCACGCGTGTCGAGTTCCACCCTGTCTCCTGCATGTTGATGTTTAGTCTACGCTTACCTACTGTTCAACAAAAGTTTCGGACAAACTTTTGTTTGTCGGCGTTTCTTATCTTCGGAAGGATCAGAAAACCATCACCGAAAGTTCGTTGCAACATAAGTACACGAGAAAAAGCTAGATCGATTGCTTCAATATTACGATTGCGGGATACTTCCTTACGTCTGTGCCAACGAACAGGTCACAAGAGTTTATCGTTGAGTTTATTGATGCAAGAAAGCGTTAGTTGTGTAGCTAAGCTAGAAATGCCTTGGATTAACAAAAAAGTCCCGGTGGCTATTGAGGAACGAGAATTGGTTTGGGCGTGGTCACAACATTTACAAAGAATGCTCAAATTCAAATTAGCCCGCAATAAGGCGTCTGTGTTACTTTATGCCAAAAGGCGAAACTTTTTTGCTTTAAACTTAAACTGTCGTATTTGAGTTCTTCCAGAACTTGGGCGGCAATTATTGAGTTAAGAAGTACCACATCTACAAGTACACTTGAAGAGATCTATGCCAGTTCTTGGGGTGAATCCTTAACTGTACGGCCGACCAGTTTAGCTCATTTGTGCTGCGCCAGCACATTGCCTAAATACAATGTCTATATAATGGTCTTTTCCTGATTTAGCATTTCTCCATCGTGTACTCGGACAACATCCGTTGTATTCTGTTCAACTTCAAGCTAAGTTTGAAAACCTGGACTTGATGGCATTTCTGTTGATCTGATGCGTAGACGACCTGCTGAGGTTCGTACCGCGCGACGCTTTTCCGCTGCAAGGCGTCGCTTTCGAGGTGGGCATCGCCAACGACGCCGTGCTCGAGACGTTCCCGTTCGAGATGGTCAACCGCACGGCCTGGCGGTTCGGTCGCCGCGTTCAGTACCTCGGCGACCGCCAAAGCACGCTGTCTGCTGGTAAGACGATGCACATCACGTGCCCACCATCACTTGCCGGACTGATGGCGAGGTACGACGTGGAATCCACTTCTGTCCCACGGGGGGACAGCCGCGAGCTGCAGTTCTTCGGGTCATGGGGATATGGAGGTCGCAGCGACCCCGGGTAAGCCTTGTTTACTCGATCATGGTGCGCGTATGTATGTATGTATGTATGTATGTATGTATGTATGTATGTATGTATGTATGTATGTATGTATGTATGTATGTATGTATGTATGTATGTATGTATGTATGTATGTATGTATGTATGGACCCACAGGCGATTCAGTTGACAAGGAGAATTTTAAACACCAGGGTCAATGTGCAACTCTTTCTCTGCAATGTAAATTCTCTGGTTTTGTAGTGTTAGCAAAAAAAATGTCCTGCCGTAAGCCGCTTCTAAGGCACTTTTGTCTATATGCGCGCTGTAGTCAAGTTTGGAATGGAATACCAACTAGCCCGTACCCAAAACCTGGTTTAAATAAAATGCCGCTACTGTGATGTGCGATTTGGTGAAATTGAAGACGGTGCCTTTCGCGACCTCCTAGAAGAAAACTTTATCTGTTGTGCTAACAGTAATCATGAGGAGAGACATGTGCTAAGTCTCTACAAACCTATAGAAAATCGTAGCACACATTTCATTCTTACTAACTGTTCTCGGACATCAAGCGTAACATCAATGAAAGCTACATTAAACCTCCCTCTCCTCTCATCCCGTAGGAAGTTAGCACGCTTATCACTGCTGCACAAAATTTATTACTACAATTCGGAATTAAAAAGTGAACTTTTTTCCGAACCTGCATAGATATCATCTCGTACTGACCATCACCGTAAATTGAGGGTTCTATACGCTGTCGCACAAACCAATTTTTTTATTCATTTATTCCTAAAACTACCAATGAATGGAATCATCTGTCGGCCTCAATTGTTAACATAACCGATACATCTGCTTTTAGAACTACTATTGAAGAATACTTTTGTTAATCCGCACTTTCTAATTTATAATACTTTCGAATACTCTAATAATTTCGAATACTCTGTATTTAGTTCCACTCTCTTCTGTAATGCCTTGGGGCCTTGAAGGTACAAAAATAAATAAATAAGATAAATAAATAAATAAGTGTATTCTTCGCCAATGTTTATGTGGGCTGCGCCGTGCTTTTCAGGTATTTACCCACCGCGGTGTCGTATGGTGGCCTTGGCGGTGTGCTGCTAAGTCCGAGGTCGCGGGATCGAATGCCGGCTGATGCGGATGCACTTCAATGGGGGCGAAATACATAAGCCCCCGCAAACCGTGCGTTGAACGCACGCTAAAGAATCCCTAGTGGTAAAAATTATCCCGGACTATGTATCGTGCTTGTGGCACGCAACCCCCCCCCCCTTCAATTTATCATTAATATTATCGTGCTGTACAAATTTTAACACGGAGGCTCTCCTTACTTGAGTCTTCCAATTCCTGTCAAAATTTCAATAGTGCTTCCCGAGTCTGAATTAACGAAAGGTTTTCCTGAATTAACGAAAGGTTTTCTAAAGAGACGTATCGATTGCGTAGCTTCCACATCCATCATCTTTGATTCTGAGACGAAGTCTTATCAACCCGTTCTTGTTTTTCTTTTATCGGGGAGGCCGACGCAGCTTACGTCACTCCGCCTCTTCTCTCTGAAGATGGAGATGAGTGATGAGACAAAATGACCGGCTCCTGGTTCAACCCGACGTGGACGCAATTTTCGAGCTCAAGGTTTCTGAGAATGTGGAAAGGACGCGGTGGGAAGTCCTGGAAATCTCGTACGACACACTGATAAGGCGAATTCTTCAAAGTATACGACCTCAGTTGCCTACAAGCATGTAGAGCAGTATATTCATCTTGTATAAATTCCGCATAGAGTGAGAGGAATGAGTGGATCAGAGGAGCTCGGTTTTTTCAGACCCATTTGCCTTCCTTACTTTGTCCCGCCACTTCTCATGCCCCCACCATGCACATGGAGTTTATTTTCTGGCGTCTAGTTGGCGGCACATCGCACACTACTTGACTGCGCGTCTGCTACTATTTTTTTCTAATTTTGTTAATGTGATAGCACCATAAGTACCGTTGGAGGACACTTGACGTTTCGCGTTATCATTATGGTTGGGAGAATATAAGCTTTAAGGCGTTGGCATTCTTTGGGTACCTCACTAACTTTTCGCGAACTACGTTTTGTAGCTGCGTTTCCATCTAACCGTCTTCCCGCCCACCTGCGTCACTGGGTGGTGCGTGGTCGAATGGGTAGTGCTTCGGGCTGCTGTGCTGAGGGAACGGAGTTGGGAACCAACGGTTGGACCGATTTGAGTCACCGAGTCACTGATTACGCGACAACGTGCACATACGTAGCGCTCTTCAACGAACCTCTTTCAGACCTACGTGGGTCACCGTACAGATGCGGGACTGGGTAGGTGCCGCTGTTTGTAGACACTCTCTGGCGCTGACTTGGAGCCTTGGAGTATGTGCCTCTTGGTCTGTGCACCTCTTCAATGAATCTGTTTGATGTATGCTTGCGCCACTGGGTATGTGGAAGTATAGCTGTGCCACTCTCAAATGAACGTATTTGGGGTAACTCGGGTAACTATGTGGCAACGAGAAAGGGTCACTCTACAATGACGAGCCCCGTCACAAAGGTTCCTCAAGGACAACAATCCGACTACTTAGCAGGCTGCCTCACAAATGCACTGGGTATGTCGCTTTTCAATTAACGTCTTTCACGCCAGCGCTTCAGCGAGCTGCGCCTTGAATGCACTGGGCCACCGAAAATGTGCCGCTAGGTGCGTGGCCACTCTTTTTCGCCGATCGTCTGTTAAGCAACACGCTTAGCCTTCCGTTGCGCGCCGTCGCGATTTTCGACCGGCCACCGCAGGCTAGGCAAGGGCAATCGAGCCAATGCCACACGCCGGCACCGCCCTCCTCCTCAGGTTGAATACTTTCCCTGCACTACATCGGCTCCACTGAAGCCCTCTCCGCTTCTGCGTGCTCCTCGTCTCTTGTCAGCCAATTAGTTAGGAAAACCCTGTCAAGGTAGGCAATGATATTCGCTTTTGAAAGCAAACAAAGGTGACCTCTTATAAATGAGGAGAGCGTTTGATTGGGCGGTTTGAACAACGCTGCGAGTCATCGCCCGATCCTTTCGTTGGCGTTCACGGAAATTTGATGTCAGGAGACTGGAATAAAAACACAGATTGAAATATTTTTACGTTACAGGGCCCCAGCTACTGCATGCAGGAGGATATAATGCAATGACATTGCTTGCCGTGGATGAGTTCCCTTACGATGCATGAACAACCCACGCGTAGAAGGCGAAACGTTAGCAGAGAAAAAGAAGGCAGGAAGACAAACAACGAACGACAGTTGATGTTTATTCATTACAAAAATACACATGAATTAAAGTATGTGCTAAGCTCTAAACGCTCCACGTCCATGCGAAAAAAACATGAGACCTCGCAGGACTTTGCGGCCACTCAAGGTCAGGACGGATCAGGAGGATCAGGAGGTCAGAAGATCGGAAGGCCAGAAGGTCAGAAGGATGGACAGGCTAAGTCAGTTAGCAGGTAGAGACATATTAAGCGCTATAAGTCAGGTCGATTTCATCAAAACGATGCCACCCACCCCGATATAATTTCTTGCTGCAGGAGCTTGATATGGGCAAGTTGGTGCAATATACTTGAAGAAAAAACAGCGCAATAGAGACGAGGGCAAAAAGAAGATAAGTACAACAGACGGGCGCTGACTTCCAACAAAATTTTTATTTGAAGAAGCAAGGTTTATATATATGCATAAAAAAAAAGAATTGCACCATCGTGACACCATGAACTCTCTATCGCATCAGAAAAGCAATCTCTTTGTCGGAAGTGCCACTCATGGGCAGTTAATGCACGTGCCCTCGGCCCTCACAATGTAAAAGGCTTCCAGTAACTCCCTTTCTAGTCTATCTCCAGAACGTGTCAGTCTATCTCCAGAATTTGCAACGCTTACAATGTTCAGCCAAATGCCCGCCCGCATTGTTATTTACGGCCCAGCTGTGCTCTCGCGCCTTTCCATTGTAGCAACGCCCCGTTTGCCCATTATATACCTGGTTGCAGCTCAGGGGAATTTCACAGACAACACTTCTTAATTGTGCATTGCGTGTACATGTTTACAAGTAAATGCTTCATGTTTCTTAGAGCAAGGGTCTGGTTTTGTCTTGGTCGCCAAGGACATATCTAGACCAATTTACATGGCGCACTGAAGGCAATGTTAACATTGTGCCTTTTCGCAACCTTTTTGAGGTTATGGGACATCCAGTGCCAATATGGGATCGCAAGTACGTTCCTGCTATCACCTGGTTTTTCTTTGCTAACTCCCTCCCCTACCTGTCTGACCTTTTGAAGAAGCTTATCACAAACGCTAGAAACTAGATATGAACGAAAAACCGGCTCGTCTCGGCCTTGTAACGTGGATATTAAAGCTCTGTTATACCTTCTGAGCGCAAGATTTATTTAGTGGTTGCTTCAGAAACGTCGTAGCGACTCCACTTTTTACTAATAATTTGGAGTGGGCACTGTCATATGAAATCAGTTGCTTGTTCAACCGTGGCTGGTACACCATTACTGGCGTGTTCAACAACGTTATCTTCAGTTCCAGAAAACGAATGCAATTGTCATTTGGCCGCTTGCATGTGAAGTTTAGAGCCCCAGACGCGTTTATAAAGGTGTTAATTATCCTTTCTACTTTTTCATCTAGCCTCGACTGCAATACTTCGCTAACGACCATCATGTAGTCGTCGAAGTACCTCAGTACAGTAGGAGCACATGTCTGATCCAGAATGCTATTTGCACGTTTGTCAAGTGTGCTAATTTAGTTGGAAGTTAGCGCCCGTTCGTCGTACCTGTCTTCTTTACGTCCTCGCCTCTTTTGCGCTGTTTTTCTTCAAGTCAATTATTTCTTGCTGTTAAGTGAATTGTCACGAACGTTTTTAGCCTGTTGATTCGTTGAGGTTTTAACGACATTCTTACTACGCTGGTCACCTGCGAAATGACCGTCGCCGTGACCAGAGAAAAAAAATGAACTAATAAGGATTTGAGGATAACCTGCTCTTCAGTGGCCGAGTTGCTCGTAATTGGCAGTTAATAAACAGGAAGAAACTTGAGTGAAAAAAGATAAACAAGGAAAACGAGAAACTTATTGTACTCCCCCGAGAACTATATAAGAGGAGATGAGTCGTTTTGATTCCGGCTATATACGTGAGATGTCCTAAGAAATATCAGCCTACTGCTGTGCCTGCTAGAGATCTAACAGCTAGCGAGCTAGGAGCGGTTGCAACTTCCGAGCTCCAAACAGCGAGGTAAGGCACAGGTGAAAAATTGTCGAGGAAGCCACTAAGCGTTGATGCGGGCTTCAAGGGCCGCCATGCGCGCTTTCCTCATTGAACCTGTGCTTGGATCGCGCTGCATTTTCTCAAGCTTGAGCCAGATGCCATCGTTGACTACTGTGGTAATGAATGCCGAGCTCAGCTTGATAGGTTCCTGCACAGGAATAGATAAACCAAGATAAACACAAAGACTGAATAAGACAGCAAGTTGTTTATTTTTTTGCGAGGTTCTAAGTGATATTTCACAAAATGGTATCAGACTAGACGCCCCCCTTCCGGCACCACAAGACCGCGTAAATTTTTCTGACACTTCTGAGTTTGCTTGAAAACAAATTCACTTTTTCGTTGCTGAAGCAATAGTGATAATAATAGGTCAAGCTGGGCAAATTATACAAAAGCTTTTTGGGAATGCCAAATAGGTGTCGGATGAGAGGTGTTTGATAACTTCGTGGCTGACAAAAGTTGTTGAGAGCGGTGACCTGGTGCGTCAAACGCTTTAAAACAGAATGCGCAGTCGCGATACGACCTCGACCTAAACCCCTTCGCTTCCCATAGCTTCATAGAATGTAGCAAAGTTTGGCGGAAGTTGGCTACACGCTTATAAAAAAATGCATTGTGTAGACCTCGCGGATAAATGACACTGCCACCTGACAATTATACCAGAAATTCCGTGCACGAAATAAAATCTGTCTCAGTTCGTGCCGCCACACTGACGTCACCTTCGCCGTAATTTGGCAGGCAGATTCAGAAAGGATAGTCTGTCCTTGATTTCCTCCGTTAATTCTCATTTTTGAATTCATCAAATGAGGCGAGAGCTCTCAGAGCGTAACTTAGCATTAGTGTCCGGTTTAAAGTTTGCCTATTCAAATACCGCTCCAATTACCTTATGTATTCTCTGCCTACACGTATTGTTGGCTTCGTCGGCAGTTACGGTTATACGGGAAAGAGCAAAAGAGCTCAAATTACACCACCTGACGCGAATAAGTTTAACTACGCAGTACATTGTTCTCAAATCCACCATCAACTCACTAGCCGATGCCTTCAATGATTGTATACGCAATGTAGACAGCTGGAAGTTCGTTGCATTATTTGACATTGCCCCCAATGCGCCGTGTGTTCCGCGAAAAAACCGCAGTAAATTTTAGTTTATGAAACTTTATAAAGAGCAGGAAGGAAGCAAATTTCTGCTTGCCGCACTGTAACTGTCCGTGGTTAACACCTGAAGGGTGCTCCAGCAGTGGGCAAGCGATGTGATGGGATTAAAAGGACAAAAGAGAGAGGACAGCTGAAACGGCAAAGAAGACGAGAAATGCGTATTTATATTCTAGTTTATAAAAAGGTTCATTGCTAGGTGAGAGCTTTCACTGTAGTTCACGTATTTGGCACAGCACATAGCAGATCACTGAAGTCACTATTTGTAGAGCAGCCGCGCTGCTAGGCCTGACTCCCGAAAGTCACCAACACTTCTGCTGCGTACGTACTAGAACGTGCAGCATGACTTGCAGGTTGTCTCGCACTTACCTTATGATGCTCCTCATCAACGATGACCCTAAAATTGGCGAGAAATTTCGAGAGCATCAGTTTCATCTCGACGAGAGCAAAATTCTTTCCGAGGCATTCCCGGGGGCCTTTCCCGAAAGGCTGGAAGCTGACCGGGTGGATCTGTGACTTGTTTTCTGGGTTGAACCTATGATGTGCATAGAGTAAAGAATGAAAAATGCGTGATAAAAAGTGATCGAACATGGGAAGCCTCTGTCCAAAGCTATCGTTTCGGCAAGGCCCTGACGAACATAAATCCCCGTTCCGAAATGTTGGCTCGAGACTGAGATTTCGTTTGTTCGGCTACAACTAATCACTTCGAGTAACCTTGCACGAACTCTTTGTGTTCACTGAATCCGGCATAAAGCAAAGAAACTACGAAAAATGCCAAAGGAAAGAAAAGTGGCAATGAACCATTATGCACAGAATATTAGCCTTGTGTACGAGATAACTTTTTCGTAGGATTGGTGTATAGTTTCTCCAACAGCCACCGCTCAATGAAAAGTGTAACGTTTTCGATTGTGCCAGATGTTTTGATTGTGCCAGTTGTGCCAGATCATCTAGCCTAATCTCTCGTTTGGTTGCTTTTCTCATACGCTACCCTACGTAGGCAAGCCATTATTTACATCTGAGTCATTGTCCACCATTAAAAGATGCTTTGAAAGCGTGTTTTAAAGACAAATGATGGCATAATTACAATAAGTTGAAATAGGTGTGAAAACTATTGCTGAACATGCTTTTAGAGGCATTATTTCATTGGAACGTCTATTTTGAGCAATCAGTTGAGGAAGAGAACAACAAATTATTCTTGGTTAACCGATTTAAATGTCCTGAAAAAACTTGTTACCTGCGCGCAAATCTTTATATATGTCACTTTTACGTAATATAAGAGCCTTTTAGCACAGCTTGCCGCATTAACAATACCTTTACCGCTACTGTATATCATGCATGGTAAACCCCGAGCATGCGCAGTCGGCCGCAGGCCATCTCATTAGCAGTAATGCTAACGCCGTTCTTTTGTCAGCGGTGATAAAGCTCTAAACATTGATGGAATTTTACGTCAGGGAGCGCTAAAGTGTACTACGAACTACGCCGCGGTGCAGGGCTCCAAAATAATTTTGACAACCTGGGTTTATTCGACGTACAACAACGAGTTTCTTAAGCGTTCCAGCCTCATCAAAACAACTCCACCATTGCCATCAACTGGACCCGCGACGTTTGGAAGAATGTCGCAGGACCTTTGAGCGAGTAAGTCATGTTGTTCAAGTATGTCAGGAGACAGTATAACATCTCTCCGCGCGCTGCTTGACACAGGGAACATACTTGCTCTTAAAGGCTCCGCAAATATCTTTGTTTCTCGGTTACGCTTTGCAGTCTAAAGTCGTGTTGCCGCCCTTTTCGCGAACACTGCGATTGCAGAAAAACAGAAAATAAAGCGGAAGGGTTATTCTCACCTTTCCGGATCAAACTTTTCCGGTTCGTGCCAAACTTCGGGATCGTGATGTAGGTAAGTGACAGGCACCATGACGCTGAGTCCCTTGGGAATTTTGGTGCCCTTGAACTCGAAGTCCCTTTCTGCACGCCGTGTAACAAAGCTGCACATATGTCGCGCGACATAAGTGGCCTCCATTATATGCGTCGACGCTATGAAGTCTGTTGGGTCTCGCTACAGCGAAGCGAGCGTAGTCATGGCCAATCGTACTAGGTTTCCTTCAGTAACTGGTGGGACGCATAAATAAATCATTGTGCGCCAAACCAAACCTGGCCTTCAATTACCGGGAAAAGAAAGATTCGTGAAATAACTAATACCACTCGCGGCTGGAAATGTTAAAAGCATTTAGAAACGTTACGCTAGAAATGTAAAAGGCTTGAAACCATGACTTCCTTAAGAGAACTGTTTGAGTAAAAGACTGCAGTATGTACAGGTTAGTGGTCTACACTACGAGAAATTGGTCATTCCGCTAGGCGTTCAAGAAATAATATTGGAATCGCTGTTGTTTTTATTATACGTACAAAACTGATATCGCTAACATACGCGAATAGCCTGATCTGATAATATAATTTGACAACACGAGTGCACTTTTATTATCTTTTTCCCTGTCCCAAATAAAAGGCTGTGGTAAATGCCTATTCAAGTAAACTGCATATCTACTTAATGGCTAACGCGTGAAAACTTTGTCGAAGCCAAACTACATTTTTTTTCGCCCATTAATACAGTAGGACGTATTTGTTTAAGATCATACCAAATTACGGCGACCTTCAAACCCGAATTTTCTTGGTGTTTGGTTTAGTGAGAAGAGAACGAACCTTTCCTGCAATTTTCACACCTCAAAGTTAGCTTCTGATGTGAATAAAACCATTGGTTGTCTATACAAAATATCTCATCTGTTGCCACCTTGGCTAAAGACAGCCATGAATTACGCACTTGTGCAGTCTAGGTTACCGTAGTGCATTCTTGTTTAGGGAACTACGACATCCAGTAATTGCATAAACCATTTTTTTCATGAAACGCGCTTTGCGGGCAATAAAAGTTTTATGTGGCAGAACTTTACACGTTCGCACATCACCGCTATTACATAAACATAGCATCTATAAAACAGTCTACTGAAGCACATTTCTGTTTACTTTAACACATCCATCATCATGAATTGCGCTTTCTTTTTCAGATAATTCCAGCAGCAGAAATGTTTTCCGCAATAACCTACACTTCCACCAATAACGCGCACTAACTTCGGCAAGCAAAGACTAAATTACTAAATTTCAAAAATAGAACGTGGATTTCCTTTCGAAAGTGAATATTACGTTTAACTAAAATGTTTTCAATCTACCAATGCACCTCACACCTAACTGAACAAACCAAGGAATATATTTATTTAGTATATAGCGCACACGCATCTTCCTACCCTTGAAAGGGTAGAAGGATGCTTAACCTCCTCTTAAAAGGGTATGAAGGAAGTTTCTCTTGCTTGCGAAGTTGTCAGCTTTGAAATAGTGTTCTGTGTTTTATGACTGACGTTTTGTTTATCTGTACAAAATTATGTACATTTAATTGTATCTTTCCTGCAATAGGTTATGAATACTTTCTACTTGTACGCACTTCTTACATAACTTGATGCACGTTGACTTCCTGTTCACGTGCTTGTATAATATATTATAAAATTTTCGTGAAGCACTTGTGCACAATGCCGAATTTTTCCCGGTTCCCCAAGCTCCTGTCAGGCCCTTGTCCTTTTTTGTTGGCACCCAGTTATCGTTTAAAAGCAATAAACTTTCGCATTCCCTTTGCCTGATAAGAAAATAGACCTATCAGAGCTAGCCGTATACGTTCTTACTGCTATCTCCTTTCTCAAGACAAAGCCACCTCCTTATCTTAAGGAGTAATGCGCTGAGATATCATAACGGACTACCAACTAATAAGCAGCACAATTTGCCCTCCGAATCGTATATTTATTAAGACAACGTGGGACCGTAGCATTTATATTTTTATCCTATCTTTAAGGTTAGTAAGTGCAACGCTGAATGTCTACAGGTATGTGTTGGCAGGTGTCAAACCAAGCAGAGCCTCAACAGATCATTCACGCTTTGAAATCGAGACACGCATTTGTGTAAGCAGCACTCACCCTACCACTCCAGTGTAGAAGCGCATAGACTCGTTCAAAACCATATCCATGTACGGCATTTCCATCACGTTCTTCGAAGTAAACTTGCCCTAGAATAGCGAACACCTATTGTAAGCTGAAGAAATGGCACTGCGGCGTATTTATTAGAGCTGGACTTCCACTATCTTCTGAGCACAACATAGTACCTTGTAGCAGCTGTGAACTCTTGCCTTTCGTCTGTAGAAAGGACAAGACAAAACTTACAGCTACAGAGGGTCTAAAAATTTCGCTTTTGCAATGAAATCGACCATTCCGCTTGAAAGTGGCGTGAGTGAATGTCAAAATTCAACAAAAAGATTTGCCGACAGGCTGATTTTCTTTCACAAAAAAGGAAATGTGTTCATCTTGAAAAAATAAGGTACAAAGAAAGATAACGCATTCGACTAGACAACAAGGCAAGTGATTTCATGTTACCTCAAGAAAAAGTTCACTGAAAGCACTTGACTTGTTCTCCAGTCTTGCATGCTCTTTTGTGTAATTCTTTCAAAATGAGCCGGTACCAACCAGGTGAACAAGTCCTACACAATGAAGTCTTTTAATAGTTACAACAAAACTGGCCTTGTCATAACTAAAGAACATTAGACTAGTTATAACAAAACTGGCCTTGACATAACTAAAGAACATTAGATTTAGGATGCACATCTGTGACGCTCTGAGAAAAAATACGTGGACAGCCACTCTATGAGAGAGTTTCGAGCGCTTTCCAAAACAGCAGTAGCTCCAGAATCATTGATTACTGGGCAAGATAGCGTGGAATCATGGTGAAAATGTAGCGTTAAAACCTGGATTTTAGAGCTGCAACAGCGATATATACTACGACAGTTAGCTCAAATGCTTCAAATGCGCTGAAGAGCCACCGCACTCTCGCACTTCAGGGAAAAGTCGCACGACCCGAAGTCGCAAAGTATGCGCCGTTATTTAGACATCAGCATCGAGTCATCTTCTGGCCCGCTAGCTCACGTCTTTCTGGAGAACCTCCGAGATCTCCGCCTGTAGCCTGTCTTGAATCTCGGGATGCAACGCGAGAAGGTGCAGGGTGAGGCCCATCGTGTTCGGCGTCGCTTCCAGGCTGCGAGCAGTAAGAGCATATAGACTGTGCTTCAGAACGTGAACTCGTCAGCACTCTAAAAGAAAAAGAAAAGATGTTTGCTACAGTTGCTGCATTCTGCTGCAACGAAACGTTATCTAGCGATAAAAAAAGGCCTCGATAACTGAAATTTGGATTGCTTCTAAAGCTTCGCTTTGCAAGGAACATATGGTACTTGTCTGTGCCCAAACGTACTACGTCACCGTGTTCTTTAGGTCACTCCAAGTTTAATAAATTGTTAGAGACCCAAACATCAAAACTTGCTCAAGAATTAGCTTTTTCTGGAATATCAGCCTGTATAACGTTTAAGGTTGAATTGATTCGTTCGTCCGTTACTCTGTTCGTTTGCACGAACGTGTAGTGCATGTCGTAGTGAATTTTAGTACCGATATTTTTTTTCACAGGAAAGAATTCTTTTATCTCATGGTCTCACATAAAATAGTGGTATATACACGATATAATCTTAACTAGCACTTCGCGTGATGTGAGCAAAAGATAAAAGAAAAAGCTTTACATACCCTGCAATCAAGTAAAATGCCGAATTCGCGATCACTTCCTCCCTCGTCAGCGCCAGCTTCGTTTTCCCGTCGAATCCTGTTCGGGAGATAAATTATAGAAAAAATTGCGCCACCGTAAAGTGTTCGTTGAGATGTTGGGATTAACCTCGCTTGCTACTTTCCTTCGTGCTGTGAACCGGAGCACAACGAGTACTGTTCAAAGGGATTCTCGCTAATTGACAGGGTTGTTGAAACATATGGGTAACAGCGCGAACAGACGACCACAAGAAGGCAGACACGTACACACAAGCGCTGTGTGTGCGTGTCTCCCTTCTTATGGTCGTCTGCTAGCGCTGTTACCCACATATTTCAAGATGAACCAACTCGACCAAAAAGAAGTAATAATGACAGGATTGTGCGACAAATTCTCTCTCTTTTACACTCTGAACCATGTGACGTCGCGTGCCTCTGTGTGTGATATCGGCACTGCGGGCGACCACGTGGCGCCTTGACAGACTGTGTGAAAGCGCCCACACAGATGAGTTTCCTTTTCTTTCTTTAACAATCGACGTGCCACCATTTTTTAAGAACGACTTCCTTGGTAGGCGCAGAACGCCGCCCTCCCACGTGGTCGTACTGCCTACTGCAGCCGGTGAAGCGCATGCTGCACATCACCACCATTTTACGAGTCTGAGTTGGGCATAAAACTCTGCACTAATAAATGGCGTCCAAAACATGGCGTCTATGACGTGCTTCTGGCTCTTTGAATCGCTCCCAGCGCTTGCAGTAGGCAAAAAACATTGCCTTCTTGATTGGTGTTTGCTATTCTGAAGAAGCCGTCGTTGGGGGCGTGAAGTTGAAAGACGTTTATTGAATGCAGCGCAATAGTTCCGAGGTTAGCAGGTGCGGCTCCCACTTTCAAGTGTATAAGATCCTTCTGCAGTGACGGAGAGGCTGTGCTATTCGCCATATGGCAAGGATGAGCACGGTGACTGACGAAGATGATACTATGGAGTAGCGCAAAGGATAGACAATCCAACAGACTCGCACAATAAATTCAGTTTTGAACTTTGCAACACTTTGGCGCATAACAGCACATCATGCACATTATTTTGCAATTTTCTGAGGGTTACTGCCTCTTCCCTATTTAGGCTGGGTCAACGTTACTCTATTGCACCGGATCTTACCCACTTAGCATTCATACTTCTGCACGTACTGTGATGTCCCAGGCACACTACGCTATATGGTATGAGGATGTGTCGGAAAACATGGCCCCGTAGACACCCAAACACTAACCGCAGATCAGTGGGACGCCAATCTATATCAGACCCGGACCCGAAGAAAAAACGCAGCTTGATCGAACAGGCACGGGAGATTGCCATGGCCCACGTGCTACCTGGAAAAAAAAGCCGCCCGCCTAGGGCGCAGACTGCTCTTGCTCAGACTAAAAGTTTTCTCTCTCTCTAGCCACATCATTTTATTTGTATAAGCAAATTGTTCCCCTTCGTCTGTTTACCTTCCAAAAACAACTCCTATGTTATACTTTTGGACAACTTTCCGTGGCAATGAGGAAAAAGCTACGCAGGCAAAGCGCGCACTAGTAACAGCATTCTTGGAAAAAAGACTCCCATTCTCATCCGCGTTAGTTTAAGCTGTGGAAAAGCGAGCATTAACATCGCATTTGCAACATCAAAATAAGGCAAATACGCGGCTGAGTGCCAAATCTAACTTAGTTTCCTTTTTTTTCTTTCTCTCTCTGTCTCTATAGCGTTTGGTCATGTGCGAAACCGTTGCACATGGAAGCTGCCCTGATTCAGCATCTGCCCCAAGAAATCAAGAGCTCTGTCACACGCTGCCGGACTACTTGGCGCAGTAACACAGTGCAGAAGTTCCGCCTCTCTATAGCTTTCCTTTCATTGACACAGAAAGTTGGCCGCAAGTATAACGAAAGAAAAATACTATTTCACGTGTTTGCCAATATGTTTTTAGCTCAACAAAATTATTGTAGTATCTGTATTTATATTATTTGTCTTACAGTCCATCGATAGTTTTATGTGTTAACAAATGGAACCCTGCTAGAACTATTGAAAGGTTCCCAGGGTCCTGCTTGTATAAAAATAGGATATTATATACCTCCTAGAAACGGCAAAAAATAATTGGTAGAGCTTAACTGTTATCGCAGTAAACACCTTCTAAATATAGTTGAGGTGTTCAAAGTTGGGAAAAGATCAAAAAATCTTTATTGCAATTTGAAAATATGGAGAATTTTAGTATATCTTGGAGTACTTTTCCCGCTGCGATGTGCTCCCCACAAAAAAAAAATAATATTGCCGCTTCTCAGGCTCGAGTTTGCGAGGAAATAACAGACCCTCAGTCACGACTCACCGTGCGCGTCGTTCTTGAACAGCTCTCCCGTACTCTCTTTGTTCAAAAGAAGCTGCAGGACATCAGCTTTCTCACGCTACAAAAGATGTTCGAGAAATAGGACATAAGAAGAAGAAAAAGCAAGACGTCATGCACCAACAGAATTTGCTAATCGTACCAACATGAAACCGCTCGTTTGCTGCAAAAGACGAACGCAATACAGCATGGGCGTTAAAAAGTCGTTACAGTTCTAACATTCTTCAAGACTAAGAACTTGCCATAAAACTCTCCCCATGTCCTCCTTTGGTTGCGAACTGTCGTGACCGGACCTCAAGGAGCTGGCAATGGCCTGCAATGGCGCAAGGGGCATCCACGCGGCAGCCCGAGTGCCGTCACATGAATGGACTGCGCATTTTTTAAACGGATAAATCAAATAAATGTTATCTTACTTCTTTGAAATTTAGCTTTATGTTAGGATTCGTCTTTTCTCTTGACTTGAAGTTCGAGGTTCACTTTTTCCTTTCTATTTTCTTCTAACTTTATCGACAATATTGTTGCGTTTGGGAATACCAGTTCAACTTCGCTAGTATACGATCTGGGCTCTTAGTCAAGTATTCTTTTGCCTTGCAAAACAAGACATATTACTTTTCCGTGTGAAGCAGGAAAATCACTAGAGACAACCGGCATGTGCGCAAACGCACGGCTCCTGTGTTCTAGATGAAAGTTTTGGTGGCTCTGCTTGTATGTTGCTTGATCTTCTTCGAGCCCACGCCTTGTACCGTAAGAGCGAACTTACAAAATGAAACGGCAGGAGGCAAACGAAAGCTTTAGTGGTAAACTAGAGTGTGACGGACAGGACGTTATCTAACATGGAGACGAACATCAAACCACAAAACCCAACAGCAATGTTACCGCTTCGGCTCCCGCGCGGAAGCGCAGTTTACAATCAGATCAAAAAGCTACGAACCCAACTATAATGCACGTATGCAGGTGGCAAATTACAATCGTTTCAGTTGAGAATACCCACCACAATTTAGATGGATAGCCAGTCTAGATAAAGGCGGTTAGGTATTTTGAGGTCGGAGTTTACCTTCGCCTTTTATCCCGCAATCACTTAGAAAAAAAAAAAGATGCTTGCTTTACTTAAGGTTATGTTACAAGCGCACGTATTCCAAATAAATATCGTTTTGTCTGGTCACCACTTTACGTTCCATTTGAAGAATAGCAAAAGAAGTCACGCTCACGAGCGCCTTCGCTCGCCTCTCGGACATAACCGGCTGGATGAGCTTCGTGGTCAGAGTGAAGTAAGGGACCACCGCCCTTGACGTCACCCACGTGAGAAGGAACCAGAAATGGTGCAGCTCCGGGAAGCAGTCTGGAAACAATCAGAACGACCCCGTTCGATGCATACATGTGATGTCCTCGCCTATAGTACGTTGTCAGAATCAATTTTATTTTCCTTCGTGGTTTCGTCTGCATTGCCGGTGACGTATTTTACGCGATGATTTGTGAGCATTACTGTCATTAGGACAATCGATATAATTCCTATGCGAAACAACAAAAGGAAATTCTTCTGGCACGCGCGATAGCTTTATTACGTCAACGTACAGCGAGAAGCATGAACAGTATCCAGAACGTTACGTTTCGTTTTACCTCTCGGAGCTTACTACGCTCCTCGACAAGGGTAAACAAGCATACTTGCGGTTTCGTGTTATTGATTCATGGGAGAGAATCGAATGACTCACTGAACAAAAAGCCGGCGTCTGTAGCATCGAAACGGCACCTAAATTCCCATTGGCTGCGACGCCACGGCACGAGCGCACCTCGATGGAGAGGAGCGGGAGAGAGGGAACACCTGTTACCCCAGTAGCGCGCCAGGTGCTGCGCGAGGGGAAAGGGCATCGCCACGAGGCGACGTCACCCTCGCTCTCGCTCTCCGAAGCCTGCGTCATCCGCGCGTTCCTTGTCCACGTTCTCTCTCGCCCGCGTTCTAACTGCGCCTCGCTAAGGCAAAATCAAAACGCGCTCGCTTGCCCGTTAGAAGTTCATAACTCGAAGGACAGCTCCGCGGCGTTTGATTGGACATTAATGCTTTCGCATTCACAACTCATAGGTAGTGCTTAGGTGTCCTCGGATTTTTTTACTTATTCCTTTATATAGACAAATGGATGCCTATCTTACGAACAGTATACACATAGATTGAGTATCGATTAATACTGCTACAATCAATACTGCTCAATATCAATATTGCTACAGTACTGATTAATACTGCTGTTTAATCAAGGAGGGAAAGTGGGCATAGTGTCGGAAAGAGGCGAGGAACACATAAGCCAGTGTCAATCGGTTGCGCTCTCACAGAAGGTGACGGATCCGGCCATAGAAGAGCTGATCGCTCACCGTCGATGCAGAGAAAGACCAGCTGGACATTGCACATACATATGTGGTGTCTTAATTTCTTTAGGACATACGTCCATGATGAAGGTGGAGCCCTCTGAGCGCGGTGGTGGGAGACTCACTGCGTGCGTGCGTGAGCGAGCGGTCATCAGCGTTTTAGGCCTAATAAACCTGGCTATTCCTCTATCAGCTGTCACGGCAAACTAGTCGAGGGACTTTAGAGAATTACAGGTCAAAACGGTTGTGCAATCGGTTTAATTTCACTCGTGTCTACGGAAAGACTGATTCATTTAACTACTCCGCTATTTAAAGAGTCATTCGCCTCTGGAGAGACCTTTCTAACGCCATTGCTTATGAGAGGGACCAAAAAAATTTTAGGCTTCTTCTAACAAAGCATTTTTCAAACTCTACATGACCAACCTGTTTTTTCTTGCCTTCCCCGTTATTAATGCCCAACTATCCGTTAAATACTGTTTTGTTATAGCCCAATTATGTCCCGCTCGCTCTGTAATTTTATTTATTATATTTTACTGTGTGAAAGTTTATTTTTAAATGACCTGTCACGTTCAAAAGCATTCGGTATGTCTATGGTGAAATTGTAACACTACATTACTATATGTTAGCGCATTTCTTACACCGTACTTTTTGTATATGTATTCACATATGGTGTTCTAATTATAGTATGTTATAATCTTTGATGTGCTCTCTCTCCTTACACAATGCATCTAGGGGCCTGTAAGGTATCCTTAAACAAATAAATAAATTATTAAAGTTATCTCCTTTTTTTCTGACGCCTAGTTTTCTTTCCATTGAATTAGAGGCAACTACCGAGCCACAAATATAGCCGCTCACTCACTGGATAGAAAGCTTATTCCTTGCAGGGGTACTCTCCGCAACAGCGCTCCAGCGCCGTCGCCCATCTGATCCAGAGGTCCTCCAGGGGTGCTATGCTGGACGTCGAGGTTGACGCCGTAGCCTGCCTTGAACATGGTGTCCATGGTGGCGCGCCTGAAGGCCTTCGACACCTCCACGGCCTCACCCGTCGCCGCCTTCTGGTGGAGCAGCTCGATCATGGTGTCGGTGCACCCGTCCATAATGACGAAGATCTGCGGGAGATGTACCAGTAGTTGCGGAAGCGAAATATACGCAAAACCATACGGGCAGATCAAACTGAAGACTGGTAAGCCAGGAAGGATGAAAAAACAAGAGGCACTTTGCGCCACCGCCATGACAATTGGTGCACTAGCTCCGTCATTCAGCGTCCTGTCCTCATCACCTTTGAATAAACTGCACCGTGACCGAGACTATAGACTACATCCTGTGTTTGTCTGCTGCACTTGCGAGATAAATAGACAATCAAGTGTCGGATCTTTGGTGAACATCGACAAATCAGTTCTTCTGAAAGCGTAGTTTTTTGGGGGTTTATTGTCAGAATCCTGTGCGCTTTAGGCCCCGAAAGCCATTGTGGCTTTATCTAGAGAAATTGAAGAGCCTATGCGATAGTAATACGTGCTTCCAGTTGCGTTTTTTTTTTGCTGATGTACAGCTCCTTGTTTTATCTCGTCATCATTACCTTCGGTTTCTCTCTATCTTTCTTTTTTCTCTTCCTTCTTACCCCAACGCTGAAAACACAGTAATCCAGAGCGACCTGTCAGCTTTTACGCTACAAAAAATCAATCTCTCTCTCCACTTTATCAACATTTGCTCAGGACTAGCTAATTCCTTCTGAAAAGATCATGATAACATTTGATTGCAAAGCATGCAAATGCTCGACATGAACATTTTAATAACTTCTCAGAAAGAGGCATAGTGCACGAAAATATTGTTAAACATATGGTGCCAGTGATCTCGCGGGTACGCTGGTTTGGGCGATAAGTGTAAATAACGAAGTCTGGTGTGCATTTTTGTACAATTATTCGGCATTTCCATCTACTGATTAAATTACAAATCGAGTTTTGACAGAACTATCTGTCAATCCAAAGTGGTGTGCACGTTGCTGCCCTAGTAAGTTTGCATGCTACTAGCGTTCAACATCCCATAGCTTTCTCAGGTTGTTGCGTTCATTTACAGGTATCTGATCAGGGAAATTGAAACCTTTCTACCCCTTGGCGAAGCTTTGTTTAACTCCCTAATGAGTACCTCATTAGTAATTTGTTGTTTCACACAGAAACATTTGAACATTTGAACCTTTGTTATACATATTTAACCGTGAGTTTATCCCGCTATGTACGAAAAAAATAGGAGGTGCAAAAAAAAAAGCTAAGGCGAAAGCGTTTAAGGAAAAACAATACCTGTGCCATTATGTATCTTACCACATTACCCATCTTACCGCTCTTCTCGCTTCAAGAAGGACAACAACAGCACGGCATCTGACACGTGTGTTAACAATTGAGCGTTGAATCGTCTTTGGCAATCGTCAAAATCCAACTTGGGACGAAGTCCATAGCACAACACCAGGACATGGACGCGAGATGAACCGACAGTCACACAGCGCTTGTCGTGAACATCTTATTTCGCGAAGAGCTGAATGGTATCTACACATTTGCGTCACAATCCACATTTCAATACACATTTTAGGCGAAGAAACGGAAACAAGAAACAAAAAATTAAGAATAAAAACGCACTAAAAGCTCGCAAAAAGCTGCTCACAACCACGTGCCCACGAGCCCACAGAGATATATTTCATTCAACAAATACTTTGTTTATTGTTGAAGGTTAGCTCTGTGTGTCTCTCGTTCCTTCTTGTGTCGATATCCTGGCGCTGTGCTATATACACTTTGTCCCTCGCTCAATACGTCCGGCCGACAAGCCTACATCTCCACCCATGTAAAAAAATCGAGGTGTTGACGCACTAAGATGGTGAGAACCATTGGGTCCCCCACGTCAGTAACGAAGACAAACCTTACTGGTGGCTTCGAAATAGGCAAAAGCGCCATGTTTATGCCTACCTGCGACAGTTTCTTGGTGGTGAAGGCGGGACTGAGCACGGCACGCATTTCGCGCCAGCGGTTGACCGGAGCGGTGACGATCAGCCTCTGCCGAATGTCGGGCACGGCCTGGACCTCGATGACATTCTGGACGGGAAGGACAGTGCGTGACCACAGGGTTTCTCCACAGTGCTTCGGGCTTTCCAAGATTCAATAGGCTCCGAAAAAAAAAGTCGAATTGTAGTGATGTCCTGATGATAAAGAATACGACCCGCTAGCCAGAGCTGCTGCAAAGGTCGTTCGATTCAGGGCGCCCTTTGGGTGAATTCTTCCCGTTCACCGATTTTGAGATGTGAGTAACCGGTTTCTACGGGCTAGCGCTTTCCCGCCGAATGATGTTTGCGTTTGTGTGCGCATATTCCTAGGCGCTGTTGTTGGTGTTCGCGGTGCCTGTGGCGTCCGCTCCACTCTTGTGCTCAGAGGTTTGGCGCACCGACACAGTCGCGTCGAATTCCTAGCTTTACCGATTCGGCACGCTAAATAAATCTCCACCTCAGAGTTAGTTTAATCCACACACAGGGACATTACCCTTCGTGAGCCGACTTTTGACTCCACGCGCGGTGTGCAGGAAGCCCATGAAGGTTGGTAGCCATAGGCGCCTCTGGTTGATGTTGTCTTTCTGCTCAGCTCGAGCGAAAATTATTCAATAAGATGCTTATTCCTGCAAGATGGAATGACCGGACGGATCCATTTCTCACGTTTTTGAAACCTGCTTCTGTGTCTTTCTTGGATTCCGCCAAACTCGTCTAGCACACAAATGAGCGCCACTCACCCCTCGTTCGGCAAAATTGTGAAAATCTTCGATTTCCACTTTCTTCAGCAACTCCAGGTCATTGACCAGGAGGAAAGGAATGGCGCCGTTGTAGAACCTGCAAGTCAGCAAAGATGCCGTAAATGGCCACTTCACACTTAATTCAATTAAGAAGCTCGACTTGTGCACATAAAGAAAGGGTAAAGAAAAGAAAATTTGTGAATATACACAATGTTTCGTGGCTATCGGAAATAATTATAATCACCTTTGATTTCCAAATTGCTGGCTCATTTGCTAGAAAATATGACAAAAAAAAATGACATTTCGTGGTGAATTTTTAGTGACGGTGAGCCCCAGAACAAGGCTTTGCAGTAAGTTCAATTTCTGTAATACTGAGATATTTCGTTAGGAGATATCTGAAAGCCTAAACGGATCTCTTAAGTCAGCCATAAAAAAAAAATTGCGTTTCCCCTTATATGCAACAAATTTTATTCCAGCAGGTGCATCGGAATCCTCTCGGAATCTCGTGATGTAGTACGTTTTCTCGCTTAGAAAAGCCTATAGTTCTTTCTTTTTTCGTAAAAGTTCAACTGAGCCAGACCGTTAACCTAAAACTTTCTTCGATCCAAAGCTATAGTTAACTCTCGAGAACTGAACTTTGTTCAAAACTATCGTTTTATCGATGATTTCGCTACATATTTTCCCGACGTGTGCGTATCCGTTCATATATCAAACTGCTCAATTATTATCTTTTTGTCTCTCTGTGTCCTCATCACTATTTCTAGGGTGTCCCAGTTAACATGAGCCAAACTATTGAAAAAAAAAAATATGATTTATAAAACACAGGGCCAGATACGATTTTAAGACTTAAGGTATTTAGTCGTCAGCCCTCTGACGACCGAATACCGTAAGTCTTAAAATCGTATCTTGCACTCTGCTTCTTTTAATGTTTTTTTATTGCAACAGCTTGGCTAACGTTAGCTTCGACATACTGTATGTGCGCTGTAAGACGAGGAAGCACGGAATGAGAAATTTCAATTCAACGAACAAAAGACCAAGTATAGAGCTACATATCTATGGAACAAAATATAGCGATGGATGATAGCGATAGAACGATACTTGCACCGCACACCGATCCACAGCTCACTGTTGACGCGTGAGCCTGACATATCAATGAGCACACAAGTCATGCGCTCTTAGAAAACAAGGTGTACGTACTAGAAGGTCTGATCACGCGTGAACGTACCCGACAATATTTCCGTACTTCTTTATCCATTCAGCAAACATCGTAGCGCCACCCTGTAAGGAAGAGGAAACAAAAAACAATGTGCAATAATGTGCATATGGCTAAAAATGTCCATAGTCTTCAATGCGCTGATGACAAGCCCCCACATGTATCGTTCGCGCACATATACAAGTATTCAGAGTATAAGACGTGCTACATAAAGGGGTGACAAAAATTCCAGCACTGATACGAAACAGTTATTGCATTGCGTTTTCGTTAATTGAACCTCGGCTCGGTTTTGTTCTCTTCAAAAGTGTCCTTTTGTTTCAAAGATAAAGAATGAGTTCATTCTTTGTTTTGGAAAAAATTAAGATTGGTATCTTGAACTGCAACGAGTCTAATATGAGTTCGATCAAACTAAAAAAAATTTCTCCTTAATTTATTTATTCATTTATTCAGTATACCCTAAAGGGTATAGGGGGAATATGCAACATTGTCAAAGGTAGCATGTAACAGGTGACAACAATATACAAGGTAAAAGAGAAAAGCGGAAAACATTCACACTCTAGAAAAAATATTGTAAGGCCAACTTGTGTTAAAGTTTCATTTTATGCAGTGCAGAACAATGCAATGGCTATAAAATGCGAAACACCCAACTTCAGTGTCACGAAACAGTTCATTTTAACAGTAAGTAAATATAAAAAAGCCGATAAATAAGAATAAATGCAAGAACAGCGATAAAAAGCGGACTAACACGGTTGATGGACATTCAGGGCATAAGATACGACCGAACAAGTTCATGAAATTGATTAAAGTCGAGTTCTGTTGCAATGTCAGAGGGCAACTTACTACACTCGGTTGTGGTGCGCGGTATGAAAGAATGAGCGTACCGTGATGTGGGACAAAAAAAATGGCTGTGGCTTAGGTAAGGTTAAGCCCAGGATGCGAAGCATACTAGCCTTTATTTTAGTTGTTGAACCACTGTTTAGCCTGGTGAACTGCTGTTGCTTGGCTATATTTGGTTCGGCTAGACGAAGAAACAACTCATGCATTACTTCTTCGCCTTCAAGAGTGGAACGCGACAGCGTTCCCGTCGACCCGCGAAGGGGTGTAAGACAATGGGCTACAGGGCAGCGACTACGCGCCCCGCATTGGACGCGGTGAGCGTCGAGCAAAGCAGCGTTCGGCGCGGCAACGAAATGTGCGCCTGAGCAAGAGACGCACGCCTTAGAAACAGCGCGTTTCTAAGGCAACACCGCATTCACTAGAGGCGCTTTTGTACCGCTTTGAAGCGTTGTACTCGTGGCTCAGTGGTAGCGTCTCCGTCCCACACTCCGGAGACCCTGGTTCGATTCCCACCCAGCCCGTCTTGCAAGAGTTGAGCCAAAGCCACTTCTCCTCTGTCGTGACGTCACGGTGTCACGTGATTTCATGGTCACCGCCGCGCCTGAGGAGCTGGGTTGAGCCCTCGTAATATGCTTCGCATAAAACTGGCTGTGGCTTAGCTAAGGTTAAGCCCAGGATGCGAAGCATACTAGCCTTTATTTTACCGCGACAGCGTTAAGGAGCTCCTGTCGCAGAAAAGCCGGTGTCGTCGGCGTCGGCTCAGGCGTGCGGCGCTTGCTCAGGCGCACATTTCGTTGTCGCGCCGAACGCTGCGTTGCTCGACGCTCACCGCGTCCGATGCGGGGCGCGTAGTCGCTGTGCCGTAGCAAAGCCACCTAGAAAATCAGTCTCTGTAGCACGCCGCAACCTGCGCTTCGCATTCCAACGAGCACCTCTGTCTCCAGGAGGCATCTCACATCGTGAGTGTCTAGCAGAGGCAAGCGCAGCTACTTATATACCGCCGCGACGCCGCGAGCAACGCCGCGAGTTCGAGCCCCGTTTCTCCTCTGTCGTGACGTCACGGTGTCACGTGGTATTGAAGGCGACACCGCCGCGCCTGAGGAGCTGGGTTGAGCTCTAGTAACATGCTTCGCATAAAAACGCGTTTCAGTTTAAAAAGATGATCATGACGACGGAGTATAGCAGACGCGGTACGACAAAAATCTCCACGAAGGAACGGGTGGTCACAAAGCTTATGAAATTGTTATGCGCGCTATTTTGCGACGAACTGACAAATTCTCGAGTTCAGCAAGCTGTTTTAACTGTGTGACGCTAGTTGTTCGTGAACTGTCCGAAAAAATAAATCCCGTATAGCACGATTTTGCAGAGCTTCAATATCATGCGTACTCATGTGTCATGTGTCTCATGTGTACAATGTACTCTTGTTCAGGGTCCCATAAGGCCGACGCGTACTCAAGCTTTGGTCGAATTGATGTAGTGTATGCTAGTTTTCTAACGTGGGGTCGGGCGTGTGTTAGACTACGTTTGTTGAGGCCTAGACAGCGGCTAGCAGATGCTAAAATGCTTTCAATGCGGCTTTTCCACGTAAGATCACTGCAGAACCGGAGCTCTAGGTGGAGGCAAGCTCAACGTTAGTATCGTAGGTAGTTTGAAGTCGAGTAGTTCAACTAGTAAAAGAAATTTAGTCAATTTGGAACATTCTGGGGTTTCGCGTGCCAAAATCACGACAGGGTTATGAGCCACGCCGTTGTGGGGGTTACGTAATAATTTCGACCACCTGGAGTTCTTAAACGAGCAGCAGCTACTCGGTCGATTCACAAGTTCCCACAAAGAGAGAACGTCAAAAAGTTACATCACATGAGCAGTGACGTCAGAACGCGCACCTGTGCGTGTGCGTGCGTGTGTGCGCGCGCGCGTGTGTCGACACTGACACAAAGCTACACTCTACATAAATTCCAACTCACTGGATCTGCTGCATTTTTTTTTACATTAGCACTTCGCTTGAACTCGAACGGAAAACCTTGAGTTACCATTTGCCTGGCATGTGCCCTGCGTTGCCACATGCGCGGCGGCGTTTCTTTTTTTTTTCTTTTTTTGCCAATATAGCAGCTGTGTAAACCTTCCTTGTGGATTTGTAGCCTTGCTTCGCCACCACCTCAAGTATTGTTATAATGGGCCCTGGGCTGGGGATTCAAAAACGTAAGCTAAATGCGAAACTTCCCTGAGCTGCCTCTTTAATTAGGCCTAACCAGCAACAATAAATTTGTTCAGACTGGTGAAGCTATTCAGAAGCGGTCGTATGAACCGTGATGTGTTTCTGTTTACTTTCTGCTGCTGTCAGTAGACATGTGGAGATTGAATCGAATATACGGCATGAATTGTGCAAAAGAGTGGTCTGTCAAGATTCCGTTCGTGCTCATTTAGACGATAATATTCTCTGCAGTAGCGGAGAAAATCAAAATCAAAGTTTCCTTTGCTCAAATGAAGCGAAATTCTAAGCTGACTCCTTGAATCAAATCTTCAGTTCGTTATACGCCATTCCCTGGTCTTTCTTTACAAGTCTTTACAGTTAGGTGTTGTGCTTCTATGTATATATATCAGTTTGTTGCATCCAATATGTATTCTGTTGGGACGCACATGAATGTCACGCACGATATTTTTAAGAGTTGCCATTCCATCGATTTGGGCACACCTCCGCACGGATTCGCTTAGCCATCTTTCCACTAAGCCACGACCGGGGACAAGTGGTGCACAATGTGACCATATACGACTCGAGCGCTCAGTAACAGAGCAGCACGATCGCTTATTCATAGCACTAGCTCGCGCTATGTGCCCCAGCTGCTTTCGCATCTACGTTGCAGCGGGTTTCCATGGTGCAAACAAGGTCAAGGACATCTTAGCGCGGCATTACGGCAGCTACAGCAAAAGTCGA